>NW_026915987.1:2078656-2771541 GCF_034315485.1 Pezoporus occidentalis
TTGCCATTTCTTTTCCCTGTCTTAAATAAAACAAACAAAATAATGGTGATAAGATCTGTTTCCTTAATCCAATGGATGATCTTTGTGAATATGCTTCCAACACTAACAGCAGAGAACAGGCAAGGAAGAAAACCAGGGAGGAAAAGAGCCTGCAACTGATGCTCGGTGTCGGGAACAGGGCTGCTGTTCTTCTCCCAATTCCATGACGACACAAGACTCCTGGGAATCAGATGAGGGAGGGGAAGATGGGTCAGAAGAGAGAAATCCATATGGGAAAGTGATTTAAAGCAAACACAGAGACAATAAATTACATAAGGAAAAGGAGGAAAAACACAGGGAGGAAAGAGGAGAGATAAAAGAGTCAGAAGGAAGACTCAAGGAAAGCCTACCAGACCCCAGGAGGTGATCAGCAAAGAACAGAGTGGTTTTCTTCTCTAACACAGCAATTGTTTTGCTTTCATGAGCTGGTATCATATCTCTTAGATGCTGCTTCACCAGGCCAGTTCCAGATGCTTCTCAGTTTCACTTCACCCTCACTCCCTCTTTGTGAGAACAACCGCTCGCTCCTTGTTTGTGTACCACTAGGATGGATATTAAACAGAACAGTATCAATAATTCCTGGAAAATATGCACCAACATATGACTGACTAAGCACACAAACACACAGCCTGCTTACCCTCTGTTCCCACAGCACTTCCAACACCGCTTGGCTGAAGCCACCAACCTGGTGGCCACCCTTGGTCTGCCAGCAGGGGATAACCACCTTCCCACAGTAAAAGAAGATGAGAACTGCGGAGAGCATGGGGTTACCCACAGCACACGTTTGTAAGGGAGGAGGGAGCCAGCAACTGTGTGGAGCAGGAAGAAGGGAAAGACAGGGGAATCAAGGACACCAGATAGTAGAGAAAGAACTGAGACTATGATGGTGATAAGAGAGGGTGGAGAGATTGGACAGGAAAGTTCCACACTTACATCACCCAGCAAAACAGAAACCCAGTCAGTGTGTTTTGAATAAGTGCTCTTTTTGACACTGAAAAAATAGAAAATGAAAAAAAAAAAGAAAAGAAGAGAAAGGTTGAAAGAGACAGAGGCCAAAGTGGGGTTTGGAGTATAGCAAAACCAACCAAACCAAACACGGCCCCTTCCCCTGGCCAATTCCTCTGACGTTAAGTAAGGCTTTGCATTTTTATTTCTCTTGTATCCAAAGCAAGAAAGCACAGCAAAATAAAGGATGGTAAAGCAAGGACCATGGAAAGGTCCAGGCTGCAAGGGAGGGATGCCGAAGACTGAAATCAGAGCCTGAGCCAGAGTCAGACAAGGTCAATGGTATTTTATCGTGCTCTTGAACAGGTTTAGGATCAAATCCATGCTGCCTGCAGAAATCTAACATCATTAATCCAGCCCCATTCTCACCAAGGGATAACCTGACTCGAATCTGTATTTGTTCACAGCTCTATGATACATACTGTGTTCTCACTCGGTGCTGACAACCTCACGGGTGCTGAACAGTGCTCGGCTACGTGAATTGCTCTGGTCACTATGCACAAGGGCAGCAGAAAGCAAAATTCTGGGATAAGATCATAAACATTATAGATATTCACTCCTGATCTCTTTTAAATTCACCTTTTTGAGTTCTGCTCTGCTCATGTTCAGAGTAAAAGTACTTTGACTTCATGGATGGCTTTGGGGAGAGTAAACTTTATAATAGGCACTAACATCAAATCAAAGCAGTTTACAAGATCTGCTGCCACTTGTGTCAGGATATGTGGGGAAATAAACAAGCTGCTCTTCCTTGATCAGTGTAGTTTAAATGCTCTATTGATCTGGGAAAAAAATCAAAGGTGCTTTGGAAATTGTGAGGGTGTGTGCATGCATACTCACACCGGAGAAAATGAAGGGAAAGGTAGGGACGAGCAGAATTAGCAGAACAACAATCAAGCATTTCTTCTCCACAGAAAGCTGAAATGGAACTAAGAATCACACCCAGATGAACCTGGTCTAGTGAAAAGTGTCCCTGCTTGTGGCAGGGATTGGAACTGGATGAGCTTTGAGGTTCCTTCCAACACAAACCAGTCTGGGATCCCATGAATCTATGTCAGCTACTGCAAGGGGGGTGCAATGCCCACAGAGCAATGGAAGGATAAGGTCAGAAGGAAGGAAAACCTTCATTTTTAGAAATCTCATTTTGGGGAAAATAAACACCCAAAAAGGACAGCCCAGGCAATTGCTCTGTGCCCAGAACATCACATGAAGCACATGCCCAGAACCTAGGAAGTAGAAAAGATACTTTGCATGTTTGAAATAGAAAGTGTAATCTATCCCGATCATGTAAAGATGGTATCAGAGGAAACATTTGGTAGTATTGACAGAGGAGGTTAAAGATGAAAAAGACGATATTAAACCTGCTGATGTAGTTGAGAGAAAACTGTAAAGGGTTTTGATCAAACACGACTTTTCTGATGCATTTTCAGAAGAGCCTGGAATACAAGATTTGAAGAAGTAAAAACGTAATAAAGTGAACGTGTTTGTTCTTACTGTGTCGGGATGTAGGAGCTGCCACCCAGGCAGAGAAGGGTGGGAAATGTTTGATACAATATTTTTCTCAGCAAAAAGGGGAATTAATCCAAACAGACTATCTCCGGGAAAAATTCTAACTCACAATTCCAATGCAAGTTTCATAACTGTCAAAACACCTGATTCTTTTTGCACTTTCTGAAAAGAAGAAAGCTGATATCTTCTACCAGCAAATGTTTTTCTTTCCCATACTTAACACTTTTGTAAGCCAACACTTTGGATTTGAGGTACTTAAGATGTTGTCAATCTGCCCTTCTCCCTTCCTGTCTTACATTATAGTGGTGACTCTTAGTCTTAGCTAAAGACCTTTGGTTTATAATAGAGCACCGGGAAATTTTCTGTGGCCTGTGCTATATCACAACCTACAAAGTGGATATTCTGTGAATGTTTGGACTAATTATCTGCTGTTATATCCCTAACACTGCAGGGAACGGAATTTGGCAACCCAGGTGGTCCCTTCTCTGCTTCTGCTCCTATAATTTCTATCAGGGAAAGGAAAAGAGAAGCTGAAAAAAAAAAAACAACAGCTAAAATTGAAAGCAAAACTCTTACACGGGAACATTTCAGCTGACCCCAGCCACCAAAGGGTTTACTTTTGTTTTTTTCAATATGCCTTTTTGTAAAAAAGCCACTATATTCTGGCTCCTTTTTCTGGCTCAGGCCAGCACAAGCAATGGAAATCCAAGGCGCTCGGTTACTCCGGGGTCTTGAGAGCCCCTAAATCCCATTGGTCCTGCTGCACTTTTGTCTTAAAGCTGTTCACTGGGGCTGCACCTCTCTTGTATGTCCTGATGGAGCCAGACCCAAGCTCCAAAGAAGGCATTTCTCCACCCATTAGCATGCCCCAGTGACCCGGGCGTGCATCACTGTGCAAGGTAGCTGGCCAAGGATCTCTGCCACCCATGGCAAAGGTTAATGAATACATTAAACTAATGGAGCAGCATCAGCAGACTCCTGGGTCCTGTTCTTCATGACGAAGGTGAGTGGTACCTGCCATGGGCCAGGAGGGTCTGGGCCAGGATTCCCTCCCAGCTGCCACAATGCTCTCTAGGATTTGGGATTTAAGCACAGTCCCATGTGGCTGGGACTGATGATGGGCACCTCTGCCTCTGCTCAGTGCGACCACAGCCTCAGGATTCCCTTGGACACCTGCAGCACTCCAGGTGGGAGGTGATGTGGAGACCCAGGCAGCAGCTTCAACCTGATGTGTTAACTTTCAGGCACCTGCAGCACCGACCAAGTCAGTCTCTCTGCAATGGTGTAGCGTGCAAAGGCTCTCCAAGGGCTTCTTCTTGCCCTCACTACTGCAGTTCAGCTTGTGCTTCTCCAGACATCTCCATGAATCCCTAGGGAGAGCCCCGCTCCTGCTCACTTTCCAAACACCATCCCCTCAGCTTGCTTTATGCCTCGCATGAGTTTTTCTAACTGAAACAGGCTGACTTGAAATAAATCAGGCCCAAATGAAGCTTGGAGAGGCGAGCTCAGCCTGGGACACATCTCTGTGCCTACAGAAGACAACCATACACCATTTAGGAATCTGAATGTACCATTCTTCACGCACACAGTCATATTTCCCTCTTTCATTACCATCTTAATAATTACAGCAGTCTACATGTAAGTGCTATAAGAAAAACAAAACCAAACACAGCTTTCTTCTAACTGTGCTGTTCTGCCTCTTATGTGTCAGAAGAATGAGACTGGTTAAAATCGGTTATCTTATGGAAAGAAAAAGTTCTCTTTCTTTTCCAGTTTCTGACTCTTGTCCTGGCTTCTGAAGCCTGAAGGAAATGTGCTGTTTCAAATGCAAATATTCAGTGAATGACAAGCTATGCCATGTTTTTATCGTGGCCTATTAGTCCAGCCTCATTCAGATCTATAGTCCTGAAGTAGGCACTCATTTGACCCCATCTACAGGGAAGCCAAAACCACAGTGGTACCTGCAGCCTTCAGCCGTGGTGTGTTGGAGGCTTGTCACCCTGAAGGAACAGCTGGGCAGGTGTTCAAGTTCCTGTCACTTTGGTCCATGCACTGCACCCATCATGCCCATCACCCTGCTAATGCCAGCACTAATTGCATGACAGAACTACAAGCTTTACATTGACTTACTTATTAGTCCTTCATTCTAATACTTCACTACAGATCAAACCAAGGAAATTCAGGCTATAAAAACCACCAGGCTGTTGGAGATGAGAAATGCTGCATTGTCTATCTACCTGTTATTTTAATGCCAGTGAAACTCAGAGTAAACTCTCCACAGAAAACAACCTCAAGTTCCCAACAGACCTGCTACAAGGATCAGCTCTGGGGACAGGACCCAGCTCACTGATTCTCCTGAAGGGTATTAAATCAATACAAGACTCTCAAACTTCATAAGGGAACCAAATTAACTCCCCAAAGCAAACATATATTCTTATACCTTGTGGAAGGAACAGACCTACACAGTCTCAATTACATATCTTCATAGCTGCCCAGTTATGGGACCTGGCACAGATGTTTCTCAGACCCTGATACACTTTCAGTGAGCTCCACTGTGTTGATTTTAGCCTTTCTTTCCCTCTGAATTTTGCTGCAGTTTTATGTTCATCAAGGACTGAAGTTGGGAAAACACAGGCGCTCCCTTGCATATGAAGCTTTATTAAGTTGGGATCATCATCTCTGTTGGCAGGCACAGGAATAGAGAGACAGAGGAGAATGAAAATGAGAAGGGGAAAAAAAAAGCCCAACCAAAACATAAACAGCTTTCACTCTTCAGGGCAGACACGCCTTCTTACTCCAGATCATTCATCCCGCTCCTCAGCTCCCAGCCAGTAAAGAGTCAACATCTCATTCCTATGAAAACATGAGCTCTCCCGCCCCTGAGCCGTATAGCAGCAAACACACTGACAGGGACTCGGAGGATCCTGTTTCTTAGGATGGAGTTGCATTTCCCCAGTAGAACTGAAATCTCTTTGCTTACAACAGAAGCAAGGTCAACGGTGCTTTGAAGCCTCTTATTTTGCACGGCGTGTGTGTTACCTAACGGAGCACAGTCCAGCCCTTAACTCCTTCCTCCACAACCACAGCCGCGTTCAAAGGCTCTGCAGAGGGGAAAGCGCGCAAACGCGCATGATTAATACCATGTGCACATGTGTGTGTTTACAAGAGGGATGTACTGTGCTGGGTGGTAGGTACGCACATCCAAGGAGTGTTTGTCCAAGAACTATGTGGCCCAGGGAGGGAGGAGAATACACACAGAGCAGGGAGAGCAGCACCGGCGGAGCGCAGCGCGGACACGAACATGCTGCCGAGCTTTTGCGTAACGCGGATCAATGGGTCAGACTTCCAGTTTCCCAACAGCTTTCCCTGACAAATGCCAGAACAGATAGCAGGGAAGTCAAGCAGGGCAGCAATAACATCACTGCCAACCGGCGTGAAAATTGGCAGAGCCTGGCACAGAGGGCTGCCTATCATCAGAGCCGGGGCATGGCCCGGCACGATGACGAACCCACTTAACAGTGCTGTAAAATTAGCCATTTATGAAAACAAATTGAATACTGCAGCAGAGGGTGACGTAAGGAGAGTTGGCTCCAGACAGAAACTCCTGTAGCCTGGATTAGCAGAAGAGCTCCGTTATATCAGGGCTCAGGCGTAGGAGCTGATAACAACTTGGGTCCTACAGGAAATTTTGAACAGACACAACAGGCTTTCCCCTATAGCACGTGGGGCTCCTCTACAACTTGCAGTGCCAGAAAGGGGGGTGGAAGGGGAGCAGCTGACACAGACAGAAGGTTGGGGGCAGAAAGCAGATGAAGATACAAGGAGGACTCTGAAAAAAGGGTGTCTTAAAGTCAGTTCTGCCCTCTCCCTCAGGGCTGCACAGTTATAGTTCCCCACTCTGCAACAGGGATGGAAACTGGGGAGAAACTCACTTCTGGCACTGGCAGCAAATTTGACCCAGTCCCTACCCCCTGCCAAACACCCAGAAGGGCTCTTGCTTCCAGTGAGGTCCTACAGATGCAACTTCAACAGCAGAACCAGGCTCCGGAGCCCGTCACATCCCAAAACAGTGAAAATGAGAAAGCCAAGAGTTTTGGCAGCCAGAATCCTTGATTTCCTCATTGAGGGAAGCGTAATCTCTCCCTAAGCTTGCTGCAGGTCTGGGAGGCTGTGGTGTGCGGAGGATACTCCGAGTGAGTTCCTCTTGGAGCTCTTCCAGGTGTTTACACACAGAGCCAAACCTGGCTCCTCTTCAAGAGTGCCTGTGAGGGGGGCAGGGGCAGCTTGGAAATCAAATAGAATCCCAAAGTCCTCCCGGGCTGAGCTGCAGGCTCCGCCGTGCAAAACTGGGGCATTTCTTTTCATTTTTCACAGTGGAATGTTATTTCCATGCATAAAATGGGTCAAGTGTTTTATACAGGCAACAACCCAGCCTCCCCCATCCAATTAAAGTATTTTACTACAAATGATCTTTGTGTGTGTGTGTGTGTGTGTTTGTCTAGGCTCCCTATTGTGTGAATTAAGAGATACTTGCACCAAAGACAGACATGGGGTGTTAGGTGTTGGATTAAACACATTAAGAATTACACTGGCTATGTCTCGCCACAGATAAGATCCGTGTAAACCCAAATTCTGCCTTTCCTAACTTGAAAGGGAAGCCCTTGGAGCCCTGGGGCTTGAGATTGGGAAGCAGAAGAGTGGAGTATGAGAAAACCAGGGGAAATAAAGCAAGTGATAAGCTATTTCACCTATGAAATCACTCATCTGCCTGTCCTACTGAAGGGACCAGCCCATGCCCGGCACCCCCTGCCCACCCCAGCAGCCCCACACACCCTGTGTCCCCCTCCTCACAGCAAGCCCGGCAGCTGGGATTGAGGAAGCGAAGGGAAAGCGCTGCCGAGTTCATCTCAGTTTGTGTTTTCCTTAGGACAAAGCAACTTTCCAGTGAGAGGACAGTCGCATGGGATGGGGATGGGGTGATGGGATGGCAGGAGGAGGGTGGCATGGGACAGAGACAGGGCAGCCAGTACCACAGCACAAGCATCCACTGGCTTCTGGTAGGAAGTGACTCCAGTTAAAGGGAAAGGGGAAATCCTCCCTGTCTCTTTAAGGAATCCTAGGACATGGAAACTTTGTACTCTCAGGGAATCTCCTTGCCAAAAGAACTGTAAAACATGTCTTTCTCCCCCCCCACCCCCCCGTTCCTTTCTCTTTCTGACTTTTTTCTTCTAAGGGCATTTCCATTTTCTATTACTTCCTTCACTGCAAAGATGGATGTGGCGACGTTTATAAGGGTTGGTAACCCCCCAAAAAGTATCCGATTTCAGGACAACTTTGCTGCACTTTATCACTAAAGCGGAGAGGAGACGGGAGGGGGGGAAAGGACCCAACTTCATGATGGGCTCATAAAACTGAAATAAGAAAAGTGCAATATTCCTCATGATTGCTCAGCTCAGCCAGCCCAGGCTGGTAGCTGCTTTGAGTACTAAATGATTTTATAGGGCTATTTGACCTTACAATCATTTGTGTTACACTTGCCATTTCTAAGGAGAGACAAAAACACCGCACACATCCTCTCGCTGCAGTGCTGGTCCCAGCCCTCACTGAGTGTCCTGGGCTTGGGAACTTTATAAACTCATTTGATTCAGTGTAGGTTTCACAATAGCCAAAAGTTCCTTTACAGCTTTCTGGAAACCACACGCTAACATTGCCTCCGAAAGGGCAACAGGGAAGTACACTAAAAAGCTAATAAAACTAAGGAAATCATATAGGGACCTTAGATATTCATTTCTCTGCAGCCACACACCAGACACACACGTTTCTTTCCATACACACCACACAAGCTGCTTTCAAACGCTCTGTTTTAGTTTTCCAACGTGAAAATCAGGTAAAAACCCACCGTAAGAGCGCTCTCACCCATCCGCGTCTTATTCCATACACACAGAGTAAAGGAACTACCCAGGATACTGCCATTTCCCTATGCAAAAGTTTACATAACTTTTCCTGCCAGCACAGACTTCCAGACACTTTGCAGAGCTCCAGTGTTCCACCGAAGACACAGATACCCAACGCAGCCGAGCGTGTCCGCACAGGCATTCCCATCCCTCTGTGTGTGTGTGTCCGAGGCACATCCAAACGCACACAACACACACACTGCACACACACACAGACACACACGCACGCCTACAGCTGGCTGCTCCGGTTCCCCAAACCTACAAGGGATGCTGCAGCCACAGGCACGACCAACTCCCTACCTGCAATGACAGCCGGAGATCTCTGTCCTCCTTCGGCTTTCAGCCACACTTGCAAAGTGAAGGCATCTCGGGGCAGCTCAATATCTGCTTTCAACCGCAGCTGATCACCTTGCCCACTGAAATAGAGCGCCCTGCTCGGGGTGAGGGACTCCTCGGCGTCCTTCACCTCCCGCTGTTGCCTCCTGCGGGGGCCATGCCCGGGCTCCAGCCCGGCCGGGGAGCGCCTGCCCCGGGCTAACCTGGTGGCACAGGTGCCCGGGGCAGTGTGGTGGGGCGGGCGGCTCTGCCTGGTGTCCCTCCGCGCCCTGCGGGAGCGCTCGTCCATCCCACATTCGGGTCCACTCGCTAGGGCTGTACAGAGAAGCGCAAGAGGCAGCAGCAAACTCCAGAGCTGCATTTCCAATCTTCCCCCCCCTTCTCCCCTGCAAATCCTCCCGATCTGCCAGCTTTGGGCTCCTCCTTGCCTTGACTTTCTTCTCTTGTTCACCCTTCTTGGTATTTGCTCTTTTTATAACCCTTCTCAGTTGCTTTTTCTTTTCTTTTTTTCTTTTTTTTTTCTTCTTTCTTTCTTTCTCTTTTTCCTGCTTATAGAATTTTTTCTTTTTTTTTTCCTTTTTTTTTTTTACTCTCAAAACAAATGCAAATATAATAAATCAAAACTCCTTCTTGCTTGAAATGTATTCCTCTCTTCTTCCTTCTCTATCTCTCTTCTCCTCTATTCCTCCACAGCTGGAATTCCTCTCTCTTCTTTTCTCTGCTGGATTTTCTTCCCTTTATTTTTTTCCCTTCCTTCTTAAAAAAAAAAAAAATACAAAACACACCAAAAAAAACCCCCAAAACCCCCACAACCCCACACACTCACTCACACACACACAACCCAAAACAACCCCCAACACAACCCCCCCAGCTTCCTCCAAGACTCAGCCCCACTGATTGCCCTCCCCCCAAAAGATGCTCTAATCTATTTATTTTTTTGGCCTCCTTTATAACATAAGGCACAGCCCCCCCCTTCCCCCCAGCCTCCCCCCCCCCCCCCCCTTCTTCTCCACAAAATGAAAGAAAAGAGAAAAAAGCCCCTCAGAAGATGAGTAAACAAGAATATGCTAATCTACTCTAGGGTGCTCCACCTTCCCAATTGAATGATTCCCATTAAAACTGCAGGGATCATGACTAATCAATCAGCTTGAAGGAGCAGATAGCTCCAGAGGTTCAAACACTTTTGCTGTTTGCTTTTTCCCCCCCTTTCTTTTCCTCTTGTTTCCCCTATCACTTCCCTCCCACCACCCCTTTATTTATCTTTTAAAGAAGACAATCAAGATGAATGGATCAATGTGACAGGAATCCTGCACCCCGCTTCCCACCAGCTCCCCAGCTTTCTTGCTCAGTCCAGTCCAAAACACACATTCCTATTTTTTTCTTTCTTGGCAAAAGAGAGAGCTATTTCTCCTCTCAGACTCCCCGTTGCACTTTGCTGGTAAACCTTATGCTCCTCTGCAGCACATAAAGAGTCTTGAAACTTGAGTCTCAGATATTTTTTTAATTGCCCGCTTGCTTTCTTTCTCCCCTTTATTTTTTTCACTCTTTCTCTTTTTTTTTTTCCTATATCTTTCTTTCGCTCTTTTAGGATTTTCCTAAAGTTATGCAATCAGCCGGGCTCCCCCTTTTGTGGTCCCCCTCAGTGCAGCTAATCCAAATGTTGCATCAAAAAGGTCCCCATCGAACCATCAGGAGCTAAAAGGAGAGTGAAGCTTTTTTGAAGAGCATTTTGCCTTCCAGAAGCTGGAGCCACGGAGCAGGATTTGGCTTTTGAATGCTCCAGAGACTCCTGGATTTAGGTTGGGTTTGTGTTTTTGTTTTTTGGGTTTTTTTTTAACCATAATAAAAAAATAAATCATGAAATTTATTGGTGGCTTGAGTCAAAAAATCCTCTCTCAATATTGCTAATGTTTCACAGCCTAAGGAATTCAGCTCCTCGGGTTTCCTTGGCTGAGTTGGAGCCACAGGTAAGGTTCTGCTGCTTGCTGCTTTGGAGATCTCTGGTTCTGAGCTGGGACGGTTCTTTCTTTTCCTTCTTTCTTTTTTTTTCTAATACATTTTTTTTTTCCCTCTTGAAAGGTCTCAAAGGCTCCCCCTGATGGCAACAAAAAGGATTTTTCCCAGTACTTAGTGAGTGGAAATGACTTAGCAGCAGCATGCTCTGAATTCACGGGCCACGGGACACTTAGAAGTCCAGAAGAACCAAGTCAAGTTGCACCAAATCCATTCACAGACCCAGCAACACACATCATGCTCTTCTTCCATCTCAAAAGTAACAACTGGTACATCTTGCTTTCCTATAAACTCTATATAAACAGCAATCATGCAAGCCACTTTCCCTGGGACTGTAATCTTCCTGCTTTTGCAAATTACCCTTTTAAGATGAGCTATTTATGACTGTTCACACTTAAAATATACATGATAAAATTAATGAAAGTAATTTTTTTCAGTGAGAGAAAATTAATAGGACAAGGGGGGATGGTTTTAACCTGCCAGAGGGGAGATTGAGATGAGCTCTTAGGCAGAAGCTCTTCCCTGGGAGGGTGCTGAGGCACTGGCACAGGGTGCCCAGAGAAGCTGTGGCTGCCCCATCCCTGGCAGTGTTCAAGGCCAGGTTGGACACAGGGGCTTGGAGCAAGCTGCTCTAGTGGAAGGGGTCCCTGCCCATGGCAGGGGTTGGAACTGAATGAGCTTTAAGGTCCCTTCCAACACAAATCAGTGTGTGAGTCTATGAAGGAGCTGCTGCATGTTTGCAAGGCTTCCAAGAGGTGTTTTTTTTCAGTTTTATACTAATTTACAAACACCCAAGAATGTACAAGTGGCATTTTCAGAGATGTTTGGTATATCCATAACATCCCACCAGAAACCAACAGGACCGACAGCTGAGCAGCCCCTCTCCAAGCACACATACCTCCCCTCCACAACAGCTCCACTTACACGACAAAATACTGGCAACATCGACACAGTTTAGAATAGGAGACCTCAGAGCAATTAAGCCTCTCAACAACCAAGAGGAAATTGTTAGTTAGGAAACAAACTCCGCGGTACAACCTCCCATAAATGTCCTGAAGAACTCAGAGGGATGCAAAAAGGATGCTCCTGCGTACGTGCCTGCTTGGGAGGAGCAAGTTAAGATCATAGATGAAGTACTGCACTTTGCTCTTCCAATTCAACACATCAAGGACAGTGCAAATCAAACAACAACTCCAGAAGTTTAAAGTGAATCTATTCAAATAAGAGCTAAAGCAGGATGAGACCAACTGCTGAGGAGTGCTTCTCCACTCAGCAACTCCCCCAAAGTCCTAAGGAATGTCGCCCACATTGAGTCTGGATTAGCAGGCATTTCCACTTAAATAATGCAGGTTCCAGTTTTCCCAGTAGCAAAAGCTAATCGTTTGAAATCACAACCCTTCTTCAGGACATTCTGACTTGGAAGAAATCATTAAGAAAAGGACTGAAACATTTCCATTTGATGGCACCGCACCATTTCATTTTGAGCAGATTTGACCTTCTGTCTCTTCTTAAGATATTACTGAAAAAAGGAGCTCCACTGTGACCAAAATGCAACACTTCAATGCATCAGACTGCAACTCTAGTAACAAGTTCTGGGGTGCTCTTGTTACAAAGGAAAAGCCCAAAGCGCAGCTTCTCATACTCACAGCACAGAGCATGGAAAGCTGGAATTCACCTCTAGTGCACAAATTACATGTTCAATCACTTTGATTTCTAAGACATAACAAAAACGTAAAGAAAATGCAATAACTGATACATACACTCTTGAATCTTGAGTGGTAAAGAGCAGAGAGTGGAAGAGATGGGATTTTAGGAATAGGGAGTAAATCTGCAATTCCTTAAGTCCATGGGTCAAATCTAACTTCCCTGACAACAGCTGAAATTCTACCCTGCACAGATGGACACTTATTCTCTGCTTAAGCCAGTACTTAAGTGATGTACGGGCCTTCTGGCAGAGGGGTTTCTACCCAAGGAGAATAATCCTACTGTTGAACTTGAGTGGAGTATTCTCTTAAGTAAAGGGAGCAGGATATTGTCCTGCATCTAGAGTCATTTTCACAAGAAAAAGGGAAAAAACACCAAACCCTAGATACACATATAGAGACAAGAATTAAAATAGATATTTATGATATGATGCCAAAAAAACAGCGTTGAGCTACATGCTGCATACAGTCATTGTAACTAGAAATACTCAGCAGGAATCTTAGCTGAAGCTGCCAATAACTCCCAGGTTCAGGACTGGAGCTGAGTGAATAAATCATAGCAAATAATGATTTTGTTGAATTTTGACTCTTTTTTTCCCCTCTTATTTGCAAGGAGGCTGCAAAACCTCTCAAATATGTTTGAAATTATATTCCCATTTCTTCCTCATATTTAGCATTTCTCTAAGGCCAATTAGCACACAATTTGCTGGAATGTACACATTCTCACATTTGTTCTGTGTTCATTAGGCAAGGAAGTCACACAACATTCTTTTAGGCTCCCTGGAGGTCGGGTTTAATCGCTCATGATATAGTAAAGTTCCTAATTTTGCATACAAGGGGAGATTCTCCACTGCTTGAAACTCTCCTTGTGAAAAGCAGCCTTGGCTCTTCAGCTTACTCACATGAAGGTCAATCAAAAACAATGTTTCTTGAAAGTCAAGCTGAAAACTCTGCCAGTTACAGCTGAATCGAGGCCCTACTATTTTGGGCAAGTATTTGTACATATTTGTCTTCACCGAGCACCACTCCATCAATCACAGCAGAGATTTGCATGGCTCTTACCCCTCACCAATACCCCAATCAAGTCTCCCTGAACTTGGCTTGGGTTGAGGATGGAAACGCAATCCAAGAGCTACTCTGCTCAGAATCAGACAGGGCCCAGACACCAGATTTTAAGGCAACGTGTTGGATTCGGGGAATATTTTATGCAATCAACAGTGGTATGATAGGAATCACGCTGCCTCCACAGAATAGCGAGGAATGAAACCCAAAGAGCCGAGGATAGCTTCAAAGAAAAAGGGATTCGGGCGTTCTGGGTTGTGAATCCCACCATGTCCAATTTCACTTAGGGGACTGACAGAGCCACTCACTTGGTGTCACAACCAAGACAGGGGCTGCACTAGGTGGAACTTGGCTTCAGCTCCTCGTAAGCCCAAGTAAATGCTGAAATGCCAATAACTCAAACCCCAACAATCCAAACATGCCAAACATGTTGTGCCTTGGAAAGGATTTAACAGAAGACCTCATTTGGACTCAGTGTAAATTCCCCAGTTTTTCACATATTTTCTCTATCTGTCCTTTCTCCACCCGTTTAAAAAAGGACAAATGATTCAAAGCCTGTGTGCTGCCTTTACTGTCACACTCCACACTAAGAACAACCCTGATTTTAAGGGTCTTTTATAACTATTCCCTGCATACTCATAATTCCATACAACTGCACTAACTTGACCAGAATTCCGATCACCAGCACTGTGTTGCCTTTATCAGTGGATAAGAGACTCTTCTACTGCTGGTTCTCCCATTGTCCCACGCATAAACCACACACTCTGGCAATCTACATCAATAAACCAGCTTCATGTCAGTTTGAAATACAGCATTTAAGCCAGAAAAGTTTACTGAACAATTAGGAAGTGCAATAAATGACAAGCAAGACTAAACACATAATTGATGACTTCATGAAGGTATCAGGAATTTTATAAGGTAATTTGCAGTCAGTGGCTGTAAATTCCTCTTTAAACCTGGCATGCCACTCTCTTTTGCCCTGCAGAGAGCTGTTTTTCCTAACAATACTGATGCCTGTTTGCCTGGAATTCAGTTACTTTATCCTTCAAATTTCCCTCATGAAATATCCTATTTCCAGAAAAGTTACATATTCTTTGTATTATTTTTTTTTTCCATCACATTCTTGAAATACATTCTTGGGGATGGGGTAATAATCTCTACACCGCTGCAGTGAGAGCAAAAAGAGCCAGTAGGTGATGTAAGTGATGGGGCACATTCTGCCTCTTCAATTAAACCATGTAAATGCTGATTGATTTGGTGGGGCTGTTTTAATTTGGGCTGTACACCCAATAATGGGTGTTCAGGATGGTCTGCCTGGATTAAATGCTTCTTGGGCATGAAGAGAAGAACCACCACATACTTCACCTACTTGATGCCCCGTGGCCACTCCAGGATCATATCCCTGTGACCCACGGGGCATATGTGAGGGTGCACAGGGCTTATGTGAGCAACCCAAGGAGGTCCCATGGGGCAACTGTGGGGCCAGACGCTCTGCCTCTCACCTCTGCAGGGCCACATGTGCTACAGGAGAGCACCACACAGGAGAAGGAGGCAGGTTCCTGAATCAGCAGACTGATGGGGGCAGCAAACTCACAGCCTAAAGCAAAGGATCCTGAGAGGAGGAAGGACATCCTGGGTCTCAGCAAGGGCCCACAGCACCATACCCAGACAGACCCACATCACTCAGATAACTGAGGAGCATCCCTGAATGTCCTTGGCAGGAGTAAGCTCCCAGTACCCTCCCCAGGGCCTCCAGGCATTGCCTCTATGCCAAAAGCCCTGCCTGGAGCCCATTGACCCTCTTGCATAGGTTTAAAATCCCTACAAGAACACAAAACCTCTTTGCCTCACTTTCCCATTTCCTTTGAGGAGGTTAAAATAATGCTTGCTTTAAAAGTCCGTTCATCCAGAGATTTGAGATGCTCCAATGAAACCACGATGGTGAAACCCAGAACTGCAGAACACTGGTTTTAATGCTTCTGCACTGTTTGCCCAAGGAGGAAAGAGGGGACACGAAGTGATGCTCTTGGAAAAAACAGGTAAAACCCAGGAAAGTGCACAGGGAGATCCCTTGATTTTCCAGAGTGCAAGATGTGTGATGTGGTTGCCAAGCCAGCTCACCCAAATACACCCTCCGGTACTTCAGGGTCTAATACTAATGAAAGAGAACTGGATCTGTCTGGGAGGGAAAGGGGAGCAAGACATGCAGTCAACTGACTAGGAAAGGAAATATTCCTTATGATCTGCACCTCCTACTGATTTGCAGTTACTGGTAGCTGGTTCTTGACCTGCAGGAGGACAACGGGGCCATTGCTTTACTCACCCCTGAGAACTTTCAGTTTGTTTGGGCTGCCTCACTGCAGTCTGGAACCCAAGAGCTGCATCCATGACAGAACCCACAAGCTCACCCTGACATCCACTGAGGCCACCTCAAATCCATCACCGGGATGCGCAGGAGCACTCAGGCTCCCAAAACAGCCAAGACCAAATCAGGAGGGTGACAGGGAAAGAAGACAAGACTCTCTCACTGAACCAAAACTTATCCAACAGCACCAGAGAATCATATAACTCAACGACAGCAAAGATGGGGACTTGCTTATTACAGAGGGTTCCCCTGCCCTTGTAACCGTACAGTACCTTAGCAGATACATTCCACACAGAGGCATATAGTCACAACACAAAACACACCCCTGCAATTGTTGTTCATTAGTCACCACTCCACAGCCCAGCCTCAGCCCAGAGGTCAAGGACTGGGTGAGCTCGGGAGCCTGAACTACCCTCTTAGACCTACTAATGTTTTCCCCACAAGATAAATAGCATGCATGGGTGCAAAGAGGGGAGGGGGACTGCATATGGGGCCTCTGCTAGCTGGGTACCTGTTCAGAAGATACATGGGAGGTCATCAGTCTTCCAGTGCTCTGCTCTGACATTTTCCCCTAGTCATACATCACTTTTAAAACATTACAGAGAAGAGAGGTCATAATCTGCTGTCCTGGAGGAGGAGCACAGCAGAAGCAGCTCCAGCCCCATGCACCAGGGTGGGCTCCCTTGGGGAGGGTGGCATCAGCCACCTATAGAGAGGTAGGTCCAGGAGATGGGCATGGAGAAAACAGCTCTGCTCCCTCAGCTCCCCCAGTGTGCAGTCAGGGAAGGGAAAGCCAGAAGGGAAGTCTGGTGCTGGCACATATGTATGGGGAGAGACAAGCAGCAGGACTCAGCCAGATGGAAATACACGGCTTGGGAATAGTCTAGACAACTCAAACATATCAGACCATGTTTTGGTATTCACGGGCATCATCTACAAGAAAGTTTAGCAAACCCAAATGTTTTCCCTAAACTAAATATCTGTTTCAATGCCAGCACCAACAGGATTAACAACAGAAACCTGTCGTGTCTTGCTATTGAAGACGATCATCAAGGAAACGACAAACAAATTGATCAAGAGAAAGATGCTGCGTGTCGTTCTGCAGCAAGAAAGCCAAAAGACAGGATTCGGAGGAAAAGCTTCTCTGTGCATTTGAGAGCGATTCCCAGTGAAATGGGATTTCCCCTTTCTGCTTTCATTTGAATGGCATTTGAAAAACACAGCTGCAGAGCCCCATGCACACAAGGTATGGAGCCAAGTGGGGCTCCATACAGGAGCCGTCACAGCCTTCAGCAGCAGATCTGAGTTTAGCAGTTTATCCTAACAGCATGCAGGGTCTTTGGCTCAAATGCTCCCAGGCCTCAGCAGGAACCTGATCCTCATCTCTTCTTGGGTCCTTGGGGTCACCCATACATCAGCAGTCAAAGGCTAAGTCCTGCCCCACACTACATCAGTACAAACACGAGACCAGTATCGGAACAAAACTCTGCCAAACTGCAGATTGTAGCTTAAACCTGGAGTTCAGACTTGGCATTGCAGAGCAAGGTGAGCTCCTGCCTACCTGGATGATGTATCCAGTCAGGTGCTTAGCTCAGAATCTGAAAGAATCTCATAACTTTACCTGTCATCCCCTTGCACCTGAAGCAAGCACTCCTGAGCCCTCCCTTCCTGATCCCAGCCATGCTGCCAAGCTTCCCCATCCTCACAGCAGCCTCATCTCCCTGTGCCCAGCAGTCCTCTGCCCCCAGAATCCACAGATATTAATTGATTTGTCAAAGGAAAGTTCAGGCAAGGATGTATTAAATCAAAACATTCCACTCATACCTCCCAGGCTTCTCAGTGCAACTGAGATTCCTCAAAAACAGCAAAAAAGAAACAAAACAAGACAAAAACAAAACAGAGAAGGAAAGAACAGAAAGAGTGGAAAATAGAAACCAGACAGATAAAAAGCAGAAGGAAAAAGAAAACCGACGCAAAACACAATGAAATTGGAGGACAGCCCTCACTAAAAGCTGCAGGTTGGGGTTTTTTTTGGCTTTCTGTGGTATGTCACTGAGTGAAATAAATATAATATAGCAAGCATTAGAGGAAACAACTGCCATATGTGAGGGTAGTGGCAGCATGTGCTTCCCCCGCCACCCCCTATTGCTTTCGTCTGCACTAAAGCTGCATTTAAACTAGTGAAATCCATCTCTATCTGTCGTAATGTGTAAATACATTTTCAGCCAAGACCCACCACTGGCTATAGCTGTATGGCAACTCTCAATTGAAACGTCTAAGCAGGGTTTTGACTTTATCCCCAGCTCGTCGTTAATGCATTTAACAGGGTTTTCTAAACTTCCCTTTGCTCTTTGAGGTGATACCCTGTTCTCCAGTGATAGGTAGCAGATCCCTGTGATGCAGTACAGCTCGCTATCGAGTGTCAGACCCTGTTTGCCCACGAGCATCGAGAAACAGAAAACATCATATGGACAGCTAGAAAAGCTGCAGAGAATTGGATCTGAGAAAACTATAACCTTGTTTGTATTGGAGGATTTTTCATGCATGCTCGCTTGAAAACTGCTTGCTGTTGCAGGAGTACATCTGTGCACAGAATTGGACACACTAACTGAACTGGACTGCTGAAATGGCAGCTCGGATCCACTGCTAAGGCAGGTAATTAAACCAATGAATACGGGATTGACCTGGTTAAGAATCTCAGCAAAATAGAAAATTCCTCAGGAGGCAAAAAAACCTGGAATTGAAGTATCAAAATTTATCCTGTAGCAAAAAATAGCCTCCTTTCATTCCTTTGCCACCGATGCTTTAAAAAAGGACGAGGAGAAAGAAAAGCGCACCAAATAATACATGAAAACATTCTCCAAAACTAAATAGGCACAGAAGCACAAAGCCCTGTGTATGTTCAATGCTATTTTTGGAAAACATTTAAACCTACGGGCTTCAAAATTAATTCTCTAAAGGACATTTCTATAGCACAATACAAATCTCCTTAAATTCTAGAGTTCACAATATTTATACAGGAAGGTTCCCTTTGCTATTAAAAGCAATAGGACCTGCCCAGAAAGGTTAGCGACTCTTTCTAGGATACCAAACTCTTTTCAATTCAGTTCATCACTAAAACAACACTGGAGTGATTTTAACGTGATCAGATCTGAGTTGTTGTCAGAATAGTTTGCTAAATGATGAAAAATAGGGAGGCTTTTTGTTCACAACAAATGAAATCACCTTTGTTAGGAGCATTCACAGTATTTCAGGCCCTCAAATGCCATGTGCTCCAAAACAGTGCATGTTTTGTGGCAAATAACAGATTGCCAGCTTTTAGTAGGAAAAGGTGTACATGGAATTTAGAGCAATGACTTAATGGGGAACACAGACAGCTCTCGCTAAAGGTGAGTGGAGTGATGAGCCCCATGGTATAGGTTGAGGCAAATAACCACAAATGAAGAGCTATATAGGTATGTTGGAGCCCACCTTTCCAATTGCATCAGTGGAAGTGAAGGATTTAAATGGGAGTTGATGTTTACATGTTCCACTGCTAAGTTTCTACCGGGTTGCAGTGATAACTGTTCTTTTTCCAACCTTGTCAGGTATAGACGAGGTTATCAAGTTGATCTGATCCCTTCTGATTGCCTTCTCTGATGTGATTTGGTGGAGAACATCATGACTTAAACAAGGAGATTTAGGTTAAGCTCAGGGGATATTTGAGTTAAACTCGAACAGAGGAAGTTCAGGTTAGAATTAAGGAAGAAGTTCTTCTTTGTGAGGGTGCTGAGGCGCTGGCACAGGGTGCCCAGAGAAGCTGTGGCTGCCCCATCCCTGGCAGTGTTCAAGGCCAGGTTGGACACAGCGGCTTGGAGCAAGCTGCTCTAGTGGAAGGTGTCCCTGCCCGTGGCAAGGGGCTGGAACTGAATGAGCTTTAAGGTTCCTTCCAACCCAAACCAGTCTGGATTCTATGAGCCTTCATTCCTGAAAACCTCACCTAGAACCCACCCAAAGGTACCAGAGGGACCAGGACAGAGATGCAGGAGACAAAAACACGTACTGACATTCACTGCCCAGGTTCAAGCCTCCATCTTTCCTATGTCTATCATCTTTTGCCCACACTAAATTCACCAAGACTGCCATCAGAAAAATGCAACTGAAAAATGAGAAAGATTGTGAGGCTCAAGAACCAGTACTTTAAACCACATTCTATATTGGGTTTGTGTTACCTCATTCCACTAACTTACTTCTACTAAGGCTGATTATAACAATGGCATGAAATTTAAAAAGAGGGGAAGGGGGGGAAGGATAGGGATGAAAAAAAAAGGAAGAAAAACACTCTCTGTTTGTTTAGATTGGGTCACAATTTGAATTTAGGTTTCATTTTTCTCTTAATTTTGTGCAAAGATTGGCCTTAAGAAGAAACACATTTCTGGAATTGGGAACCTACAGCATGGTACCGCTTTCAGGACACCATGCCAAAGTGTCTCTTTAATTATTTTTTAGATGAATTTTCCTTGTTCTGAGCTAATGGGGAACAGACCATGTCACAAAAATATTCCACATCCAGATTTATTCAGCAGAGAAGAGCTTTTTTCCTATGAGTTTTTAAGGGGTTTAAAAACTATAGGCAGAGAGTCCTCAGACTCAAAGTCTACAGTCTGTGGGCATCCAGGTCAGGTTCACTGAGCCACACTAAGCCAAGGACTTCCAGTTTCAGCTGCAATGTAAGATTAAACTCAGGATGCTCATGAGGCAACAGACCCATTTACTTTCCTCCATTCCCTCACTGCCTGCACACTCCAGAGTAAAACCCTACAAGAGCTTCCAGAAATTACAGGTACAGCTTCCACAACTCTTCAAAATGCACAAAATAAACCTGCTTGAACGGTTAAGATGGTTTTGATGTTTAAGTTTACCAAATGCATGAGAAGTAACAGATGCCCCTGAGTCACCTGCAGCCAGATAAGCCATAAGAAACCCTGGAGCAAGCCATTTGTGGTGCTGAGGTCCATGGCAGGAGTCGCTATGGGAAGCCAGCTGAGAAGCCTGGCTCTAGGAAGCTCTCAGCCCTTTCAGGTTCAGCCTTACTCTTCAGGAGCTACTGAAGAGCAAGGTGTTGGCCTTGGGGCACTTCAGGTAAGAGAGATGGCTGATACTGGGGTAGGAGGCTGATGCTGGGGAGAAGGTGGCCACCCAATACAATGCCTCAGCCACGCGGGTGGGATCCTCTTCCTGAAGGAAATCCCCCTTTTCTCTATGAAAACTCTTTCCCCTTCGGGCTGCTGAAGCCAGACCTGCTTTTCGTTCCCAGTAATCACTTTCCCAATATTTCAAAGGCATTATGTAACTGAAGTAGTGTAAAGTTATTGCTACCGACATTGTCAATAAATCATTAACATTTCTTAACAGGAAGAGCACAAGCGTTCGTGTCACGGCTGTCTCATTCACTTTCAAATCAAAGCTTTCAAATTAAATATTCATTTCAGATTAAAATATTAATGCAGACCCACCGTTTCTGTAATATTAATTTCTTATGGCATTTCCAGGCAAATGCATATATTATAAACTTCATCTCCCACAGGAGGTCCCTCAGCTTTCCCTTTCCCTCTTCCAGCATTATCCTGATACCAGGGCCAGGAAGGGACTTGGAGGGAAGGAGGGGCTGCCTGATGAAGGGGAAGCAAGGTAGATAATTTCACTTCAAGTGTACCCCATTCCTCCCCTCCTACACAATCTCCCCACCCTTAGAATCAGGAATATCGAAAGCTGCCATTATATCTCCCGCCTACAGAATGACTCATTCATCCATTCAGCAATTCCTGTTGGAAAAACAGTGAATGCCTCTGTCACCAGAGCCCATTACAGAAATTAAACTTTGCAAATCATCAGGGAGGGGCAAGATTTAAAGTCTTTCAAGGCGCACTCCTGGTCTCTCCAGTCTCAGTAAGAGCAGAATTGATTTGACAATGAGCTTTTACAGCCTTAATGTCTACAGCAGGCAGCACGCACATACCCGGGTGGGAAGCAGGTCAGAGGAGTGGAGCACTTCTCTCCTGGATATCTCCTTGGTTTTTAGTGGTTCATCTCAGGCAATAAGGCACTGAATGGAAATCCACAGTGGCATCTCTACTGCTGTACCACAGCTCAACATTTAAGGCTCGCACGAAGTATCTTACATGTCCGCTTATCCATCTGGCTGCTGTTGGATGTCCCCACATAAGGCTCCCAGCAGGCACGGAGCCAGGGAACCTGCAGCACTGTAAGGAAAGCTTCAGGCCTTCCAGGGTTTCACTTTGTAGGAAAGTCTGGTTGGGAGGATCCAAAGGAAAAGCTATCATTATCCACTGACAACTGGTCAAGATATAACCCCATTCAGAAAGGTTGACTTTCTACACAGTTGGGTTGGGGTACAGTTAACTTTCTTCAGAGCCACTGGTTAGCTTCAATTACTGCTGAGCAGCACTTACACTAAGTCAAGACCATTTCTGCTCCTCACCCCCCATTAGTGAGTAGGCTCGGGGTATATAAGGGATTCAGAGGGGACACAGCTGGGACAGCTGATCCCAACTGATCCAAGGGATATTCCAGACAGTGTAACATTGTGCTCAGTGTATAGAGCTGGGGAAGAAGAAGGAAGGGGATGTTGGGAGTGATAGTGTTTGTCTTCCCAAGTCACCATTACATGTGATGGAGCCCTGTGTCCTGGGGATGGCTGAGCACCTGCCTGACTATGGGAAGTGGTGAACTGATTCCTTGGTTTGCTTTGCTTGCACGTGTGGATTTTCCTTTGGCTATTAAACTGCCTTTACCCCACCGCACAAGTTTTCTCACTGTTCCCTTCTGATTCTCTCCCCACCCCACTAGAGGGGCAGTAAGCAGCTCTGTGGGGCTCAGTTGCCAGCTGGGGTTAAACCACAACAACAGTTCACTATAATTACTTCTGTTCCTTGTAGCTTCCTTATCCCTCCCCCAGAGACCATTAATTCTATGCTGCTCTTCTTCAGAGTGAGGAATAAATGCTTTTTGGCCTTAAGGCTCTTTGATACTTTCACTATTTCCTTCTCCAGTCATGAGACATCCTGTTTTCTGTTTGGGGATTTGTTTGTTTGGGGGGGGTGTACCTTGGGTTTTTAAGCCAAGTATTTCATCTGCATAAAATTAATTCACTGGCATTCTTCAGGGGAAGGGAAATTCTTTCTTGTCTCAATTTGCCAATGGCTCCAGACCTCCTTATCTCTACATCTCCTAAAGGCCTGGGAGGTCTTTGAGACAGGGATAACATTATCAAGGCTTAACAATGAGGTTCTAACAGGGAGTGGGCACAGGTTGCAACTGAAATACTCTGGTGCTGGATTTCAGGCTGGTTGGTGGAGGCTGACTTTAAAATGATGTTGTGAGACTCATTCCTTAACAGGAAAAGCAGGAGGTGACACCTCTTTATGCCCTTCTAATCCTGCTACATGCCAAGCCTTTGTGTCTGGGTATTCATGGCCTGAGGGCTCAATGGGATTATGAAAGCTACTTTCTCAGTTTACTCTGAATACAAGAGAATCTGTTAGCTCCAATGGGCTCTTGCCTTTCTTTGAGGTCTGCCAGGGCAGAGCATGTAGCAGAAGCCATATTCACTTCGGGTTAAAACCATTAAGGCCTATCTTTGACAGGGCTAACTGGGGACTCATCATTGAGAGAGGAGTTTAGACACTTGGACTACCTGAGTCTGTTCCTGCTTAGCAATCTTGCTTTCTATGCAAATCCCAAACACAGACCATCTTTGGAAAGAGTGCTCTTGTGCAGAAACTAGTAGCATGAGCAGTGAACATAACATTGGAACTGTGTTTCCTTAAATTCCCAGAAATCACGTATCAGGGTCCAACCAGCACTCCAGGAGCAGCACAGAAACCCGGCGGTCTCACCAAGCTCTCACCCAGCCACCATCCCTCCCTCCTCTCTCAGCAGCCACCTCCCGTTAAGTCCATCACTCTTCCCTCCTGCCAAAACCTTTTCCTCTCAACGTAACCTTCACCTCCCCTCTCCTTTCCCTTTCCATAATTGCCTCCTTCCCCTCTCATACTGTCCAACTCCTCCACATTCATTTTCTTTCTCCCATTACTCTCATTTTCCATTCTCTCCCCTCACCCTTCCCACTTGTAAATGGTACCTGTCCTTCTTTATATACTTCGCCCTTTCTCCCTCCAAAGCATCATCCAGCTCCTGGAAGCATTCATTGCCTATTTTTCCTCCTCCCTGCAAAGTACATCCTGACTTTCCTCTCCCCCCCCACTTCTTTTCAAAAGGATATGACATAAAAATAAACTATATTCTTGTTTGAAAGTCCCTGTGACCATTAAACCACCACACTCAGCGGTAAGTTTTTACAGCTCATCATAAAGCCTCCTGCAGTCCCATTATAGTTGAACTAAGGGAATAAAACCTGGTTCAAAAATAAGCCCAACAGTCCACCACGACTGATTCCCTCCTGCACTTCTTCACCGATTAAAAGAATCAACGTATTAGAAGCACTCTGCCTCCAGGTTTTCAGAGCATTGCCCAAAGGAGAGACAAGGGGAAGGGAGAACATGCAGGGCAGCTCCTGCTGTATCCATGTTAATCACACAACAGGGAGCAGATGCTACACTCCCAACCATGGCACACGGAGGAACCAAGTCACACCTCTCCTACCCATTAGGACACTTTGAGCGGCATCAGTCTAGTTTTTTTTAAGCAGAGGGATATTGAGGCCTCCAGAAGGGATGGAAGAAACCAGAAAGGGAAAAAGCACAAGAATCAGCCTTGGAAGCAGCACTGGAATGGGCGATGGGCTTGGCTGCAGGACCATGTGGATGAAGGCAGCACGGGCCCCGCTCCATGGACATGTTTTGGGGTGGATGGGCAGGATGAAGCGTGAGTCAGAGCCACACCTCACGAGTGGCTGTCACCAGTGTCTGCTGCTGTGCTGCAGGAGGCTCCGGCATTAGCAGGAAGGTTTCTGGGCTGAGGCCAGCCAAGCGATCGCTGCGGAGGATATTAGGTGTAACAGGATGTTTTCCTAGCAGGGACTAAAGGCAGAAGCTATGTCATTGCTTTGGCTTGCCTTCTTCCACACCTCCACCAGGGATGAAAATGGATCCCAAGGTGGGGAAGGAACTTTGAACGTGCAGTCAGCAGCTCACTCTCCCTCTTTCTGAGCAAGTTATTTAAGAGTATTAATAATTGCATTAGGGATGAACACATTTCCCGGCTACCCAGCTCATCCTCCCTCCCTAATGCTGACATTTCAAATAGACGGTTATGGAGTTATACCATTACTAGATTAAAAGGATGTCACAGGCAGCCTCAATTAGAAATTCAAGTGATTATATTAAGTGAAAAAAATCTCCTGAAAATAATGATGTTACCTTATGACAATTTTCTCTGCAGTAGTAGCATGCTCTTTGAGCAGCAAAGAGAATCTCCTGTACACCCTGTAGCAGAAGGTGGGTAATACTGGCCCAAAGTTTCTCTTACCTCTATGTGATGATTCTCAAAAACTCTCAGACAAGAGAAATGGTAACTGACCAGCAAAATCTACAGAGAATTTTGTGAGAGTTGGGCTGGGTCAGCCTGCAGAAGAGAAGGCTCCTGAAGGGGAGACCTTAGAGCAGCTCCAGTGCCTAAAGGGGCTGCAGGAAAGCTGGAGAAGGGCTTGGGACAAGGGCCTGTAGGGACAGGCCAAGGGGAATGGCTTTAACCTGACATAGGGGAGACTGAGATGAGCTCTTAGGCAGAAGCTCTTCCCTGTGAGGGTGCTGAGGCGCTGGCACAGGGTGCCCAGAGAAGCTGTGGCTGCCCCATCCCTGGCAGTGCTCAAGGCCAGGTTGGACACAGGGGCTTGGAGCAAGCTGCTCTAGTGGAAGGTGTCCCTGCCTGTGGCAGGGGTTGGAGCTGGAGGAGCTTTAAGGTCCCTTCCAACACAAACCAGGCTGGGATTCTATATTTCTACAGTAGCAGACTCACAACTTTTCTCAAGCCGATCCAGGGCTTGACAAAACAGTCAAAAAATCTGCTGCTAAACCACCAAATCCCCAAATAACTACCAGCAATGCACAGAGCCCAAGGCTCCGTATGATAGCATCACAGTGAAGCAGGGCAGGTATGCGGTATCCAGGATTGCCCTCTTTGCCTCTCACCAAGGCCTCTTTCACTACCTGCACGGCCTCTCAAGCTGTCAGTATCCTGATCTTGGAGCAGGCAAAGCTTCTCACCTGCGTTCCCACAGATCCTAAGAAGGGCCAACCTGTCCCATTAAATCCACTGGCCCTACCAGCAGTCTGTGAACAGCTCTGGTTTTGCTTTTAGCATTGGCAATGTTCTTGAGCATTTAAATGTCTCATTTCTCCACGTGCTCTGCCATCCCATGTAGTGTCTACCTGGAGGACTTTGCAATGACAGTAGACATAATGACAACAATCAATTAATAATAAGAGTAAGTCTAATCTTTAATCAATACAGCACTTCCAAGTAGCTGCTCTGCAAAGGTAAAATGCAGCCCCTTTCTGTGTAACTTGCAAAGTGTATTTTAAAGATAATTATGATGGGCAGACATCATTTGGAACAGCAACATTTCTCCCCAGCACTGGGGAGCGAGGGATTGGTCCCTATATTCTCTAGTTTACTCCGGTTTGCTCATCCCAATAGAAAATTAGGAAAACTCTGACATTTTCTTAGATCACTGATAGCCCAAACAAAGTTCAGAGATTTGTTTGAAAGACTCCCAAAAAATGCAGATGTTTGGCTGCTTCTGCTCTAAGCTCTCCAAAATTCATCAGAATTCAAAGGAGGGCAGGAAACCTTGCCTAGGATTTTCATCTTGCATCTGGTTGAACTATGATGCCACCAAACCAGCCTCTGACATCATGTTTTGACACACCTGGTGTGGTGAAGGCAGGAATTGCAGAGGTCTACAGAAATGGAAGCTCTCTGTAAAGATAACTTCAATCTCCTCTAAAACTCTGTGCTCATGTGCATGAGGTAAGCCAAAGATTTGGGGAAGAAGTTGCATTTCCCTTCTCCACACTCGTATCACCCATCCTCGGCTTGCAGCCTGCAAGACAGACAGACCTTCCTACTCTGTGCTCCATCTCAGGTTAGTGTAGGTAGGCCACATGAATCATAGGATGGTTTCGGTTGGAAAGGACCTCAAGATCATCCAACCCCCTGCCTTGGCAAGGGATGCCTCACACTACACCATGTCACCCAAGGCTCTCTCCAACCTGGCCTTGAAGACTGCCAGGGATGGGGCAGCCACAGCTTCTCTGGGCACCCTGTGCCAGCGCCTCAGCACCCTCACAGGGAAGAGCTTCTGCCTTATATTTAACCTGAACTTCTCCTGTTTCAGTTCAAACCTATAACCTCTGGTCTTACCACTATAGTACCTGATGAAGACTCCGTCTCCTGTGCCCCTTTAGGCCCCCTTTAGATATTGGAAGGCTACTATGAGGCAACTTCTCTTCTCCAGGCTGAACAGCCCCATGAAGCTGCCATGTAAGTTCTAACAGTGGCAAGCAGCTATTGCCACACCGCTACCCAGGAGAAAGTGGTGTATGTGAGCTATCAAAAAATATAAGCAGGGACTTTTATAACATTGATTAGGAAAACTCCATTTTATAGCCAGATAATGCCTGATGTATATTTGCATCAGAACCTGGCACTTCACACAGTATATAACGTCAGACACCCCAAGACTCTCCATTTCTCCCTATTTCAGCTTTCTGCTGTATCATGGTTTATAAAAACCACCCAGCCATCTGTTGCAATTCTAGCAGTGAATTACAGCACCACAGATGGGGGAAAATTCGTAAGGTTGCAGAGTCAAGATTCAGTGATTAGGAAATCCCTGAGTTATGCTTGCCTGTGCAATCAAACTGTGTTCCCCAGTACAACCATTACATGGTCCTTAGGGCTGCCTCACTCAGCACTGATCCTTCCTTCAGGTATGAGCTGGGATGGAGAGCAAATGAAGCTATGTGAGCATGGACAGCAGTTTCTTCCACTCCTATCCATTGACAGAGCTGAGGAGCAGGGGCTCTAGAACCATGCAACATGCACAGCTGAAGACAGAATTAGCTGCAGATTTAGCACCAGAAAGATGCGCATCAGCAGAGTGAGCCCCCTCACCCTATTAACAAAAGTCAGGTCTTTCTGTGTGGATGTTTGGAGAGGTTCACATTGAAACAGCTGTGAGCTTGTTCAGGGTTTTTAATGGGCAATACAAAACAATTTCCTCCCAACTTGTTCCTGGAAAGAGAAGACAACTTTGGCTCAAGAGTCTGAAGAGATGAACCAGCAGGAAAAACTTCAGCCTGCACAAGTAACTGAAACAAAGTCATACTTTTAAGTTGAAAGCACTACAAAATCATAAGCCTGGCTGTTACCTTCGCACATGGCCTCTTCTCGAGGCAGCTGCACCTGAGGGCATTTGTTTTAAGGTAGGTTTGGGGTTTGGGTTTGGGGTTTTTGAAGCTCTAAGTAAAATTCTGGCCCATTCACAATTGCTCTTGAAGCTATATAGAATTAAGCTAATAGTTTTGGCTGAAAGAAAGGAAAACAAACAGAAAACAAAAGCTTCTGAAAAAGTCCAAGTGTTTCAGTTCCAACTTTTCAAAACAATGGGATTCAACTTTTCCCTCCACGTGAAGTTTTGAGACCAAATCCACCTCCATTTCACTTTAAAGCACTGAACGCCAACATCCAAGGCTTTATCTTGAGCTCAACCAAAATTGGTGTCTAATCTGACACCCTCCATGTCAGAAGGGGAAGGTACTTCAGCAGGTGGCAGTAACAAGAGGCCATGGGACAAATGTCAGCAGGGGTTTGCTGCAGGCTGAAAGCTTTTCTATGCAAGATGTGAAGGAATCTCCTTCCAGGAGTTTTTGAATACAGGATAGGCAGAGGAAAATGTTTCCATGACTTTGGTTACTAAGACATTGCTTTCCCTCTCTGGGTCTGGTTTGGGGGATGCTCCCCAGAACCATCCTCTGCATTAACACCTCTACATTTGGCTAACTTATTGGTTCAAGGTACCTTCTGGCAGGAAGCTGTCAATGGTGACCTCCACTTGCAGTGTCCCATTAGTTGGGACACTTTCCTGCAAGGGCATTTTGGTTGATCTCTGGAAAGCTTACAGAAGACTGGGGAAAATCTCTCAATGTAGTGCTTTGCCTGTCCTTGGAGCCTCCAAAGGATCATTATTTCCATGGGTAACCACTTATCCTCAAGACACTTCAGAAGATGCATTCCCGCCCTCCGGAAGAGGAGGAATTTCCCAAAGTCATTGCTCTATCAGCCTGATTCCAATTGAGCCTATTCATAAATGAACGCATCCGCCACCTTGCAAAGAGGGGTCAGCTCGAGATTTAGGGAGGATGCTCACTCCCTTTGCCACACAGGAAGCACAAGTCAGATTGTGCTGTGTTATCGGTACCCTCAGGCTATTCTTCAGGAGCAAACTATAACTTTTTCCAGCAAGTTCACTTATTCTGAGGTTGTTTGCCAAGGGGAGCAATGTTGCCTCCCTCCTTGATTACGGTTAAATTTTGTTTGAAATGGGGAAACAAATGGAACAGATTCTCTGGCCTTCCAACCCTCACAGGCACCTTTGGTATGGCGTTTATCACTCAGCTAGGGGGAAGGGGAGGAAACAACTCTTTTGGACGCCCCTTGCTCTGATATGGACAGCTGATCGTAATGCAAGATAATACACAATGAATTGGTTTTGACAATGTTTTACAAAGCTGTCACACTGGTATGCACATCAGAGAAAAAGGCTCTAGGCCAAATCCCTAGAAAACAGAAATCGATTTTTACTGGAGAATATGCCCCTTTGTCTATAGCTTACAGAATTATTCATGCCAAATCAGTGCATACAGAAGTTTGGGCTTTGCTCCTGTTGATGGACAAGTCACTTAGGGAAACAGTTTTGCTGGCTCCTGCCTAAGAACAACCTTATGATCAGACCCAGGTTCCATCTAGCTCAATAGTCTGCCTCCAACTGTGCCCAGGCGGCAAAAGGAAGCACTGGGACCAGAAGATCCTTCATCCATGTAACAGAACAACAGCTAAGACCTGAAGGTAAACCAAAACCCTCTGTTTCTTATCCCAGAGGAAAAAGGAGTATGTCCATCACTGTGTGGCTTTTGGTACTTAGTCCACAGGTAACTAATGTTACATTTCCTTAACAACTTTCCATTTGCTAACCATGCATTCATTTCTACCTGCCACCTCCTGCTGGATCAATGCCAAAAGCATGCGTGCAAATGAAATGCTGAGCTACAGGCACTCTGCTCCTGGGATTTCACATGAAACAGCTATATTCCACTGGCAGAGTTAAAAGAAAGCATTTCCTATTTTGCTTATCTGAGACTGTAAGAAACATTCAGAGTAGGATTTCTTATCTCCTAAACTTTCCGAGGGCTGGCCTGAAGGACATGGGCTCCGCTGCCTTGAAATAGCACACAGCGTATTACATCAGGCTCGTGCCTGTCCCAAGCTGAACTACACAGTAACTGGAGAATGGAAAAACGCTGCCAGCGCCCAAGTTGCCTGTTGCCACCTCCCACTATAAGCTCCTTATCTGGGAAATGCCTCGTGAATCGGATGGCAGAGTTTCAACTGACGCTGCCTCTTCTAGTGCCCATCTTGCCCGAAGCTGCTGGTCCCCAGCAGCACAGCCACTATCCCACAACACAGGATGAGGGCCAGGCTGCACGGCCAAGTGCACAGAGGGGGATTGCCCTTGCCAGGCTTTCGCAGCATTGCGTAGAGTGCAACCGGATTCTGATAAGGAGGGAGGGAGAAAGACTAATTTTGCCATCAGATGGGGTAAAATTAGCTTAGGTGAGTAAGGGTGTCTGGCTGGCAGGCAGCCTATTTCCACTGCAGCCCAGCTCCATGGCCAAGAAAACAGTGGGATTTGTATTTTAAAGTGCTTCCTTAGACCAAGTGCTCATAGCCAAAGCTGAGAGCGAGTCGGAGGGGGAGGACCGGGGTGGTGGCAGCTGGGATTCTGGCAGCTGTGGAATCTCTGGGGGCTACAAATGAACATGTAAATATCTATACTAAGCAGCAAAACTATCTATTAGAGTAAAATTACTCCAGCTTAATTGTTAGATAGGCATGTTTGTTAAAATACAATTTAAGCAAGATCATATCGTTCCCCCTCGCTCACGAATGGATGCTCGATAACGTCGTTTGTCAGCAACTGCCTATTAGGTTAAATAGCTGAGGAATTGCTGGATAACTTTGTGCTTAGATAATAACATTAAAGTTTCTTGAAGCATTTTAGAGGTCTGACTAATCTCTCTGTCTCTCTATTTTATTTTCCTAAAGTGAATTTAGTGCTGGTGAAAGGTTCCAGGTTGACAGCCCTGGAGACAGGAGCTGACTGCTTAGCCACGGAACAGGTCCATTCCCCATAGCTGGAGTGCTTGTACTGTGGCACCAGGCCGGGTCCTGCACTTTGCACTGTCACCCTGAACACTGTGGAGTGGGGCTGCTAGCTTCTTCTGCATGTGTGACGGTGGTGGGTATCGACACAGCATTAACCTCCTCAGGATCTCCTTGTAGCCAGAGAGGAGCACATAGTGAAACATACTCCAGAAAAAACAGCAGGAGCCTACCTTTTCCTTATGAAAAGCAGCATGGCCAGCAGGTCTGGGGGGGGGATCCTGCCCCTCTGCTGCACTCTGGGGAGACCCCCCTGCAGCCCTGATCCAGCTCCGGGGCAGCAGCACAAGAGGGACGTGGAGCTGTTGGAGCGAGGCCAGAGGAGGCCATGGAGATGCTGCGAGGGCTGGAGCAGCTCTGCTCTGGAGCCAGGCTGAGAGAGCTGGGCTGGGGCAGCCTGGAGAAGAGAAGACTCCTGAAGGGGAGACCTTAGAGCAGCTCCAGTGCCTGAAGGGGCTGCAGGAAACGTGGAGAGGGGCTTGGGACAAGGGCCTGTAGGGACAGGCCAAGGGGAATGGCTTTAACCTGCCAGAGGGGAGACTGAGATGAGCTCTTGGGCAGAAGTTCTTCCCTGTGAGGGTGCTGAGGCGCTGGCACAGGGTGCCCAGAGAAGCTGTGGCTGCCCCATCCCTGGCAGTGCTCAAGGCCAGGCTGGACACAGGGGCTTGGAGCAAGCTGCTCTAGTGGAAGGGGTCCCTGCTCATGGCAAGGGGCTGGAACTGGATAAGCTTTAAGGTCCCTTCCAACCCAAACCAGTCTATGATTATCTAACTCCTTTTGACTAGGAAGGGAGGCCTGGGACTTCTGCAGGTAAAGAGGAGTCTTGTGTGGCTCACTGATCTCCTGGGAAGTGACAGCTTTTGTGTGGATGCCTCTCATTGCACGCAGCAAACACCCTCAGCCTCAAACCAGATTCGAAGTCCAAGGCTTTGAGAAATGCCTGCAGCTGAGAACTGGCAAAGACATGGAAAATAGACTGAATCTGCCTAAAAGTGCAACAGCCAGAGCCAGCCAAACAGCAGAGGATTTGTTTGCTTGCTTCCGACATATACAGAGCTAAACCACCTGGATGCCTGGACAACCATCAGCTGGCAACAATGTTCAGACACCAACAGCCCAAGATGCATTGGAATGACAACCTAGTTTCAGGAAACCCAATGATACATGGTACTAGAGCTGTCCAAGTCCTTGACTCACTTCACTCTCCATTCAGCTCTCATTGCTAGGCATTCCCACATACTGAAAGATACAGGCATTTGCAGGAAGAGCACCATACTGCAGGAGACATGCCAGCTTGTGGGAATGTGCTTTGTTGAGGATGCAAGGTAGGAAAGGCGCCTCTGGAAAGCGCATTGAGCTGGAGAAGTCCTCTCGAGTACTTTACATGTTGCACTGTCGGATTTTCTTCTGCTGGCAGCACTTGAAGGTCTGCTTTGGAAAATCATACTAAATCCATGCAGTGCACGGAGCAAACAGGTAAAAAAAACAAAGCAGCAAATCTAACCGAAGTGGGTAGATCTGGATGCTATTTTCAATAAATGAGGAGGATTTTACATTTGGATGTCATTCCTGTTTTCATTTGTAGGGATGTTATTGCTCTCCGGATACCAATATGGCAAGCAAGAAGGTAACAAACTAGAACAGGCTATTACTTCTTCATAGTGGACAAGACCTTTCTCCAGCCAACTGCCTCCAAACAGGCACTTTCTGTATTAGCAAGCTTCCTTCTCTAACGAACTGGGGCAGCTTCCAGCATCAAATCTTTGTGACAGCCAGAGTGAAAAGCAATCCAAGGGAAAATCATGCTAGATAAATGACCTTTACTCAACAACATTTAGGTTGCTCTTGACAAACTGTAATTGTTGGAGGAGGGAGGAGGACAAACCACAAGCCTCAACAAGGAGAATGGTTTTACACAATAGTTCCTTGTTTTCCCAAATTTCCCCAAACAAACATCACAGTGGCAAGTTCTATACTTCTATTTCATTCTGGTTTGGCTCTCTGAGGGAGAACATCTACATCCCCAATCCTCTAAGGACATATGTACATGATTAATATATACCTTATGATTGCTGTTCCGTACAGCTATCCCAGGATGCAAAGTTTTGTTTATACATAAAAGCCTATACAGAATTGAGAGTTTGTCCTCTTAGATGCTTATTCAAATGCAATCAGACATTATCAATTTAATTTCCTACCACTGGAATATTACAATTGGAAATAATTCCTCTTTTATCCCAAAGACTGACTATTCCAGGGCAGAGAGTGAAATTGCAAACATCTTGGTTATAGCTCTAAGCAATCCACACATCATAAGCGCAATGAGCAAGGCTCACTCCAGTCCCAAAATTGATTTGGCTTCCACACCTCTGCAAATTAGGTTACATATTTCCATGCTCAAGTGAAAAAACCTGACCTGCTTAATATTTAAACAAAGTGCTTCATGTTTACACACTCAGTTCTTTTTCTAAATATAAGTCTTTGCCTAAGTTAGACAGAAAATAGTAAGAGGTGAACCTCAAACCATTGGAAGGTTGGGTCCAGTTCAGCAGCATATCCAAGCCCCTTTTGTGTTTAAAAAACATTGGCTTAGAGACTTGCAAGGACATGAGTCATCTGGATGCCACTCTGACTTATTATAGGCCATCAAACCTGGAGTGATGAGCCCCAAGTTCTTTTTCTGATCACCAATTTGGCTATTGCTATATGCTGAGTCACATCGATGATGACATCTTTTGGAAAACCAGTTTAATCCATCTGTCTGAGCCATGCCCTGATTTGCCCCCATCTCAGCCTATTCCAGTCCACCTTGGAACATTCCCCAAGGCCATGGCTGACTCAAAGGTGATACAAAATGAACAGATCTGCATTTGACTGCCCACTGCTCCTACAAGCAAGGGTATTCCAGAAAGGCCCCAAGATTTCACCTGCAGCACCTCTCTGTCTGGTTGCTTTATGTTAAGAGTCACAGAAAAACATCAAATCAAACCTTGTAGCTAATGCAAGAGGTACACAGCTGATCTGGTGGTTATATGTACTCAAAGCAACTACACTCACTTAAACTACACCCCAGAGCTGGGCAATGCACCATAGGAAGAACAGGTTTGAGCAAGACTGAGCACATGTCCTCTGTTAAGAGCAAGTGCCATGCTCTGCAGCCATCCGTGGTGACTTATCTCTAGAAACCATCCTAAGCCTTAAAAGGCAGCTGTGGCCAGGTCTGGCTGAACTCAGGGGCCTTCAGAACATCACATGGAACTCTTGCTCTGTTAAAACTCGTCATTAATCCACCAGGTTGAGGCATTCCATCTCCCTTTATCTAAGTGTTTATTGTAGGATGATATGATTCACCACAAAAATCACATCAGCCTTCTTACACCAATAAACAATTTAAATTTAGCTCAATGGTCCAGGAATAATAACCTTATCATCGAGAGATAAAGGGAGACAAGAAAAATTAACAAAAAAGAGAATAACCAAGCTTTCTGGAGCCTAAGCAAGACTTGATACAGCTCAGAGTCATGGTCTTCTTCAGCTTCAGTCTTAGTGGAAATAAACACACATCACTAGCTCCAACAAAGCATAAGGTAGAGGCTGTTTGGCACATAACAGTGAGCTGGTAAGGCATGATTCTGACAGAAGAAAAAACAACCACAGCAAGAAATCCTGTTTGTGCTCCTCCAAGGCTGTATTAAGGCCACTGACATTAACAGAACTCTTCACTGACTATTGTCTTCTCCATTAAAATTGCTCTTCCTTCATGGAGTTACTTAATAGACACCTAGACCAGCCTCACCTCTCTGCTGTCATTCATTTCAGGGCAGAATGCTTCCAGAAGCAGAAGGCTGCTTCCACTGGCAGACCATCAGGTTGCTCTGACACGGTGAACCAGCTGGGGACAAAGTCCATCGGGGTGGGATTTTGTCCTTAGCTATTCAAGTTTACGGTTATATCATTCCAAACAGACAGAAAAGACCAACAGAGAGAGACAGAATTTAAGACAAAATCACTACTTTAAGTAACTTACACCGAAGTTATCCATCACCTATCACACTTCTCCAGGAATTCTGGCCCCATTCCTGTCACAACTCCAGAGGAGAAACCTGGGCTATGAAAGGACCTAAGTCGTGGCCTCTGATGGCGACATCACAGGGATCAAATTCAATCAAGGGAACCCAAATAACCTATTTCTATTCCTGCAACTTCTGGTAAATTTTAGTTCTGTGACTTGAGGTGATTATTTTTCCCTTTTGATACCATTTTCAGTGCATGCCCTTCATCTCCCCTGTGGAGCCAGCCCAAATGTCACTGAGACTATTAATGGTGTATGCTTAACACACACACACTTACAGTATGTTCATTCTCAGGGAGACTAAACATTATTGAAAGGTTACAGCATTTATTTTGATGTGTGTCTGTTTAACCAATTCTAGCAAATGTTACACAAACACAAACCGGGCTTTCCTCCCCTGTTCCTCACAAGCCACCCTGAGCCATTGCTTTTGAAACAGAAATCCTCTCTCAAATCAATGAGTGATTTAAAAACCCAATGCCACAGTATGGCACATGGAGATAGTCTGAACGTGCAGCAAACAGATTCGTAAAGGAGAATGAAACATTTCAGCCTTACTCCCTGTAGCTCTACTAAAGCCAGTTTCCACCGTCAAGGCCACCAGTTTCTACCAACTTCTTGCTGATTTCAGGGACCAGCTCTAAGCAGTAATGTTGTGTTAGGAAGACTCAGCAGTTTCATAGAATCATAGAATAATTTGGGTTGGAAAGGACCTTAAGATCATCAAGTTCCAACCCCCCTGCCATGGGCAGGGACACCTCACACTAAACCATGGCACCCAAGGCTTCGTCCAACCTGGTCTTGAGCACTGCCAGGGATGGAGCATTCACAGCTTCCCTGGGCAACCCATTCCAGTGCCTCACCACCCTCACAGTAAAGGACTTCCTTATATCCAATCTAAACTTCCCCTGTTTAAGTTTTAACCCATTACCCCTTGTCCTGTCACTACAGTCCCTGATGAAGAGTCCCTCCCCAGCATCCCTATAGGCCCCTTCAGTTTGGTTCCTCATTAGGCAGAAGCTCTTCCCTGGGAGGGTGCTGAGGCGCTGGCACAGGGTGCCCAGAGAAGCTGTGGCTGCCCCATCCCTGGCAGTGTTCAAGGCCAGGTTGGACACAGGGGCTTGGAGCAAGCTGCTCTAATGAAAGGTGTCCCTGCCTGTGGCAGGGGGTTGGAGCTGGGTGAGCCCTAAGGTCCCCTCCAACACAAACCACTCCATGATTCTGTGATTCACTATCTTGATTCCCATTTAAAGGCTGAGATTTGGATGGAATTCTTTTGATTCCTGAGGGTTTCCTGTTTTCAGTGGGGCTGGATGCAAGAGTCAATAAATACAGCCCGTTCTGTGGCCAAGTCCCTAGCACAAGGAGCACAGCCATGGAGCAAACACCAAACCTGGAAACCACCAGTTAGGATTGCAATTTTCATATTATCCCAGCTGTGGTTTACAGAGCATCTAACCATGCATCAATCCTTAACAGTCATCACCCAGCTGCAAAGATGGGATTAATAATCCCCTCTGTAGCTCCCAGAAACCCTATTGACTCTTAGGTGCTATTTCAAGAGTCAGACCTTTAGAAAATAAACCCACAAACAAAACCAACCAAGTAGTTTCCCCCCCTTCTTGGCTCAAACTCAGTATAAAATCACAAAGATTTAGTGCTAGGGAAACCCCACATCAACAGGCTGCAGAGAAAGTCAAGGGCATGTGAGGCCATAGCAAAGTCAGGTGGTTCTATTTATCATGTGCTAGTTCCACCTTGTTTTACCATACCTTAGGAGTTGCTGCTGGGGAAGCCAGCCAATGCCATCAAAGCAGTGTGCTAGCATAAACACCGCTCACACGGAGCCAAGAGCATAAAGCAGTAGCAGCAACTAATATCCAGAATATTAGGAAAGCTAATAAAGAGGTTCCCTCAAGTATACACCTCTGGTCCAAAAATACAACTTTCCACTGCCAGCCACCAATTGAGTTCAGTGTCTTTTCTTTATGCTGGGAAGAGCTGGAGTGAGTGGACTCTTGAACCAAAAGGTCAAATGTGAAAATAAACCAAGGAAAACCAGGTTGTCCTTTCCTCATGCACTGCACTGCTCTGACACCTCGTCCCTGGACTCTAAAGTGCTCTCTCGCTCAGACACTCATCTTAAAGCAACTTCACCCCCTGCTTCTTACCTTCCTTCTAATGGGCACCTGCCCAGGCACTCCCCTGACCCGGAGAGGATGGAACAGCAAGGACATTTGCTGCTGTGGGCGACTGGGAGGTGTTGCCAGAGGCCTCACAGCCTTAATTTCTCCCTAAGAGCCCTGTAGACCTACCTATGCCTTCTCCAAATGCACCAGAGCTGTATCTTAGGTGATGTTACAGAGTAAAGGAGGAGCTTGGAGTTAGGCCAGTATAAGCAGAATAGAAGAGCAGCTGGTTCTCCATCTCAGCCACTGTTCCTGCTCTCCATAGTGTCCTTGCATTCACATCTGTCATATCCCAGTCAGACTAAGAAGCTCTCAGTGCACTGCTTCCAGCCAAGCAGCCTTGGAGGGCAGGAGAGGAGAAACCTCATCCGAGCACAGCAATCCTTGGTCCTCAGGGGATGACCTTGAAAGAAATGCCCTTCCCAGGGCAGGCAGCCCAGGGATGCTATGGAAGGAGCTTAGCAGCTCTTGCACAAACAGCCATTGGCATTTACCTACTGCCAACACTGCAGCCTTAAAAACGAGTAAAAAAGCCAGACACCTTAGACTGGCACCATCTCCATGCCTTTGCCAATCCTCAGCGCAACAGGGAAGGCTGCACCCTCTGCTACTGTAGAAGAGGGTCACTGGGGCATTACTTTCCACATGGTTTCCCATTGGCCTCACTTCCACCTGGAAGCACCATTTCATGGGAACTTGTCACAGGCTGGTAAGCCCCCACTTTGCTGGATCCACTAAGAACATGGCAGCCTCCTCAAGGACCAGGGGACAGGGGGTTCAATGGGACCCAGGGCCACAGGTTGCCCAGAGAGGCTGTGGATGCACCATCCCCAGAGACATTCAAGGCCAGGCTGGATGTGGTTCTGGGCAATCTGATCTAGGTGACGATGTCTCTGGTCATTACAGGGGGTTGGACTGGATGAGGTTTGTATGGCTCTTCCAACCCAAACTATTCTGTGAGTCTGTTTTCCCCATTCACTAAGGACATGTGAGGACACCCCTAGCATAAAGAGATGCCCTTCCCTCCCCTGAAGTGATAAATGAACCAGAAACGCACAAAGCCTTCAACCCAGGTGGAATAATCCAGGAGCTATTCCCAGACATGACACCAAAGCTCTTACTGAAAGGCAAAAAGCAAATATTTTCATTATTCATTGTCCAATTTCATGCCACCTCTGGACTATTTGCAACCAGGATCCTGCCTGCCAAGACGTTACAAAATGCTATCAACCAATGTAAGATAAATGCCCAATGAAGCTATAGCTACCCTGTCCCAGACAGTGTTCAAGGCCAGGTTGGACACAGGGGCTTGGAGCAAGCTGCTCTAGTGGAAGGTGTCCCTGCCCGTGGCAGGGGTTGGAGCTGGATGAGCTTTAAGGTCCCTTCCAACTATTCCATGAATTTATGAAATCTTGTTGGGACAATTCTCACCCAACAGCCCCACAGCCACAAGAAATGTTGGAGGCACAAACATGCCGAAAGGGCCACCCAGAGCACTTCCCCTAGGCAGTGCCCTCCGTCTCCTCCACCCCTTCCCTGCTCAAGCAGGACCAGTCCCTGGCAGTGGCTGTGTTGTAGGGGATATGGGCCCTATGGGGGTGTTGTGCTGTACGCGTGCGGAGCTGCTTAAGCAGAGGAATCAAACAGCTGCAGAGTTTCTGACCATCCCAGCACAACAACCCCATGTCGATACACGGCGAGGAATGCGGAGACCTCAACAGTGCCTCTCGACACCCATCTGGTTTTTAGAGTCAACTTCCCTGAACTCCTCTGCAAGCTATTAGCGCACTGAATGTCCAGTCGAGGGCTATGCTATGTGTGTGTGTGTGCGCTTTAATTCCAAAGTAAACTCTTTCGCCTCGAGAAACATGCAACACAATAAACTAATTGGACCTGAGCTTAGTTTAATCTTTCAGGGCTTTTTTGCTGTTTTGATCTGATCCCAGAAGTGGAAGTCTGGTTTAGGTATCGTGTTTTTGTTTTGGTTTGGGGTTGAGGGTGGGTTTTTCCTCCCCCTCCCTCTTTCTGGGATTTGCTCTCCCCAAGCCAGATTCCTGGATTTGACAAGTTCTGGTTTATGCTACTTACACTGCCACCTGCACAGCCGGAGAGGGGTTTCAAAGGCTGACTTCCCTGTTGGTAAAAGCAACAACAAGCAAACAGAGAGCTGTGTTCAGGACAAGCTGGAAGGAAATGTGCTTCCTTTCTTCATATTCATTTACAGATGTGTCCTTCCCCATTTGCTGTGCCCTATCCTTGTACCTGGCCATTGCTTTTCCTCTGCATAGCGCACTGAAGCAGCTTTGCCACATTAGGTTTGTTTAATAATCCTCTTTTGCACTTACTGGTTTTGTCTCAGGGACACTGCTGCTGGGGCAGTTCCTGCTGAGCAGCGTCACCTCCATGTCATCTCCCTCCTTCTCCCACCCAGAAGACCCAGAGACCACAGCAAGAGCCCAGTGATGTCATTTGCCCAATAATCAGACAAGATGAGGCCAAACTTCAGTGACTCACATTGTACAGAGAGTCCTGCACGGGGTCGGGAGGAGGTTCAGGAACCCTGATTCAAGTTCTCTTGCGTGGCTGAACAGACCACAGCTCCAACAGGAAGGGTGGGGAGCAAAAGCAATGGAACAGGGAAGAACAAGGTTCCCTACAGCCCAAACCCCGCAGCACCAGCTGGGGTATTCAGGCGATAAACCTAATGTACAAAGCCTAATGCACACGCTTGTGCTGCAGGTCTTAATTCGGGGAGAGCAAAGGTCTAGGAATTGGAAGTTTTGCTCAGTTCCTGGGGAGGTCTGCCAAGCACTACTGTAACAACCCGTCCTTCTGAGTACATTGCAGGCACAGTAATGCAAAAGGAAAAATGAAGATAATAAAAAAGAACAAGTAATCCCTTTGTAGAAAAATAAAAGAAATTAATGCACCGTAAAGATAAAAACTGAAGAGGTGACATCTGATGTTTCAGTTCAAAGGGATTCTCCAATACAGTGTAGAACTCAGAAAGCTGAACAAAACCAGTGTTTTTCTGGACTTCCGGCTCTTTCGCAGTTGTGTCACTATTTAAAGTCAATGCAATAAAAATAATCTAAACCAAAATAAAGTCCAACTGTTTCTAAATGTGATTGGGACCTTTCCTCCAATCTCTGCACCCTTCCCACTCCCTCCAGGTTCCCTCCCTCCCTATTCAGCTAAACCGAAGTGAATAAGCACACCAGGAGGCAAGAGCAGAACCAAATGACGAAGATTTCGATGTGTAATAATATGTCTGTACCGTAACTAGACATAGCCCTTTTAAAAACTCAAAATAGGTGACTCAAAGCTATGGAGACTTTTCCAAACACCAGACAGAACAAAAAAACCCGCATTAGGATATTTTCAGTTAAGGCAATTACATTTAAATAAAGCTGCTTATTACTGTAATTGCAGCAAAGCTCTGCAATTCAGTTTGGCTTTGATAATGAGGCATTGACTGAGCAGCATCCAGCATGACTCTGCCTTGATTTGACATCTGTCTCCCTCCCAGTCACTCATCGTCACCCACTGGAGATACGAGGACAAGGCTGTTATTTCAAGCAACTGCAAATTAGATGCTGTTTCAAAAGCACTTTGATTTTGTACATAAATCACGCTTGTTGTAAACATTATAGTGCTCATTGGTCTGCAGAGAGGAGGCACTGACAGCAGGTAGGAGATAGGGTGACTCCTGTGCCACATGTACTGCTTAAACCGGGGACTACAGCACGAGTTGCTAGGCTAGGCTCAGTATAGGACTTAGACCATAACTGGTGTGCACACCTTAGACAGCAAGGAGTAGCACCCAGCCCCTCCATCCCAGAGAGAGGCAGCTCCACAACCTAGATTCTTCTTCAACTATCAACTTTCAGCTAATGAACTTGTAAGAAGACCTACATCCACGAAATGTGGTGCAGAGAATAACTGTATTCAGTATCAGTTGATCAGATAGGCCCTAAAATACCTTTTTAAATAGAGAGTGGTGTAACTGAATATTCAATCTACAGTTGACAGAAGATAACTCCACATCAAGGTACTCCTGGTACGCAAGAATGCAAAATATTCTGCTCCAGGCCTGATCCTGATTAGGTGCCTTGGGCTAAAAGGAAGTACTTCTTATTTCTGTTACAAAACATGAATAAACAGAAGGCCTGGGTAATACAAAGTGAAAATCTCTGAGTAGGGATTCCAAGATTTACCCCATTAATCATAAATTACCAAGAAAAACAAAATATAGAATAGCTCACTTTGTTTCCTTTGGTTTCTGAAAGCAGCAGCAGCCACAAAGACGTAAGTAGGGGTGATAAACCAGCCGTGATTGTGTAGAAATCACGTCTAGGCTGTGCATGGGCAATTGTTCATTAGGATGGCTCACTTCCTAATGGAAGGGCCAGGTTGTGCAACAACTCCTTACACAGGGAAGAATTACCGGCACAGCATTCCCACTGGTGTGGGCAGAGCTGGGAGACAGCCGGTGTGAGGAGTGGTGGGTCTGACCAGGGCTGGAGTGATTCAGGCAGCAGGGCTCAGCTTTCGTGCTGGGACTCTGTGCTTGGATCACCAGAGCTGGAGGTGGAGAGGGCCATTTAGATCATCCAGCTTGTTTCCCTGCCAGAGCAGGTTTGTCTTCAAAGACGTTTTCCAGGAGCTCATCCAGACTCCTTGAAAAAAGCCCTAAAGAATGGGATTCCACCAGTGTGCTGCAGGGACTGTTTCATAGCCCTTCGCTTGGGAGCGCTTCCTGATAACCCCACTTACTGTGCTTCTTTCCTATGTGACTCCACCCTTTGTAGCCCCTCACTCCTCCCTCTGTGACAAGCGGATGGCATAGAATTAACACAGCAGGATTCGCCTTGTTGGGATTGCAGAGGCTTATCCTGGGGTCACCAAGTTTCCCTTTTGAGGAAGCAAGTACAGGATTTTGCTCCAGGAAACTGGATGTCCCCTGGATCTTTAGGATCATAGGAGGGCTTGGTCATCAGCTCAGCAGAGCTGGGAAGGGTCCCTGCATTTGGTGTTTTTTTCAGTCCTTCTCTACACATTTCCCCCTTGAACTTGGGAGATTCTGCCCTTGCCCAGCTCCCTCTCTCCCTTATTTACAGGCTCTATATCCCACAGTGACATTACACCCTCACCTTATATTTGCTGCTGCCTTTACACAAAGTCTCATTTGGCCATGCCAATACAGACCTTTTCTTTGTTTAGTTTCAGACTTAGGGTTTAAACACAAAGAAACAGTGTGTATAGTGTAGCTGCCTCAGTCTATTTAGGTTCTCTTTATCAAGCAGCTCTCACCACAACACTGCATGAATCCTAAAACTCTAACTGATAAATAATGCATTTCTAGCAAAATATAAATCCATTTCCTTCTATTAGCTACAATTACAGCCTAAAATAGTAATGGAGGTATTGGGTTACTAAAGCAGCCATGCTTTCATTAAGAGCATTCACCATTCACATCGCACTTGGAGCCCAAATAGGATAATTTCACATTCACCTTCCCCTTGGTCATCATCTCCCTCTGCTTATTGGCACTGAGAGATTTAGCCGGCTTGCTCCTGCGCTCCTTCCAGGTCCTCGCAGGGGTAAGGACTGAATGAAGCCTTCCTTTGCCTGGGTTATTTAATCCCATTAGGCACAATGAATGGGAAATCCCCGTCAGTCTTTAGTATTTGCAGCACTGGGACATTTTTACATTATCACAACTGGAGCAATGTTGTATCTTGAGAGCTTTAGAGAGGTCTCACCACCAGGAACTTTCTCTTGATATTCAGCCTGACTTCTACTTACTTTCCTTACACCACCTCCAGGTTTGCCCCTCTTGGCTCAAACCAGACATTTCTGTTCCTCTCTAGTATTTATGTGTTTGAAGATAGTTATCATATACCCACTTAGTCATTTTAAACTAAGCAGCCGTATTTAGCTCTTTTTAATCTTTCACTCGTAAATCATCCCTCCCTGCTCTGCTTTGCCAGTGTCAGGACTGTTTTCCTATAGTTCCAAACATGAAATATGCATCTGTTACAAAATAGCTTGTATCTGGTAGCAGAGAGAAGAAAAAATGGAATCAGAAATTATAAGACAAGCAAAGTCGAATATCCCCTGGCAGGTAAAATCCCCCTGAGTCCATAGCCTCCTGCCTTAATGTTCCCTGCTTCAAAATCCTTAAAGAACCTCAGAACTCAGCAACGGCGTATCAAAATACCCAATAACACACCTAATCATTCATGTCACTTCTGACCCTTGCCACTTGAGAGCAGGGCATTTCCTTCCTTGCACTTTGTTAAATGTGTTTTTAATCTGCTTAAATTGCATGACAACATGGCACAAGGCAAACGGGCGCAGGGCCCAAGGGATTTTTAAAAGTCCTTATTACAAAGGTGGTTCTTTCCCATTCGGTCAGTGAAAAGGATTGGGCCACAACTTGCCTTGACCTTGGGTAGGCTCTGAGTGAGGGAAAGAAAGGCAAGAGTCCCAAACCCCTTTTCCCATGTCGCTGACCATGTGCTCCTCCAAGACATCTGCTGTAGCAGCAACCGGACTGCCCAGTGCTGCGGTCCCTTCCATGGATGTACAACACGTGTCTGTGGGAGGCAAAAATGCTTCTGCATCGCTCTGCCCATAGCTGGTCCCCAGGGATGTGCATACACTCACACCGCACACTTGCCCAGCTGCTGCTTGGGTCCCCTTCTGACTTTCCATCCTCCCTTTCCTAATGGCATGGCAGGTAGGGAACAGAGTTCTCAGGGTCATTACTCTGTAAAACAAACCACTCTGTATTTCCTTCTTTAAAAGAGTTAATATGCTGGATTTCCGTTCTCAGTCAGCCAAACATTGCAGTACAACTCCAAAAGATAAAACAAGGGTTTATTTCTTAATACATTTCTCCCCACTGTTCACTTGTTTATAGGATTCAGTCATTCTCATCAAGCCAAACCTGGCAGGACTGACTCTGATCCCACGTTCAACAAAATCACTGCTGTGTTTATATATCCAGGGGGACTGTTGAGAGCGGGAGAAAAGCACCTCCACTATGTTAATTCCCAAGGACTTGACGATTAATGAACTAATCTTATTACACGTGCCGGGGGCGGAATCCTGGTAGATGAAACCTGAGCTAATGAATTAAAGCCCAAAAACCTCCTTTGGCTGCATAAACGTGCTTTTAATTTCAGCTACACTTTCAATAATAATCCTTCAGGATTTTTTTTCCATGATGCTTATACTTTCTGAAGATATGTGACTCCTCTTGGATACAAGCTCCTTTGTTATTTTATTTCTTGGAAATATTTAGCAATGTCCCAATAACTTTCTTGTTAAAAGTGTATTTGCTTTTCCTGTCCTGAAGGTTGTAGCTGAGTTTTCCTCTCTCTCTATGGAAGGCCCTTGGCTTTTTACTGAAGTTTTACTGCTGGGAGTAAACACAGAATAGGAGAAATGTTTGCCATATGTTGATATAATGGTCACATTGTGGGAGGGGAGCAGAGAGCAAGGCTGGCCCCTGACATCATGGTAGAAGTGCCCTTTTTTCACTGTTAAAAGTAGGTAAATAAATTATGGTAAATACAAACCAACCTGAACTTTCACTGAGGACTTCAAAGGGAACCTAAATACTATGTGAGTACAGAAGGTGAAAAAAGACCCATTAGCATGCCACATGTTTAGAGACGATGGTCCGAGACACGCTCACATTATGAGCAACTTGTGCTCACACAAGGACTCCCCAAAACAGTCACCTTTTCCTGTTATGCCACATTGGACAGCAGGAGAGGAAACACAGAGACAGAGCTCTTGAAAAACCTTTCAGCCCCGTTCCTACCTCTGCACTTTCTATCCAGTTCAGATCCTTGGCAGCCTCCTTTGATTTACTATTTGCATGTTGTCCATGATAATGCACATGATACTCTCTTAGCACTATTGTGTATTTCCATAACAGAACCATAGAATCATTTAGGTTGGAAAAGACCGTTAAGTTCATCAAGTCCAACCGTTAACCCAGCACTGCCAAGTCCGCCACTAAATCATGTCCCCAAGTGCCACATGTACATAATAAATCATAACTGATCTAAGAACTTGTACCAGAAGATATTGGTTGAGTCACTGATTAAGACCTGCTGCTGTGGTCCTCATTTGAAATGGTTTGGGAGTTTATTCTGGGAGCACTGAAGAGATTTAAGTGCCTTAATATGCAAGCCAAGTTGTTTAATGAATAGTAAACATGAACAAAGCTCAGCCTCAACTTGGCCCATCAGATGGGCTGGCAAAAGACCACTGGGTCCTCCTTTTCCCTGGGTGGGGGAACAAAAAGAAGAAACACAAAAAATTCCTTTGCAATTTTACACCAAGACAACTATTACCATATAAAACATTGGGTGGACATGGAGGATTATGGCTTTTATATCCACCCGGATCACTGTGAAGAACCAATGGACAGTGTCACCTTCACATAACCAACCCTATGTAAAATATTTCCTTTTTCAGCTAAAACAGTGCAAAACTTCCCCTTAAACACACCTTACCTTCCCGAATCCCACTCTCATGACATGGATGCACACCCACACCCCATCTTCAATCCATTTTGATTTGGCAAACAACTTCTGATACTTACAGTAACTTTATACATCCTGGCCCTGGATCTTTCAGCCATGCTTGTCAAACACTTTGAGTTCATTCAAAAATGCAGGGAACTGAGTATTAAATCCTGTGACACCAGGAAAGGCCCTGACAGAGAGAAGGGAGGGAAGCACCAAGGAAACAGATACATGAGTGATAAGTTCATCCGTTGAGACTGCTGGCATATCCACATGCACAACTTTACTGCTTTAATACAGTTTAAGACCCTAAAGTATACATTTTCAAGAGGAAAAATGCCATGCCTTCTGCAGAGCCAAGCACTCAGTATGAGAACGGAGCAGAAACAACCACAAAGGAAACAGTGAACATGCAGCCCCTGGGCACTGCAGTTTCTCTGTCTTGCCCACACAGACCTAGATGTCAGCAAAGCACAACACAACCTACCCAAGGCCCGAGACACCCACAGGGAATTCAAGACACTTTAGCCCAGAGAAGCTGTGGCTGCCCCATCCCTGGCAGTGTTCAAGGCCAGGTTGGACACAGGGGCTTGGAGCAAGCTGCTCTAGTGGAAGGTGTCCCTGCCTGTGGCAGGGGTTGGAGCTGGAGGAGCTTTAAGGTCCCTTTCAACACAAACCAGGCTGGGATTCTATGCTTCCTGTGACACACAAGAAACCAAAACACTGGTGCCCATCTTGGATGGGGCAGCAGTAGGAGGGTCCCTGTGTCCCAAAACCAGGCAAACCCCACTGCAGAGCAACACAACCACACCAGACCAAGCAGCTCCAGCAGCACCAAGGAAACCTACACTCATTTGATACCCTCTCCCCACACACATCCCCTTCTTTTTCCAGGCATGCCACTAGAAAACAGCCCTTCTAATGATATCCCTCACTAATGAAGTTTACCAACAATTCTGCCAGGCTGACAAGGGGGTGAGGGCACCCACCTGAACCCTTCTCATGGGCACTGTGTGGGGACACGGTGGCTTTACTTGGCACTCCGAGCCCTTCGTGCCGGGGAGCTATGGCAGGAGGATGCTGAGCTGATGTTAAAGCAGAGACAGGCTTTGGCAGGCTGGTGGCAGCTGACCTCCCCTCCCCAGACATGTGCATGCACACGGGTTTATCCCACACTCTGCTGTCAGCTATCAGAGCTATTTCCACCCCCTTCTCTCGGCTCCATAAAGTAATACATAAGGATGCAATCCCTCAGAAGCTGGACGGGGTTGGTTTTGCAAGCACAAAACCCGCTATTTTAAATTCGCTGGAAAAACAGGTTATAGATTCTATGTTTAAATAAAGGTTAGAACAATAAAGCTGCAGGGTTTTTCCACAGTAACTCTCACCTCCTCAGACAGTAAATGCTGAGTAACCACCGGGGCCCTCCTCAGCCCTGCCACGGGGCTCCGGCTTCCCTCGTGTTTACTGAACGTCTGCAGCGAGGTCAGGGCAAGCCACAAGGAGCCCGTTCCACTTGTCACCAGGATAGAAAAAAACAGGGATATAAGAAGGAGGAGGGAAGCAGGAGCGTGGGTCGGGACAGGCAAAGGGCTGCTCCAAGCCAGGCCGGCGGCACTTCCACCCACCTCCAGGCAGGCCGGGAGCATGGACACGGAACCGTGCGGACGCAAGAGGGACACTGCCTATTTTTAGGCAGCTGGAGTTTCCACGAGGATTCCTAACTCTCTGGTTTCATTAGGGCGTGTGTGCTTTTTTAAGGAACAGGTCATTTCAAATTGTGGTTGCATCGCTCCGCTGCTTTCCCTTCCACAGCGCACGGCTTGCGATATAAATAACAAACCTATTAAATAGAGCTCTGAGCCTGCCCTAAGACGTCAGTGGGGCCCCACCACAAGGCTGGAGCCAGGGTGATGACCAAGGGCAACGGTGGGCTATGGCCCAGCATGGGGATAGAGCAGCAAAGTCACCGGGCAGTCACTGGCTATGGCTGGTTCAGCGATGGCCATTCTCCACTCTGGGCTGTTTTTCCCAGGCCACAACAAAGACAGATTTACCCACTTGAGCCACTCACGGCCCAAACCTGACTGCTTCCCATATGCACACAATTTCTATATGCTTTGGAATAAACAACATGCATTAGAGTCAAGCTCTCACGCAAGTCCCGTGACGCTCTCATCGGGGTCTCCCACTTACAACTGTCCGGTGATTTGGCTTGTCAGCTCACTGGCATAGGCACTTGTGCACATTACCCTCCTGACCCTAAAATGACAATCCAGCCCACTCCCACCCCTTCTATTTTTATTCTCTTCCCCCCGCTCCCCAGCCTGACAGGGCTAAACTGTCTCCTTGCTGTTCCCCACACAGCAGCAGCAGCTGGGAGCATCTGGCATGGGACATATGGAATTTAATTTCCCGATATTTACATAGATTGAAACAATTCTGACTCCAGACTTCAGAAGGCCCGTTGCACCAGAACTCAAGGCAAAAGCTTTTAGCTCATTTCATTTTCCTCCTCTTCTTTTGGCAAATGAGCTGGGAATACCAGTTTAAAGTCTGCACGGGCTTTAGGATGTTGAAAGATACTCAAAGTCCTTGATCTATAAGGCTTACAGGGTAAATGCTGCTTTCTTGCTTCTGGGGAATCCAAAAGGACTTTTAAGAGCCCTAGCCACTTTAAAAATATCTTTTTTCAATGACCTTGACTAGATTTGAAACAGCCCATTTGAGAGTTTTGCACATGTGGCTACAGATAAAAGTTTCTTTGTAAGAAATAAAATAGCTGAAGGGAAATATTCGGTCATACAAAGGAGAATGAAAAGGGACATGTCTAGTGCTGGCTGCAGGGCCAGTGCTGCTGCTCTGCTGCTGTTGAGCGGAGAGTTAAACCAGGACATGCTCCTGAGCAAGACAGATGCTATATGGAAATGGCAAAGCAAAATGTGGCTGAAACACTGCACTCCTCCAAACAGTTGGTTGCCTTTACTTTGTCGGTCACTTACCATCCGTGACATTTCCAATAATTACAGAAACAGAGACTTGAAAGGTGATGGAGTCCATTATCAACAAAGAATTGCCAGGGTGGCAACATACCAGCCCAGCTTTGCAAAATCCCTCTAAAATCCCTCTTGTAACAACACTTGAAGAGAACAGCTTAAAAATCCCACCTTATTTTAAGGACATCTGCAACAGATTCATCAGTTAGACAAGCAGATAGGACAGCTTGTCTTCTTTATGGCTATAAGTGACCGGATTCTTCCAATGGCACTGATGCAAATGTGAATACCAGCAGTATCAGTCATGGAGCTCCTCCAACATACAGCATCTAAGGACCTCACACGTTGACATGCAGTTTGCCAGTAAAACCCCGGTGGCTGAGCTAGAAAGATACTATGGTTTCTTGGGACAGTTCATCCAACAGAAAACATGCCTGTTGCTTGGTGTACACACATATTTTAAGATAAAGATAATTTTTTGTGAGAGTGCATCAAGATGAGGCCAAAATAGAACTAGGATCTTCAGATTTAGATTCTCAATTTAGATTCCTATGCTCAAAATGGCAACCTGAAAACTTCCACCACTAAAGGCACCTCATTCAGCTCCTTTGAGCTTCCCAACCTCATCTGGTTTTGCTCCTTAGCTTGCTTAGCTGTTCCATGAAAAACCCTTAAACAAGCTTGGAGTTACAGCTGGAACTAAGGTCTCCTACCACTGACACAGGCACTCTTACAAGGACTCAGATTGTTTTTTCCCTTCTCCTCATCCAGTGACTCCTGCATTCTTAGTAAGTGACCAGTAAAACGTACTGGAAAATGTACCCAGTGCAGAGTAACCCGCTCCCTGGACAGAGATCTCTATGGATAGCAGGAGATTTCAGTCCGAATTCTCCCAGGCAGAAAACTGAATCGAGGTCTCCAGCATCCTGGGCAGGCATTCATCCATTCAAACACAAGGCCATCACAGAAGAAAAGGTCACTCTGGGGAATCTGACCCACCATGAGAATCAGGTCTCCAATCCTCTTCTGAAAAGGCCAGTAACACCAGTGTGCAGGTATGGTTGTCACCAGGGAGGGTTTGCTATACTCAAGGCAGATCTCCACTTGTGCTAAATCAGAGCAGTCAAGACTGGAAAGAAGTTTAAAATCCCCATTTCTAATTGCTTACTTAACCCACTTGTTAAATTTGATTTTGTACTTGTGCGCCAAAGGATCTCCTTGTTACGGGCTTAAAAAACCCCCCTCTAATACTATATAGCGTTTAGTGTTCAACTTTTGTTACTCTATTTAAAGGACCTTATTATACTTTTATTGCTATTAAAGAACTGTATTCTCCTTATGATTATTTTACAGGGCTCTAGGCAGTTGATCTGGATGCTGTCTTATTAACTGTACCAGGTAGTAGAAATGCCAATTAATCCTCTTTAATATCAGCAATTCAGGCCACACGGCAAAGCTGACCTCAGCATCTCTCATGCCTCAGGGGGAACCACATTATATCACTGCATAAGGGGTCAAAGATGAGAGAGTTTTTGGCAAGGGACTTTCACTGCGCAGATGAAAGCATCCTGATTAAAAATGATGCTTCCTGCATAACACTGCTGTTCTCACACTTTCCAAACCCGCAAAGGCTTCTTACTAAAGATGGGTAAAATGATCCCTGTATGGTTTCTGCAATATATTTGCTGTGTAGTTCAAGGGTTTTTCAGGATGAGAGATTCTGTAGTACAGCCAGGCTTCAGGACAGGTGGTGTAGCAGCCAGCTGAGAAGGAGCAAAAAGATAGTGAGGTGCCTCTAGACTGCTCTCACTTGGGCTTCCAAAATGGTACATGGGATTTACACTGCCTCTATTAGCTTAGCTCCCGAATGCTTTTTATAGCATTAATACATTTGTCCTCACAAATCCCTAGGAAGCAAGAGTTTTATAAAGCAAACAAACAAACCAACCAAGACGTCAGAGAATACCAACTGAGAAGGAAACTGAGCGCTGACTGCACGTGCCTCCACTCTCGCTGCCTAATTTGAGATATGTATTAAAGAACAGAGGTAGACCTCAAGATCAGGTTCTTTCAAAGTATCTTGGTTTTACGACTCAAGAGCTGAATCAGTTTCTTTTGACCCTCAAATATCTATTAAAGAGTCTGAAAATCTTAGTCAAAGACCCTGAAGGCCATCCATGGTGGAGGCAATGAAATGCCTGTCTCCCATATCAAAGGCCTCTCACCACTTCCTCCCATAGCATCCCACAGGATGTCAGCACCAGCTCAGGCACATGGCGTCACACCACTGGAAACCCCAAGGCAAGGAAGGCAGAATCAACCCCAAGGTATCCCCAAACATTCCTTGTTTGTCCAAGAACAAGAAAGCTGAGGCCAGCTTTCTGAAAGCCTTGAGCCCCAGAGTAGATGTGAAATGTAGACTCTATTTTCACAAGTGTTCAGCATGCAATCTATGGAGCTCTTCTGAAAATCTGGACCTTATTTAGGCGAGTAAATGAGAGCCAAGCTCTCTTTAAAACCCAGGGTTTAATAGAAATGTCTGCCGCCTCCTATTCTTAGGCCCCTAAGTAAGTGGTGCTGGCTGTGGTGGGAGCTGCTGGTGCACGGCTGGTGACTGGCTTTGTCATCCCAGGAGATCCTCTGGGTTGCTCAAATGTTCATGAGAAGCCAACAGAAAAATGTGCACAAACAGAGAGAAAAGAACAAAAATCAGCTTCATGCTACAGCAAATGTCCAGGGAAAAATGTTTGTGGATGTCTAGTGTGAAGTGGTTAAAAGTCAACTCAGAGTCTGGTCTCCTGGCAGCTAAACCCCTATTACAAAATCCCATTGCCTTAGTTCACTTCAGAATTGTCTCAGCTACTCATTCCTATATCAGTGGGAAATTTGGAAGTGACTTTGGATTTGCAGTTTCCTTTTGATAAATGTATTAAAAAAACCAATATAACAGCTTTTTATATCATAATAAAAATACATGGAGGATTAAATCCTGCCTAGCTCTTGCTGACTTGGAAGCAAGTTTGCATGCTTTCCTCACATCCAGATTCGATTACACTAACTCTTAATGTACAGCTTTGCCAGAAATGTTTTTATTAGAAGAAATTGCGCTTGGTCCAGAATGTTGCAGCAGGAATGATCTCTGGCATGCACGGTAACAGGCTTTTTGCACCGATCTGAGATCTCTACATGGGTTTCTAATTTCAGCCGGAATTGAGTTGAAAAATTGGCTTTTGGACCAGCAAGAGATTGGACATGATTATAGGTAATGTTGGACTTTGGAAGTCTTGGACAAAAACTTTTTGGCCAATAGGCTTTTTGCATTATATTCCTCAGCTGGGAAGCTCTCTGCCAGAGTGTACTCGCATTCACTCCTGACTTGCCTCCTTTTGTTACTAGTGTGTATTTAATTCCTTAAAACAACTTTTTAAAACCCTTTCTTTCCCCAAACAATTTAGCTGGAATTGTATTAGTTATCCCAATATTTTATAAGTATTGATAATGCTCTGAAGGGCTCTGAAGTAGCAGCTGAGCAAGATACTGCAGAGGTTTAAAGGGACTGAATGGTTTGTCAGTCTGGCTTCTTTTTATTGGCTCCCTCTGTAGTACCACTTAATTTAGTCAATCAACTAAATGATCCACATCATTTATCTTTCCAAAGTGTTTTTTTTCTGTACAAGCACCTTTGGCATTATTCACAGCCAACATACAGTGAAGAAGTGATGGTTTTGAACAGTAAATGGTGATTATTGCATTCATCTTTCCATCAGATGCATCAGTTTAAATAAAAAGTACTAGAATCATTCCTGTTGCTTTGCTGGAAATCAAAGGCCAAGGGAACGTATTTCCATGTGTTTGCACAGCAATTCCCTGGGTCCTCCTTGGTACTTACTACCACTAAAAATGAGACAGGTGCAACACAAGATTGGAATTAACGCAGTGCAGGACTTAGGAGCCTTTTAGCTGACTAAATCCCGCACGGTTGAAGACAGGCTGCAAGATCTGTCAGTAACTGCAAGAATCACATTGGGAGTTCAGATTAAAATGAAGGACAGGTTGAGGTGTCAGAAACCAGCTGAGAAAGCCTAGGTCTCAATCTTGATACATTCCTGAGGCGGTCAGAAGACACTTTAATTACATGATCAATACAGTTTCAAAGTGAGTGCAGAAGCCACAATGACTCTGAGGGCACAGATGTTATTTGAAGGGTAAAGTGAAATCCTATGGAAGAAAAACGTGAGATCTCTGCTTTAGAGAAAGCAATCGATGCCTGCTCAGCCTCCTGCGTGTTAAGTTTGGAAACATTTGAAGACAGCCGAAATAGAAGTGTAAAGGGAATTACAGAAAAACACAGAGGTTTCCCAGACCCCCGAGAAACTGGACAGTGGAACATAGTCACCAGCAACAATTCCATCCTGCTGACGAGGCAAAGGTGCCTGGAACATGCCATTGCTTGCTGCAAAGCCATACGGCTCCCAGCACACAGAGCAAGGCTTGTGAATAGCTTGTCCCCTTTTTCCTTAGACAAATTAATGAAGATTTCCTTTTCCACTTAGAAAACTCTAGAGCCAGTATCCCAAGACAGGCATTAGACTGAGATGCTGCAGCAAAAATACATAACCTTATCCTCTCTTTACCAATTCCAGTCATATTTCATAATTACTACACATACAGCAGAGAAGACAAAGGAACAACAGCTACGATCCCTATTGATATTTATTTGGTTTTAGAGAAAATGCTGATTTGTTGGCCCAAGCACTGTGGAGTTTCAGTTACACTATTGTTTAAAAAGAAGATCAAGATGGGATTCATGATCTATTCCAGAACGTCCTCTAACATGACTGAGGTACCCACCTAGATTTGACTCAAAGCCTGAATAAAGAAGACTCTGAATCTGAGTCATCTCAATCCAAGCCACTGGACAGTGATGGTTTCGGATGGAGGTAACCGTATCCCTCCATCTCCCCCATCCTGAAAAATGTTAAAAGTTTTAAATCTGAGAAAAAATGAAAACAAACGTTAGAAAGTCAAAAAATGTTTTCTGTTGAATTGAGTTCTCATTTTCAGGCCAACTGTAACAAAAACATTGAAGAAGAACATGAGCAAAGCCCAGACTTTCCAGGCTGGAACACAGCACTGGTCCATCAAATCAAGGCCATCACAGTCAGGTCCCTCCTGCAACAGACAACTGCATCCCTTAATCACTTGCAGAAATCTCATCACTCTCCATCCTAAAACCACTGCAATTTTCAGCGATTAAATAATGCCATCACAGTGGTGTCTGAAGGACAGTGGTGTCTGGAAAGCAAATACAAGCCTGAGAATGAGAGAATTTTAGTTGATAAGGGTACAAAAAGACAAGCTGTTCTTTTTCTGATATGCAAACCTCTCTGATTCTGCATTCCCTCTTCCAGTCCTTTTATATTCTGCCTACTTGAGAAGTAAAGTCTTTGTGGCAGAGACAGTATCTGACTGTACATCTAGAGCCACCAGCTTCATCCGACACACCACACTAAGTCAGTTCCACTAAGACCTTATACAGAACACACAAACAGAATTATGCTCATCCTTGGTCATGCCCCATAGGGTTTTGCTGAGGCTTTGGACAGAGCAAGAGGCAGTGGAACGTCCAGTGAAATTCAATGGGATCCAAATGCCAGCTTTTCTAGCTCCTCAAAGTATCCCCACTAGTATAAAAGTGTCAAAGAACTTTTCCCTTCAGGTAATTTCCCTTGCCCAGAACTAGTCCAGAGTTACATTTGACAGACTACAGATATAAGGGCAGGCACACCCAAGAGAATGAAAACCCATGTCCCTCCCAAGGTGTCCCTAATTCCCAGCGATTACGGAATGAGGACACTGCAGGTTTTTATTGCTGATGAACTCAGAGAGCAAGAAATTGTCTCCGTACTCATTGAGAATGATAAAGATGCAAAAGTGATTATTAAGGTGCATCTCATGCATTTGCAATTATGCAAATACATATGCAAATGAAGCACAACCTTTGGGCTCCTGTCATGTTGCCAATGCTTCCCTCTGTGGCACAAATCTTGGATACTCTCCTTGCTTTAATATCAGGTCTTACACACAGGACTCAGATGCTGTAGGATTCTGAGCATCTCCTAGAAAACCCTTAACAGCATGGGGCTCCCTCTGACTTCAACAGGTACTCAAGGCTCTTCACACCATCCCCAAGACTCAAAACCTCTCCTGGGGCAGGTTAGGAGGACACCAAGCCCACCATTCCCAAGGGAATCACCAACATATGAAGAAAAGCAGCAAGCAGTGCCCCAGTTTGCTGACTCATTGAAAACGTTATTTAACGCTGCGGCTCACAGCGCCGCTGGAGCATATGCCCACCTTTCTGTTTAATTAAAGCACAAAGTGTAATTGGTAATTTGTTTGGGGGTTCTCCTGGGATGCTGAAGAGCAGAGCTGCTAAGGAAGCCACGCGTGCTGAGGTGAAACTCCTCTGAATGCACCTCACAGTGTGCTGCTGCTTTGGAGGTGCAGAAACAGCTCTCCTGTACCCACCCCTGCCGAGGAACTGCTGAAACAGGATTAACCCACCTCCTAAAGGAATAAATCTGTTGCTTTGATTCCTCTCCAGCTGTGCACACATTGAAATTCTTGATAAATGAACAGATTGTAAACTTCCTCAGAGAAACGCTGACTGTACATCAAAGTTATTGTATTTCCACCACTCCGGTGGTGGCGGGACCACTGCTGGGACAGACGGTGATCCTGTACATCCAAGAGCCAACGGGAGCTGAAATCATAGAATACTTAGGGTTGAAAGGGACCTTAAAGGAACCTTAAAGCTCATCCGGTTCCAACCACCTGCCATGGGCAGGGACACCTTCCACTAGACCATACTGCTCCAGGTACCATCCAGCCTGACCTTGAAGCATGTCCCAGGTTTCTCAGCCCCTGAAGGTGGGGCATTGATTAAGTGACTTGGGCTGCACTGGAAGCTGTACCCTCCACTCTTCTACTCTTCAACTGGAAGTGCAGGCAGACTTGGCACATGGATTTCATGGCACCATGCTGCAGAGATGGTAAACATGGAAGCCCACTGTTTCTTCCAAAAGCTGTGCAAAGCATAACTCTTGCTATGCCAAAACAAGAACTCCTCTGACTCTTAGTAACCCTCTGGCTGAGTGACTTCACTCCTCAACAAAGGCAGAGGTTGGTCCCTCTACTCAAGGAACATAAGAACCAAGTGAAGAACCTGGAGCGAGCAGGCACATGATGTGCTGGGTGTTTTCCCCTGCAATGCAGTCTGTGCTGTGCATTCCTTCTCTACAAGAGATGTTAAAATCCAACCCTGATTTGATTCCCATCAAAAAGTGCTAAATAAAACTCCCAGATCACCAATGTGTGCAGAGAAAAAACATTGCATGGGAGTACTTGCAAGGTGACTACTGCTAAGGCAGTCTCTATATGAGTCTCCTACACATCCAGCTCCTATGGATCACCTCCCAGAAGGGAAATCTTTCTGAAGGGATGACAGACAAAACAAAATCAAGAATCAAAACAGGGGTTAAACAGAAAAAAAGGCTTCAAAAATTCACTGAGCAAACATTTGGCAGAATATTTTTAAACTTTCTTTGGTGACTCTGGGACTGCAAGTGTGGGTGGAGGTGGAGTGTAAGCCCTGAAGAAATCCATTCCCAGCCAGTTATCTGCAAGGCAATGTCAGTGTGCAGTTTTCTACTGTGCTCAGGACAACAAGGGACTTCAAGTCCTAGCCAGGGCCAGGAAGGATTGTGCAAGCGTCTTCTGGACCATACTCACAGTCCCTCTCATCACAGCAGTGGTGGACCAGTCCCCTCATTCTGTGGGGCCAGAAACATGCTGAACATTGCTTTATAAAGGGGCCTGGGTCTGGGAGCAGATCTGCTCTCAAAACATCCCCCGCAATTATGCCTGGTTCCTAATTTATGCATTTGTGGAAATCTTGCCTTAAAGGCTGTAAAACCCATTTCTTCCCCTTGTAGTGCTGGGTGTCCAGGCAGAGTCTTCTCACATCCCATCAGCTCAGGTAAAAACAAACCAACAAAATCAGTGGTAAACAGAAGATGATGTCCCACATCCTTTTCAGAACCTTCCAAATCATTCACCCTCTAATGTGATTAAGAGCGAGGGCTGTGAAATCCCTGCTGAACCACAACTCTTTCTCTTGCTTTCCACTGGTACAGCCACTGTGCTTATTGCTCCTCCAACAGTGCCACCACCAGTGACTGCCCCACCTTCCGCGCTGGGAGACTGCACAACCACATGGTGGAAGGAATAAAAAGATTGATAAAAATAAGCCAAGATGAAAGAAAACCTTCTCTCAGCAAAGACCAGACACACTGCTGCAAATTACACTGACACAGCCAGGATGGTGTCTTCCTCAGCTATGCAAAACAGCTCAAAGGAGAACACCATGCACCAGCCAAAATTCTTCATGTAACAGGATGTCATCACTAAAGCCAGAGACATCAGAAATGTGCCAGATGACACCGGAATCTGAACTCTGAAGCACTGCTGCGCTGGAACGCGCCCGTCAAGATAGCCCCTTGGATCAACGGAGACCAGTGTGTGTTGAGAGAGTTGTCATAAGTTGAAACTCAGAAGAAACTGGATCCGTCTGCTGATATATTTTGTTGAGTCTACACTCCACAAAAAATGCAATGGCACCATTCAAAGCATGAGCAGCACAATCCATCATCAGCTGGATACCCTAAATGCTCAAGTAATGGACAATTTTGCCCTCAAAGCCCAAGTGCTGCAGTGGTACATGCTTGCTCAAAGCTTTCAGAAGTCTATCACTTGCTATAAATCAGGGCTTAACATTGTAGAGGAAAAGATCTTACTCATACCCTGAGTATCTAAGTATCCATGTCTATTCAAACTCCTGTTTTGCCTGCGCACCTTGAAAATATAAAGATCAGCCGAGAAAAAACAGGTCATCAACCAAGATTTTCTAAGCAATTACAAGTCTAATTCTTGAGCACTTACTGTCTGAAACAGCATTTCAAAAGATGTCACAAACAGAACCACCCAGATGTCATTTTTTTTTTTGGTCCCATGCAACCAAATCCAACTTTTCCTGGTCCCAACAGGTGGGATAGAGTTCTGAACCCATGAAAACATACAGATGATTTCCAAACCGAGGATTGGGAAACATTGACCATATTTTTATCAAAGCAAAGTCGCAGTTTTATAATCCTCCATTTAGAAAATCAGAACATTTAACTGAAAGACACAATCTTCCTTCCCTTTCAGAAGGGTTTGATTTGGTCCAAACCTTAACGTTCTCAGGATACGCATCGAAAATGGTTCAACCGAAGTCTATTTAAACACCTTGGATAGGGAGTGCCCCCTTCTCCTTTTGAGACACGACCTCACCGTCCATAAAGAGCCTCACAACGGGCAACACCACATGGACTTTGTTGGGGAAAAATAAACCTCCCTGAACCAGAACAATGGCAACTTCAGTCCTGCAGCTCTTTCACGTTCATTTTCAAAAAGAAAAGTACCAAGCCTGAGAGGCTGCAATACCGCCGGCCCCGATCCCTCAATATGCATGTGAACTCAAGTAACCTCCTATTCATCCAGGCCCTAAAATAGGAAGGCACAGTTCTGGACAAGCATATTGATCTGGATTCCTGTAACTATCCCTTTGAAACACAAATAAACTATTGTTAAAAAAACCCCAACAGATCTCAGTGTGTGCTCTGGTTCCTTTGCAATGTGTACTATCTGACTACAATCCATCTTGGCAGTGGAACAGCTACGCAGACGTTCTTCTGAGCCAGCTCAAATGTAAAGGGATGCCAAGTATGTCTTCCCTTTTGTATTTACAGTAATAGTTTCAGCTTTCCCCACCACTGGGAGTGCTGTTGGGGATCAGCTGGCAAAAATATACTTATCTAAAAGGACCACTGTAATTCCACTTGAAGCTGAACTGTTTTGCAGGGGTTGTCGGCAAGGACCTTCTCCCACATTAATCTAGAGCAAGAAACATCGCGGTGCTGTCACTGGCACGAAGCTGACAGCAAATCCTGTTCCTGCCTCCTCCTGAGCTGGACTAGCTGCTGACAGACCACTGGCCTCAGCTTGGCTCTCTTACACTGCTCTAAGTTTGGAGCGAGGCTCTCTGGTGTGTCTGAGCTGTGCTGTCTGCTCTGAACGTGGAAAAACAAGGGTGATCTATCACAGAAGCGGGTGCTTCAGAGAGACAGGTATTCAAATGTTTGCCTCAAACAGTGCTAGAACACAGCTGGGGTATTCTGGCCTCCAAGACCTATCAAGGAGTGCGTAGGGATGTGGAATGTGCGCCACATCCCTGCACTGAGCAACTTCTGCAAACAGGTTTGTAGTAAATAGGTGGTAGTCACATTTGCCAGCCTCAGGGCTGCTTCAGACTGCAAAGCCTGAAGCACGATGTCTCCAGCTGCCCTGACAACACGGCTGGCAGGTCGCCCCAGAGCAGGCAGAGCAGCACTGGCTGACAGACAGACTGGCCACTGACTTCGATGAAGACTTCCAGTATCTGAGCAATAGAGAGTTTTGCTGCTGCTACACTAAAACCAAGAGCTAGAGACCAGTTTTCCACCAGCTTGAACTAGGGATAGACCCACAGGTAAGCACCTAAAAGGAGGCAGATGATGGGCTGTGGGTTTGCCAGCAGCAGAATGAGCTACTGGCGAGGGCTTGGATTCAGCAGAAACTGAGTGGGATTAAGATTACAATTTTTCACTAATACAGATGAGCAAATCTTTGGATTTCTGAGGAATCTCACTATTCTACACTTCTTTCCTGAGCTCCTACACATGCACAACAGCCTGGATCTCAAGGTCTTCCTATTTGTGGTTTTACTTGCACACATAATGAAGGAAAGACAAATCCTACACCAGCATGGCCCCACATCTGGCTTGCTGCAGCTCCGTTACACTCTGTTATATCTGTCCAGCTAAGTGACATTTTCTCAGTGTTGGGAACGTGTTGAAGATCCCTCTGTGCAGGAGCTGAAGGAGGGAGAAATTATTTTATCTTTCCAGGATATATCCCTGGGTGTTGAAGCTCTGCCCAAGGCATTGTGCAACACAAAGCTATCACTGACATCTGTGGAAAGGAATTACCGGGAGTAATTTCCCACTGCTAGTAGCAAACTCAGCTTAGAGAGGTTTTGGGTACAGGAAGTCTGAAGCCATCATAGAATTCCAGACTGATGTGGGTTGGAAGGGACCTTAAAGCTCACCCAGCTCCAGCCCCTGCCATGGCAGGGACACCTTCCACTAGAGCAGCTTGCTCCAAGCCCCTGTGTCCAACCTGGCCTTGAACACTGCCAGGGATGGGGCAGCCACAGCTTCTCTGGGCACCCTGTGCCAGCGCCTCAGCACCCTCACAGGGAAGAGCTTCTGCCTAAGAGCTCATCTCAGTCTCCCCTCGGGCAGGTTAAAGCCATTCCCCTTGGCCTGTCCCTACAGGCCCTTGGCCAAAGCCCCTCTCCAGCTTTCCTGCAGCCCCTTTAGGTACAAGGAGGCTGTATAAGAAACCATCCCATATCCTCTCCATCAAAACAGGGCACAACCACTGTCTGACTGCCCTGTCTTCTGAACACCATTCTGTAATGCAGTTTCTGCCACAAAACTAGAACTCCCAAGGCATTTCAGGACTTTTTCTGTTGTGTTTTATTTTCTGGGTTGTTTTTTGTTTTTTTTTTTTTAGGCTGATAATATATCTAAATAAACCACCCCCCACAGCCATTTAACATTTATTATACCATTACCCTAATTTCTATTTTGTTAAGCCTTAAGGGACATAGCAGAGAGCTCAAATCCATTGCAGCAAGTGCTATAAAGACACACAGTAGAAAGCAGTCCTTGCTTCAACGAATTTACAGTCTGAATAGACAAAAGGCAGGAGAAAGGCAGAATTATTCTCCAGGCCCCACCAAAACAGCCAATAAACCGCCCCCCGCTTCCTGCTGACTTGTGCTCCAGAACATCAGCTTCCATTTCAAACAGCAACAACAACCAAAGGCATTCCTAGCTCCTGTGGATGTAAAAAGACTCAGGAAGACACACTAAATGAATGCAATCGCATTTACCAAGCCGTGCAGATGACTTCGGAAGGAGACATAGTCAAATAACCACACATTTCTGCAGCCACACACTTCTCCCTCCTTGCGTAGCAACTGTTGGTCCAGATCTCCCTGTCTACTCCTTCCCACCTGAAGTTGTGACTGGTCCTCCTGTTTTCCCACCCCAAATCCACATTAATATGTCTATTTCCATCACTTTTGCAGGCAGTCGGTGACTCCAGGTTTTGGGTGCTGGAGGTGGTGTCCACCTCATGTTCAGCAGCAGAAACACAACATGGGTAAAAGAGGGGGATTGAAGGTGAACTGCACTGGAACCAGGACCCAGAGGAACAGATTAATGGGAATACTCACAGAGGGAATAATCATAGAATCATAGAATTATAGAATAGTTAGGGTTAGAAAGGACCTTAAGATCATCCAGTTCCAACCCCCCTGCTGTGGGCAGGGACACCTCACGCTAAACCATATCACCCAAGGCCTCGTCCAACCTGGCCTTGAACACTGCCAGGGATGGAGCATTCACAACCTCCCTGGGCAACCCATTCCAGTGCCTCACCGCAACAAACCCCTCTACCATCCCCAGCAACACCTCCTGCAAGCTCGTGTCCATGAAACATCTGCAGTCTGGGGTACAACTGTCACGTAAAGGGAACAAAAGAGCTTTGACCACATTGTTTAGGCCTGTACCACAAAACACATGTATCTCCAGCAGCATCCCCACCACACACGCAGAGCTCGTGCGACTTCAAAGTCAGTGCTTGAGCCAAAACTAGATCTTCCTGAGTGAAACCAGTAGTGTACCCACTACCTTATCCTTCTGTTCCAACAGGACATGTTGCGTGCTGGTAAACTTCCTACCCAGATACAATTACATGTGCTGAAAGCACAGAGAGGCCTTCAGCAAAAAAACAACCCCACTCCTGTCTTTCCATCTTGAGAGATGAAGGTGCTGGTGGGAACATGACACACTGGGGAAGGTACTGGTGCTTTCACCACCTGCTGGCACGCTCCAGGCACAACCAGCTCTGCCAACATCACCTCCCCTGCCAGCAGGAAATAAATCCTGTGGTTTTAGAGTTGGAGAGTGAATCCATATTCAGTCAGGAATTCATGGTGACTTTATGGATCCCACAAATGCTTCACTACCACCATTTTCTGGAAGCTGTACAATTCCTGCAGTTCATTCACTGCCTTCAATTGCCTTTTTTTCAGGGAAGCATTTCTAATTGCTTTTTTACAGATAGGGGTTTCTGTAAAGAATAGAACATGGCTCATACCATATAAAACATTACCATAGCCTTTTCAACTATATATAGCTTTTATAGCTAGTTTTAATTTCCCCAGAGTATTTATCCCGAAGGGTCAAAGTCTGCCCCTCATGTAACTCCCATGGATACACACCAAAGTGTTTTCACCACAATAATCACAGCACTACAATCCAAGCACACGTTTCACATACAATTTCCACCACCTCACAAGGGCCCTTTCCTTTCCGTGCATTGAAATGTTATAGCAGTAAGCAAATACCTGTGCACTCTGGGATGGTTTACAGATATCCAAACGCTGTTTCCAGCCCCTACATCCCCACGGCTGTTTGTTTGTTGTTGGGTGGGTATTTTTTGGTTTTTAATATTGCGTCAGATTGTTCCACTCTTTCCCTGGAAAACATTTGTACACATTTCTGCACCACAAACACTGCAAAGCCAGTATCAGTTTTCTTCCTTTATATTAGCCCCTCTGGTACCCTTACATTAACCCAGAATGAATCACTGGCCTCCCAGTCATTTCAGTATTGAGAAATGGTATCACTCACATTTCAGAGGAGGCCTGGTTTCTGCAGACGGGTTCCTCCACTGCCAAGTAGCTGGCGTGATGGCTCTGTTTCCTCTGCACATGCCTCCCATCCAGACAGCCCCTGGCAACTCCACCGCTTTTGCTCCCACTCTGCATCCAGTATGCTGGCAAGAAAACTCCGCTGCAGCCGGTGCAACACACGCAAGGAACAGTGAGGAGACTCCAGTCCTCTCACCAGCATTATGCGCTTCCACCGCAGAGGGTCAGGTTGTACTGTGAGTTTTCACTGCCAGCTCAGTGTCCTTTCTCTGTCCAAACTGCTCATCTTGTTCATCAAGTGACTCTGTCACCCTGCAGAGACAGACACATGTTTACCCTCCATGCTCCTCACTCATAAAGAGCAACCAAAACAGGCAACATAACAACACAGCACAGTGTCTGCATTAGACCAGTGAAATGTGAGTTGTGGTTTAGACTGTAGCAGTCTCAGATGGATGACAGTGACTTTAGCCCAGTACAAAGCTCCATGTATCATTTACAGTGCTGGAAGATAGATGGGAATACAAAGGATGTATCAGTGAGCTGAGGATCTGAGTCCTGTTTGGTCCTCTCCTGCCTGGCCAGCAGAAAAGAGAAACCCATCTGTGAGTGAAGCAGCATCAGCAATTCTCACATGGGACCCAGAGCAGGCAAAAGTACTTGACAGTCAAGACTCAACATTTGTTGTGCTCCTCTGCATTTCCACCAGGTAAGTGTAGAAAGACACGTCAAATTTGCTGACTTCAGCATCTCTTTTGGGACTGTGAATGTCACCCTCAAACACAACCAATACTTTCCAAGGTGCCTTTTTCCCTGCTAAGGGAATGGGAGCAGTAAAATGGAAAGACACCAAATGACCCACGAGGGTGAAGGGTGTGACTTTGTGCACCAGAACAAAAGTATATCAGTGTTTAAAGTATGACGGAGACAAAGAGAGATGGCAACTGCCTTTTTACATGGAGTCATATAGGAAGAATGAAGGGTGGTGGACACAAGTTACTCGTGGAGAGATTCTTGTTGGACACAGGGAAATATTTTTCCCAGTGAGATCAGTCAGCCATTGGAATGACCTCCCCACAGAAATGGTGGATTCCCAAATGTTGGACACCTGTAAGATGCAGCAGGACCAGGTGCTGGGACATCTAGTCCATGAAAGGCTGGACCAGATGATCCTCAAGGTCCCTTCCAACCTGGGATTTTATGATACCATGAAAACTGAAAGGATTAAAATGACTATTTAGGAAGCAATGAAAACAGCAAGAAGGAAAGAATTCTTCTAAACAAAATAATAAGGCCTAGCAAAGAGTTATCTTTTCCTGATCAGAAGCCTCCTTATTTCACCAGCTTTATTCATTCACTCTCAGAAGCACTGTTATTCCTATTTAACTCATGAGAAACTGGGGCTTAATAGAGGTTGTTTTTGAAAGGCCACACAAGGTTTATATAGCAGAACAAGGAAAAAACATTTCCAGCACTAAACACCCAAGCCATTCTTCCTTAAGGCACGGGCAGGCTGAGGTATTGACTTCTACAGCAAATCAGTCTTGACACCTCCAGTAAATCTGTCTCACGACAAAGGTATTAGAATCAGCCCACTACAAAACACGACATAAATCTGTCCCTCACAGGTTGAGAAGGTGTAGATTTGGGTATTAAAACCATTGATATCTCCCATTACAAACCCCAAACCTCAAGAAACACATCTGTTCCTTTCAGGGCCTGATGCTCAGGTAGCTGAGGTCCATGAAAACAGTGATTTGGGTTAATGCATTTAGTCAAGAAAACACAAGACTGAGACTCAAGAAACGCAGTTTTGGTCCATAGCTTTGACATGAATATTTTGTTGCTTTTGGCCACCCAAGTCCCCTAGGCTGCCAGGTTGGAATTGCTGCCGTCTTGTCTCCTTAGCTCATAAAGTTCTTCATGGAGAGGGTCATCCCTACAGGAATGCATAGCGCACTGGAGCTCAAGCCCTGAATCGGATCTGGAAGCCAGGTGACTTAACATCCAGCTTATAATGACATGAGGTACATTCTGATATCCCACACAATTCCAGTGTTAGCTAAGGTTTGGGTTGTTTGGGGGGTTTGGTGGAAATCCATGCTGGAATCTCACAGAGAATGCCCAAAGCCAGGGTGAAGAAACAAAATCATTCAGCCCATGCTGGTCCCTGCCCAGCTCTACCTGGGCCCTCGTCACCCTCACAACACACAGTAACAGGCAACACGTTTCCAGGGGGTCCTGTGAAACAAAACTGAGTGCATTTAAACATGGATCTATTGCTAGTCATTTCAGCTGCATTACAGAGCCAGCGTGAGCACTCCGTGGGTAATACACCACACGCATGTCTCAACCAAACACGGATCTGAATACATTTCCTGTGGCCTGTTATTTATGATGGGAAAATATCCCCCAGTCTCTGGGCTGCTGAGAGCCCACCCTTTCCTTTCTAATCCTAACTGCCTATTATTAGCCACCTCCTTTAGAGAATGTCCCCTCTGCCTCCTATATCCCAGCACCCCAACTGTCCATCCTACACAGCTGTGTGGCAGAGGAAGGCACAAGGTAGTCCATTACTGGCATTTCAATGTGCCTTTTGCAGCACACTCCTACACTTGGGATATTCTAATTACACAGGGCAGAAACCTCACCCAAGCATATATTTTCCCCAGACCCTGTTGCCACCAGCTCCTTTTGCTCCTCATTGGAACACAGTCCCCTCTTTTCTTTTATTTCCTCCTCCTCTTTTTTCCACATCATTAAAAATTTATTATTTAGACTGATGATGACATCATCTGGAAAGGGACCCAGGCCCTGGTCATCAGGGCCTTTTTCTGCATTACAGACAAGCAGTTTCTCCTCTCTCCCTTGCAGATCATTAATTTTTTAAAGTAGAGCTTTGCCTTAAATACATGCAGCTCATTCTGCTTCCAGCTGACGAGGCAGAGCCTTTCACCCAGGTCAGGTGCCTCTGGGCTATGCTGCCTCTCCAAACCTGTACACGCTCCCCATTGAAGCGCTGGCTTCAGGGCTCTGCAAGGAACTGGGGGGAGTTTCTGTGTCTATAAACTAACAATTGCATTTAGAAGCTGGCCGGCTTTGCCATGCATTTTCAAATGGCTTGGAGTACACACAGGCCTGGCCCTGCAGGTGCTCCTCAGGGGTAGGATCTCATCGGCTTCACCTGTAGATATTTTGTTGAAGGGAAGACTCACCTGGCTCATCCTCAAAGAACCTGAGCAAGTTTCAGCCTAGCACAAGCGTATTTCACCACGCCATGTTGCATCTTTTTGGCAACTATGCCATGAATCCTGACACCACCCTTCGAGAGCTGTGATTTCCTCTTCCCTTGTAGACAGCAAGACAGGTCTCTGCATTACCTGTAGGAATACACAAGGAATTAACAAAGCAAATACAAATTGTGGGCATTCACTGCTTGCATCCTAGACCTGAAGGACTGGACCACGTCCCTGTCAACCAGATGCACATGTGAGCACCACAGCTCTCCAGGCTGGCTGACAGCAGAACCACCAGCACTCGAGGCAGCACTGAGAGCCCTCCAAGAGATATGGATGCTGTCACACGAGCATCACAGCAGGATTAAAGATGGAGCCTGGCACTGGAGAAGCTGCTGAGAACTGCGTGTCTGTAGGGTCCTTGCTTGCAGGGCAACACCTCAGATCCTGCAGAACCCATCATCCACAGATCTAGGTGGTGCAACTCTGCATTTATCCAGTTAAACTGTGTATTACCAGGGGGGAACCATGATTCTCCTCAACTACATGTATTTCTCCTCCCTTAGTACATGCAAATCCCGACAAACATATCTTTATTTAAAGCAATATGTTGCTGCTCACAAGTGCCTTCAGATAAAATAGATTTTATCACCCCTATACACATCTGGGTGTTCACAGAAGCACATGAGATCAGGATGGATGGGCAGCCGCCCTGGAAACACTTTAACATGACACAGCAATTTAGGAGGAAGGAACAAGGTATATCTTATCCAAATGAGGATGCAGGACACACTTAGAGAATGGAGGTATAAACACCACTTACTTTTAGGTACCCATCTTAGCCTACATTATGAGATCAATCTCTCTAGATTTTTTATATACTTCGTGAGGGAAAGAAAGCACACTTCCAGAGGCAAGTAAGAGAAGAAACTCAAATCAGATGTACTCTCCTTCATTGACTCAATGGAGAAACAAAGTGATGGAGACAGCCTCCTAAATAAGCTGTTGTAAATAGCCACAATCAACACACAGAAGAGACTCACTGGAATTCATGTCTTACCAGGGCAAGGTGTTGCTCATCCAGCACAGCGAAAGCTGCCATGGGTGCTTTCATGAGCACAGGTGGCTTCAGCTTTGGTTTTAGGTTTACTCCAAGCACAACACCAGTCCTCAAACTGTGCTGGGGTGCGAGTTCAGGAGAGGTCCACTAAGAACAGTGCTCCTCATTCAATCACTTCCAGCGATTACTTTCTTTAATGCCTTGGGTTTCACTGAATTTTCCACATCCTGGAACAGGCCTATCCGTTAGCTTTTGAGCACTTAGAAGCTACTGAAGCCTTAGCACAGTATGTATGGATTCAGGTTTAAGAAAAAGAATTTGATATTCCTTTATTATGTTATTATATTCTTCTTATATTGCTTTCTACAACTTTCCAGTAGAAAGGAAAGGCTGTCAAAGCATGCACACAGAAAGCAGCCCAATACACAGCTTCTAAGAATGTGAAAAGGTCAGAAGCATGAACTGGCTGTTACATGGACATGTGCTGTAATAGTTTCTTGGAGTCAGTGATCCAGCAACACAGTTCCGATTGCTGTCAGAGAAAGCCAGAATGCCTTGTTCACTCCCAAACTCACTGCTTTCCCCTCCAGCTCCTCAACCTGACTGCTTGCAGGTCCTGAACTCCCTCCTCACTCTCCATCCTTCCAAGGGATGGCCTATACAGCACTCAGTAATCCTTCCTTTTTGGCTGAAACAAACAAAACAGAGGGAGGTGGAGATGAAACAAAGCATACAAGTAGGCAGTACAATCAAATTCATTGCACTGCACTCAGGAGTTGTAACGACAAGGAGTTTTCTCCAAACACAAGTTCTCCAGGGAATGGCAAGGGCAGAGAAGGGAAGGTAAAGCTTTAAATGGTCATAAATGGAAAGGAGCAGCCTATAAAATAATCTGTGGGTGCAAACAGGTTCTAACTCCCAATCCCCCTTGCCTAGGTGCCTTGCTGCCCTCCATGATGACCTCTGCCACCTTCACCATCACTGCTCTGCCCTGGCCAAGGGCCTCCTCTTCAAAACCCAAGAAGGAACCTTCCCAATATCTGCCATGGGCCTGTGAATTGGGCTCCAAGTGTGCTTCTGGGGGAGAGAGGCAGGGTTTATATGAAGCAACAAAGAAGTTAAAATGAATTAGATTATGGTTGTATTAATTCAGGGCATCCACCCAATCCTTTCATTAGCTTGATTCTCCTGCTGCTGTAGCCATCTATAAATGTTACAAGCTTTAAATGGTCTCTGCACTTTAAGCTTTATAGGAGACTACTACTGTTAACAGTTACTTGAGTCGGAAGGGGGATGCTGTACAGGGTTATATATGAGCCTGTCAAGGCTATGAATACACAATCATATGCTAAACATTCCCAGAACTTGGGATGAGACTTCCAGATACTTCATATCAAACAGCTCCCAAGGTGACATCTAAGGCTACATCTCCAAGAGCGCTCAGTCTCACCAGCAGAATGTGAAACCTTCTACCTTTATGGTCATTCATTGCCTCGAAAGACCATGTGCCATGGCCGTGAGCAGGTCCGGAATGCTTGGAACACTGAGTGATTCAGCCAAACTCTCTACCCTGCAGCCCAGACAACCACAAACGTGTGGTTAGCAAGAGGGTTCCCTGAACTTCTGAGCAATACTTTTTTCTCTCAGGTGGGTAATTAAGTGGACTTAGTCACACGGAGCTTCTTCCTAATCACCACTGAAGGTTCAGCAGCAGGAGACCGTCAGGTAACAACCTAGTACCTTTTCAACTCCTAAATCTCTAGCTATCTCTAGTAACAGGTTTGATCAGGGGTTTACTGGAGCTGGGCTTTTTGTGCTGGTTTTTCTCAGAACAGCCTTAGTGAAGAACAGCTTCTTTCCAGGCAGCACCTTGAATTTAAAGAGCTTTATCTCAGCCACCAGCTGACCATTAAATTCCATATTTACATCTATAGCCAAATGGGTAAACAAGTAAATAGAGCAACTGTAAAAGTCAAATCTCCATTAACCGTCATGTAACTGGAAACGAGATGAAAGTCCACAGGCATCAAGCCTAGCCTGGGTGTGCTTTCCAGGAATAACACTACACTGCTTGTTACCTTCCATAAAGAGATCAGGAGGAAAATTAACCAGCAATACTTTCACTCCCCTTTTATAACTGAAGAGTACTGGTCTAAACCCATGTTTTCTCCTTGACCACGATGCCCATTCTCAGCCTTCCACCAGAGCAAGAGAAAGTCTCAAAACCACCAGTTTCAGAATAGGATTCTCTTTGTAACCAAAGCAGCAGCACTAGGGGAAAAACACCAGCAGCACTTGCTCCCAGTAATAGCTGTTTTCCTTTCCTCTTAAAGCAACACAATGAAGCAATTACTGTAGGCTGTAACTTCCATGGGCTGCTTGAGCCAGAGCAATTGGCTAGATGGCTCGGAGGGGGCTGGAGGTGTGGCCCAAGGACAAGAAACAACTCCCACCAGATATGATTCACTGACAACAACATTCCCACTGTACCTCGCACTTGTCGTAGGATGAGGACAGGTTTTCCACCGACAGGATTTTCGGATTAGGGGAATTTCTCTGTAATGGGGTTGATGATGTAGCTGTCGGGATGAAAATAGGAAGGGCCTCAAAGGTTACAGCTAAGCTGGGAGTCTCCTTGTACCTGAACTGCTGCAGATTCTCAGAAAACTCCTTGTGGTATGGGAAAGCCTTTAATTTAGTGGAGAAAGGAGGACGCATTCATGCGTAATTATGTCTCTGGAATTACACTGAACGGAGAATGCATGAATAAACATAGAACGGTTCTTGCTCGGTGAGCACAAACACCATCTATTGCTGGACACAGGAACAGGGAATCAACAGATTAGACAAGGAACATCATATAAATTAGAAATAGATTGAAGAACATCATGTAAACGCATTCTGACTCCAGGCATCAAATGAGGTGAATCACCAGACCCACTTTATGTTATATATTCTAAATGTCTTTAGTTGTGATGGGTTTTGGCACATGGCTCCGGTATGAGTGTGCTTGTAAATTTGTATTTGTTTTGAAAGTATTAAAGGCAGGGCTGGCAGCAGCTCCTGCAATCCAGCTTGCCTGGCACTTGCTTCTCGAAAAGATTCTTTAAGTCTTTTTTTGGAACCTTGAAAAAATGATGAGACAACCGCTATAAAATTCAACTGAAGGACAGGCAGGTGGGGAAGAAATGCCATTACCATCTTTCTCCATGTCAGCAGGCACTAATAGTTCACCGCTTTGCATTCTAACACATGAGCTTTTGTAATTGTCTCACGGAGATGAAAGTTTGATGAGGCAGAGCTGAGGTCAGGGGCGGCTGAGATTTCTGTCTGTCATCCTGGGGAAGTTTCCCTCATCTCCACATTATTATACCTCGGCAGGGAGTCTGCAACACCAAACACAGTTCAAGGTTTTGTTGGGCTGACAAATGATTAAATTACCATATTATATATTTGAAGCAGCATTTCAATACGAGGTTAAATGGCTCTGCAACTTAGACTCATACGTGCTGCTTGCAGGTCTCCAGGAGTTCAACCCACGATGTGAGCTGTTGGTACATCTTGGAGCCAGACTTTCTTTCACCACGGACCAGGGGGTACTATTCCCATAACCAATTAAGCAGATGGTTTCTTCTACCCCACTACTGGCCTGCCACAGCAAGTGGAATGATTGTTTTACACCCAAAATGTGCTTTGAATGAATAAACAAAGAGAAGCATGAAAATAAGATATAAAATGTTAATACTGCCTGACTTTTTTAATACATAACAGAGTGCTGTCACAAAGCATGAGCAATAATTTAACTGCCCTTTCAACGTAATCAATCTGCCATAAGATAAAGATCTATTAACACCAGATTTCTAGTCATAGATAGAATAATTTATACAAGAGAAACAATACCAGTGGCACTAGCAGGAATAATATGTGCTGTCAAAAAATGGCAGGAAAAGTCATAAAATTGCTACAATAAAATAGCTTAGAAAGACTGTTCTAACAATGTAAGAAGATACATTAACATACAAAATTTCAAGCTAAAAGATGCCACCTCATGCTAACGTTTTTCTATCCCATCTGAAACCACCTGCAAGGTTTGAATACTGAGGAACAGGAAAGCAATGGAAATGGGAAAACGTTTTCTTGCTGTCCTTTCTCCAAGTCTCATGCTTTTGATGGTATTTAGAAGGATGAGAAATTTCTATCAGCCCAGTCCATCAACTATACACCAGCCAGCATAGCCTAAACTTGACATTTATCATCTGTGGATAACCCCCTCCAAAACAAGCACAAAAGATCTAAAAGATCCTCATGCAAATGACTATATGCGTCTTTTATACACTTACTGCACAGATGGGACCTTAAGTGGGCAGTAAGAATCACACCTGCCTGCCACAAACACGTAAGAGCACATCACTTGCTAATGCCAGACTGAAATGCAGCACAGATTGAAAGGCAGCAGCATCTTACAAGATCTGCTGCTTCATTGATGCTTCTGCTTTCACTTCACTAGCAAATATCTGGGTTTGTCTCAAACAAACACATGCAAATAAAGCCACGCTTTATGTCAATAAATTATGTTTTGTGTACTTCATTTTCATGCCAATGGGAAAGATGTTGTAAGAAAAGTAGTTCGAGGATGGTCAAAGAAGATTGCAATTTATCTGCCAGAAAGAGTTATGGTAAATATTATTATTATGATTATTAATGATTTGTAAAGCGCCATAAATCTCCATGACAGTAATTATGATGCTTTGTATATAGAAATTTGGCATTCTGCATATACAAGCACTTGGGCTTGAACTCTTCCTAGATCATTAGGAAACTAGAGGTCACATCATCGGTCACTTGAAAAGTAATTTCCTGCAGATTTTCAGGCCATTCTCAGATTTATCCTGTAAAAAAAGGTACTGGTGATTTCTCCCCAGGCAGACAAGCTTACACAGAGGCTGTGATTAAGAGCCACAAGACTGGAGGTGAATCTGGAACCCCCTTTGTGTCAGCCACAACGTAAAACAAGGGTGGGTATGGCCTGATGGAGATGAGGAGGTGGCAGGCTGAGGGCCCATGTGCTACATACGTTGGTAGAGTTTCCAAAGACTGAATCTGTGGAAAGCATTAATCTTCAGGGGCCTCCTCTAGGCTATGTGTCACTTAATGTATTGAGAAAGGCAGTGGGACTGAAATGATCTGCTGTTCTCATGCTAAGCCTGTGCACAGAGGAAATTCTCCAAGAGCAGGGGCTGCTTCTTCCCAACTCCCTCCCTCAAGACTTTCTTAAGACTCAAAACAAAGATCTTTTAGATCTTTGGAAAGCCGTGATTCCACGTAGGGGATTCCCACAAACACAACTTGATGTTAGAAGAGGATAGAGGCAGCTTCTCATCTCCCCTTGCAGGGAATCAATAACCTTTCTGCTGGCAGTGGTTCAGCTGCATTTGCTGTTCTGCCCTCTCTTTCCATAGATACCTCTTCTGGTGATAAGCAAAAGGGATATTATAAGTCAATTCCACTGAAGACTAAATCCAAATGTCCTCTGCTCAGCTAAATAAGTAGTTTCTCCAGATAGGAATGACTCACCTACTCCATCTCTTCTATTAAACCACCCTTTCATCCCAGCCAAGAGCACAACTCCCTGAGCCTGCAGGAGCACCCATGGGAGCAGTGGGGATGCGCAGTCTGCAAACACCCAACACAGCACACCTCCTGAGTCCAGCTGATGGCAGCGCCTATGAAGCAAAGCAGTAGTAGTGATGTTGAGCCTCACTACTCAACGCTGGCCAAACAGGGAGCGCCCGAGTAAGCCACGCTCTGACATAGCATTATTTCTCCATCAAAAAATCAACTAAACCAAAGCCATTTGGAGTACTTTATCCACTCTATTATGACCAAGTTCAATACCCTTGGGATTCCAAGCTTTGGAGTGATGGCTTTATGAGAACATCAAACGCAGTGAGCGCGACCTACCCTCCCGGATGCATGCAAGCTTCTCCTATGAGAAGCCGCAAGCGGCTGCAGGCAGCATCCATTGGGAGCTTCCCAAAAGAGAACCCTTCCCGAATTATGAGCGGGCCCACACACACACACACACACTCAACTTCACAGTCCATTGCTTTCCCAGGAGCCAAGTCAGTGCTGTCTGCACCAAGGCAATATATCTCTTTATGGCCTGCCAGTGACTTTACAGAGAGATAAACAATGCTTTTAAATCAAAAGGAGACGGAGCAGAAGGAGTTTGGCACCCCAGAACACATGCCGCTGTTTAGTTTTTAACCCTTCCAGCCAAACAAAAATCAAGGAGTTTCTTACACAGGATCTGCCACTGATGACCATGGGAGAAATGGGAAACCCAAGGGGAGAAATTTAAGGAATTCTCCTAAAGTATAAAATTTATGGTAAAAACCGAGTTTAGTGAAGAGAGGGGCTGCATTCATTTAAAGTAGTCTGAGAAATGGAAATGGCACTGAACTGAGCTGGAGGAAAAATGGTCTTCAAGTAGAACGGTCTGGATTTGCTATTAAGTAAGGATGCGACGTAAGACTCTTTGCCTCACCTATATTGACTACATTTGGGCAGGAGGAGGAACGTCAACCTCATGTGTGAAACCATTCCATGGTTTCAGGCCAGGCCATTCAACTTCAGGCAAAAAGATGGTGGGGGCTCAGGGATATCCATTCACTGATGTAGGACAGGATGCTCTTTTCTTACCAACAAGACCAAGCTAGATGCTTTCAGATGTGTGCACACCATCTGGAAAGTTACTGACTTCTCCCTGCAAAAAGGTTATCTGTGTGAATGGGTACAGGCCAGCTCTTCACTTTTAGTTCACTGTTTGTAGCCAAAGAGTCTTCTATTTACAAGAAAGGATATTTTCTAAGCAGGCAGGTTCTTTCACTAAAATGCTAGCCCATGTAAATCAGTAATATCATAGACTCAGAATGGCTTGCATTGAAGGGTCCTTAAAGCTTCTCCAGCTCCAACCCCTGCCATGGGCAGGGACACCTTCCACTAGAGCAGCTTGCTCCAAGCCCCTGTGTCCAACCTGGCCTTGAACACTGCCAGGGATGGGGCAGCCACAGCTTCTCTGGGCACCCTGTGCCAGCGCCTCAGCACCCTCACAGGGAAGAGCTTCTGCCTAAGAGCTCATCTCAGTCTCCCCTCTGGCAGGTTAAAGCCATTCCCCTTGGCCTGTCCCTACAGGCCCTTGTCCAAAGCCCCTCTCCAGGTTTCTTGTAGTCCCTTTAGGCACTGAAGCTGCTCTAAGGTCTCCCTAAAGCCTTCTCTTGTCCAGGCTGAACCAGCCCAGCTCTCTCATTAATAAGGCTGCAAATTCCTTTTCCGTCTGAGCCTGGATGCTCAGAGCTTTCCCTCACTCCAACTTCATAGCAACTGAACTCCACCAGCTTCAATAGGCCTATTCCTGATTATACCTTTGTAAAAGCCAGAGGCCAAAACCCCAAACCCAGCCCAAAGTAGAACAGACTCTCCCCTCTGACCATGACCACAAATCTCACCCGAGCAATCCCAGCCCCTCAGCACAAAAAGCTGCTTTTCAGTATTCCCAGCTGCTTTCCCAATTCCTTTCACTCAAAGCTCTGAGTGCATAAAAGCAACTCCATATTCTGCTGATTTTTATTAATTATTTTTAGCATTTTGGGGTGGTTTTTCTCTCTGTGATCACAGCTGAACTTCCTACTGGCCCACAGGGAATAGAGAGCAATAACTTTAAATGGCCTCATAGATGCAGCCATGGCCTCAAGCCAGCACTCATTTCCAATCTTGTTATGCTGAGGAAAGAGGGTGAAGAGAATAAAAAGGAGGGAAAAGAAGGAAAAGAAGAAGAATGGAAACCAGAAAACCCAGAAATATCCCTTAATGTCAGTGAGAATTGGAAAGTCCTGTTGGTGGTTTCAGTGACAGGTTTAAGTTTCTATTAAAGAAAAAGAAGAATAATTTGGGCTATTTGTTTAAAATAAGAGTGAATATTTCTCCTTAGACACAGAATATCTTTGTGACATTCGGGTCTTTGCATACTGGAAGCCCGATGGAATTTTACTGACCAAATAAAGCATCGTCACTACTTGAGTACAGCAAACATTCGTAAAAACATATTAAACATGTCATAAATTAACTGAATTTGGGAGCCTGTAAACACTCACTTGAACTTACAGTCCTTTGATTTCGCCAGCATATCCAGATATCTGGATACCCAGAGGATCCCAAATTCAGTCCTTAACCTGCAAAAGCATTGGCTTTTTAACTCCTTTTGCATTCGCTGAACTCCTTTGGGCCTCTTTAGTCTATTCACCATCCCCTTCCCTGACAGTGGATGAAAATTAAGAGCACTGGGGAAAAGCTAACATTCTGCAACACCTTCCCAAAAGCTCTCACTTTCCAAACTCAGGCTTTTACCACTACTGGGGAACAAAACTGCACTTACAGCAAGTGCTAGGTGAGAAAAAGTAAACCTTATATTGCACAAGGAACAGACACAAATCAAATCAAACTCCAAGAGGAATTTCACAAGGAAGTATGGAGTTACCCACATTGATATTTGGCCAAGAAAACGGTGATACTCTTGTAGAGAGCACTGTGACCACAGCCTCCGAGAGCTGAGGCGCCGGGCCGGCACCAGAGATGTGCTCGGCTTCTATCCCTGCCAAAGGAGATGTGGGGCTGGAGCACAAGGGGATGGAGAGGAGGAGCATCACTTCCCTACAGACTGATCTCTACTACAGCTAGGTCACACTGAGCTGCTCGGGTGAGGATGGCCTCACTGCACATCCCTTCAGCACTACAAGATGCTGGCCGTCCTCCGAGTTGTTTTCTCCACACTACACTGCCTTCCTTCTCCCTACAGCACATCTTCAACCTTTCTGCATCCAGCAGCATCACCCAGATGGATTCAGCTTGCAGCTCTGCTCGCCTCATGGTCTGGTTTTCTGTGCACAAGTGGAAGACAGGGCTGAAGCAAAACAAGAGTTCAGCACAATACATACACAACACAGAGTTAAATCTAAACTGAGGAGGTCTGGCAGGTAACCCAGAGTTGGGCCAAAGGGAGTTACACAAGGAAGCATAATATGCCCAAAGGTGTGAGGAAATGCAGAGTATAAAAATTAACAACTCATTCTCTAATATCAAGTAAGGGACAAGGGAAAGAGATCCCCTGCTCTTGCACTTTGGTTTCTTTCTGTCCTATATTCAAGCTTTCCAAACTCTCTGGAGAGCCTGACAATAAAAGCCATTTGGGTTTGAGGTTGCACATCTTACTTCCCCTGGAAAAGGCAGCAAGCCACATTGTCTCCTTTTAATCTCAATAATTAGTCCTCAAGGCTGCCAGGCAGTTTATTGCCTTAGGCAATGCAAAGCTGAATCTAGATTCCTAAATCAAGGCCATCGGATCCAAAGTTTAACTGCAGATGAAACAACCGGTGTTGGATTCCCCAAAGGCTGCCCCTAAAGCCAAGGAAGTTGCTGCTACTGCTTTTAGTTCAAAGTCTTCCTATGTGCCTTAGACAACTCTGGTGAGCATAAATATAGACCTGGAAGAGCAAAGCAGTAAACCACAGTCAGAAATAACCTTAACAGGAACCCCTTGGAACAGAGGGGGCTGATGGAACAATTACTGTTGGGTGACAAAGCGCTGCTTCGCTGTCAGGCACAGGAGCATTGCTCCACCCATTTCCAGTCCTCAACAGGAAAGCAATTGCCAGGCATCCAACTCCTATTGACTCCTTACTGATCTGAATTGGAATTAGATCGCAGGCAGCAGTCAAAAATCACTGACACAATCCCTTAAGCTTTTAAGTGCATAAGGAACACTTTGAAAGAGTGTGACAAATAGCTCAGGTGCTCAGTTCCCTTCTGAAATTGGACTTGGTTTGCCTGCCTTTCTTCTTGACTTATTTGACAGAGAAAACCAACTAAAAACCTAGGCTAGCATGGCTAAACCTCCCTCCCAGACACCTTGCTCAGCCCCAACCCCTCTGCACACAGAGACTGGCACCACGCACAGAATGACCCTGCCAAAGCAACATTTGTCTTTTGGAGCGGCAGATTCAAGCCTCTTAATATGCAGTTACATCTTTTCCCTCCACATGCCAATTGCTTCTGTTGATCTGATGCCAAAGATCCCCTTCATGAGACATGCACAAATCTCCCCTGGTTTCCCACTTCCCAGCACTGGGATAGGTTGGGAGTGATTGTCTTTAACATCAGAATCGCCCTGGTAAGTCAATCCAGCTCACTGTGCCAAAAGGAACAGCAGATTTGAAGCAAATAAATAAACCAAAACACCCAAACAACAGAAATAGCTGTAATTTCTCAGCATTTTATATCAGCTGTGGGCCTAGGCAGAAACTGAGGCAATTTGGTCAAAAACACAGATGTTAAGTGAGGAGACGTGTCCTGCACTGCAGGTCTTTGGCAGCAGTGAACAAACTGCACCAAGAGACTTGTGCATCTAAATTGCATTTAGAGGAAAACTGCCCTTGAGTGCAAAGGCTGGAAGGTATTTGGGGCAGGGACCAGCTCAATTGCTATTAGGAATTACGTGCCCAGACCTTGGCATGTAATTCCCAATTACAAACAAAACATGAAAACTGTTATCAGGGAAGATCACCCTGTAAAGAGATCCCATGCAGGAGGACTGGGGTTATGAAGGTGCCATTCCCAGTCCTGCCAGGCACCTTTAAACATCACTGGAACACTTTGAAGAGGCTGTTTCTGCACCTATGAAGTACAGTCTCATCAGATGACCTCGCCTCACTAGGAAGCTTGTGAGCCTCTTGCTTCCAGTGTGCTGGGAGATTCCTAGGTGAAGATGCTCAATCTGACCAAATAACCCAGAAGACAAACTACTGATCACCCAGCTTCTGTTTGGAAACATCCCAAGAAACACAAGAGATGCTGCCATGCACACAAGTGTGAAGGAGCAGAGTGCATCTATCACGAAGCTCAGATCCACCAGAAGCTCAACTGAGGGCAGTGTTTTTGGGGGGAGACACCTCTCTGGGTTTTGGGAAGGTGCCTGCATAGATCTATGCTTTGCCAGGCTGACCAGTGAGGAAAATGGGAATTGTTCCTTTTATTTTTCGTCTCTCCCCCGCATCTCCTCCCAAAAAAACTTCGTCTGCAGCCACATTCTATTTTTTCCCCCTTTACAATTGTTTCAATAGATTCTTTATGGTTTATGGGTTGGTTTTTGGTGTTGGGGGTTCCCCCCCACCCCTTTCCTTAAACTGAAGCCTGAAATATGCTCTGAATTAAGAACAAGCTCCATGTCACTGGGGATTGGACTGCTGCTGAACTGTTCCGTGTGTGTGTGTGCACAACCTCCCGGCCAAAACTGCCTCGGGGGCTCTCCCTAACTGTTGGGGTCCTAAAAAGGGTCCGCTCCTCTGGATTGGCCACCCTCCGAATGGGTTGGGATGAGGGGGGGAGTTTTCTCCACCCCCACCAACACCACGCTCCCTCTATAGCACATCTGTCCAAGCTTGCTCACTGCTGGCCCTTTCCCTCCCCATATGCTACAGGCATTTTTGGCCTGACTGAATCCTCAGTGCATTAGGCAGGAGGCCCCTGGTTCAAGAAATCTCCCCCACTTCTAATATAGCGCAGAGGAATGGTGTGTGCAGCGGCGGGGTGAGAAGGGAGCAGCAAGGAGTCAAAAGCAAAAGGTGTGTAAGAAGGGGGAGCAGCTCACCTGCTATCTTTACCAGAAAAGAAGTAAATTCAGTGCAGGAAAGTAGGACCCAGCTTTGGCTTTTAACCTTTTGCGTTCCCCAGGCAAAGCGTGAAGATGGGATTTTTACAGAGGCTTGCTGCTTGTAAGCACCAACTCGCGATGCAGAGGTCTCCTTGGTCCAGCCTGTCTCTAGCTGGGGTAGCTTATTCAGGGATGTTGCAGCTGTGCAGCAAAACAACACACATCAACACATACACCCCCCGCCCCCAAACAAGAAACCTTCTGGATATCGCTTTATTTAGTCCCAGGTTTAAAACTGGAATTTGGGAAGCGGTCAGTGCAGCTGGAAAACATCCCATCTGGATCAGTCCAGCCCTAGCGAGGGTCATGGGCTGGGGCAGCCAGCTCCACTGCACAACCTCCCTCCAACCTACCATCAGGCTACCTAATTCTGCATCGCAACTCCCAAGGCATGGAAAACAGCAATCCCAATGCTAAACACATACACCAGTGGTGAGGACTCGGCTCTTGTTACTTGGACAATTACTTCCTGCTGTTCAGACACACAAAGCAATGTGGTGTAAGGGAAGACAGGGTGCTGTGTAGGCAGAAAAGCTGCCAAGCTCTGCTCCTTCCCTCAACTTGTCATCATCAGAGTGATCTCTTAACTAAATCACTCAACCTCCAACATGCAGGTATGCAGCATAACTCACACTGCTGTGCCAAAACAGCCAGGGGCATTTAGTGGGGATGGCAGCCTTGCTGTGTCTGTTTCCTGTAACTGCACAACTTCACAGAGGCCATGAGATCCCTTGGGAAAGGCAATTTGGAGTGGGATAACACAGTGCTGGACCACCAGCCCCTGCTCGGCTGGACCTTGCTGGCAGAGCATCTCCATGAAGTCAGCACAGAGACGTGCTGAGAGAACACTACAAAGGCATTTATCATAGAATCACAGAGTGGTTTGGGTTGGAAGGGACCTTAAAGCTCATCCAGTTCCAACTGCCGCCATGGGCAGGGACACCTTCCACTAGAGCAGGTTGCTCATTTCAGATTGAAAGGTGGTTTTTCTGTTCTTGGGTTTTTTTTTAAATGAACAGCACCATGAAATTTCAAATGCCGATAGTTCTAGACATTTAGCCTTTCCAGAGCCCACTTCCATGTACTCAAAGCCCACGTACAACAACTGTGCTTACACTACCTTTATGCCCCTTTTTCTGGGTCCACACATGAAAAACAAATAGCATACAATACCATATCTAGTCTTCTAGGCACAATTCTAGAAAGAAAGAGGGAAGACAGGATTACATCCTCAAGTATCCTTGTTTCAGCAATGAGATGTTCATCATTCTCAGAGCACTGTAGGTGTCTGGACCTCTTTGGCCCTTTGAAGATCCAAGCCTCCATGGACCTTTGTATTAAACAGTCATCTGTGATTTAAAAGGAGAGAAGCCCGTTTCCAGGAAACAGCGTTCACCTGATAGTGGGAATGGAATGTTGTCTATGTACCATTGCACTGCTTCCACTCGGTCACACTTATCCCACAGTCAAGTGCAGGCAACAAATGAAGCCATTTAAAAACCTAAGGACATTAATTATTAATCACAGCACAATTAAGAAGTAAAACAAAGGTAGAGAAATGTGTGGAACCACAACACAACTGCCAAGGAAGACTATGATCCTATGGAACAACTCTTCCCAGCTGCCTACTGTCCAAATAACTGGAGATGAGACAGACACAATGCTTCCCTCAAAACCTAAAGGATGTTTCAGCTGAAAGGGCACCCAGCCCAGTTATCTAAACTGGTCAGCTTGATGAATGACCTTGAGGAAGCTACTTACCCTGTCTTGCTCCTCACCTATTGTAAGATGTGTAACAGTCACTTCACACATGTGTTGGATGAGTAAAATCTTTCATGATTGTAAGACCTTAGATGCATCTACAGCATCATCCCAAAACCACAGTGGACCAACAATCAAAACTCCTCTACTTGACCACTGCTGGTTTCAGCCTAATCTTTAAATGCACTTACAATTACAACTAATACAAGAACCAGAAGATAACCAAAGGCCTAGCAGGCCTAGCCTGTTCCCCCCCCACAGGACATGAAACACTCTGAGACCATCCCTGACAAATGACTACCTTGTATTTAAGGACCTCCAAGGAAACACATCAGTAACCTTCTCAGACAGCTTATTTTAATACTGAAAGAGCCTTGAAGCTAGAAAGCTTTTTCCAATATCTAAACTGAACCTTCTCTGCTAAAAATTACCCCAATTATTTTTCTCCTCCTCACTGCTGCTTGAAGAACGATTCATCACCATTTTCTTTCTAGCAATGCTTTACGTATTGGAGGAATGTTATCACATCCTGTCACTCTTCCCTTCTCTAGACTAAACAAATCCAATTCTTTCAATCTTTCCTCATAGGCTACGTTTTCCAAACCTCTTATCATTCCTAGAGCTCTCCTTTAGTCCCTCTCCAATTTGTCAGGACTTTGCTTGAACTGCTCAACCGAAGCGGAACGCAGCCAAGGCTGTACGAAGGTTGCCTGAAAAGCAAAATTTACCCCTTGTCTTTCACCCACAAGTCCCACTAAAACCTTCCATTGCCTGAGCTGTCGTTTCTGAAGCACGTTTATATCACATTCAGTTATATATCACTGATGTTATATCACATTCAGCGTAGGATTTCCCAGCCCTCTGCATCCTTAATTGTCAGAACTTTTAAGTACTGCTTCTCTTGCAAAGTATTCTCTGCTCTGCATTTTGTACTTGCATTTATTTCATTAACCATTCTGATGTGGCTTTAGCACATTTTCAAGTTGCTAATTTTGTATTACCAGGTATAAAAACCATTCAGAATCCTTCTCCTTTCCAAAATGCTGCAATACCACCCAACGTGACCCCAGGATGTTTTATTAGTGTGCACTTTATGCTGTCAGGCACTCAAGCACTGAACAATTCCCGGTGCCAGGCAAATCCTTAGGCACCCATTTGACACGCTTTTCCCACCCGGACAACAAGCTACAGACATCTGCTCTTTAAGCTTTATTTACCTGTGCCCCCACAATGTGGCTATTTGAAAATGGAGCACATCTCTCTGACTCGGCTATGAGAATGCCAAGAGTGACAGCGTCCATTACTAAAAATCAACAAATGTCATATTCCCTTTTGGGGGTATATTTACTAGTTCATCTACCCTGCAAAGAAATTGCACTGGCTTGACATGATTTGCTCTTGGTAAATCCATATTTGCTGTTTCTTATTAACTTCTTATTCTCTGAGTGCTTGTAACAGCTAATTCTAGAAACTTTGGGGGTATTGAAGTCAGTTTTACTGTTCCATAAGCCCCCTGGTTCTCATTTTCCCCCTATTTAAAAATAGACCTTACATTTACCCTTCCCCGGGCCTCTGACTCTACCTTGGTCATCTGTGAACTCTGAAAGATAATCTCTAATCCCTCTAGGATTGTTTCAGCTCAACCCCGAAGTACTCCAGGGTGGATTTCATCAGGTCCTGCTGAATTGCAGAACATATGAATTACCTCAATGTTAGCCAGCATAGTCTTTTGCTATTTCAGATGATCCCCTTGTTAAAACTTACTGCATTAGTATACAACCACAACCAATCTTTTCTGGGAGACCCAAATGAAAAAGGCATTGAATACTTCATTCTCTGTATCATTTGTTATTTCCTCTCCTTCCTTTTTAAGTAATGGATTAACTTTCCTAGCACTTGTTGGGTTTACGTTTGCATTTCTGTTTTTGAGGGGTTTTGACTCAGGAACTAATTTATGGGCAGTAAAGTACACACAAGAGCAGGATCTGTACTATCTAGAAACTAAGAGTGAGCAGGTAAGTTTCTGCATAATTTTTTGCTTCAAAAATAACTCTGAGCCATCTAAATAAAAGGACAACATTCCCTGAGAAAGGAACAGAAGTCTAAATTATATCAATACATATGCAAACGCTTCTTCTTCCCTTTAGGAAGGTTTATCATGTAACCAGTATACATGGGACCATGTGTGCATGCTCGTGCCTCTGTGTATAAGCTGATAAGCAAAAGCATTCTGAAAAGCAAACTTATTTATGCTCAATACATGGTTTCTCATCTAACTGACCAAATCATCTCCAAATCCAGTCTGTCCACAGATGTCACAGTAAGAAAACAAAGATGATGACAAAAGAACATAGAGCACTTGGAAAGCAAAGTAAGTACTTTTATTCCTCAAGTGTAGCCACTAGAAGAACTCTAATGTGAAATCTAATGTGGGGTTTATGAGGTTTGACAAGCTCTTAATTAGAAATGGCTGAAATTTGAACTAAGGACTTGGGAATGCTGTGTCTGGATGGAAACAGAGGCTTCCTTCTGCCCTGTTTCCTACTTAAACCAGACTTCTGTGCAAATTCAAATAGACCTGGCTAAGAATGATAATGCCCTAGTGGCCCAGTAGCACAGGGCCAAGCGTTGCTGATATAGAATAAGAAGAATTTCATTCCAAACTCAGGCCTAATTATACCTTGATCTGAGAAACAGGTAAATGGTTCAGGAGCTGTTTAGAGGCATCAAGAGAGGAAAAAAGGAGAAGGCTGGGTCAGAAGAGGACAGAGAAAAAAAGTGGAATTTGAGAAATGGAAAGATTTCTGCAATCACAAAACCCCTGAAAAGCATCTGGGGAAAAAAGATCCCAAATTTCCAAAGTGAGCTCAGTGCATGTTTTTAGAGGTCTCAGCCTAAACTGCTGTAGATGGACATTGCTGGAGCGAATGTAATGGAGACACTCCTGATTTCCCAGGCAATATTGCTCATTCCATCAGACAAGCTGCATCATAGGATCCCAGCCTGGTTTGGGGTGGAAGAGACCTTAAACCTCCTCCAGCCCCAACCCCTGCCACGGGCAGGGACACCTTCCACTAGAGCAGCTTGCTCCAAGCCCCTGTGTCCAACCTGGCCTTGAACACTGCCAGGGATGGGGCAGCCACAGCTTCTCTGGGCACCCTGTGCCAGCGCCTCAGCACCCTCACAGGGAACATTTTTCCTGTAAGTACTAAAGAATCATCCTATAAGCACCAAAGAAATCTGACTACTGAACTCCGCTTGCCCATAGCAAGGTGATGGAACACCTTCTGTCTCCTCTTTATTAACTTTCAGACCCCAGATATAGAAACCAAGCTGCGGAGCACCTCGAATCGCTGCAATCCTCGTGCGCTTACAGGAGGTACCGACTGTGCTCTGAGAAAGTTCGCTGACACACCTGAGGCTTTTCATCTATTTCCAAGCTGTCCCTGAAAGCAATACATTTCTCTCTTGCATATACATCCTCACTGTTCTCTTCCCTTTGAATTTCAGGCTGCATTTCAGTAACGCTACAAAGTATTTTGGGATGTAGTCGGTCTGGAACAACACACACAGAATACGCTGTGATTTAGGGTGAACCAGACCACTGAACATGAGCAGATCAGCAACTATACCAGACATCCAAACTATTGAAATCTTCTGCATTTCAGTGAGATTTTTCATTGTATTCCTTGAAAATAGGATGTATTTTTTATCTGGAAGATTAACATTATTATTTAAGTTTTCCTGCTCTGGAGAAAATGCCTCAGGTTTTCTTGGTTAGAACTCTACATTTCCAAGAAATTCCAACTTCTAAAAACTCTGCCTCTGATGAGGATGATTCTTGTTCTGCATCCCAAGCTGAAACACAAAAAACCTTAAAAAGCTAAAGTTGAAGGCTCCATTTAAGTTGGTGGAAGACTTCATAAATGTAACAGACCTAGAACAGTGTTGTTTCTACCAGAGACATTAATGACAAGTATTTGCTCGTTTCTCACTGAAGAGCTGCTCTCGGTGCTGTTCAGGTCCCACTCTACCTTATGAACCTCTCCACTGCTCCTATAAAGCACTGGGACACGTGTGCCAACTGCAGTAGCTTTCCCTGAACAGAAAGTTCAATCCTGAGGAGAAGCTCAGTGTTCAAATGCCTGTGTGCAAAGGTTCTCCAGAGAAGAGGAAGGCTGCTTGAGCACGGATGGAGGCACACCTTCCCAAACACCTTTGTTTTTCTCTTTTGGATGCTATTCCATGCCAAGCTGGTAGATGCGGTCTTGGGAGACCCCACTGGCTACAGACAGGCTAATGTGGAGCTCGACAAACTGGAGAAGAGAAGGCTCCTGAAGGGGAGACCTGAGAGCAGCTCCAGTGCCTCAAGGGGCTGCAGGAAAGCTGGAGAGGGGCTTGGGACAAGGGCCTGTAGGGACAGGCCAAGGGGAATGGCTTTAACCTGCCAGAGGGGAGACTGAGATGAGCTCTTAGGCAGAAGCTCTTCCCTGTGAGGGTGCTGAGGCGCTGGCACAGGGTGCCCAGAGAAGCTGTGGCTGCCCCATCCCTGGCAGTGTTCAAGGCCAGGTTGGACACAGGGGCTTGGAGCAAGCTGCTCTAGTGGAAGGTGTCCCTGCCATGGCAGGGGTTGGGGCTGGAGGAGCTTTAAGGTCCCTTCAACCCAAACCACTGTGATCCTGTGAAGTACATGACAAGCAGAAGCACTCTCCTGTAGCTTTGGATTTCTACTCTTTACTCCAGAGAAGTGAAGGTCAGGATCAGCAGCTGGAGCCCAAGTGAATCACAGGCACAGGGCCCATGTAAACACTGAGGTTTCAGAAGAATGAGCTTATGGCCAACAGCTTTGAACCAGGGAGGGGGCAGAAACACACCCACTTGTTGAAACAAGTCCATGGACATGTCTGAACAGGCCCGAACTTGCTGGAGGTTGAAGCCAGACAGAGATTTCTGCCTTTCTAGCCTGGCCCCCCTGTTTATATTGGGGTGATGACATCAGAGGAAATGAAGGATCAGCGATGGGGAGCGAGACCTGCTCGCTGCACACCGCAGCTCGGTCGGCTTTGACAGATCAAACACCTCAGCTTTCACTTAGCAGAAGCTGGCAAGAAACTCGAGTCCCTGCGTTCAGCTTACAGACAGAACACAAGAGTGATGTGATTAATGCACATAGACACGTACGTGAGGGGAGGAATGGGAAGAAAGCTGAGGAAGCGTGCTCTGAAGACTCCATATTAAGGCGACTCTCCACTGAAATAACCATCTACAGAGCTGTATTCCAATTACAAGGACTCCCATAACAGTTTTAGTCTCTCTTCTTGTGCTCCTGGAATTTCCCACATTAAGCCAGGCAAAGGTTCCCCCCCCCCCCCCCCCCCCATCACCGCTGTCCCTAGGCTTTGGGCACAGCTCCTCAAAGTCTGCTATGAGGGCTCATTGCAGAGGAGGGCAGCCTGAAGGTGAACACAGCAGGGTGCATATGGAAGCAGGGTTGTGGAAAACCAGGGCCAGTAATCACAGAAAACCAGACTGGTTTTGGTTGGAAAGGACCTCAAGATCGTCCAGTTCCAACCCCCTGCCATGGGCAGGGACGCTTCACCTAGACCACGTCACCCAAGGCTTTGTCCAGCCTGGCCTTGAACACTGCCGAGGATGGAGCGTTCACAACTTCCATGGGCACCCTGCGCCAGCACCTCAGCACTCTCACAGTGAAGAACTCAAGCACAGAGAAACAGGAGATGGGCTCCCAGTTAAAATCATCTCTACACCCAGCTAGAACTCCTCTCTGAAATCCAGAGGTGTCCATATGAGAGCAGGGGCTCCCAAACAGATCCCATTTCAGGTCTTCCCCAGCCTGATGTTAAAAAAAGCTTATTTGTTTCATTTTCATAGAACCCATTTTCCTAGTTTTCAGCATCCCCTGGCATCGTGGTAGAATTAAGCTTTACCTGTCTTGTGACATCTATTCATGCAACATGCTGGGTATTACAATGTGAGAGGAACTAAGCCAGCTCCTTCCTTCCTTGTTTTTATTGCCCTGATATGAAGACAAGAGATGCAAACTGCTCTGGGGGACTGCAAGACAAAGCTTCATGCAAAAATACAGCTCCTAAGAAAGTTGTTCTGGCCTCAAAAGTAGCTTTTTCTGCAACATTATTCTACTAAAGAGCTTTCTATTAGCTGTTCTGATCAGCACTAACCTCCTGTGTTTTGTCAGTTTATGGACATTATGTAAAGTAAAAGGACAATGAAATAAAATGGATTTAGACAAAGCCACCAAACCATTACAAAAGAAGATTCATTGCATAATGGGTGCCCTTTTTCCCATAGGGAAAGAAAAATACCCTGGCTTCAGCTTATTTTTTTTTGGTTTGTCTGTTTGACATCCGATGCCTACCAGAAGGATTTATAAAGAAACCTAAGGCATTTAGACTTCAATTTAGTGGGATTTAAGCGTTTACTTCTGTTGGTAATCTTTAAAATCAATATGCTAAAGACTGAATGAACTTTATGAGTTTTAATCACCTCCAAATTTGGATACCTTCAACGATCACACATTGAAACACAGCACAAAATGATGGGGCTGGAGGCAGCAGAAAGAAACCCCTCCCCTGCCCTGACCTTCCAGAACATGTCAGCCTATTAGTTCTCAATAATTTCAACTGGAGCTGCAATTACTAAAGACTTCTCAAAGTCAGCTGTCAGCTTCTAAAGTGGTTTTGGGGTTTTTTCCAATAATAGCAGATGGTTCGGTGATACAGTGGCTCTAAACTCTCACTTGAGGAACCTGAAAGTTCCAGAAATAGGAGATTTTCAAGCTGACAGACAACTGATAATTTCTGAGACTCTTCTATGAAGCTGAGAAAAGGCAAAAAGAAAAGATCAGGAGGAGACAGAAAGAGAAAATAGGAACAGGCTTTCTCAAAATAACCAGAGCGCTGTGGCACTAACAGGGGAGTAACAGACCCTGCTCAGTGCCTGACTCCGCTACTTGTGCCTTTACTCCTGTTGAGCGGTAGCATTAGTTTCACTGAAATCAATCAGCCTGCCTCTGGAGTCAGCTGTTATTTAATTTCACTGCAGGGAAAGGGCAGATTCAAGCCAGTAAATACTATCATGTTTATAGATATGTTTTGTTATGTTACATGAGAAATAGTAGCATGGGACTGCTGGGAGTTTTCAGCCTGATTAAGCTGTTATCGTATTTCTGTTTTTCACTAGGGAACTGCAGCACCAAGAGATCAAGGTCATGTTTAGTAGTGAGCGCTTAAGGGGTATTTTACATATGAATAACTTTAAGAATATGTTGAAGTGTTTGTCTGAACTAGAGTCTCTACAAATGGCCTCAAACAATCCAGATCTAGCAAAGCCCACCACAGTGAGCATCAATGAGCCCCAAGTAGCTGTTCAGGGCTGTAATCGCAAAACCATAAACTTTGCAGTGATAGCTTTAGTAATGTCATCTTTTCTTGCTCCTTGGGAGCATGTCTGCCCCTTATAGCCCATATAGCAAAGGAAAATAAGAGACATGGACTCCAAGTTCCTCTCTATTTCTTACCTAAATCAGCCTCTTAGTTCCTCAAGAGCATCACACTGTCCTAAGCCTCTCATTTTAACGAGAGCTGAGTTTTACCTGAAGTGCCTCACTGACTCTCTTAGACAAGTCTGAAGCTCTTGAGACTAGTGTTAAATGCACTAGGTGTTTCTTCTGCATTACTCAGATCCTTCAAGCAGTCAGAGGGAGAAATGAATATGTATTCTATATGTCAGCTGGTTATATCAAAGCCTATCTGTGTCTAATTATGGAAAACAATCTGCCTACGTGAAGTTAACGGGGGAAAGCTCTAAACAGATGTTGATTAAAGAGTGCCTCTGTAGAGTACTTTTTGAGAGGTCATTTTGCTGAGTTTAGATTGAGATGGATGAAGGTGAGGTGTTTGGCAGTGAATTGCATCTTTGAAGTGAGTGACGAGATCAGGTTTTAGCGTGGAAGCACAGAGGTTGTGGTGACATTCATCCGCAGGGGAGGCAAGTGGAATGATGATGAGAAGGAACTAATTCACCAGAGTGAGGAACCCTTCTGGAGCGAGTAGTCACATTTACTTTAAAGGTACGTAGGAATGTAAAGGTTACTCTGAGTCATGTGAGAGGAAATCAGTGAACTTTTTGCTGGAGATAATGGCATGGAGAGGATATTCAATTTCCAGGTCTCAAACGATCAGCCTTTACTTCGGATTAAATTCTTCCTTACCTTGAACACCATTACAGTGAATATGTTCCATTACAAACTTCTTCACAGCCCTGAAGGTACTATCAAAGGGCAATCAGCACACCCAAGAAGAGGGCTGGGGTTTCAGTTCCCCTAAAACACTGATAGTGAAAATAAAGCCTGGTATTACCCTAAACAATTTGCAGGGGAGGGGCCCAGCCCTTTTGGTGCTGGGAAATGATAGATCTGCTGAGCAGAGAATTTGGCCTACGTATTCCAGCCTTCGTGGAGATGACGCCTGAGATGAAGCAAAGGAAATGCCACAAGTTCCTCTCTCTCAAACGATGCTGGCACTCCTCGTGACAATCCCAGCAGATTTATTACCTTCTCTGAGAACATCCTACTGTGCTTTATACCTCCTTGTGGAATAGCCACCATTTACTGGTAGCCAGAAACCATTAGGTGGAGATGGTCCTTTAACAAAGGAAAATCCAATGTACAGCAAAGAGCGGCAGATAGGAACTCCACTGAATGTCTGACTGTAAATGAAACTCTCAGTAGCTTATTGCTTGGAAGTGAGAGCAGAGGTTGAAAACTAGATGCACTTTGTCCGGGGCAGAGCACTGCTGAAATAATTCCTGATAGCCTGTGCCAAAGCACTGAAGTCAGAGTTGGGTAATCCACCCTGATAAATACAGCAGTCACAAAAACAAGTGTCTTCAAAAAGCAGCTGAGAGCTGAGAACACAACTAATTGGAAGACAACCACACTCCATACCCCTGTACCCTAAAACAGGAGATAGAAAATATTACCTATCCAGTGACACTTCTACCAGGAATGGACACCTAGCCAAGCTCCAAAGGCCTGGTGGTGGGTACCAGCTGTATGGCTGTGGCTTATTGTCATGAGTTCCTTTATCCAATCAACCACCTAAAAAAGACCCAGTGTTCAAACTGCTCTGTAGGACCTTCTGCTTTCTTTGGTATCGTCGTCACCTCATCACTTACAGCAGAACAATTTGAGGTGACTTTTGAAGCCACTGCATCAACACAGGACGTAACATGACCCTCGTGTTTACTAGTTCTACTGTGTTATTTCATACAGAATGGAGAATGAAGATATAACTTCACTATTTTTGGCAGGTTATCTTGCTTTTTTGGCAATTGAACTTACCTAGAAGCATATTTCACTAAGTACAGAGGAAGGGCTGCCGTTACAGAGAAGTGTATATATGAGAAGAATGAAATAGATAATATACTTAAGAACTGTCTTTTCCTTTGGCCCCCTTCCCGTGGAGTCTTTCTGCCTAATTTATGTGGCACTGTGAATCTCAGTGAAGTCAACGGACTTCTTTGCAGCTTCCAGAAGAAGCCAGGAAAGAAAGATGCAAGTACTTGTAAGGAAATCCTTGAATTTCCAATAGCTTTTTATGCAGTGGCTTAATGTCTAGACTCTTTCTTGGAATAACAGCTCTGGATCCTTCTCCTTTTTTCCCCCCGAGCACTGCCCTGTGTGGCAGGAAGAGCCAGCATCCCACAAACTGCATTCAGTGCTTTTGATAAACTGTATCTCACTTTTATACTCTGTAAAGTGGGATTATTATAAAGATAAATATATATAAATGGATAACTAAAAGAATATTTTAATCACTGTTGATTTTAATGATTTATGAACCTATCCTGCATTACACAAACCTTCCGAATATTGTTTAATAGAGCAACTATAGAGCAACTACAGAGCAACTACAGAGCAACGTATTACCAGCTCAAAACTGGGCCTTCATTTCATAAATTATTTTATGTATCTTTTCATACAAGATTAATCTGTAGCTATCCAGACAGCATTTCTAATCTCAGATTCATCCCACTTTCAGAGCTCACACACCCTGATTTTGCTCCATTACAACTATTTCAGTTCAGGATATAATGCTGACATCTATATCAGTACATCACCTCACTGCAGTCCTACTGATACAAAGCTTTAGCTCTGCTGCTGAAGCGCTTTTGCAGATCCAGCTCTATACCTTACCAAGGATGACAATTTACTACAGTCTTGCTTAAATGAACTTCACTCCTTCCTCAAGTGTTAGCACAGCTACTGCTTTAAGAAAACAGAGAAGAGACTGAGATGAGCTCTTAGGCAGAAGCTCTTCCCTGTGAGGGTGCTGAGGCGCTGGCACAGGGTGCCCAGAGAAGCTGTGGCTGCCCCATCCCTGGCAGTGTTCAAGGCCAGGTTGGACACAGGGGCTTGGAGCAAGCTGCCCTGGTGGAAGGTGTCCCTGCCTGTGGCAGGGGTTGGAGCTGGGTGAGCTTTAAGGTCCCTTCAACCCAAACCAGGCTGGGATTATTTCAGAGACAAGCACCCACTCTATTTCAGTCCAACCCTAGACCAAGTGCAACCTCGTTGTTGCTGGCAAAGTTACATGATCAACAGCAGATCCACTCACCTTTGTTCCCAGCCTGACCATTAACTATTGCCTCCAAATATGAAACCAGAACAAATGGGCATGATGGTACCAGGGAGAAAGAACCAGTAGCAATATCATCTATTTATAGAAGGACCCCAAAAAGTCACATCCCATCACAGATCCATATTCAGATCTCCATAACCTCAGCAACACTACCCCAACACATCACTTGCACACACACAGGTCCCTCATCCTGTCTGCAAAGGCACTAACATAGTGTGGGTCCCACCAGAATAACTTAGTCCCATAAAGCAGGTTTAGATTTTAGCAGCCACCATGGTAGCTTGCAGCAACTTAACATCCAGAGGTTCCAAATTGTTCCTTATTGTAACCATGGCTTCCAAGTTTGAAGTATACAACAAAGGCACGGTGGCCATGGCAGAACATTGCCTGTCAGGCAGCCCTACATCTGGGTTGGAAACAGCCTATTTATTAATTCATAGTGTGGGTTGACAGAGCGTTGTCCACTGATCTATTAATTCAGGGAGTCATTGGTCCCAATTGGAAGGACCATGGAATCATCTAGAGAGTGATTCCAGTACTTAAGACAATGATGGAAATGAGAGGCTTAGCTTTAAACAAAGCATGTGTCAGCTTTGGTGGAGACACGTATGCTTTGGCACTGCTGCTTTATTCCCACTGGTTCATGTCAGCAGCAGCACCAGAACTCTGCAGAGGCTTTTCAGATATTGCCTCCCTTTAGTCATGGATCCTTATTATGAGTATTAATGCTGAAAGAAAATAATCAAGTTAGGAAAGGCCAGCTCAAGTCATCTCCTGCCCATAATGCACTCCATCAGATGAGCCAGACTGACAGGACAGGACCTCAGAATACATCATGCATTATGGATCATCCCTTGCATCTCGCCGGCACTGCATCCTTACGTCACTTCTTTACAGGAGGCATGAGGCAGGAACTAATGTATGCGTGTCTTAGCACAGTGGGTAATGCAGTGAAGTCCTGACCTTGTTCAAAGTTACTAAGCGCTATTAATATATATAATGGAAGTAAATATTAGCCTTGCTTTGCAGATCCAGCAACCCGAGCCACAAGGCCCCTGGAGTGATTTGTCAGGAGCACCAGGGAGCCAGGTATCCTGACAATTCCTTTTACTCCAAGCACCTGACAAAGTTCATTCCCATCCATCCAGGGCTGGGGGGGGGGGGGGAAACACCTCTAAAAATGTTCCTGCTTTATCAGCAAAAAGAGGGTGATAACAAAAACAGCTCAGGCCAGACAAAGGCTAATTGAAGCACATGGGCTCGCAAGGATACTCATCAGCACTGCCTTAAAATAGCCTGGGAAGACTACGGGATGAATCCTCCTCAAGCACTGCAACACTCAGACAAGGGACCAGCAGTCAGCAGTAAAGCTTGAAATGAGCCACAGTAAAGCATGTCCAGGCAGGTCAGGCTCCTGCTTCAGACCTCCTGAGAGGACAACGTGGTCCACCGTGCTGGAAGAAGCTGTGGTGAGCTGAGGGGTGCCCCATGGAAGCCTATGGCTACAACACAGAGGAGCTGGTGCTGATCTTACTGGTGACCAGCAATAGGGCATGAGGAAATGGAGTGAAGCTGCATTCGGAGGAGTTCAGATTGGACACAAGGAAAGGTTCTTCCCTGAAAGAGTGGTCGATCACCAGAACAGGCTCCCCACAGCACCAAACCTATCAGAGGTCAAGGAGCATTTGGAGGATGCTCTTAGTTACATGGCTTAACGTTAGGCAGTCCTGCAAGGAAACAGGAGCTGGACTTGATGATCCTTATGGGTCTCTTCCCACTTGTGAGATATCCTGATGCCTCCACGAGATGGCTGCCTAAACTTCCCAGTGGGCAGTGTGAATCCTACCATACTCTTGCCTTTGAGCCAGCCTCAAATATCTCTATGAGATCATGGGTACGGAGGTGCTGTTGATGCTGCACTGAAGTAACCTTCCCCAGAACCTTGAATATAAATGGAAAACACCATGGGCGACCAGACAAAAATTTGACACATTGCCTGGAGAGAGAACAGACTGTTTCAGTGCTTGAAAGAGGAATGCTGCATGGCAGTAAGTAATAGGTAGCATCCATTAAGCAGGATCTCTTTGGACACAGATCTGGGGGATAAGTTTTCGGTGTGATATTGAATTCTTCAGACGCTGTAGTAGGCTTAGCTTCTTTAAAGGAAATTTTCTCAGAGGAGTATAAGCCATTTCCAAGCATGAACAGAGTACATTAAAGCACTGACTCAGGCTTTGATTCAGAAAAGCACTTAAGCACCCTTCTTGTAAAGGGATACTTTTCGGCACTCGGACCTTGGAAAGGAAGGTGTATTGTGGTCTCTTTGGCTCAACGCCACGGATGAGGGTATAAAATAAACCTCAGCCTAATGCAATTAAGGAAAAATCTTTCACAGTGGACATATTTAATCCATTACTGCCCACTGCAGCAGCTCTTGTACCTAGAACTGGTCACTGCCAGGAGCTGCACGCTGACTAGACAGAGGAATGACCCATTTTGCTAAAAGCATTGTCTAAAATATTTAAGGGGGAAAGAAAGTATTACTTGGCACTGTGCATTTTAAAGTGATGACTTGGCTCCTCAGCTGGGAGAATTTTGCATGGGTTTATAATGGGACACACACAAAAAAGGAGGCACGAGGACCACAGAGGAGCCTCTTGCAAACAACATCGACCTGTAAACATTGCCCCATGGGACAATGGTGTCTTGTAGGGGTTGGGAGGTAGGAGCAGAGGTAGGAAAAGGTTGACTTTGTAACAGATGTTGGATCTAGAAGAGGACAAAGCAGCAAACCAGGAGGAAAAACCAAAACCAACCCCAAAGCCGCTCTTATTTCATAGGTAGCTGAACAATTTGCACAAAAGCTTACAAAGAATCCCACCAAAAATTAACTTTTTCCCAACTATGCCAAACCTCTCAAATTAAAACCCAAACCCTTGCGACTGCATTCATCTTCACCATGAAACCATCACTGATATTGATACCAAAGACTCCAAATCACAGGCTCCTTCACCTTGCAAGCAAAATTCATTTGTAATTCCACAGCATTTTATTGCGCGATGCACTCGGAAGTGTTCAGTAGTGCATTTTACAATAATAATAAACTAAAAGCAACATGAGATGTCAGTGCTGGAACTTGGCTGTTAAAGCTTTGCTTGAAAGCATTATAAGCTTGCCAGAGTATTTGGTGAGGGATGTCAGGGTTGCAAATTGCCACAAAGAATTAACCAGATTCTATTATATACTACAGACTTTCCCTTTAGCTGTTATAATTGTGCTTCCTACCTCTTTGTAAAGGTTTTTATTATAGTTACTACTATTAACATTAATATTCTTATTTTAGGGCACGTATAATTCGATCCTCATCACATAGACACAACTTCATGTCTCTGTCCCTTCAAAACATGACGTAGACATGATGATATTATACAAGGAAATAAGATAAATCAGGTAGGGAATATTTTTTCCTTTCAGATGAGAGCACTGATCTTCAGTGTCAGAGCCAGGGTTAAATGAGGAGTTAAGAGCAGAATTAGTTATTCCTGTTCCAGTGGCTTACTGATGCAATCATCCTTCCTTGCCAGTTCACTCTCCTCATAATTGCAGCGTACAATGACGCATGTTTTAAGAGCACAGACAAGCACAGAGCTAATATCATGTGAAGTGTCTGTCGAGCAACTGCATCAGCTCTCTCAGTCTGTCCATCTAGGGATGTACTCACAAGAGTGTCCCCAGGGCAGCTGTGGATGAAGAACAACCAGTATAAGTCCCAACATAGATTTGCAGCCTAATTCATACAGTTTCGTTCTGTAGTTCCCAAGAAGCAGGTATAGTCCTCTTGGAAGCGTGAGCACTTCCCCTTGGAGCACTGATGCAAAGGCAATGGATGCTTTTCCATGCAAAAGAACAGCTTCAGCTGTAACCATTCCCTGGAAAGCACACACACCGAGCTCGCTTGTCTGTCAGCAGGAGCTGATCCCACTCTGGCTCACCGCACATCCCTCTCTTCAGCCTCATGTGACCAAGATTACTTTTGGCCCTGGCTGCACAAGGACGGTTTGGCTTTGAGTCTCTGCGAATCCATCCCCTGTTTTTAAGTTTACATGAGAAGAGAGAGCAGTACAGTCAAAGGTGATGAACTGTCCGGCAAACACAGGCTCCTCTTACACCACTGCAACCCTCCCGGGCACAACCCTCCTGTCAGCTTAGCAGCCCTTCCAAAGTCACAAAACCACATGAGCCTTCCTGTCCCCACTGACTTTCAGCTTCCCAAATCTTCTAGATGTTGGTTTAAAGCAAGGGTTGGTTTGACAGTATCTTCAACTCCCTTCCATGCCCAGCTTGCCAGGACTGTGTGCTGCAGCAGACAGCACAAAGCTCTTGACATCACTGCTTCAGCTTCTGGACACAGACCTCCTTGCAATTTAATTCACAGCTTCTCATCCTATTTTTCTCCAAAGATAACATCCTGCTTTTTGCATGCACAGGCCTCCTATGCATTTGAAGACTTATCATATCCTCTCTCACTGTTTTCTTCTGAGATAAAATGAGTCTAGTTATTCAGGTTGTCCTCAGAAGTCACGCATTCTGACCACCCTGTTGATTCCTAACCCAGATTAAATGAAGAAATCAGAGAGAGAACCTTTCATATCGTTGCAACGTTATTAAGGACTTCTCTTTTAAAGACAATGAATGTCTTTGCTACCAAGAGTCACTGCAGAACAGCTCCTTTCTGATGGAACTTCCAATAAACTCTTCATTTTTCTAATGAAGATCATTAATGATCATTAGCAGCTATTTGTCCACTTCTGTAAGGCCAGTGAACAGTCATTGGCAAGAGTACTATTGGAACTGATCTGCACAAAACAAGAGATACTATTGCTTGGCTATCTAGATACCATAATAAAGGCTGAGCCAAACTGTATTAAGTGCTATATAAATACACAGAAAGTATTGCTGTTTACTAAACTAAGTCAGAAAAGACAGGAGAGGTAAATATCAGCATTACTCCCATTTTACATGTGAAGAACAAGGTATAGAAATGGAACATTCGAAAAGCAGTCAGGGGAACATGTAATTTCCTAACTGGATCCCAGCCTTAACAAGTGGCTTCAGAGCTCTACTCAGTCTTGTATCAACTTCAGCCACACTCCTTCCAATCCTTTACACTTTCAAGGGAAAAGGTCTGCTTCATTCCTCATGAAAACAGCTCCTTTTCCAAAGCCCAAAGAGGCTGTGAAGGCCATAAACAGTGTGAGCACTACAATGACAGGAACGCTCTAGTGAAGCAATGAAAGGTACGAAGATCATCTTGTGAAAGGCTGAGGTGAGATCATGCCCCTTATGTCAAAGAAAACTCAGTTTATCTGGCAATTTTTAGATCCCATTTCTTTGGGCTTTCCAAAGCTCTGCAAACCAAGTCCAGAGTTTCATTATTTGGGATGCCGCATGTCACAGTGACACGTTGAGAAACTGGCATCTGCAATTTTCACATGTCAGGGTGACTGTAACTTGAACTGACAAAATAAATTGCTGTTCACACACTCCCACTGACTTTGTTATGTCCCTCAAGCCCTAGGCCTACTTTTTCAATTAGGATCCCCCCTTCTTCTATCCCCCTCTTCCTACTGCAAAAGCACAATGAAAGGCTGGCAGGAGGGAACGTGACTGCCCCAGCAGGAGCAGTTGACTGGGAAGACAATGGCATTGCTGATACACACAGCAAGTCATCCTCCTTAGTTTTTCAGGAAGAGGCACATATCCTTCCTCCATGAGCTAATGCTACCGAACCTTGCAGAGCCTGAGATGCAGGAGACAGCAGGGCGGTGTCAGGTTGGCTGTAGGCTCTTGGCTCCCAAAAGGAGTGGAGCTGTTCTAGCAGGAGAGAGTAAATCTCAGTTAAAAGCAGGGCGAAATTTCCTGATCACGATGTTAAACTGGCCTCCTGATCACAGGAATAGCAGAGATTTGAGTGGCTTCAGTGAGAAACTGTACATGAATGGTGGGTGATAACATCTCGCATATGGGGATCTCTTGTTCACTGCCTGGTCCAGCAAGGGAAAACAATGTTAATCGTAAGGACATGAGAGCCCCCTAAGCTTTGGCTCACTCAACATGAACAGCTCCCATCTCTCCTTTGCCTCATTTCCCATTAGCGAAAGCCATGACCTCACATCCAACTCCTACCTTCATTCCTGCTTGTCCTGTCACAGTGGGCATGGAAAACATTCCCTTCTCTGCAGTGGCACAAGCCAAGCAAAGCAAGCAGCAACTATTTCAAGCACCAGCACTAGGAAGGCTCATGAAGCAACACTGTTCGACATTCTTCGTGACAATTATACCTCGCCTGAGCCCCTGACTTGGATTCTACATTGCTGTCTTCATTTGGTAAAATGCATCACATACTCCTAGGTGCTACGAAGGAAAACATATTTTGTTCAACAGTCCAGGTTGATCCAAGTTGTTCCTCATTTTGTAATCCTTTCCACTTATTTGAGCTGAATTTGGAGCAACAAAACCACATGTGGCTTGCATGACATTTAATTGCAAGTACTTCACACACTTCTAAATTCCTTCCTTTCGTGTGCAGAGCAACATATTTAGTCAAGGACATACTGGGGAAGCTCAGTAGGAGGGAAGATAGAGGAGAGAAAACCATCTTCTACTGTGTTGGCCACCCCAGACAGAGCCCTGCTCAACCACAAGAGCCAGTCATACGTATGAACGACTCGATATTCCTACAGGCAGAGCTGTGAGGGTGAGCTCAGTTATCTACCAACAGCCACTCACCAGGCAGTCATCAACTTAGGGGTGTATTTGGGTGTCTTGTGGCCTAGGAAGTTATGAGAGCACAACAGACCTGGATTGCAAATAGGGTTATTTGAAGGCTTCAAGGTTTGAGTGACTGTCTAGCCGAAAATTCTGCTTCTGGGCTATGAGACTACAAAGGACAACACGGTTCTGCCTGTCCCAGATGAGCCACCAACAACACAGCAGGCAGAAGAGGGAAGGAAAGAGGAAGAGAGCTTAAAGGTCTCCACAGAAAGGCACTCCAAAGGAGTCAGGTATAAAATACAAAGAAAATGAGAGATATTAAACTAATGTAATAACTCAGTTAAGTACATGAGAACTGTTATTGTGTTTCCTAATAGTAACTTTTAAAGGATATGGTCAAAAACCAAGGTAAACATCAAAGAAGAGATTTCATGCTCCTCCACAACTGGGCCCTGCTTAGCACAGACCACATTGCTGAGCTCAGGAGTAACTGCTTTTAGTCTTCCGCTCTGTTATCACCCCACGATCCCTGTGCTGTCAGCTCTTGGTTAGCTTTTCAAGGACCAGTTAGGAGCCTTCAAACTTGTTTCCATTTCATTCCAGTATTTACATACAGTAGGAGGGGTGGGGGGGAATTTAAAAAGGAAATAATTCTTTTCCATGGAACGTTTCATTTTTTGGCCCAAAACAGCCAAAAACGTTTTCCCCTCCACTAAGGTTTTTCCATAAAACATAAATATTAACCTCTGAGCAACTCTTAGCCATACCCCGTAATCTCAGGTTCCTGAACCGAACCTGCTACTACTCAAAGAGAGCGGCTTACACACGCTGCCCTCAGCCCCATTCCCAGATGTTCTCAAGGCCAGATGTGTGGCCACACATGGATCTACTCTGGTCTGGTTCTGCCCTAATTTCCACAAAAACAAATGGGAATAAAGCCTTCTTAGCCACCCGAATCTTGCACAGAAAGGATGATATAGCTGTGTTAAGGACAAGTGCCTGAGCAGAGACACCTTTGAAATGCCAACACCCCTTGCTCACCGATGCCCACATGCCTTGGTGTCATTTCAAACCATAGAAATAGAACTTCCTTCTCATGTGGGCATCAGCAAGGCCTTTGAGACTTCTAGGTGTCATGATATGGAACTCAAGGGCAACAGTTGCTCTGCCTTTAACCTTGAAATGAATCCACCGAGAACCCAAGTTGCTAACTTGACAGTTGATGAGAGCCTATTCCTCTGCATCTACACAGTGGGTAGCAAAAAATAGCAATAGTATGAACAACTTCTCACCAACTCACTTCTCAGCACCCACCTTCAATATATATACACCTGTGGGCTTTTTTGCTGCTTGTTGGTGTCTTCACACCCCCTGGCAGGGATGTGCATCAGTGGGAGGTGTACGCAGGGTAACTAGAGGAACAAGGACAGACTGGAGTAAGCACATCCACACCTCCAGACAGGCAGCACAAGGCTCTAGAAAGTTCCCCGAGGGCTTCTGAGGTCAGTGTTTCGCTGTTTCCTTACTCATCCCTCCCTGATGCACACCGAAAAATTGTTCCCATATGAAAGCATGAAGTGCAGATGCACAATGGAGACATTTAAACAGATTTCCTCTTCAGAAGGACTGTCCAAGGCAGAATGGTCTGATTCATGCAACTTAACTACTACCAAAGCTGCTGCTTGTGCTTTGAAAATGTGCTTAGGTGCTGGCGGCTATCTCAGACCTTTGGAACATGTCAGATTATGGATTTGAAGACCAATATAAGTATTTCAAACTCAATGCAGGCCTCAGCATTTGAACGCAGCAACACACACTAGAAATGCTTTAAATGCTGATTTGTCAAAAACAAAGGTATACTGCAGACATGCATTTGTTTCAGCAAAAGCAGAGAGATGTTACTGCCTGCCCTTAACTCAAACTAAGCAGCAAGAGCCAAGTGATACAACACTGAAATCTGTGCAGGCTGAAGTCCTGTCTGCTTTACAGAAAGCATCTGAAGTCAGGTACTCACCACACAATGTAAATGCCCCCAGACCCACCAGACAGTGTATTGGGTTGGGGCTCTTCAAAGAAGAAATCCACTTTGTGACTTCCTTCTGTAGCAGAACACAGTTCTGAAGCTGTGTCCCCAAGTTACATCAGCAAACCCCTCAGGCAGAAACACAACTTTCCCACTAACAGGGCATTCGGTGAGAACTCAGCAAGGCTCAGACCACCCCAAGGTGCTCATTGGTCAGCAGCAATAGGCACAAGAGAGATCCCACCTTTACTAGACCACATCCCTGGCAGTGTTCAAGGCCAGGTTGGACACAGGGGCTTGGAGCAAGCTGCTCTAGTGGAAGGTGTCCCTGCCCATGCAGGGGGTTGGAACTGGGTGAGCTTTAAGGTTCCTTCCAAATCAAACCACTGCATGATTCTATGTGCACACAGTGCTTTACCAGATGCAGCAAATAGGTTTTTTTTTTCCTACTGTGATGCATACTACTCAACACTTACACACAGGTGGGAGTTTAAACTGCATCTTTTCCCCAGAAAAACCTTCATACTGTCCCAAACTTTCTTTGACAAACTCCTCTGGACCACAACCAACAGCCATCACTGTAATAAAGTTCTTTATTCCAGGGAAGCTGGACTTGCATCTGCTCGTCTCCAGAGATCCTGCTAAATCATATTACTTCTTCTCCCACTCTCCCTGCCAGATCAGAGCTGACTGAAGAGCAGAAGAGACTTTCAAGGTGAATAAAAGCCCTGTGTTAAGCACAGGTCATACACAGGGGTTGCAATATCACAGCAGCTTTGGAAATGCCCATGAATCCCCAAAGCTTTGATTCCAGCATTAGGTAATGCTGACCTGAACATTCACCTGGAAATGTGCACCAGGCAGGATTCTTTCTGTCTAACTTTTCTCTTTCAAAAGGTTCACTTCTCCCTTCAGGTCAGAGACTGAAAAAAAAAGCCAAGAACATCAGATTCCCTATTCGGGTCAGCCCAGCAATACATCTCTTTCAGCACCCTGCCTGACAGAGGAGTTGAGCCAGCACCAGCTGCTCCAGTGGTACATATGAAACTCTGCAGTAGGCACTTATGAAATAACCTTGGTAAGAGGAGGTTTCTTGCTGGCCTCATCCTAACCTCTATCAGTCAGTAGCTTGGCTTACACCCAAAAGTGCATAGCACCCAGAAGAATGCATATACACCTTTTTAAATGATCCTAACATAATTGGATGTTATCATCAGCTTTACGTATTTCGCCCATGGTCAAGCGTCCCATAAATTGTAATGCCAACTGCTTATTTACATGTCAGGAGCAGAATAGTCACAATATTTAAGAAATACTTGATGTTTATATTCCATCAGGCCTCCCCGTCCAAGTCTGACCATGCTTTGTACATAGCAAGAGACAGTGTCTGCTCAAGCAGGAATATAAACTGTTCAGCCCGAGCTGCTGGGCAGCATCACCCCTGCTGAACACAGAAAGATGAGCACTGGGCAAAGTTAGCTGTGAAGTCTGTAACAGAATCACAGAATCCCAGCCTGGTTTGGGTTGAAGGGACCTTAAAGCTCCTCCAGCTCCAACCCCTGCCACGGGCAGGGACCCCTTCCACTAGAGCAGCTTGCTCCAAGCCCCTGTGTCCAGCCTGGCCTTGAACACTGCCAGGGATGGGGCAGCCACAGCTTCTCTGGGCACCCTGTGCCAGCGCCTCAGCACCCTCAACAAGGACAAGGAACTGGAGCAAAATCAGTGTTTCCCATAGTACCTACAATGATATTGCTGCATGCTTCCAGGCCTGGCTCACCATGGTCTTTTGGATCACAGAGGAAACCAGCTTCACAGCTGGGGACAACTGGTCTGTTCAAGAGTCTCCTCAGAGCAGCAACCTCAAGGCAGACACAAAGGGAAAACCAAGATAAGCTTATGGACAACTGGTAAAGCAAACATGGAGTATTTTTCAGCAACGGTCCTGAAAACAACCTGGTCACAAAAGGAATCAGACATGTCCAATACATCAAGAAACTCCTATCCATATGTGCATGTATATAAATACATCTCTAAGTGTGGGTCTGTAAGGATTTATATGCCCTGGCTTTCTCACCCAGGTGAAAATTGTCCAAGCAAAACTACACGATGTTTTTCTCTGCTGTCATGTGCCTGTTAATGTTGATGAAGAATTTTCACTGCTTTCCTCCTTCTCCGAAGAGAGTCAGAACAAGGGTATTTCTCTCGCCTGCTGAAACACACTGTCAGTTATCTTCCATTTATCTGCAAAAATCCCTAACAGACCCCTTCTGTGGGTTTTGAGCAAAAGCTCACTTCATTCCATCTGCTTTTCAGTCCTTCTCCCAAGCAGAGGTAAAAATAAAGCTATTTTCACTTTCTTTCCAAAACAGGTAAGATTTTCCTTTCCTGGCCTGGTGCTGCCCCGCTCCATTTAGCACTTCTTTCCACTGCTGGGAAGATCCACCTTTCAGCAGAGCTGCTTTTCCTGGTTTACATGGAAAGTATATCCAGACAAAAGCAATAAGCACTGATAAGAACAGTCAGGACTAGAAGCAATACATCAGTTTTATTACAGCATCTTAGTGAGCACTAAGCAAAAATCAGGCCCCTTCACTACATTACAGCTGGACTCAGACACGAGAATGACACACTCCTTGGGACAGGGACTTGTAATAAGACAGACAAGGAAATAAGAGTGAAGTACATTCTGGTACCGGTCAGTATTTCCAGAGTAAGAAACTTGTTACCATTTTTTGGGTGTCTGAAGGATTCGCTCAGATCTCCCCAGTGCCTTGTTATTTCATCCAGTCAACAGAGAAACAAACACCTTTGAGCATCCTGCTGTGAGTCTTCTTACCTTTAACATAAAAGGCTGAGCCCTGGATCACAGTAAAACCTGGCATGCACAGAGAAGGTCCAGCTACATCATGCTCAATTCACCTTCCTCTTTATAAGTGAGCAAATAAGACTTTCATCGCAAGCCTCTGTTTGAGGGTTTAGCTTCTCTTGAAGCTCACCATCCTTTCAGAGAACCCAGGTTTGAGCCTGCATAGAAACCAAGGGAAATGTGAGGGGAAGGCACAAGTAGGAGCAGGCAGAAAGAAATAAGTTTTCCTCAGGAGTTTTCCTCAGGATCTGAACACACAAACTGAAACAGAAGAGCCCATGAGGTGACACCATCACCCTTCTCACAGCTCTAAAACTACATCCCATGCGAACGGCAGGAGGAGAGCAAAGCAGCAGCTCTGAACAGCTCAAACATAATGGCAGATGCTGAATCGGCTGAAACTCTTCATGATGATAAACCAGCTAGCATCATGCTCACTTCTCCCTAAACTGGGGGCCTGTGAGCTGACAGGAAAAGCTTCCTCGCATCTCCAAGACTTAGAAGGGATTTCAGGGTGGCCGGACAATTGTTTTCCAATCTAACCTCCCTCATCTCTCCGTGAACAAGAGCTGCTTTCCCTTTAATCTGCAATGCCACCTTGTGGCTACGAACAATGAGAACATTCAAAAGACACCAACATTTAAAGCAAAATTCTAGGTCGCTGGCCAGAGATAGAAGGACCGCATCTGCATGAGGAAGCTGATGCCAGAAGACAAAAGCTGTGTGGGGATGCTTGCCTTTTCTTGAAGCTGGTGTTTGGGCCGTGTGGGCTTCAATGATCCAAATTCACAGCAGAACATGGGCAAGAAGCTTACATAGGTCCACGGTGGCTAATCTCACTGTATCCCTTCCCTATGCGCTGTCAGGAGGCAGGTGGATCAAGGGTCTCCTTGAGAGGGGGCTGCAGATTCTCTTCAGATCCCTTGTCTCTGATCTCCTGCCGCCCTTTCACACAAGGCATGTCACATAGTGGCATGGGCTAGGGGTGGAATTAACAGTGCTGGGTTAAAGGTTGGACTTGATGATCTTAAAGGTCTTTTCCAACCTAGTTGATTCTATGATTCTAATGCCTTCAGTGAAGCAGCAGCAGCTGAAGCACACAGCCAAACTGTGCAGCCAAGGCATAAACAACATTCCCAGCCCATAGCACTGACATTGCCTGATACCTTGGGTGTGTGCAGCTATCACTTTCCAACTTGCCCATTAGTCACTCCTTGCAACAGTGAGGCTCCTTCCTACCAAGGATTTACAACCCCTCAAGAACAGCAGTGACAATGACTTCCTCAGGCAAATGGGCTTTATCCCAGGTAGAACAAAGATCGATGCTGAGAGAGAATACCCCATTTGTAAGAGAAGCAACTGCAGCCATAGCTTTTAGCTGTGCACTGCAAAAAGCCCCAGCTCTGGTCCTTCCCAACATTCCTGGATGTAGGCTATGCCAACAGCCTATTGGACCCATCCTTCCTCCCTTCCCTCTTCAAGACAAGCTCATTCTTTACAAACATGTGCCTGCAATAGCTCCATTGATCCAAGACTGAGCAAAACATCCACAGTCACAGAATCACAGAATGGTTTGGGCTGGAAAGGACCTCAACATCACCCGGCTCCAACCCCCTGCCATAGGCAGGGATGCCTCACACTAAACCATATCACCCAAGGCTCTGTCCAACCTGTCCTTGAACACTGCCAGGAATGGGGCATGTACCACTCCTTTTGGCACCCTGTGCCAGCGCCTCACCGCTCTGACAGTAAAGAACTTCTTTCTTATTTCTAACCTGAACTTCCCCTGTTTCAGTTTGAACCCTTGTTCTGCTACTATAGTCCCTAATGAAGAGTCCCTCTCCAGCATCCTTGCAGCCCCCTTCAGACACTGGAAGCTGCTCTGAGGTCCCCACACAGCTTCTCTTCTCCAGGCTGAACAGCCCCAGTATTCTCAGCCTGTCTCCATATGGGAGGTGCTCCTGCCCCTGAGCATCCTCATGGCCCTTTACCTTCCTGTGCTTTGGGAGATGCACTGAGGTCCCTCTGGACTGGAAGCCCATGTTTAATTCAAGTTGAACACTTAATGTGGTGCAGGTCCGGTATCTAAAAGTTTCCTACAATTCAGTTTTCTTCGGAAGATCTCAAAAGATGTATTTTGAAATCATTTAGCACGTCTCAGAGTCGCCCCTTGAGCAGACAAGTATTCTTCCCATCTCGGAGCTGGCAGGCCAAGGCACACAAATACTAAACCCTTCTGGGTAGGGAGTAGCTGCCCTGCTATGCACAAAAATCATTGTATTTTTAAGCTTTAAAATAGGCTTCTCAGGCAAATTAGGAGCAGCTGTGCCTCCCTGGGTCATGCTGGCTGCTCACAAGTATCTGGCATTTAGAATCCTCTTGTCCTTTGGCCACTGGGCCTGGTTTGCAATTAGGCCTGAATTTAAGACTGAATAACCAGGCTATTGCTCTGGGTTGCTGGGACATGAGAGGTAGTACAAGGCTAAATCCAGCAACAGTGCAAGTCTGGGTGTTTGTTGAAGCTAGATGGAGGAGTTCCCACCTTGATGTCACCTCCAATCCCTAATCCAACAGTGGGTTCATTCCCTACTCCTTGCACCCTGTGGAGCTGTTTGCACCCAGGCACAAGCTGGTACAGACTGCTTGTAGTAATACACTGACATCTACTCTACGTGGTGCCTTTCTTCATCTCTCTCAGCAAAGCAAACATCGATCTCCTGAAGAGGGGTGTCCTCTCACCTTAGGGGGCATTCAGCACATTACCTATGGGATTGAGCATGGAAAAATCTCCATTCATGGTTCTGCTGGAAACTCCAAGGAGCCAGAACACATTCAGGTGACAGCACTGAACACTGGCCTAGATTTAGCCCACCTTACTTTAAACACATCTGAAGTTTTTAAGTAGGAAGTGCAGGAGGTAAAGCCTAGGGTAGGTCTTCTACATGAAACAACTGCTCTCCTGAAAGTAATGAAGATCTTAGATGGACTAAGACAATCACTTACAATGTCCCTGAGACCCAATTGAAATCTGAATACACAAACCTGCTGCTGCTTCTCCGTCCACAACCTCTATTGCCATGCTGCACAAGGAAGTTGGGTGGCTCTGATGACACTTTTGGCATGTTGTTCCTGTTATCTTGTCGGTGTTTAAAACCAGCTGTTGGATCATTTGTTCATGTACTTCTCCAAAAGTCAGGGTTAACTTGGTGGATCTCTAGCTCCCCAGCTCCTCCTCTTTCTTCTTGTTTAAGAATATGCCCTGTGCTACTCTGTTTGTTGGTTTCTGATTGTCTCCTTTGCAAGTTAACCCCAGTTGCAGAACTTAAACACATATATATTTAGTATTCTGAAGTTAAAGTAATAATGCCAACCAACTTGAAAGCACCTGAATTATCCAGGTTGGCCCCAACCCATTTTCACATATCTAGGTTGGGAATTCACTGCTTTCTAACTAGTCCTAATTAGTGTTGAACATCATATGGAGACAAGACATTAGACAATTACCTTCAGTGCTGGTATGTTGATAGCTTTCTTTCCCTCCTGTATAAGGGAGCCTCTTATAACAGCCGTACAGAATGGTATCTAGTTACTGCCAATGGCTCTTCAACATTACATCTTTATTTAGTTCTTTGGCCTTTCTGATTTTGTCTCTGCTCCCGCTCCACTCCTGTTCTCATTCCGGGAGCCTGACCTACTTTCCTCTTATTGCATATTTCTCTCTCGCATTTGAGGTCAATGATGAGCTCATGATTAAACCACTTTAGTCCCCTGCTATACTTGCTGAATGGGATAGCTTGAACTTGTGGCCTTAAAACTCCCTAAAGGTCTGCCAGCTTTCCTTAAGTCTCTTCCCTTAGCTCAGCCTCTCAGGAGATCTTGTCTCCCAAGTCCTGAAGCCTATTCCAGTTACCTTGCTTTCCTGAAAGCTATTTGTAGTTTTGCTGTGGTTTTTCACTGTATAAAATACACCCATTTTGCCTTTACAGTCTAAGTAAGAGGCAGGCAATGAACCCATCGATAAACAAGCGATTGACACATAACACAGGCTTAATAAAATGCAGCAAGTAGGAGTAGAAAAATAGGAGTGAGCTGGAGGAAGAGCAGATCCTGTGAACACCCAAGGACTTTAGTTACCAATATATTGCACTGTACAAAGCCAGTATTTGCCAAAGCCATTCGTTAGGCAGTACGCACTGAACAGCTTCCCATTGACAGCAAGCTCTGTTCTGGCCAGAGGAGACACAGAGCTGCAGAAGTAACCACTCACACCTTTAACTGAAGCTGAGCTATTTTGAACACTGCTACTTGAAGCAAACTGCGCAAGCACAGAAGGGGGAAAGAAAACCTTAAGTAATTGATTTAATTAATCAATTTCCCAAGCTTCTCTCACTGAGCATCTTCACAACTGGAGCTGCAGGGAGTTTGAACAGTGCATGCAGCACATGTTTGCTCCCCTTCAGGGTACAATGGAAACACAGCTCCCCATCCACAGCAATGAAAGAAGCCAAGAGCATCAATACAGTGAGATCTGTATGATACTTTCACACAAGAACTGAAAATAATGTATGGGCTCTCTCAAACTACTCTGCATTAATTAAGAACTGAACCCCAAGCAGCCACAGTACTGTTCCGGTGTGAAGGCTCATTACACTTGCACTACCCTAATGCAAATAAGCTCATAGCCATCATGTAAGCAGCAATCACATTACCTGGATCCTGCCTTCAAGCTGCAAAGGAAAAAGGAAAAGCTTGGTAAATTCTAGCAAACAGGTCAGAGACTTCTGCAGTCCCAAGTGTGCCTTCTCTGCCCATGGATTTCCTCTCTCTGCCATCACCCAGGTATTCACCCCTTCTGGTTCTGAAGGCAACAAAGCTGGTGCTCCAAGAAAGCAGCACACCACCTCGAGGAATTGAAAAGCTTTTTCCTCGTTTCCATGATTTTGTGCCCTAGTCATGAGTTAAGTTCCTATTTTCTGGGATTCTGAATTAAAAGATGGGAACAACCCTTTCTTTCTTCACCTCCTCTTCCTCACTCCTCCCCTTACCACTACAACAAGCAGGCTGACTGCTACCTAACTCAAACCTCAAACAGCAAACATCACTTCCAACTACTGTTTTCATTATTTCCCTGCTTTCTACCTTAGTCCTAGATGATCTTCCCCCTCCTGCCACATAATTCACGCCCTCTTTTGCTTTAGGGACAGGGCTAACCAGCCACCAACCCCAGGACCCAGCTTTACAGTTTAGGTAGCTCGTGTTACCATCAAGCCAGAAGATTTTTAGGCTGAGGAAGTTGGGGCTGTTCAGCCTGGAGAAGAGAAGGCTGCGCAGAGACCTCATAGCAGCCTTCCAGTATCTAAAGGAGGCCTATAGGGATGCTGGGGAGGGACTCTTCATTAGGGACTGTAGTGAAAGGACAAGGGGTAACGGGTTAAAACTGAAACAGGGGAAGTTTAGATTGGATCTAAGGAAGAAATTCTTTACTGTTAGGGTGGTGAGGCACTGGAATGGGTTGCCCAGGGAAGCTGTGACTGCTCCATCCCTGGCAGTGTTCAAGACCAGGTTGGACAGAGCCTTGGGTGCCATGGTTTAGTGTGAGGTGTCCCTGCCCACGGCAGGGGGGTTGGAACTTGATGATCTTAAGGTCCTTTCCAACCCTAACTATTCTATGATTCCCCATCTTCTTACAATGTACTTCAATGGCTTAATAATTGAGGAACAAAATGTCACTGAAGTGGTAAAAGCAACTACTTTTTCTCATTTACTCCGTGATTACACATGAGTGCCAAACCCTGGACAAACAGACGAGTTCTTTGGATAAAGGAAAATGGAGAGCCACTCAACTTGGCTCCATTACAGATGTTGTCAATGGAGCATCAAAAAAGTTCATCTGGGATACATACAAAAGTCTTTGCACTTCACAGTCACTGAATGTCCTCTAGCCTCCCTGAAGAGGTCGAGATCGACAAATCAATGCCATTCCAGCAACTGAGTGGATTTGTTTCTTCCCAATGTGTTTTTTTAAGTGCTGGGTCAAGGTTGTAAACTCTCTGATGGGGAGTACTCTTATTTATGAAAGGTCTGATTGGTCTCAGCCTCCCAGAGACACCTGAAGGGGATGCTGAGAGAGCCCTGGCGTTTCCTGCATCCTTTACAGCTACACAAGGAGCAAAAAGCAGCATCCGTTTCGAAACCTTGTGGAGAAGGAAGCAGAAGATATTCACTTGTCAGTAATGTCCGTGCTGATTAATATAAACGCACATCGTAGCCAATATTAGAGAACGCTCTGTGAAGTTATTTACATAATGATTTGAGAACTCACCCTCCCCTCCTTGACTTTGATGCTCGGTACATATTTGTTTACACAACACTGCGCTGCCAAACAAGCCAAATGTTTTCCAGAAAGACATCAGAAGCATTACAATTGCCGGAGCAGTGGTTATTGCAGGATGAGAGAAACCAAACTCAACTCAAATCCATTTAGCAACCGAAGCGCTTTCCTCGGATCACAAACAATGCTGCTGCTGTCCTTGCATGGTCACTGACCTTGAGTGGCTCTGAAGTCACCAGTGCAGCTGAGGAAAGAGCTGTCACAGGTATAACTCAGAAGACAACTGCTGTGTTCAGCAAAGTGGGAGCAAGTTATGGACAGAGCCCTAATGCCCACAGGGGTTATGGATAGGGAAGAAATTAGAGATCACAGAACCCCAGCCTGGTTTGTCTTGAAGGGACCTTAAAGCTCCTCCAGCTCCAAACCCTGCCACGGGCAGGGACCCCTTCCACTAGAGCAGCTTGCTCCAAGCCCCTGTGTCCAACCTGGCCTTGAACACTGCCAGGGATGGCGCAGCCACAGCTTCTCTGGGCACCCTGTGCCAGCGCCTCAGCACCCTCACAGGGAAGAGCTTCTGCCTAAGAGCTCATCTCAGTCTCCCCTCTGGCAGGTTAAAGCCATTCCCCTTGGCCTGTCCCTACAGGCCCTTGTCCAAAGCCCCTCTGTGGATTTATCAGTCCCTTAAAGTATCAGAAGCTGCTCTAAGGTCTCCCTGGAGCCTTCTCTTCTCCTCCCTCATGTTTTCATAAGTTCCCTGTTATTACAGTGAATAAAGAGATGAAAATCAAGTGGTTTCTATGAACCTGCATTTTCAGCACAGGTGATCTTCTGGACCCAGACAGGGTCACTGAAGCCTGATTTCCATGAGTGCGCAGAGAGCTACAAGGCACTAGAGGGCTTCTGTCATACCCATAGCCCTCACTGCTTATTTTTGGGTCTCAAAGTCAGAACACAAGGATCACCTGCTAATAAGGGGACATGCTGTAAATTGTCCTTTTTTCATCCTCTAACACTACTCACCTCACACACCCCTTCACAGCGCACACGGTACAGACCTTGACAGGATGGTAGGAAACCCCTTATTCAGGTGGATCATGACACCACCTTCATAGCACATCTTTGCTCGATGTAAAATGCCACCGGCTCAGCTCACAGGGCTTCAACTCTGAGCAGCGTGAACACAACCCTGGTGCATCCCTGCCATGAGAGATGAGGTGCACCTCACCAGTGCTGCCTTGCTATTCCATTATTTAACTAAGCTTCCCAGACCTTCCCAAGGTACTGGCTGGTGGTTTTGGCAGGGGACACTCCGGTTCTGCATTCATCTGGACACAACATGTCTTTCCTCCACATGCTAACTGATCACTCGAGTTACTCAGCACACAAACAATGCCTCTTGTTTTGGAGCTGATTTCTCAACCTATTCTCTGTATTCCTGTTTACAAACAGTGGCTGCAGCATGAAGATCTGCAGGGGACTCGGCTGCACCCGCTTAACTCTTATGCCTGCATGGAGGCAACCCTGAAGTAACTCCATGTGCACACCAAGTGCCTGCAGCAGAAACAGAAACTAAACCCAAATACCCCAATTTGCTGTTCTTCAAATAATACTGAGTTTGTGGGAGGAGTAAATAGTGGAAGGAGCTATGAGATGGTGAGGTAACACTGCAGTGCTTGCAATAATTATAACAATTGTTGTAGTAACATGAGATGGTGGCACATGCTTTCAACATGTTCCTCAATTTATATTCGGGAACACATGCGTACCTCCTGATGTACTCCTCTGGGGAAAAAGCACCAGAGCAGGAGACATCAAGAAATTCAACCTCCAGCTAAAGACATCAAGAGGCAGGGAACAGAGCTGTATCTGTTTGCTTGAAGGGTCGGTTTGCACACGATCACAGGCCCAGGGTTCTATCTTCAGCTCAAATATGAGCAGAAGTGCTCAAAACCCAATGGTGAAAATCAGCCAGAATCATGAAGTTTTGCCTGGCTCAGGAGAGGGATCAGATTCGTGTAAAATTAGAGTTCAAATTGGTTTCCACCCAAGATCATAAATCCACACAGGTTTGCCAATAGGATTCTGAGTGTCAGCAAATCCTGCCTTTTGGCAATGCGGGATAATTTCAAGAGCTTCAGCATAAAACTAAGGGTTTGCCTCAGCCATTGGTCTCTGTGGGAAGAGAAGGAGAAGAGAGCCAAGGACACCCCTGGAAACAATGTGCAGTCACCTACCCATACTGGGAGTGCCATGGCAGGGAGAAGGTCTCCAGGGCTTTTCTTTCTCCTGACTGATATGAGCTGCAAAGACAGGACACAGTCTAGGGTCCATCCAACATTCATACTGTATCCTATCATAGCATCATGGAATGGTTTGGGTTGGAAGGGACCTTAAAGCTCCTCCAGCTCCAACCCCTGCCACAGACAGGGATGCTTTCCATAGGGCAGCTTGCTCCAAGCCCCTGTGTCCAACCTGGCCTTGAACACTTCCAGGGATGGGGCAGCCACAGCTTCTCTGGGCACCCTGTGCCAGCGCCTCAGCACCCTCACAGGGAAGAGCTTCTGCCTAAGAGCTCATCTCAGTCTCCCCCCTGGCAGGTTAAAGCCATTCCCCTTGGCCTGTCCCTACAGGCCCTTGTCCCAAGCCCCTCTCCAGCTTTCCTGTAGCCCCTTTAGGCACTGGAGCTGCTCTAGTCTCCCTGGACCCTTCTCTTCTACAGGCTGAACAAGCCCAGCTCTCAGCCTGTGGGTCTTTCTTTTCACCAATGGCATCTCGCCATAGCAAGCTATACAGGTAAATCAGCACCTGACTCCAACTGGAACTAGAAACCCATATTTGTTTAACCTGTCTGAGGGCCTGTAGACATAAATACATCCCCTAAGCCTCACCTAGTGCCTCGAGTCATCTACCACCACTTCCACACAGGCCTGACGCATTGAGTTATTGACATGAGCCCCTTGTCAAAGGGAATACAGACTGGGCTAACAGGGGGAAAAGAGTGTTCCGAAAAGAAGGGATGATTGAACAGAAATCACTTCCCAGAGCAGCAGAAACTTACCCTTTTGCCTTCAGCGTATGGGGACTCAGGGAAGCAGCACTCACAGTAGTATTCCTTCCTGATAAGTGGAAAGGGCCCTCTCATATTTCCACTTGTTTCTGCAGTTTAATGCATGGGGTCTGAGGCTATGACCATGACCTCAGCTGTCTTACAATGTTCCCCCCTCCCTGGGAAGCCCCATGCTTACCGTTTAAGCAAGCATTAAGTCTGCACACTGCTCTGTGCATTGAGAGAGATCCCAGCACACATTCCCCCTCTTCCACCCAATTCAGATTGATTTTGCTCCAAGCAAGGAGGAATATAATGAAGTTGGAAAGGGTGGAGTGGGAGTACAAAGGGATGAGTCCAAGCTCAGCATGACAAATGGTATACAGGACCGCTTGGTTTTATTATACACTATCAAATATCCCTAACTTCAACAGCAGAGCTAATAAGCATGCCAATGTATATATTTACATTGCCTGAAATGTGCACAACCCCATACAAAAATTAGAGTGCAACTGTTAGGATCAAGCCATTAGAGACAGCAGAATCAATCCCAAGCAGAGAGCAGCTTTGCTAACAAGCTCCCTGCTCTGCTGCCTCCTCTTCCCTCATACTTTGCAGCACAGCGAAGCTCTCCTGACCCCAGAATGAAGGAACTGCCATAAGAAGCCTTAAGAACCTCATTGTAAAGGTACTCCATCTCCTTAAAATGTGAATTGCATAGCAGATGTGAAAAATACACACCAGGAACCAGCATTAGGGGTAAAAGAGGGAAGCTGTTCCCTTTGTACTGATGCAAAGCAGGCTGGACCTTGTGGAGTGCTTTCGGCAGTGGGCATGCTGGATTTGCTGCTTCTTGGTAACCTAAAGAGTTATTAAAAGCTGCTAAACTCCAAGCAAAGAAGGTTTCCAGGATTTTGAAGATTCTCCCTCCCTTTATGGCCAAACCAGACAAAAAAGTCACAGACACTGTGTCTGGAGCCAATGAGGACAGGGAGAAAAAATGGCTTGGGTGAAGTGGAATGCTCTCCTTTGAAACTTTAAAGATACCCTGTTTTGCTTTAGATTGCCTTGACTTGATGTTTTTTTTCCTCTAAATTTAGCTTAATTTCAGCTATTATACAATTTAGAACTCTTTCTTGGTGGATAAAAGAATATCTATTAAGAAAACAGAGCCTTTCTCATGAGAAATTTGGAAAAATCCAGATGATTCCTGTCCATGAAGATATTAATATTTTTACTGAATATTTTCCAAGCCAGTGCTGCCTCTTTATGCAGAGGGAAAGCTCTCCCTCAGTTTCAGATCCTACTTTCAGTTTTGCAGCCTACACGACCTTTCAGCTCTCACAGATTTGTATTTGCATTAAGTTATTCAAACAGTGTGAACTAGCAGCCTATTGATAAAGCATTCCCAAAGGATTGTTGGGGAGGGCCTGTCTGCAGGCTCACCTGCAGGGCTGGAGATGTGCATTGACACTGGGGAAGCTCCAACCAGCCAGTGCTGATTCCTCTATTGCTGTCTCACGAGGATGACAACCAGCTTTGCTGTGGGATGCTGCCAGGCTGTCTCCTAACACAAGGATGTCTCAGCTTCCCCACATAGCACACACTCTGTGCCTGGTGGAATAGCACATAGCAGTAGCAGGGGGGATAGGAACAGCACTCAAGGGCAGGTGGAGAAGAATGAGGAGCTCTAAAGGTAACTAGCTCTGAGGCCAGCAAAGAAAACCCTTTCCAGACTCAGAAGGCAGTTTAAAGGAAGAACCAAGTGCTTGACAAAGAGACCTTGGAAGATGGAGATATGCCCCATCTGATTACAGCTTGAACAGTGTGATTGAGGACATCCTGGACAGGTTCTTGGCAAAAAGAAAGGTGCGTTCACTAATTTACATCTCCTGAGGATCCACTTCTCCTCTGTTATTATGTCAGCTGGGATATAAATAAATCTAATGCAAAGAATAAATTTGCATGGCATTCTTATCTGGAAGGACCCCAATGGAACATACTCAGCACTTTACCTGCCATCAAAACGTAGTCACCACAAAGGTCGAGCACAGCAGCTCCTCAGGTACAGCAAAATAGATCAAGTTTATTGCATCCATTGGAACTTGCTCAGAGGAAGAATGGTGCAAATAGAGTTTATGCCCTCTGGAATTTAGCCAGGACACTGAGACGAGGTCTTTGATATTTGTAAAGACTTTTTTGCAACCCAGAGGTAGAACTTTTATCTACAGATTTCCAGTGTAACTCCTACCATGAGATCTCTCCCAGGCAATAGCATCATGTGCTGTCCATAGAATGGTTTAGGTTAGAAGGACATTAAGACTCATCCAGTTCCAATCCCCTGCCACGGGCAGGGACACCTTCCACTAGACCAGATTGCTTCAAGCTCCGTCCAACGTGGCCTTGAACGCTGCCAGGAATGGGGAATCAAGCAGCAGCAAGCCATGAAGGAAGACTGTCCTGCTGCTCATCATTAACTTCTGCTCCCATCATCCCACCCATAGTTTATTCTGCAAACGTCTCCTTTCCAAGTTCTCCACTGGCTGTGCTTCAGGCTCACGTGTAAGCTAGGCTAGGCAGAACAAAACACATTTTCTCCTGGCTATATACGAATGCCAGCAGATGTCTGAGCTGAGACTTTCAAGACATAAGGTCTTTTAGGTATGTAATCCCTTGTGTAAAAACCCCTTGCTTCCTAAAGCAGGCCCTTGAGCCCTGGAATCACATACTGTCCAAAAAAAGAGGCATCCAATGCATTTTAAGGACAAAGTGTTTAGATTTGAAGCACTAAATCATCTTTTCACAGCAGTGAATTACTAAAACTGTTCTTGAGCAGTTCCTGAAATGAAACAGAGGACTGGGCTGCTCCAGCATCTCCAGCTAACGTGAACGCAGGCCAATGGGGTCAGCTCAGAATCACTTGCACCCTTTGCCTTCTCACAGCTCGTTAGGAAACACGACTGAAAGAGCCCTACAATGTGCCAGTGAGTGGTACAGGAATTCAGGGGAAAAAAGGATATTAGGTAATTTCATCTCACCATTATCCTTGATAAGTGCAATTACTAGAAAAGGGCTTTTGCTGCCTGCAATTCAGCACTGTATTGAGAAGCGCCGCAGGGCTCCCGGCCCCCCCTGCAGTGTTCTCCACCAGTCACTTAAAACACAGCTTTGTTTCTGTGGGTTAATTCTCCCCAACTTCACGTGTCACTTCCACCTCCTTGCCACGTTTATCTAGCCAGCTATTGTCCCTCTTTCTGATACAACATTAAACCAGAACAGCAAGACCAAGCAAAATCATTTGTAATAACAACGACTAGGAGAAGCAGAAACACTGATGTGCCAAGTAAAGACGAGTTTAGGCTTCTATTTCTGCACAGCGAATGTTCAGTGTCTGCAAAGCCAGTTCAAATTGTGCTTTCAGCAGATTCATAAACATAAACAGCACTTGACATGTTTGACTCCCAGTTTTTGGCATTTCTGGTGGATTTTTCACAGATTTCAAGGCGAGAACCAGCTCAGTCATTAAACAGCTACCACTTATCTCACGCACCGCATCTTGTCCACAAAGAATTTCTTGAGAGCTGGTTTAGGGCAGAAAGAGAATGTCCTGATGTAACCTTAGAGCAGAAATCACTCGGAGAACTACAGCAGCTTGGAAGTTTAACTTTCTCGCCAATACCTTCAAGCCTGGTATTGCAGGAGCCTTACTGCAAGATGTGGAAATAGGGATTCCTAAATCATACGTTCACACCAGACCCAGTCCCCATTGGTGATACATCTAACTCAAAAGAACAGACACTAATAGCCCTACTTTTGTCCAGCCTGGCCCTAATTATAGCTTTCTAGCTCTAAAGTATTTATAGAGTTAAGTTTTAATATATGTTTAATTAATGCTTCAAATTCAGTTAAAACATCCATTCAACAGCTCTCAGCTGCTATTAAGACTCATACCAGAGCTCTGTGATTAATGCATACAGGGGTTTTATGACCTTTAATTCAAATTGTGAAGCACTGTTTGATTTGGCCATTGTTAACATACTTCTTCTGTTGGCTACTCACAGATTGTTTTACAGTTTTGAAAGCATTTGAGAAACACTGGTTCTCTCTGCAGAACAACCCCATTTAATTAGCTCTCTTTTAAGAATGCAGTCTGCTTCGATTTTCTAGAGTCTGAAAGCCAACAGGAGACAATGATTGTCACTGCATAACATTTCTTCCACCCAAGGGCTAGAAATCAGGCGGATCAGGATTTTCATGATGCCAAGTGCTGTATAAATACATCAGAAATAAAAGTCCACATCACAACTAACGCATCTTCTGAAAAGATAAAGTCTGCTGAGAGAGCTCTGCCTTGGGCAGGTCTCGGCAGCAGCAGAGGACCAGTAATAGATGTGACTCCAACCAGAAAGAATACCCTAGAACACACACTGGCTTATAAATACGACAGTACCTTAAATTGTTTTGTGTCATACCAGCAATGGGACAGCTTACAAAGAATAAATGAAACAAGCTGCCTTCCTTCAAGAAAAAAATAACCACCCGCCAACAACACTCCATATTCTCACTGCATTACTTATGATTGAAGAACATCAGCGAAGAACAAATTGGGCTGTAGTAGCCAGTACATCATTTGCATGGTCAATATATTGAGTGCTATGTATTTAATATACAAATGTGCATATAAATGTAAAACTGTCCATAAATAGACCTTCCTTATAGATGCACAAACCCCTGTAGCCACAAGTGCTATATGGGCCCTCCTCAAAGAGCCCCCAAGGAATGACCTTTTATTTAAATGCTCAGTCCACAGAATCACGTTTGGTTTGGGTTGGAGGGAACCTTAAAGCTCCTCCAGCTCCAACCCCTGCCACAGACAGCGACACCTTCCACTAGAGCAGCTTGCTCCAAGCCCCTGTGTCCAACCTGGCCTTGAACACTGCCAGGGATGGGGCAGCCACAGCTTCTCTGGGCACCCTGTGCCAGCGCCTCAGCACCCTCATAGGGAAGAGCTTCTGCCTAAGAGCTCATCTCAGCCTCCCCTCTGGCAGGTTAAAGCCATTCCCCTTGGCCTGTCCTCTAACCACCTTATGCACATGCTGCAGGTTAAGACCAAGAAAAGAGAAACTCTTGGTGACCCCAAAAGTGGCAGAAGTTATCAGCCATGACGTGGAGCTGAAGAATGCACAGACTGATTGCTCCCCACCAGTGTACTCCCACTCAACCCTTACATATGGGCACAAAGCACTCGCCACTCTCTGGGACCACACAACAGCCTGTGCCATAGAAGATCCATGGAACTGACTTGACAATGATCACTTGGTTTTTTGATCCTTGCTTCTTTATATCACATTACAGCGTATTAATTTTCCAAGGAAATAAGTCATCCTTTCCAAGCAGGATTCTTTTTGCAAGAGATAATGCAATATCGATATGAAAAATAACTTACTGAAACACAGAACATTGCACTTGCAGGAACAGCATAGGAGGAACCATGAGAAACTATGTCACCACACTGCTTTTTTGGTTTTGGGCAGATCCAAGTTCCCCTCCCAGTTTTTGTTTCAATTCTAAGCATTTTAGGAGTCTCACATTAGATGGAAACAATACTGAACCCACTCAAGCAGAGACTCCCATCTGGGACTTAATGATATTGTAATAATCATCTTAATACTGAGCAATGTTATAACAGAGAAATTGAGCACTATGGGTCTTTCTCCATCCCTTGAGGTGCTCAGGCTTACAGATAGGGGGAACGTGGGAATTCAACTCTTCAAACTTCATGTGCCTCATTAAAGCAGTAATTTACAGGCTCTCATTAGAGAAAGTGATTTGGTTCTAAATTGTTGTGCATGAGAAAAAGCCAACTATGAGCAAGGGAATTCTTGAAGGTTATTCTTGCTCCTTTATCCACCAGCTCCAAGTAGGATTAAATTGCCTTGATACAGATTCAAGTTTCATTTCGGAACAATGCATCAGATTTCTCTGTGCAATATCAGGCTGAAGAAAATAAATTATAATAAGCAAAAAGGATAGAAAAACCCATATGATATCAGATATGGCTTGTCTCCACTTCAGCTGAATGACATTATTGTTAGTCAAAAAAAGAAGCAAATGATTTCTCTATCCACTGGACTTCTGACTCTGCTGCACTGTGGTTGCTGATGCAAATGGCTGGAGCTCTGGGTGAATCCACGTGCCTGCCTTCTTGGAAAATGCTGAGGTTTTGATCAGGCCCGCAATGACAGCAAGTTTGCTGGTGCTATTTATTCAATCATCAAGTCAAATGCTCCCTCAATAGCCATAAATCTGATCAGATTTCATTCTGTGAAAAAGACTTGACTTGTTTAACATATGAATGGTACTTTCCACCACTAAAATAAACAATTAAAACAACTTATTGCCATAGTAAGGATGCTATCAGTTTACTACCATGGAAGAGAATAATAATAATACTTCTTTTTGGTTTAGAAACATCTATATTTTTCTTTCCCAGCATTTGTCCAAGCTCAGATTTAACTGAGCCAGTTCAGCAGCCTCCAAGATGGGCAACTAAACCGATCGACACAACCAAATCTGTTTGAAGTATCTGCAGCGGGACCCTAGCCCTGCTTCCTCAGCTTCAAAATGACACTGGAGATGGATTTTGGACAGTATTTTGTAATTCACTCCAGGACAGGATTTATTCCTGCACAGGCATCTCCCTCAAACACCTTTGCTCCATGAGCTACCTGAGTGAAGCTTGTCTGCCCCACAGACAATGCAACTCCGTTACGAGTTAGTTCTCTGCTACTTGTTAGTTCTTTGCTAAAGGGCATTAGTTTAAGCCAAGTAATTCCTGCATATAGTTTTCCATTCACAGTTATAGTGTCAAGCTTTTGGACATAGTTTCAATTTCTACCAAGAGCTAAAATCATGCCCAGCACCAATGTGGCTGTTTCAGAGAATTGCTGTGGGATTCAATAAATGAGGCTTAATTTCTTTTGCCTAAGAGCAGCACTAATTCCACCAGATGATGTCTGTAACATGCTCTTTCCCACCCCCACAAGCCATGTGCCATGGAAAAAGTCAGAACAGCAAAAGTCACCTCCTAAATTAGGCTGTGATGACACCAGTTTTGGTACTGGATCCCACTATTCAAAAGCAGCCTTCGCACATCATCGATGGCTTTTTTATTCAAGCTAAAGATCAAGGCTCTAAAAAAAGATAAGAGCTAATACTTTGCATCCTGCAGGGTAGGTGTAAACACCTCTGCTGTAGGGTTGCACGAAGATACCGAGTGTCCTTGATGCCTGCACTTGTATAACAGAGTTCTGTTCCTTTTTCAACAAACATCAAGTTTTCTGAGAGAGGAATAATAATATCTAGTTCCCCAGCATACTCAAGGTTGCTATAAATTATTGCGGAGCGAAGCTATAGGTTATTGCAGAGTGAAGTTTGTATCATATCAGAGATGGACAAAATGCTTTTTCAGATGATTTTTCAGATTAAAATTTTCTTATAGGGAAAACGCTTTTCCAAACACAAGTTCTATTTTGGGGAGAATCGTTGATGCTGTTTAGTGCGTCCATTGAGAAGAAGAATTGCAACTTCCACTCCTTGGAATGGAAGTGCAAAACTCGGGAAAGCAGTCGTGATGTTAATTTTGGCTTGCTTTGCTTTTACCTGCTCTGAATCCTTGTCTCCTGTTGCACGTGTGACACGCAGGCTGCGCACAACCCGTGAGCACTGCTGAAAGATACTCAATTATCTGCAGAAATGGGTGCACAAGATGGGAACGAACCTCCAAGGACAGGCAGCAATATTCATACATGTATAGAAATAACGAGAACTAGTTTGGTGGGTCAGGACAATGACAGCTGTGTCTCTTCCACAAAACAGATTATTAGGTGGCAACTACAAGCCCCATACATGACAAATGCATATACTGAACAGCAACGAGGTTTCAGCCTGCTTAGCAGAGTGAGCATAGGCCTCAGCTTAGGATCCCCCAGAAGACAGTGTCACATCACACAGCACCCGTGCAGTGCTCAGCACTCAACATGGTTTGCAAGTTTTGGTGTGTTTTATCAAAGCACATGAAGAAAAAGCTACTTCCCCAGGTGCTGGTTCCCTCCAAAGAGTCAGGAGCACTGGAGAAACAAGGTGATAGGAGTCGACTGCTCTTGCACATCCAAGGATAACCAGCACATTCACCTTGACAGCTCCATGCCCTTCCACAGGACAATTCCTCATCAAGATAGGCCACAAGGGGAATACAACCACTTTAATGGACAATACCCCCCATGTGCCATGAAAAGAGGATCACAGAATCATAGAATGGTTTGGGTTGGAAAGGACTTTAAGATCGTTCAGTTCCAACCCCCTCCCCATGGGCAGGGATGCCTCACACTAGACCGTGTTGCCCAAGGCTTTGTCCAGCCTGGCCTTGAACACTGCCAGGGATGGAGCATTTACCACCTCTTTGGGCAGCCTGTTCTGGTGCCTCATCACTCTTACAGCAAAGAACTTCTTCCTTATCTCCAACCTGAGGCTCCCCTGTTTCAGTTTGAACCCATCACCCCTTGCTCTGTCACTGCAGTCCCTGATGAAGAGTCCCTCTCCAGCATCCTCGTAGGCCCTGTTCATATACTAGAAGCTACTCTGAGGTCTCCATGCAGCATGGGTTTAAACCTGACAAAGCAAGGCTGACTTGCAGCCATCAGCCCCTCCGCACCGGCTGCAGGCCCTCGGCTGCTGTTTATGTTTGAACAAGATGCAGCAGTTCAGGCAGCAGAAAAAAAAGAGAAAAGAGAAAAGGCAGGCCGACAGGAGACAAAATGTCTCTTTCCAACCCAGAGGAAACTGCCCCTTGAAGCTTTACCTCATATAGCCCCTCTGCTCAGAGGAACACCGGGTTCGGCATGAACGTGATGCAGACAGCGGCACGCAGGCAGGACTGCACGCTTCCCTCGCTCCACGCTCTTGGCTCAGGGAGAATTTGTCATGAACAAAACATCCAACTGGAATAAACCCTCCCAGTGCTCAGAGCAGGACTCCTCTCCCTCTCACTGCTATAGAATCATGAATCAGACTGGTTTAGGCTGCAAGGAACCTTAAAGCTCAGCTAGTTCCAACCTTCTGCCACAGGTAGAGACACCTTCCACTAGTATAGAATGCATATTTTTAATGCAAATACAGACTTCTGAAGAACCCAACCCACATTTTTTTAACCCTAGGAACACAACTGCTGACATAGCACTGACATGAAGAACATCACTTTGAAATTCATCTGCCAGGAGAGTGAAATCAGTCTTACACTGACCACAAACACCACACTTACATCGTCAGTTTGAGCACTGGTGCTCACCTGAAGACTCCATGCATGGCAGGGATAGTGTGATTGCACTAGAAAATGTCCAGTTCTGCAGATAACCGGGCACATCCTGGGCCTGGTTGGACAGAGCCTTGGGCAACATGGTCTGGTGTGAGGTGTCCTTGCCCATGGCAGGGGGTTGGGACTGGATAATCCTAAGGTCCTTTCCAACCCAAACCATTCTATGATTCTAACTGCACTTGGGGGCCAGAACTATCCATGGTTCATCTCCCTCCAGCCCTGGAGCTGAGGAACCAAGGTAGGAGCTCCAGGGTGCACTGCCTCTGTATACGAGCATCATCACGTTCCAACCTGCTGCTGTTCCATAGGGAGCGCAGGAGAATGGTGGGAGTCACAATACAAGGGGAAATGTGCTGCTGCTGTTGAGCTTCTAAGCTTATGAAATGGTTTCACAGTGTATAGAGGGATGCCAAAGAAACTCTAGCTTACAAGCCTAAGGTTTGACCCAAAACTTATTAAGGTCAGTGCAAAGCCTTCCACTGATGTGTGAATTTTCATCTAGGTACACAGTGCACTAATTTCAACTACTGCCATTATCATTTCTTTGCTATTGCAGTATATACAACTTCATGTATATAATTAAAGTTGGAGTTGTTGGGTCCCTCTGACCTTTTCCCACTGAAATCCCAGAAAAAATGGCTTCCAGATTTCCAAAGCTTTTCTGCTTGTAAGGAAAACAAAGAGTTGAAGCTTTTACCCAGGATAAAACTAAGAAAACTGCAGGGAAAATAGACATTAATCCTAAAAATCTCCATTCTGTTATAGAGAAAACAACCCCAAAGAAAACAAAACAATATTTTTCTCTACTATTTAGCTAAAAAAAAATGATCTGAAATGTTCTCCTGAAGCATTTTTGTACTTTGACTGTTCATGCTATAGATAACAGCTCAGTGCTTTGATACAAGGAAAATGACCAAAACACCTTTTAGCACATCATTAATCCTGATCAGAAAAGGAAGAATTAGTCGAGCTGGTGGGGAAGACTCCAGTAAACAAGTTGGAAAAGCTTCTTTCATCCGAGCTTTCAACCAAGCCGCTTGGACCCCAACACAAACCACGCAGCACTTGTTTGGCTTTCAAATAAATAAATATTTTTCTTTAGGGGAAAAAAGGGAAAAATGAGATAAATAGATTCAGTCTGTGCGAAATTAAACCCGAAATCTGGAAAGACACAAAGTAGGCAATGGGTGGGAAGAGACAGATAATTCTATACAAACAAAACTGTATGTCAAGTAGCCAGAGGAAAGTTCTCAGTTTTGAGGGGAACAGAGGGCCTGATCCTCAGGCCCAATTCCATCACCCCAATTCCATCAAATACAAGGAAGACACAGCTTTGTGCGCCAGCTGCCAACCTCACCCACCAATCAACCTCTCCACCAACTTGTACTTTGGGTCCTCCAAAACAGTTCCTCGTGGAGTATAAAGCCTGTATTTATCCATTGGCCTTCGAAAGTATGCACAGCTGTGACATAAGTAACCCCTGCTCTGGTTTTCAATGTATGCAAACATAAAACGAAGAAGAAAAACGACATTAAAATAACGTTAAGGATTTGGCTTGGGGCCAATGCAAGGACATTCCGAGTTAAAGCTGAAACGACATCCTTAACCTTAACTCACCCCATTGTGCCTGGGTATTGCAGCTGCTGAAAGGGGAAAATCAGAGCGGTTACGGTCTGGCGTGTGAATGAGTGCTGAGGGACTCTTAAATCCAGGATTATTTGGCTGCCGCACACCACGCACTGGATCCATGTGCTTGCAATCCTTATGCAATCTTTGCTGGGAGAGGAAAAGAAAGAGCCCTCAAGGCTGCATCTGCACAGCCACTGGACTTCTGGACAAAGTAAAGAGTCCACCTGAATTCATGCAAGATCTAGAACTGTGTCTGCAGAGGAGGTAAGGAGCAGCAGTGATTGAATTGCCACCCTGTGAGCAGTGCCTGGGTTGGGGAAGCTCTGGGCACCAAGCGATGCCGAGGACGCAGCAGGTGAATCCCTCACAGCCAGTTTTCATTGGAGAGCTTCTCAGCAGAGGGGTTTCTGACCAAAAAAGCTACATTGAACAGAATTCAAAGCTTCAATACAACGACCCCAAATTTCCTGAAAGTCAAAGCTGCTTTTTGTTGCCAAAAGGAAAGTCAAGACATTGGACACATTAAGGATCCAGTTGAACAGATTTTTTATACAGTTTCTAGGCCAGGTATAGGTCCTTCTCATTCTCTGCCCCTTTATTTCTTTCTTCGTTATTTTAACCCTGTCCACCTCTTTGGTTTTTTTTCCTACTCCTAAAATGGTAGAACTAAAGACAGAACAGAGAAGAGAAAGGATGGATGGAAGAAAACAAAGACTATCCACACACAATTTCAAGTCCAAACTTAGTTAATGTCTCAGCAGTGCTGGAAGCTGTAGAAGGTATAAGCAAATATAAGAACTTCTTGTATATGCAACATTTGCATGCAAATAAATATTTGTAGTTTAACCTAATATTTGCTTGACTTAAACAATAAATAACTGGGACAAAGCTGGTCAAGATAATCTTGATATTTTCTTAAAGAAGTCCAGATAATCCTTGAGTTACAGTAGCTGAGGAACTGTCAGGCTCAAAGGCTACCACAGCCCACTCTAAGCCCTCATTTTCTGCAGTTCTTTGACTGGTCACACATACCAACAGGCTCAGCACAACCAAAAAGCACCCAAGTTATTTGGGACAGTTAGTAAAGGTGCAGCTGAAGTGCTAACTGCTACTGTGATCATTCCCAGGAACTTCATCAAATGGTTCGGGTTGGAAGGGACCTTAAAGCTCATCCAATTCCAGCCCCTGCCACGGGCAGGGACACCTTCCACTAGAGCAGCTTGCTCCAAGCCTCTGTGTCCAGCCTGGCCTTGAACACTGCCAGGGATGGGGCAGCCACAGCTTCTGTGGGCACCCTGTGCCAGCGCCTCAGCACCCTCACAGGGAAGAGCTTCTGCCTAAGAGCTCATCTCAGTCTCCCCTCGGGCAGGTTAAAGCCATTCTCCTTGGCCTGCCCCTACAGGCCCTTGTCCAAAGCCCCTCTCCAGGTTCCTTGTAGCCCCTTTAGGCACTGGAGCTGCTCTAAGGTCTTCCCTTAAGGAGCCTTCTCTTCTTCAGAACACATAAGCCCAGCTCTCTCAGCCTGGTTCTGTGTTCAGTTTTTCCATTGTTTCAAGCAACCAACAGCATCCACCACTGGATAGAACCCTTGGGTCCATTCTCTCTTTTGCTTGACAGGTAAGACAGAATATTTCCCAAAGATTGTATTTTCCACCTCAGTGTTTTATCTTGCAGGAGAATACACAATAAAAAGTATAAGTGTTATTTTTATAGAATATTTCTATAGAAACCAACTCAGTACAACAAACTCTTCATATTCCCCTGCTTGTACAGTACCAGGAGATTTATCCCTACGTAAACTCAGCCCTGATCTCAGGGGTGACAAGAGACAAGGAGGAATGGAAATACCTGAGGGCTTAGATACTTTACTTCTCCACAGCATCTATCTGCATCATTCCCCTTTTGAACACTGCGGCACACCACAGTCGATTAAGAGTAACCTACAGCATGGGGACAGCCCAGGTACCTCCATCAGTCCTACACGGAGCAAACCATGTTTAAGATCACTGTAAAGTGACCGCAGGACATAGCTCTAGTCATCTTCTCCAACGAGGTGGACAGTCAAATGGAAGCAAGATGCTCACAGACAGGTTCAGGATCATCCTTTGGGCTATATATTTACCAAAACCTGCTTTATTTCTTAAGACTTGGGCATTCTCTCCCCCACCTCCGCGCTATTCCCAGCCTTTCCCTGCTGCTGGGCATACTTCATTTCAACGTGAAGGCAGTGGAACAGCACATGGATAGATTGCAATAATAATTTAAACACAAAAAACCCAGCTCCGTTGGCAAATAGTGATGAGTGCCCATATTTAACTGCCTGGCTCTTATGTTTGATTAAAGTACAGTGTGAAGATATTAATTAATGGGGTAGTTCCATAGACAGCTTTATGCCCTGCAGCAATTCATGTAATAACAAATTGATTTTTAGCAAAGCAAGGCATTGCAGGCTGGAAGAAAGGAGACATTGGAAATAGTGCCCAAATGCATTATGTATCCTTAGTCTGAAGTTATAATGTGTGTGTGGCATGAAATGCTGGGGAGAGACAGAGAACAGCTCCTTCAGAGGGAGAAGGAAACCTAATTCATTTCGTGCCCTTTGAATATTTAAACTACTCAATTTCACATTCATGTAATCGCACTCTCACTAATACTACACACAGGGCAGGCTTCCATATTTAAACCTCCCAAATAAATTTACAATACAGTGACAAGTTAAAGAAGTTTTTAGATGGAAATGCCTCCAGCTGAAAATAAAGGACAGTTGTATTTCAGCTCCTCACAGACACCTCTGCGCAACCAAAGTCACTTCCAGAAATAACAGCACCTTCTACCACTCTGTGCAAGCAAAGCCAGAAAAAAAAGGGTTCTATAGAGAGAAATTTGATTCGGGTCCCTAAATCAAATCTAATGGGCTTGCACTGTGATTTCAGTGGGATCCTGCTGGTTGTGCGTCGTAAGCTGGAGCTGCTGTGCAGAGACCCCAGAAATGGATGACAGCCACACATGGGTCTCCTGTGCCAGGTCATCAAGAGGAGCTTTGGACAAGGGCCTGTAGGGACAGGCCAAGGGGAATGGCTTTAGCTGAAACTTAACTGTAAGCTGAAACTCAACTTTAAGCTGAAACTCATTTTAGCAAAATGAAAGAACAGGAAAGAGCCTGTAGTTATATCAACCCAGAAATGGGTTTCAGACATAACTGTAGAGCGAAAACCAAGGTCAGTAAAATGAGGCTGAGTTGGACTGAGCTCAGAGGAGAATGACTAAGATGGTAACAGAGCACATGAAGCAGAACAGTGGGGAAAGCTGAGTTTGCTCTACCTGGGGCTAAAGGAACATTTCATCAGTCTTTAGGCACTTAACAGGGGGTAATGAGAAGATGGAGCCAAACTCTTAGAGGTGCACAGACAAAGAGCAAAAGGAAACACAGGTTGCACTAAGAGAAATGCCAGCTAGAAAAAGGGGAAGAATAACAGCAAGAGCAGGTACCGGAACAGATTTGCCCAAAGACATTGCAATATCCATCCTGAAAGTTAACCAAACAGCAACTGTACAAAGCTTTAAGCAACCTCATCTATCTTCAAGCTTAGCCCTGCTGTGAGCAGAGGGTTGGACCAGAAACACTCAGATGCCCCCTTCACACCCAACCTAGTTATTCTATGATATATTCCATCTTCTATTGAGGCAGTATTTTTCCTAAGGAGTCAGCCTTTTAGCAACAGAAATGGATTTTTAAAATGCTACGACTTGAATATGAACACAATTCAATACAAAAAGCAAATCCCTTTTATGTCACTTAGCACAGAGCAGTGCTTCTGACAGCGAGTGCGCTCAACAGAACCCCCTGAGAAATAAGAATACTCTTTGTAGTGGAATTTGTCACCTTTGGTAATATAGACAGAACCAACAAAAGCAATCGAGAAGAGATCAGCAGCAAAACTCAACTTTCACATGTTCTTCACAATGGCACAGTGGTTAGCTCAGCTCCGCTCTTTAAGAGCCACAGCACAAAGTCCAAAACTGCATGGGCAGATATGGGTTCAACTTCAGGAGCCATCAGACACAAAGGGAGAAAGTTTACTGAGTAAATGAATGTTTCTGGTGGCTCAGCACCTGAGGGGGTTGATCAGAAAGCAAACAGTGTCTATCCTCACACAGAGCTATATATATCTGTATGGTGCAGGAAAGGAATGCGGCACTCCGTGTGCATTGCACAACCTCCACTTCCTACACCCTCCTCAAGCCATGCATTCATTCCCCAGAGAAATTTTCCAGTCTGAGGAGCAAAACAAGCCAAGAATGTGTTAAAACAGGTGTTTCAATCAGTGCTGGGTACAATCTTAGTACAACTGAGGTTAAAAATATTTGCGAATGATGTAATACAAAGATAATAAGTTCTCACTATGTGTTCCCCTCCACCCATCCAGCAAGACTATGTGGAGGCTGTCAGATGCGCTTCTTTCATGCAATACACACTCAGGTTCAAGGGCCAGAGACAGCTGACTTTTGCCAAATGAGGCTACAACAGCCCAGGATGATGAGGAATCAGCATGGCAAGTCCAGACTTTGAAGAAAGGAGCTTTGTGGTAACAGCACTGATGGGTCCACTCCTGTAGTGGGTGTTAACATCAGGAGAAACAGCAATAACCCAATCAACATTTGCAGCTGGAAAGCTGCTTCATTGGCAAAGAATAAGGTGGCAACCACGCAAACATGCCATGCCACTCACTTCCAGCCCCGGCACGCTGTAATCTCACCAAGGATCAATGCCCTTTAAATCAAAAGAGATCCCCTTTCTCTAGCCCCACTTGTTAGGCTGCAGAGATGCTGCTATCTGGCCTGGTTAACACGCAAGTATGCTGCAACACACTGCTGCAGTCGCTACAGAAATCCTACAGCACCTGACTGATGATCTCTGTAGATGTAACTTAGGAAGAATAAAAGCTCTTCATATTCTCTTACCTATCACTGGAGATGAGCTCCTCCTGGGCTGGCAGACAAGGTCCTTTGGGTGTGAAGTTTGTTAGCAAGTCAAAGTGTACCCCTAAATCAGTACTGAGGTACTACATGTGTTATTACTGCTATATTTGTTGCCGCCATAATCTGAACTGTTATACAGTTTGTCATGCAAAGTGCTTAGGGAGACTCTCAGCACAGAAAGCACAATAGAAAAGCCTGTTCCAGCTGAAATGTGGCCTGTTAATAGACAGATCATTCCTATCCCGTATCCTGATATTAAGAAAGAGCAGACTGCTTCACTTGGAAAATATCACATCACTTCACATTCCGCTCTCTCCAGCTATAAATCATTGTTTAAGACCTACCTGATTTAAATTTGGAATGCATGCATCTGTCAAGCTCCACGTCTCCAGCACCTTTTGTGCCAAACACCCCTAGGTGTTCTTATCAAATACTCACATTAACAGCTCAATTAATTATGAGTTAGCCAGATCAAACAGGCCAGGCTCTAGCTCGACAGGCATCTGATGTTCAGATATCCTGCTCAAGCAAACTTCACAAAGTCAAGCAAATTCACATTCCAGAGGGCTCAGATCAATACCACATTAAGATGCTGAGCTTATCTCTTCACTTGAAAAGCTAATGAGAAAGACTGTAGAATCTGCTGCTTGTCAATTCATCTATGGAATTAAAATAGAAAAACAATCCACTAGATCTTAACTGTTTGATAGAGAATGGGAAGGACACAGGCAGAGAAGTACAAAACTCCATGAGGCCAAGAAAATCAGGAAGCAGTGCCTGCTAGATGTGTGGTTTAGAACGAGCACAGGGCTGCAGTGCCCGTTCCAGTTCAGTATCTCAGAGGACAAGACACTTCCTAGCAGGCACAGTGTCCGCAAAGAAGCCTGGCCACCCAGCTTCATTCTCTCTGCAAATCTCAGCATAGCTAGAGAGAGAAGTTCCATGGAGAGGTTTTTCATAGAGCACTTTCATCCGCCTTTCCCACCTAGCAAACACTCCTGGAAGCATTTCTCGGGGTTTACTAAAGTTTCATGAATCAGTCTCATGACCTTCTGAGTCTTTCCCATTCCCTCTCCAGGCTAACGATGCTGGGAAGGGGTGCAATGCAACACTACCCCAAATCTCAGCTCTGTTCAAGAAATGCCACACAAGCTTCTGCAGATATCTCTTACTGCTCTGGGATCCTTAGAAACCCTTAATGTTCCCATAGTCTGGGATATCCCTGTGTTTAGGTAAGAGGCCAGATGAAAGCCAAGGTATTAATCCTGGCTCAAAGAAATGGGAGGAAAAACATACATTGAGATACAAAGCTAAAAGTCCTGGGCATTGCAGAGTTCCAGGTCTCAGACCTATTCTGAACTTTGAGGATCTTTTCCAGCTTATGATTTTAATTATTTTGTCAATTCAAATTTGTCCATGCAAGTCTGTAGCTGAGTAAGCCCTTATGCATTTATTTTGTTGTTTTTAATGACATAGGCTTTTATTCATTTAAAACTAAGGAACTGAGTCACAGATGCCTCAGTAACAGTAGTACTTAGCATTTATGGCAAGTAACCCTTCCCAGCTTCCCAGCATCTTACAGACAGACACTAATCAATCTTCCCAGCATACATATGCCATAAGAAAGTATTATCTTAGCAATGTATTACTGGTCAGATCTCACATGCCTTAAAAGTCCTGAGCAATACTGCTTCATTCTAGTCACTCCAAATGGCACAGAGAAAATCTCAGGGGAAATCACAACTGTTTCCATATTTGCATAATGTGTTACTCTGTTTGTGCTGTAACTCAGTTTGCACAAACTAAAGGTAGCGTTTCTGCAGGAGCTTAAGGAGGGAGGAAGGCCCTGGCTATGATTGTGGCTGGTGAGCAGATTGATGGCTTTGAATCTTTTTCTGTCCGGAAAACTGAAAGGCCTGAGGAAGTCTGCAGACACATTCAAAAGAGCTGCATTCCAGACTGCAATTAGAAATGTCTGATTTGATAAAACTCACTGAGCTCTGCCCTAATACCTATTTCCAAGTTCCCCAGAAACAAAGACAGAAAGAATAGTGATTAACAGGTACGTACAGCAAAGTTAGGTGTTTTTCCAAGGTCATACAGGGGCTCGATATCAGCCCCACCATCTGAATCCAAGGCACATGGGTTCACTGCTTTGACCAACATCATCCTTCTTAATTTGTATGATTCGACGCCACTGCCATTTGCCGTTTAAATGCAATCATATGCCAGAGTGCTTTGTTGGCTCCAGGCCTTCTGCCTGACCCTTGCCATTGCCAGCTGCTTGCTGAGATAACAGAGACTGAAACACAAAAAGGCTGGAAGCATTAAATGGGTCTAAGGTATTTTTATGGTCAGTTCTTGCCAAAAATGTGGAATCCCCACTGGGTCTCTTGAAAATTTCAGCTCAAAGATTGCACAGCAGGGCACAAGAGGGGCATCAAACCAGCCTGGAGCAGAGAAAGTTGCTCTGCCTTAGAGTCAATAGAGAGAAGATGCTCCATAGGGCAATCCAGAGCTCCAACAGGTCCTTAAATCTCTTTGTAAAACACATTTGTGATGGCAGAAGATAGAGTGTCACAAACACCCTAATTCCACCAAAAGCATCAGTTTTAAATGCCACAGGAAAATAAGACAAGTGAAATGAAACTAAAAGGAAATTATTTGCTCTTAAGTTTCACTTTTCCTCATTCTCGTTGTTTTATGATGCATTGTCTGTTATGATCTCCCACTAAAACTCCACTTCAGCCACAACTGCTTTTCCTCATAGCTGAAAGGACTATAGTAATTGTTTTCCAATTCCATTATCATTTATCTCTTATAAAGAGGTGTTAACTATGGGCACTTGCATTGGAAAAATCAGTTTTTCTTAGTGAAAGCTTTGCTTCAGAATAATGGGAAATATTAACATACCTTTCCAGCGTGTCATTTCTCTACAAAAACATGACAGATAAAATATTTCACAGAGCCAGCTCGTTCTCAGTACTGCATTTCATTAAATGAAGCAGAGAACCTATATTTCTTAAAGGATGCTTTCAAATTTCCTAACTACCGGTTGCTACTCTCAGAAGTCTCAGTCTTCAAGTTTTTAGCCTCTAATATGCAGCTCTGGAAGACAAAATGCTGGAGTAAAGAACGAACTTATCTACATCTACAAAACACAAAGAACAAGCGTTTTGCAATGAAACAAATAGGATACCTCCTCTTTCACTACACAAGAGCGTAATGACCACAAGTGAGTCTTTCCACACAAACTCCTTTCCTAAGTTTGTCTTTTCATCAAAAAATATGAGAAGAAATCTTGCTGGAATTACCTTTTTCTATTTAGGGTTGTTTGCTTCTGTCTAAGGGAAGGGAAAATTGAGGTCGCACTGCTTCAGCAGTAGTTTGGAGCAAACTATAACTGGATACATCAGACTTGTACGAAAGAGAGAGATGGGAATGCGATTTACCCACATAGCTTCTCCAAGGCAACTCAGCAGCACGTTTCCTTTGACAAATCTGAAAACCCCATGCCTACTCCACACAATATACAATGCAAACCCGTTTGTCACAATGACTCATAAACATAAGGAAAACAAAGTGAATGATAACCGGGAGGGGGGAAAAAGGGATAAATCTGAATATAAATCTGCATGCTGTTATGGAAACACAAAGGCAGTCAAATTTGACATGCTTACAAGCACAGTATCCATGAGTAGAAATCACAGTTCTTATGAGATTTTAAAAGATGCTTTATTCATCAAATTCACTGTTTTCTCCAATGGAGACGGTGAGGGTGAGAACCTAAGAGCTCTAATGTAAAACTGCATGGGAAGTGATTCCAGACCCAGAACATGAACCAAGTAAAAAGGCAATCTTTGTTCCCTACCCCTTCAAACTCTACATCCATGACGGCACCTCTGAAGGTCATTTGTGCAAAGTAGGTCAAGTGTTTCCAGCAGATGTGTGAGTTTTCAAGTGGGCACTGCTTGCATCTTTGTTTCTGCTTCTTGAACATTGTGGTACAGTTTTAAGACACAATGCATTGTAATTTTTAACAATAGGATTAAGAAGCACTTGGATTGTAAATGCTTTAGAACAGGGAACATCTCTCTGGCATTTGTACAGTGCCAAGTCCAATGGGGGTCTCGTCTGGGGTGGAAGTCCCTCAGCTACAACATCAATGAGTTTTAATGCCCTATAGAAGTTTGGGTTTCAGAACCAAAACACCTGCAGCTTCACCATCAGCACAACGGGGCAGTATGGTATTAATTATTCTCATGCTCTGAATGCTTTGGTTGCCTAATAAAGGATCAGGAAGGATCCCACGTCACTTGGGTGACCAACCCCACACGGGTGATGGGAATAGGAAACAGATTCAGGCCTGGAGCCTGAATACGACCCCTCTGAGCTGCCTCAGAGTCATTGCAGAACAACACATTCTCTGAAAGCAAAGGGGGTTGATTTGTGACTACTTAACAACCAGAAAGGCATTAAGTTGTTCATACTGTTTGTAATGAGCCTTTGGGCCAATTCCAGTCTGGAGCATCCAGGACTCTTGCAAAGAGAGCAGAGGTTTCTGCCAAGCTGCAGCTTGGCTAATTCCTTCCTTCCATCCCTACCTCACAATTTCACTAGTTGTAGCAAGTCAAATGCTGAGCTGGAATAAGTCAGAGCAGATTTATTCGTCTATGGAAATACACTAATTTTTACCAGCTGAATATTAGCAGTAGACGTCTTTGCTCTGTGATAAACGTTAACTACATGAAAAATGACTTAAATTAAGAGAACCAATGCTGCCTTTTCTAAAATCTAAAATATTTATCACTTCTATTCTGCACTTCCAAACGATTTAAGTGTTTTCACTGAGCTAGAGCTCATGTCCTAATTTCCCCCCCTCCTTAAAATCCTTATTCACAGCCCAGTGGAGCTGACACATGGGCTGTGCTCACCATGGAGGTCATTTGGAATGGGGCAAGATGAGAGAACCTCGCTGGGCAATGGTGTTCTCTCTACTACAGGAGTATCAGTTTCATTCTGCTTCAGCTCCAGCCTGGAAAACAGCTGTCCCAGCAGTTTTTGTGGCTCTGAGTGTTAAGCAAGCCACAGTTCCAGGTAAATAACATCATTAAAAGGAATGAGAAAAAGCATGCAAGAATGAACTGAATAGGAAGAAAGGCCTCCATGCGCAGTGAGGGGAGGAGGATCCTGTCTTTGAGTCCAGAGACTTCGTGGTGATTTCTCATTAAATTCTCTTTCTTTCGAGCATAAAGAAAAAAAATAATCAGTATTTACTAAAGTAGGGGGCTCTTTTAATGACCTTTTTTTTTTTTTAATCTTTCTCCTGAAATTTCCTTCCCATTTCTGTAAAATGTACCCAAAAAGAGGGAAAAATATATTCCTTGCACAGTACTCAGGTACTGCTGATAGAGAACTGCGCAGCAGGACCGAAACCACCCTTTATGGCTTTCAGATTTGTTGCTTTGGTGCCTTACATTCTTATCTTTCAGTATAAAGAAGAGCTCAATATCCACCCTTAAACCGTAGCACCACGCAGTTAAAGCGGAGAAACAGTAGAATTCTCTGGACCCCTAAATATGCACCTTACTATGACAGAATCAAGTATTAAGGTCAGAGAAGTGATTCCCCTTCTGCTGCCAGACTGCAACCCCAAAGCAGCAGTGCATCTAAGTCTGCTTTCCTGGAGCTGGAGCTCCTTTAAGCCCTATTCCAACACACAAGTGACTTGACCATCCGTTCTCTGTCACCAAGTGGCGTCAGGCATGCAATTCTACCTATCAGGATCCGCACTTTGATGGTGTCAAGAAGTGAGTCCTAGATTCTACTAAGCTATGAGGACTGCGACTTGTCTGAAAGCCTCCTGGCACACTCAGGACAAAAGAAGTTCAAGCAGCAATAAATAAGCAAGAAAAAAAACAACACATTCAGAGCTGCAAGGTGTAGACAGCAATAGCCAGAACAAACAGTAAAACCAAGTTACCCCTTAGCATCAGTGTTCTTTCTACCAGTGATTCGCTGCTTTAAAAAGACCATCTCCATAACTTACTATACCTTTTTATTATTATTAACACCATTATCATCTTGGAACATACTAAGTATTTCAGGAAGCAAATGAAGTCTCTGCTCAGATGGATGTTCCATACTGTTTATGATTCAGTGACACAGCACTGATCATTAGGCTCACAGAAGTAAAACACTTAACAGTCATCCAATCCTTATGCCATTTCTGTCTGCCAACTTGGACTGTAAGCCTTTCACAAACAGCTTTTGAGTTGCCTTTTGTTGCCCGTCCTTCCTCTGGTACCAGGAATGCCACAGGAACAAAGGCAGCTGAGAAACTGAAAAGAAATTGAGAGAAGGCAGAGAGAAAATAACTAACCACAGTTGTGTGAACATCACACAATCAGAGCAGAAAACAAAGGAAGAAACGATACACATTTTGGATTAGCTTTACTCTGTATTTGTTATTTCCACACTGATTCCTTCGCTCTGTATGTCAAACCTAACACTACCCCTAGCGTCAAGCAGAGCTGTACTGCAGTGGCTGAGCAAAGCCCGTCCAAGCCTGGGAGCCCCAGACACAGCAAACTTGAGGGAGCTGCCTCGCATAGCTGGATCTCTGCATGAGGGAACACGATGATTCCCCAGCCCCAGCAGAAAACCGTGAACCTTCACCCATGAAGAGGAATTCCCCTTAACGTACAGTCTGCAGGGAGAGTCCTCCACCCCGACTTCTGGATACAGGCAAGAGACTGAGGGCCAGCATCATGCCCTGCCATGGCCTTTCTATGGTCAGCATGGGAAATGACCAATGGAAACCACCATTTTTGGCTTGTCTCAAAAGCAGCTAAGAATAACAAATAGCTATGTCAATGTGCAAATGTGCCCAGAGTGAGAACCCCCCTCCCTGAGGATAAGAAAACACGAAAGCTGTAGGGACAGATCAAGTGGATTCCCCTCACGACATCCCCGCTCCTCCCTGGAAACTCTTCCTTTTACAGAAACAAGAGTCACAGGGTAAACATGACACTTGTTACAATGGCACCTCTCCCCATTGAAAATAGACACATTCCTCTACGTCCCTAAAGGAAAAGGAGAAAAAAATAAACACACAGGAGACAGCAGCACTCAGGGGCAAAGGGAATATAACCAGAATGGGATATTTGTAAAGAAAAATATATAGGGAAAAGGACTTTGCCTCTGACCTACAGCATCCCGTTGAGAAAGATGGATGCTAGAGAAGTCCCACTGGCTTCCTACAAAGGAAGCTACTGAAAAGATACCAAAGAAACCTGAGCTATCAGGGAAAAACTCCAGGCTTTGACCAGCTCATGGTAGAGGTGAGCATGAATGAGTAGATACATAGAACCACTTTACCCTTTGCACCCAGGTGCCACCAACACAGAGACCCTGCAGGCTCAAGATCGCTGCTACAAGCCCCAACCACACCAAGGGGCAAGGTGAGGGGCAAAGTGATGTCTCTCTGCCCTCCCAAAAGCCAGACGGGGCCTGGCACAATGCAGCTCCAAGGCAAGCAGGATTTCCTTCCCCAGGCAGAAACTTCTCAATGCAGCCGTGTTTATGCTACATTTCCTTACTGTAATTTGCCCTCAAACTGAAGTTAATGCTAAGCACCAGTATGAGACCATATTAAGGATCCAAAGCATCAGGCTGCCAGCATTCATCCTGCACCACCACAGCTCGTGGCGCAGGTGGTGGTTACTCATATCCTTTCACACGATAGCACAGATCTCACCAATGATTTGCACATGGCAACATTGGTACAACTCCTCAGTAGTCTAAAAAAGCTCGTTCTTGACAAGACAGAACACATGGGCATGTCACACAGGGGGACATGCTCCTGGCACCCAGCTACACAATACAGCATATTCCTTCCTAAAGTGCCTAAAGGGGCTGACAAGAAAACTGGAGAGGGGCTTTGCAACAAAGGCGCAGAGAAGCTGTGGCTGCCCCATCCCTGGCAGTGTTCAAGGCCAGGTTGGACACAGGGGCTTGGAGCAAGCTGCTCTGGTGGAAGGTGTCCCTGCCTGTGGCAGGGGTTGGAGCTGGAGGAGCTTTAAGGTCCCTTCCAACACAAACCAGGCTGGGATTCCTCTGCCCCACCACACAAGTAGCTCTGTGTATACCACCAAAAGCGTGTTTGTCACAGGGCCAGAGAATGAGTCTGTTATGTGAAGATAAGTATTTTAGAGAAGTAAATAAACCCAGCATGTATGAGAGATGGAAGATAATCCCTTACAGCACCTTCAACTACAGGAAATTAACAAGCTGAAGTGGGAGCTATTACTGAGCCAACAGCATCACCAGCTCTGAAGAGGGGCTGGTAGGGCAGGGACTGCAACAGGGGCAGCACAGTTCAGCTTCCCCTCCTTGTTCTGGGAAGTTTTACCCTGTGAATAGTGTCAGCTCGGTCAAAGCTATTATAGTAATGATTCCAAGTACACATTTGCTAACAGTATTATCCCCCCTTCAGCTGGGGTAGGCCATGGGGGAAGGATATTTCTGTGAGCATTGTTCAAATACAGCCTTTATAATGGAAAGCATTTTGTTGTCATTTCCTACTAGGCACGCCACCGAGCTTATCTGCTTTGCAAAGATGAATAGCTGAGTCAACTCTGCTGGGATCCAAACCTCCAGGCTTAAACATCACAAGTGCTTCCGTCTCCCTCATTAGCTAAAACAATTAGTAGGGAGAAGAGAAAGCTGCATTAGGGTTGGCAGTTGCCTATTCTCATCCCTTGGTATAACAGCTCTCAGAAATGCCTCTATTTCCGTCAGCTGATCTTAAACCACTGATATCCGATCCAGACACTGATTCATATTGTTATCAACTCCTCTAGCTTGAAGCTGATCAGAGAAAGCGATGCAGTCCAGTGCAGCAATAAAGGAGGCCCAAAAGCTAGTGCTGTGCTTCAAAACCATCTGGCAAGGCCCTGAAGTTTGGGAGAGGGATCTTCTCTAACTCCAGTTGGGTTCATCTTTAACATGCTCCCATCTTCAGACAAGGACAACCAAAAATGCAGTCATTCCAAACCCAAAAGCACCCAGATTCCAGGGAGAAAAGGCCCAGCTATGATTCAAAAGCAGCTCAGGGCAGTAACTGCAACAGTTAATGTGTTCCTGAGGCATTTGCCCTCTTCTGTTCAGCACACACCAGGTTCACTTAAAAAGCTCTGTGCTGAAGTGAGGAATAGAGCAACCGAGTTTACAGTCTGATATTTTTGATTAAGTAGATGTTTAGGGATCTTGATGCTTTGATAAAAAGTGAATTTTCATCCCATTTCGAATAATAAAACCACTTACACCCTATCTTTCTTGGAAGCCTGAATCATAACTCAAGCTAAGCCTAAGTGCATGGCTTCAAATTGAGTATTTAGAGCAGCATTTAGAGTTGATAAATGCAAAATCGTGCCTTCATTTCTCAGTGAAGCCTTTATGTCCAGTTATAATTTACTACCTTGGAAACTATTGTCAGGAGAGCATCAAAGAGACACTAGGAAGGCTGTCAAGACTGTCAATCTTGAGGGCAGATCTCATTAACCTGCCTCTAGGACTGGAATAATGCTGTTCCTTTGTAATGTATTCTGAGGCTTCAGGGAAGGGGATCTCAAGAGTGATCTTTAGCTGAAAGGTAGCGGGCTCTAAGGTCTCTCTGCTGGGCTTGGAAAGACTGGACAGTGAGTTACCCTCTCCTCAGAACAGGGCCGATGAGGCAGTGAGCAGGATATGGAGTTGGCCTGTGGTTTGCTAATTCTCTGCACATTCCCCAATCTCTTTTATTACCAGGACTTTAAGCTGCACTACACAGAGCCAAGGGGGATTTGAACTTCACTCAGCAAACCAGCTGACTTTGATGGGAATTACTCAAAGTTCATGTAAGGGCTGTAGAACTGGACGGAAAGAGGGGAAAGAGTGAAGGAGGATATTACATTCTTGGATGTAAGTTCTTGGCTAGAGAACATATGAGATGTGAATAGCCACTAAAGAGCATGTTCAGGCTGCCTAGATTTCTCCCGAGCCCCTTTGCCTCTTGGCTGCCTTCAGATTCAGGTCTTCAGATCTTCATTCGGGTCTCCAGAGGATTTCAGTAGTGCCTGGATTTTGATACAGCCTCAGCAGATAGATGTAGGTGAAATTTAAACTCTGAATAAGAGCCTAAATGGCTCATTACTTCAACCTCCCCAGGAAGGGCTGTTTACTCCTAAGGGAGCACTTAAGAGTTGAGCCTTTACACATTTAGCAGCTTCATCTGCTTAGCAATAAGGGGAACTTATTACTAGTCTATGCAGGCTCTACTGTTTTGGAAGAAACCTCATTATGGCCATCCTTACAGTATTTTTTCACACCTCTGTTGCTTCACATCAGTGTATTTTCTAGGTAAATAGTAAAACAGAATTCACACTACCCATTAGCACAAAGAAAAGGGTTCAGACTTTGTACCTGTGTTGTTAAACGCCCATGGGAGCTTTGTCAGGTGAATCTAACCAGAAGGGCAGATTTAGCAGCTCTTGCTCATGTTGAGCCATGGAATGCAACGAGATTGGGGCCACAGTACTGGAGATGAAGCCTCAGGTAGAGGGAAAGCAAAATAGAAACATATTAAAACAAAACATAAGAAAATACACCAACCAGAACAGTTTATGCATAGCATCAGCGCAAGCCCTCACTTAGATGCAGACTCAGGCTTTACATACACGCACATGCGTTGACCCTTAACTTATGGGGGCCACAAGCAGCAGCACCAAAGCACAAGACATGGTGCAAGGAAGATGCAACTCAGCATTCCTGAACAGCCTCAGCTCTCTCAGGGCTCTATGGATAACAGCAGCTTTGAGAGCCACAGTTCAGGGCCACTGACCGGAGTTTGGTAATAATATATGCTTTAGGAAGCTTTATGTTTTCCACTTTTGATTCTTATCCTGAGTAGAAAGCACTAATGTGAAGCAGTCTAAACCAGGGGAACTTTATCACTGTTTGTACAAACTTGCATCCATTATTTGCCAGATGCTTGCCAAAAACTTTAAGGAAAACCAACCCTAACACTCACTATTAAGCAGCAGACAGACATATGCTAGAAGAGGAAGAAAGGTGATGGTATTTGCTTCACAATAATCAGCATCATAAGTGTGGGTCTCTACAAAAATGTATCTGGGGGGTGTTGGAGCACAGATACAAAGGACCTTTAAACTGGTTTGCAGTGAGGCAGGAGCTATAAAGGTTAATCCTGCCCGGATACAAAGTCTCTCAGATTCACTTCACGCACATTGCACTGAAGCTTGGACTACTAACATGCAGATCTCCCAGCCCTTGAGCTACCTGCCCTAACACCACGCTGCATGCATGCCTCTTCCAGAGCCCCCTTCAGCACTCGGATGGAAGAGAACCTGCAGTAGCCGCCCTGAGCCTATTTTACAGGCTCAGCTTTGCTTACCTTCGGTATCGACACTTCCATCCAGACAGCAAGGAGTCTCGAACTCAAACCACCTTTGACCAATGGTTCTGACACACAGGGAGACTCCAGCATCACCCAGCAGCCAGGTTAGACACTGCAAAAGAAAGACTTTTGCCTCTGGTGCTTAACGTATCTGAGGCTTCTGGCACTGAGAAGGTGCAGAAGCATCTCATGTCCCTGGGCCCTAAAAGCCTCCTCACTACAAGGAGAAAGCTGCTGAGAGGAGCTGTGCTGGCCCATTTCCATGATTGATGCTACAATAAAGGTGTTGGCCTGGTTCCTGGGAAGACACCGCATTGCACCTACATACCAGCGTTTATTTAAGTGTTCAAGCTCATTGGGTCCTTCCTGGGATCCTTCATGACAACTGTATAGACAGGCATTGATTCCTTTAGGAGATTTAAGACAGTACCATTACTAAAATATACTTCAACCCTCTTACACGACACAAGGCTTTAAAGGAGCCACGTATGAAGGAAATTACCTTCTACAACCCCTCCCATCTTGCTGGACCTTAAATAAAACCCACTTCCAGCATGGAGTCTGTCAGCATTCCCAGGTCACACTGACCTGCTGCTGTTCTGTCTATAGTCGGGCAAGTCAGAAGGAGCAGTACCAAAATCAGGTTCTATAATATACATGCTGTTTACGTTTGGTTTACTGCAGAGATCAGTTTCCTGGTTACCCTTCTGTCTGACAAAGCATTTTCCTGCAGGCTGGAGTTAGCTCATAAAAGCTCTCTGGTTTGCAATGTACATCCATTCCATGTACGTATATGCATGTATGACTTCCATGCAAGGGCCATTCCATGCATGTTGAGCAGTTAAGCACAATCTACTGAAGTCACTACGTACTCCATTGACCCATGACTCCCTCAAACACTGCCAAGTGAACAGACAGAAAATCAGCACATTTCTTCCTCACTGCAGCCCTGAGGAAGAAGGCACAAACAATCCTGAAAAAGGCAAAAGAGAAGCTGGAAAAAGGGAACATGGAACTTGCATTGAGCTGGTTGTTTCATAAGCCTGTGAAAAGAGGGGAAGCATCCACACAGATTTACATTAAGAACAGGTTGGGCTGATCTTATCATGCAGAAGCACATTAAGTCACAAAGAAGAGTAATTCCATCCAACACCTGAAAACTTTATGTGCAAGGTCTCTTATGAGCAAGCAATATGAAAACATGCCCCTTTGAGCAGTGGTGCTCCTCTGTTCATTTCCTATCGTTATTGATAAAGAAACGCAGCTTTCCCTATCAATATGAGAAGGGTTTCACTCAGCCAGGTTTCCTGGAGCATGCAAGAGTTTTATGGTACCGTTTATTGTGGTGTGCAGCACAGCAGCAATGGGAAGGACAAGAGCAATTGGGAAGGGCAGGACTCTGGGCACAACTTTTCTCTGAGCATGCACATTTCTAAGGAAGCTCTCTGGAACACAGGATGTTCCTCAATCCTGGATTAAAGCTAAAAACTTAGTTTTAAAGGGTAGACATTATGCACAAGTTCTTCCCTGTGAGGGTGCTGAGGCGCTGGCACAGGGTGCCCAGAGAAGCTGTGGCTGCCCCATCCCTGGACACAGGGGCTTGGAGCAAGCTGCTCTAGTGGAAGGTGTCCCTGCCCATGGCAGGGGTTGGGGCTGGAGGAGCTTTAAGGTCCCTTCCAAGCCAAACCAGGCTGGGATTCTATGAAGAGCAAGTGACAAATCTACAACCCAGACAGGCCAGCAGCCCCTACAGACACCATCTAAGCTACCTTCAGCAGAGGAACAGCAGCAGAGCGATGGAACAGGTCACTGTCAGATGTCTCCAAGAACTCATTTCATGTAATAGCTCAGTAGAGGCCAGATCTGAAAGACCTTATGACCTGCTGCAAATGTGTGGAAGATACATCTGAGGAGAGAACTGACTAAAAGGGTCCAAGCAGCATCTCCTGTCTCAGGTTTGGAGGATAACAGAGATCTTTGCAGCTTCCTCATGGATTTTATAAACCAAGCTAGAACATAAATGGCTTCAACTCTTTTTTTGAACATAGTAATACTAAAAGCCAAAAGAAAGGGTCTGCATTTCAAATACTTCTGAAGTAAAAGGTATTTAAGCGTTCTCCCTCTCCCTTTTTTAAAATCCAATAAATGAATATACACTAAATGGGAATGAGAGTAGGGAGCTATTGATTTCAACAAGATCTGCCTGGGAGAGAAAGAACTAAATGGGTTCGAAAATAAGAGAAAATTGATGTCTGAGGCCTCAGACAGGCACATTTCCACAGAAAGGCAGCTCAGGCAGGTAATGCTGGGACAGGGGAGAGGAATGTGTGTATTTTGATGTCCACCCAATTTGTCTTTAACGTGAGGTGAATGACATCTAACACTGCCTCGCACTGCAGCATCAGCTTTTTCAACCTAGCCTTCTTCACAGCAATCACAGCTCTGTTCACACACACAGGATGCAGCCTGGTGAAGGCTCAGGGTGCTCACAGGCAGACTACTTACTATGCTGAGCTTTGCTCCAAGCCAGCTTGTCAGTCAGTGGAAATCAGCACAGCTTACCCCAAAATCGGTGCTGGAATATTACCCCAGCAGCACTTTGAAGCCCTTGCTCCAACACAGGTACCAGCTTTTCCCAGCCACAGGCCATTTGTGCATAAGCACTACTAGAGAACCTGGTTTAGATCCCACCAGCACCACGAGAAGGCAGAAGCATCCCCATTAAAGCTGATGGCGCAAACTCTCAGCTTATATGAAACAATCATTCCTTTGTATTACATGAGCTGCATGTGCAGAACAGCAGAAGCAGGCTGGGATAAGCAGTTGAGTTCCTTCCTCAAGGAGTCAGCTGTACCCCTTTGTCATTCCGTGTCTGCAAAGTAGAAACCTAGGGAGTAAAACCTGCACTGCCCACTCTTCCAACACCTCTCCTAGGAAACTGTCAGGTAGCCATGAACAATTTCAAGCTACCTAAATTACTTTCAGACATGGGTTTGATACTTGTTGAGGGCTCAATGCAGAGCTGGTCCGCTTTGTTTCTCAGTGTGGAGTTGTTCCAGTTGGTTTTAATCAAACTGTTTAATTACAAGATGCTGGGGGACTCCCTGCTTGCTTTTCAAGTTACTTCATTAATCTCTGTTAGATTCTGCTCAAATGATTCTGGCGCCGAGCCAGTTTGCTTCACAAAACTCACATTTCAAGTAGTAAATAACCCAAACTGGTTAAAAGGCATAATTATTTTGGTAATGCAACATCTAATTACTCTGTGAAGCTCACTGAAACAAGTGCTGATTGAAGAGAATACCTTCACAAGGGCTCCAAACAGGGTGAGGAGACATGGATAGGAATAGGAATTCTGCCGTGCCAGTGACTGAAATGAAGCTGCAAAGTCACTTTCCCACTTCTATATTTATATCTAACCACAGGCAGGGCTGAGAAAGGCTTCTGTCTCTTTGCATGAGCAGCCTGATGTAACGTGGTGACTGTTTGTGTCTGAGGCATGACACACATTAGCAGAGACAAGGTCCATCTAATCCTGTATCGTTCATCTGTTTTCTTATGGCAAAACCAATATCGCTGTGTAATGTCAGAGGAATGTGATAATGAATAACTGACTCATGATGAAGCCATCAGCTCAAAAGCCTTCTATGCAACTAAATGAATCAGTGCCTGGTATGAGCAAGATCTTGATGTGACTAAGCTCCCAAGATAACTCAACCGTTTACCCATTAGTGAAGCAAACTGGAACCAGCCCAGAATTAGGCTTCTGGCAGAACACCTTCAAGGTAATTTCCCCCTTAGCAAGCATGATAAGCATGCCCTCAAGAGATGGGATAGCTCTGAGGAAAACTGCAGACGTGACAGTAGTTATTGAAAGTCTGAGTGATATTCTTGTTCTTGCCCCAGGAGTTCTGCCATTCCACATGGCTCTTTAAGCCCTACTCCTCATTCTAAAGATCCAGTACAGGAGTTTAGGAAGCCTCTGTGCAGAAAAACATCAGCTCTCTCCTTCACAGCACCAGCACCAAGCCTGGACACTATTTATCCTGCCTATGAGCTCTTAGGCAGAAGCTCTTCCCTGTGAGGGTGCTGAGGCGCTGGCACAGGGTGCCCAGAGAACCTGTGGCTGCCCCATCCCTGGCAGTGTTCAAGGCCAGGTTGGACACAGGGGCTTGGAGCAAGCTGCTCTAGTGGAAGGTGTCCCTGTCCATGGCAGGGGTTGGAACTGGTTGAGCTTTAACGTCCCTTCCAACCCAAACCAGCCTATGATCTGCTTGTTCAAGATGCAAACAGCACTGAGCACTGCCCCTGCACAGCAATGAGCACAGGCAGTCTTTCACCACCTATTTCTCCCATGACTCTCCGTGCCAGCTCATGCTTTTCAGGGAGACGAGGGAGTCTTTAGGAAACCCTGAACACTTGAGAGCTGAATAACTACTGCTGGCTCCAAGAATTCAGTCTCATTTTTTTTCTGGGGAGATTTTTCACTTATCTTCAAATTCAACCCATTAGTCACGTTTTTGTAGCAATCAAAACTGCCATGAGATCAAACTAGCCTCTGGTAGATGGTTCTGATTTCAGCCACAATCAGCCCATTACTACATTTTGCTGTTACAAGCCAATTCTTATGACACATGAAAAAATATTGAAGTGAGTTCAAAACACTCTGAGAATACGCACCCAAAAGCATGAGCTCTTTTCCAAATGAGTAAACACCGTAAACCAGATTTGGTTTATCCACTCAGCGTGCTGGAAACCCACAGAATCTACACTGAACTGTCTCGAAGTGAAGAAAAGCTATGACAGATCCACTGGTGGCTGGTTTTACGTGCAGAAATGGGTAGCTATAGTTGGAGATGCTGCAGAACTTGCTCTTTTTAAGAGGCCTGAAGTAAAAGAGTGTCTGGACTTCTTATTTTGTTATTACATTTTCAAGCTGTTCTTTTTTCCACATTCAATCCTTTCCTCATTAATTCTGGCTCTCAACTATTATTATCCAGAGGGGAGCATTAAAATAAGTGTTTTTGCAGATACAGCTTTTCCCTTCCAGCATCTCTTATCATAGGAACATTGGCTGGGAGGGACCTCAGCCTCCCGCTCAATGGGACCATTGCCAGCGCTGGCTCAGGGCAGCCACAGCAAGGTCCAAGGATGGTGCTTCCACATCCACAGCCTGTCCAGACAACCCGGCCCAGGCCTGCACTTCCCTTCTACTAAAAACTATTTCCCTCGTACTCAGCTTGCAGCTTCCAAACAGCTGTTTCACAGCCACTGCCCCCTTGTTTTACTATCTGGTGCTACTAACATCTCCCTCCTTTTGGTAACACCCCTCCAAGTAGCAGTAGGTCGCTAGCATAGAGCTGTTTCATTCCCTCAACACCCAACTAAACAAAGCCCAGCTCTGTGAACCTCCTGGCTTGGTCACACACTGTTGACTCCAAATCACCTCAATAGCTTCATGCTGAGCCAGGCAGAAGCTCTCCCCTGTGAGGGTGCTGAGGCGCTGGCACAGGGTGCCCAGAGATGCTGTGGCTGCCCCATCCCTGGCAGTGTTCAAGGCCAGGTTGGACACAGGGGCTTGGAGCAAGCTGCTCTAGTGGAAGGTGTCCTCGCCTGTGGCAGGGGTTGGAGCTGGAGGAGCCTCAAGGTCCCTTCCAAGCCAAACCAGGCTGGGATTCTATGATCTTATCCCTTACAATTGGGGAGCTGAAGTTCATTTTCAGTGACAAAGAACTGCAAGAGACAGGACAAAAGTAAAAAGGAAGGAAATAACAAATTGCTTTGCACTTCAACAGGCACCCACGTCTTGAAGCTGTGTCATGCTGAGAAGTTTCCTGCTTCTTATTGGGCAACTGTAGGCTCTGAGCAGGCAGCCCTGCAGCTGCCATACCTGACAGCTTTGGTAATTGTGCATCATCACTTTACAATGGGAAATTATGTCACCATTGGCTCGCCAAGTACCCAATTCATTCACAAACAACAATGCAATACAACTGAAGGAGAATAAATTAGCCTTTATCCCAGTTCTCATATGAGCCTTTTACAGCTGTTACATTAACATCCATCTGTCTATCGTGTTTCTGATGCCATTCACTGTTATCATTTGAACAGCTCCAGACTCCCTTCATCCAAATGAAGGATTTGTGTGGGAACAGCTGGAGCAGTTCCACACAGCTCCCAAGCCATGGCTCCCTTATCACTGCAGGCTATGTTGAGGGCTCTGTGTGCTGCTGCACAAGATCTCAGAGGGAAACATGGCCTCTGTCCAAAAAGTTTATCATGGTTTTGCCAAACCAAAAGGCTCAGAAAAAGCATCACAAATGAAGGCAGCCTAAAACCATGAGCCTGATTCATTTCCATGTTTCATTCAGCAACTCTGAAACAAGAAAAAGATGGTGAAATGCCTCAAGGATCTGTGCTTTAATACCTCACAGATGATATTGAAATCACCCTCTCAGCTCTGCCAACATTTAGGGAGAAGTTTTAGTCTCACTTTATGGATTAAGGACTGAGTGAGAAATGTCAACAAGGTCTGACAATGCTGGTGGAGCAAAACTCTTACCCCCCTTGACCTCCGTGCATCAAGTCAGAGCCACGTTTGCTATATGACCCTTCCTCCTCACTGCTTCATTGGCCAGCAATCCATAGCAGGAGACATGACAGGGGCACAAAACAGCGGGAGAAATGTCCAAGTTAGATGCCAGCTTCACATACTTGGAGGCTAAGACAGCAGATGCGATTAATGGAGGATATTGTGTACTACAGAGGTCTGGAGGGCAACTGCACACCAGCTTGTCTCATGAGGGCGTTCACCTCGACCTTCCTACAACAAACAACGCAGAGCTCTGCTAGTTTTGTCTCAGCAAACCTACCCCTGTGGTCCAAAACAGTCCTTGGCAACTTCATGCAATGACAAAAGGCCACAAACTTGTATGTGCCATCGCCTGATTCAGCGTGGTGACCTCGGGTATACGTCCTCCTGGGATTACTTGCCAACCTCCTCGCTCTAGTATAAAGCAAAAACCAACTGTAAGAGTTACTCTTAATCTGACCTTAAAAAAGCTGGACCAGAACAAGCTCAGCTTTGTGCCTATGGGAGAGCTTGTTCCATGGAAGGCCAGATCACAACTGGTTTCCAAGTTGTCCCATACACAGTGACAAATGCTGCTTCCATCAGACAGAATGCAGGGCCTTCTCATGTAAAGGTTTCAGCACTTCAAAACTGGATTGGAGTAACCTGCTAAATGTTGTGCAGTGGCAAAGTCACAGAAAGGAATCGAGCTCTTTTAGTAACTAGAAAGGAATCGAGCCCTTTTAGTAACTAGAAAGGAATCACTAATTTTAGGGCTGTCTCAGCAATTCCTTCTTTTCATTTGAGTGGAGCTAAATTACATACAGCTTCTCAATCGGGATTCATGAGTTTAGGGGAGCAAATTGCTGCACAAAGCCAGACCAATGGTCTCATAGGGGTTCCTGAAACACTGAGGCAGGTCAGCTCAACAGCTATTCCAAGAAAAATTCCCAAGGGCTCCCCCACAAAGCACACAAGAGAAGCAGGCAGATGCAGAAACAAGCATCCTTTCACCTGAACCCTGGCCACCCGCTACTTACAATCTAGTTCAAGGATCCACACGCACATTTTCCCCTTCCAGCCCAGCAGATCCCACATCAGCAGAAGTAATGCTAACACACAACAAGCTGCCTCACAACTTCCAGGAGTCCTGTGGACAAGTAATGCTGCATTAACTCCTGTGTGGGAGCCCCTGTTCAATCAATAAAGATTAGAGCATCAGCCTGAAAGCTGCAGTAACCAAAAACCTGTTCAGCGTGCACTGAGCAATGCACTTCCCCTGCATGGCTCAGTATCTCTCACCCTCTCCTGACCTCTAACACGCTCAACTCCATACATACTTTGTTACTGGCAAATTAAAACTCAGTTAACATTCGTGGAGACCTCAATGAGAGGGCTCAACCCCCTGTCCATTTCAGCAAATGCACTCATCCTCCAGTGCAGAGAGGATCACCGTTGTTAGCTTTATGGTTTTCAATATTCTTGCCAGTTCCCATAGCAAATCATGGGATGGCTGGTGAGCAAATGAAAGGGTAGAATGTTCTCACGCTCGGGAAGAGACATTCAGTGTGGGAGAAAGGTTCTTAGAAGTAGCTGCAGTCTTTCTAAAAAGGAAAAGACAGTGCATGCTTGGAACGGAAGGAATGGGACAGAGAAGATGACACTAAGAAACAGGACTCAGGAACATTCTGATGGTAGCCTTAAGAGCTGAAGATGTTTCTCTGCCACACTGGTAACAACGAAACATCTGGATGGAGACGGAATCAGAGAAAGCAGACTTTATTACAAGCCCTGGTGTAAAAAGAGTGCTTACTTGCCTAAGAGAATAAAGGGAGGGTTTAATGCCCAGTTCGTACAGAAAGTCATTGTTAACATCCTTACATCATGGCTGCAGCAGGTGGATACTCTCAAGCTCTAAACTAAACTGAGCTGATGGAAATAAACTTCATTTTTCACATGTAGATTTGCACAATACTTCAAGCGCTGCTTCAGCATGCTACTTGTGTTTAGGGATCCTACTACCAAGACCAGGAACTCTACAAACTTATCATCCAACAGCAGACTGGTATTGGAGGCTATAGGTTAAAGCCTTCCCTTTTGACTACCTAGTGTGCATAGCAGTCATCCTTTCTGGATTACAAGGAGCTGCAATTGGATAACCCTTAACTGTACCAAGCCAGGGATTGTCACAGTCTGTATCAGTACCTGCTACATGGGAACAACTCTCCCTTATCCAAAGCAAGACTGGAACCTGCATCAGTCATTTACATTAACGTCAGTGTAATCAACCACAGTCTGATTTATTAACACCGTAGACTTCTGCTTCAATGGATGCAACTACACCACATAGGGCAGCAGAGAAATAATTGTGTCCTTGCATGTTCAGGCATTCAGAGAACAGAATGATAAAGGTTTAATGATAATTGTACAGTGATCTATATCACATTCTTTTTAGCCTCTCCTTAAGTTTCAGTTTGGCATCTCCCAGCAGCATGACATTGAATAAAGCAAATAATATTTTAACCCATGAGCAGGGGGTGGGGATGTGGGTTTTTTCCTATTCAAAGAACTTCTGAATAGGATCAGCTTTGGGAGCCAAGCACAGCCTAAGAGCAATGTCACATAAACACAGAAAGAACCAATGACAACACTTGGGAATACTCAATGCTGCAGGATCACTTGGAAAAACCACCTCATTTTCCACAGTGAGTGATGATAAATGAGGACACATTATGAGGAAACTTTGCATCCAGTTTTCTCCTCTCAAATCACAGCAGAGGATAGGGGCTCTACGCTGAACACTTCCCTACCGCAGTAATCCCAACTTGTTCATGGGACAAAGATGTGACTAATAACCTTGTTGACAGCTTTAACACCTTGAAGGACTTTGCAGCTCCAGAAGACAGCAAGTTGACGGACACTGAACTCGTCTTCTCATTTAACCTCAGTTTCCAGAGGCTCAAACAGAAAAATATGCACATCCCAAGGAAAACTCCTAAGTTCAACGAATGTGTAATTAAAACTAGAATGAGTGCTGAAGGCTGCCCGTTGCCTCTGCCAGGATGGGCATGAGCTCCAGGCAATCAAAAGGCTTTTATTCCCTGTAATGCAGTTACTGACACATGGGTCAACCCAAAACCCAGTAGCACAAATGAACGAGGGAGCTGGCAGCTCTGCAGCTTTTCCTCCATGGATTGCCACCACCCTCACTCACCACATCCATCTCTCTTCACCTTGTTTTCCCTCACTTCCAGGACATAACCGCACTTGGTTCCTATACAGGACTAGTGTGGACTGAAATTCATTCAGACTGGTTGAGAGATGATAGGGGAATATAAAGCATGAGCCTGCAGGTGAGCTTCAGCTTTGTGCGCTGAGCAGGAGCAGAGTGTGCCCAGGAGAAGAATCCCATTTGGGTGGTGGCACAGGGGGGATTATGAAAGCAATCCACAAACACGGTAACAAAGCACAATGCACCGTAGTGCTGCTCAAATTCAAACCAGGAATAAATTCTTTCAGATCTTAAGTGCTCCCTGAAGGCCAGGGCTGCCTGAAGCGCGAGGCCCTGCACAGGGGCACTGTAGTGCATGCTTAAAGCTGGGTCTGGGTGCCTGACACCCAGCTGCAGCTGAAATTCAAACTGACATGCCCACAGCTCCTTAGCTGTCTGAAGCGCAAAAGCCAAGTTAAACATTGCTTCAGCTGGAACTTAGCCTTTGTACCTTTAAAACCATTATATCCAAGAGCAATGTCATTTATGAGCTGGCCGTGGGGAAAGGCAGGTGTCTAACACTGAGAAATCATTTCAGTTCTAGGTGATAAATCCAGTCCATAAACTGAAAGCATCCAAAGTGAGCTCCACATTCAAGCCCAGCCCTCTTCTTTCTCAGTTGCCTTTATTGGGATAGATTCTGAGCTCCAAACCTGAACAACCTCCTTTAGTGGCAATGGCACAGCTGTAACCCGAGGTCACATCAGCATGTTGCTGGCGGCTTGCTCCACTACCTGCTGAATTCAATGGAAACCTTTCAGTGAGCTTCAGTTTACTCCCCAGGTGACACTGCATGCCTTTTTCTTCTTTTAAGCATCGCAGTATCAGGCAGTTAAGTGTTATTTCATCTCCAGCCAGCTCCAGTTGACTTCTCAGCAGGAAGCTCAATCTCACCAACAGACCTTGGAGCCTTCCACTGGGAAGCAGCAGAGAGGAACATGTATCACTGGGGGTTGTTTTACTCATTATTTCCTTGGGGATAGTCCAAGTGGATTCAACATCTTAGTGACACAAGTTCACCAGGGCAGAGAAGGTTTCTTCTTGCCTCCTAACTCGACTCTGGGAAGAAAGTCCCAGAGTCCACATTGAACATAATATGCCTGGGTATTATATGAGTGGCCAGGAGCTGGCCCATCACTCTTCACTGGCCATTTAGGGGCGGGAGGGCACATACCCACTGAGCACTGTACCTTCAGAAGAGAGATTTAGCCATAATAATGGATCCCTTTCTCTCCCAAGCAGCTCAGCCTGTCAATGTCAGAACATCCTCATGTACTTCAGAATGAAGTCTTAGTTTCAAAGGCCTGACATCTCTGTAAGTCACTGCCTGTTATTCATGAATACACAAGTGTATTTACACTGCAAGAAGGTTACTGTACATCTAGAGCTTGCAGAAATTGAGTATCAATTGTCTCCCTTTCATAACAGCCTAAACTGAAGATGACATGAAAACTAACGCAGGAGAAAACCAAACCAGTGTCCTTCTGTCTAGAAACTGGGGTGCACTCTGCTGTAGAGCTGGTGGCAGGGAAGCAGCAATACCAGCAGTGCTTCAGGTTAGTGATTTTCAGACCATCTCCTTCCCTTTCCCATGGTGCTAGTGGAAGGCAGATGAACACGGCCGCCTGGCACATGCTGCTTGTCCTCCCCTGCACAAGGGGGATTTGGTCCAGGCTGTCACAACTCTGCTGTCCCAGCATCCACAGGGGTTGCTGGGTTCCTCCATCAACAGCAATCCCTTTAACTTCCTTCAACACAGGGCAGGGCTCCATTACTTAGAAGCTTTAAGGTTCTTTGTTCCTAAGGAGGAAGCTCTCCCCTACAGCTGTCAGTAACAGGGAAAGATGCATATGCGACCTCACTGGTCACTCATAACAAACTCTGTTTGCATCCCTGCCTCCAGAAGCAGATGGAAATTTGCCTTTTGCTCCAAGAATTCCCAGATTTGCCATTTAGCTCTTCACAGAGCCACCAAATGACAGAACCATGCAACAGGGGATGCTCACAGCTTGTGCTGGTAGCTGGAATGCCACTTCTCAGGCTGTTACGAAGCAAATGCAGAATCCTCTCTTCCACCAATCTCACACCTCCTGCATGGCAGCTCTTTCAGAAAGATGTCTGGGTTTGGTTTACAATACATATGCTCTGCTGTTAAAAAGCTTTTCTGCAGCACTGCTTGCAAAACACAGTCACACTGGCTGAACATAGTCTGTAAACTGCAAACTGTGTCCAACAACAATGTTGGAGAGGATTTGTGCACACTGCTTTGAGTCTCGGGGCCTATAAGTCTCGAGTGGCGTTTTTAGGTATCACACTAGACACACATTATGCCCATCTGCATGAGTGGTCTCATTTCCTTACATTTACAACCTGCAAAAACCATGAGTAAACTTTGACTTTATGACTTTGTTTCCAGTCAACTTCAGCTTCGTAACTTGGCAGAGGGAGCCATTGTATTTAACCACCTGTGCAGACATTAACTAAACACTTGAGCTTTAAAACCAAGAGAACACAAAGTGCTAACACTGCTCAGATAGATGCTTGGGAACCTTCCAACTTCTCTTAGCAAGATGAGGTTGTGAATGTGCAGCACCTTCACGTAGCCTCAGCTCTCCCTTAACGTAAAAAGACATAGGAGTGCTGCCTCATGCGGGAGGATTTACAGCGTTAGAGCCATTCCCAGGCAAGAGGCGTTGCAAGGAAAGGTGCACACAGGGCTTTGGGGAGGTCACAGCCCCCTACTGTGCTGGGCTTAGTTGACAGAGGTTGCTTGCAAAGCAAAGCCCAGCAGGAGCTTCTACTTGTGTTATTCCTAATGTCCCATTGAAAGACACCACCAGGTTTGAACAAAGCAACAGCCTTGCTCTGCAAGATCCTGTCCTCCCTGTCCCAGGGAGCTGGAGGATGAACTGACAACCAAAGGAGGAAAAGCTTTGTTAGCCACGTTAACAGTTGTTACCCGTATTCCATTGAAGCCCAGGTGGAATAAAGTGACTTCCTGATGGCTGCACTGGCACAGCCAAGATTTGAACCCTGGTACACCAGTTTCAAGCTCTATGCCTTAACTCCAGCACTATCTTTAGCTACTACTGGAGGAATAGACATAGCAGGAAAGCCCTCAAATTCTTCCAAGCTAGAGATGTAACACAGAGAAACGCATTGGAACTGCAGAAAAGGCAAACCTGTACCATACCCTGGCCCTTGCTGGGGTCTATCCTGCTGTTTGAACACCCCAGGGACTTGGATCTCAGAGATGTCAAGTTTCAGTTCATCGCCTCTATTTTGTTAGGCTCTGACCTGCCTCATTTCTTGCGTATAACCCACAGCAGTGCATGCAGTGCCCATCTATGGGCTGTATATATGCCACAGGACCTTGAAGTCTGAGCTGATTTGATAGGGACAGAGCTAAGAGGCTGGAGCCAATGTCCTTCACATGGACTGCACCAGGCACTGCCTGGATCTCTCCAAACCTAACCCCTGCTGCCTGATGCACTGTACACAAAACCTGTGTCATTCCAAGGCTCTTCCCTTGTAACCCGGAGCTGAGAAGCCCATCAGGCCTCAGTGAGAAGCCCCTCTAAATGGTCAGTTCAGAGTCAGTACAAATAAACTGACATTGCTCAAAAGTGAGATCATTGGCAATTTATTCCTGCCCGAGCCCTACCAGAAAGAAAACAGTGTTTCGTGTTGGGGCTTTTTTCCCCTCCTCTCTCCCGTTCTCATTTCTCATCTCTTTGCTATTTCCATGTGCTTCCCACCACACTGTGATTAATCTTTTCTAAGGCCTGAGGGACTGGAGTAAAGAGGTAAGTCAGCCTCTATCAAAGACCCTACACAGAGGCAGCCAGGATCTGCCCCAGCCTTTGTGGGGCTGCAGCATTCCAAGAAGCATTTTCCATCCTCAGAAGTTATAAAGAGTCACAACTTTTACAGCTCATTAGTAAATCATTAATGAGATATTCCCTTTACCTCTCAACAAGCTCCCTGCTTCCCTCCCCCAAACCAAGCCTAAAATCCTCCTGTGAAAAGGAGCATTTTGTTTTCAAGGCCTATAAACGCCAAACTCCTTTTCTTCTACTCCCCAGCACAACATTTTCCAAGAGCTATATTCAAGCTGAAGCTAAAGCCAGGGAGGTGCAAAGCTGGAGCCAACCTGTTTGGCACAAGCAAGGGGATTACCACACGATGCCACACATGCACTGTGTCTGAACATGGGCTTGCCAACAAAACCCAAGAGCTGGAGCCCTGGTGAGAGTCTGGAGGATGGCTGAATCCAGCACAGAGCCTAAATCTACACGAGAAACCTGCCAGGCTGGCCATGGATGTCAGTTAAAGTGAGGAACGGGGTCAGCTTGTGTGATCTGCGCCAGTAAAAGCTTTTCCAGTGCAGCCACAGAAAAGCACATTTATCAGCACTTTTCACTCACCAAATAGTTATCAACTAATAGCAGCAGCAGCAGTTTGTCAGTATAAATTATGCCCATTCGATGAGGCCCTGTCCAACCTGGCCTTGAGCACTGCCAGGGATGGGGCAGCCACAGCTTCTCTGGGCACCCTGTGCCAGCACCTCAGCACCCTCACAGGGAAGAGCTTCTGCCTTATCTCCAACTTGAATTTCCCCTGTTTTAATTTGAACCCATCACCCCTTGTCCTATCGCTACAGTCCCTGATGAAGAGTCCCTCTCCAGCATCCTTGTAGCCCCCTTCAGACACTGGAAGCTGCTCTGAGGTCTCCACACAGCTTCTCTTCCCCAGGCTGAACAGCCCCAACGCTCTCAGCTTGTCAAATGCACCATTTTCCAAACACCAGTTGCAGAAAGGGTTCTGTGCAACACGGCGAGCGGCTCCAGAGGCTGAACACGACCGAACTGCTTGGAAAGCAGTGGGCTCCTGCCAGGTCCCAGCTCCAAGCCAGTCCTCCACAGCATTTGCAAAGATCTGGGTTCTCCTTCAGATCCAAACCTTATGCCATAGCCTGGGCTTTAACACACAAACGTTTAGAGAAATGGCTTGTCATGCGACTTTGAGTTTACTTTTAAGCAAAACACATATCTCCCATATGTAGCCCATGGCACGTTAGCGCTTACCCCTACCCTTGCCACAGACTCAGCATATCTGCAAACATTTAGTGTTTTGGTGTGGCCATTCCTGCAGAATTATCAATAATCAGCACTACTTGACAGCATCCCAGAAGTCTGAGCTGCTGACACCTTCTGATTGAAAACAGAATCCCCCCAGGAAGAACAGAGTCTGTCCTTGCTTTGAGAGAGAAGTCAAAGTATAAGGTTGCTGAAAGATTAGAAGTCAAAGCAAAGCACTCCAAATATGTTCTATATGTCAATATCACAGGGAGTATGGTACTTGGCCATAAGGTTTTAACATATCACTGATAATAACGGGACACGTAAGCGCTAAGCCTGAGTCCAACAACATCACTGCTTAGGAAAGAAATGGAAATGCAGAGTTTTGTGTTTTAAATGTAAATTCAAAGTTATATTCCATATAGATTCAGCTGAAGAATTTTAACAAAGATACTGTCAACACCCCACTATTTCACTCGGGACACTGCCTGCCATGGTATTACTCCTCAAACCCTTCCAGAGATCCTCTAATGCCTGTACATCAGGAAACATGGTTAGATCCCACCTGGGACAGAGTTCATGTTCACAGGGGACAGGAACTTCAGCTTTGCTGAATCAGAACAGGCAGGAAACATCCTTCAGTAGGGCAGCAGTCAGAAGGATCCGTGTGAAAACGGACATTGTCTATGGTGTCACAGGAAGCAAGGAGGTGACCCTGGATGAGCTTAGAGATCCCTTCCAACCCAAGCCAGTCTGTGATTTTATGATGCTGGTAAAGAACAGTGGTGAACTGGGACCAGTCTAATGGCATGACAACACATCGCTCCAGCTGTCCCCTGCTGCTCTGCTCTCAGCTGAACCTGGGCTCCAGGGCAGAGCCTGCCCTCTCCTGTAATACTCATACTGTCATGTGTACAAAGAGCTGGAGTTAAAACTTGGGAGGACAATGGCTGCTGCATCCTAGTAAAGCACCCAGCACCCATGCAGCACACTTGATGTGTTTGACGGCTGGATCCCAGAGGGTCCCACCTTACTAAATGAACACAGCACTGCAAGTCAGCAGAGAACCTCTTCAGGATGCTTTCCTTTTCTGAGAGCGTTAACATGGCAAAAAAAGCTGCCAGCTTTTTTTGAGACTGAGATGTCCCAGTTATTCAATGGAAAACTACACAGAAGAGCAAAATATTTCTCTACTTGCCAAAGCGCAAAGAGGGAAACCAGACAAGATTGAAATCAGCAATTCCATCCTGACAGTGACATCAAACCTCTCCTAATGGAACCGCATGCAATGTAAAAGTGATCGACTGCCAGGATGCGAGTGCTCTGGTTGATTTCAAATCAAACTCATTCTAGTATCAAAGTACAACCGGTGGAGCCCCTGTTTATGTATGGCAAGAATTAAATCCAGAATAACTAACTGCTGGAAACCGAGTACTTATGTTTGCTGTCGAAGCACTTTGGACTCTCCCTGCTTGAGTCTTTCTGGTTTTTAATAGAGGCTGGATTCCCTGGTAAAGGTAGAATCAAACACTCCTGTGCTAGAAGAGTTAACATGGGGTGTATTCGACACCCATGGTGCTGGTCAATACAAAAGCAAGGGCTTTTTCAGGCAGGTTACAAGCTAGACAGGTAAGGTCCAAGCCACCATCCTTGGTCACAGTGCCTGCCGCATCCATCTCCTTGCCCAAAGGATCACACACAACCCCCCCCACCTGTCCCTCTTCCCCAAGCCCCTTGCGCCCATCCACCATCCCCTCGGGGCACAGAGCAGCACTTCAGCCACCATTCCCCATGTCCCTTGTCCTTAGAGACAAACCCCTTTATGATGGGGGTTACATCATGCTGGGACAGACACAGGCTCAGGCACAAATGCCGCTGCCATCCACAGCTCATAGAAGAGATATGAAGCTATCAAGGAAATAGGTAAACGTCAAAATATTAGTAGAGGAGTAGTAACAAAGGGGTACATTAGCAAAAGATAGTTTTGAATTAGGCCATGGTTATGCAAAGCAAATGAAGCAAGAACAGCTATAACTAGTTAACAGCCAGGCAAAACCTGCCCATTAAGAAGGATCTGCATTTTGCAAGGGCCCAAAGAGACCTATTTTTCTCTTTTATTTCTTCAAACATCTTTGAGGGAAAGGGTAATTTAGCTCAATTTTTCCTTAGGTTTTTCTTTAGCGAGCACAGTCTGGGTTTTATGTAGAAAAGAATCATTTTTTTTCAGGAAAGTCATTAAAAAAAAGCCATGTATGTTCAATTAAAATTTTAACTAAGAGATGAATTCATTTGCAAGATGTGAAGTGCTAATAACCTTGGCAGAGTTTAGGCAGATGCACTTTAAGAACAATCCTTCTCTCCATGAAAAGTGTTTTATATGAAAAACTTAATCAGCTCTATTAGCAGCTTTCAAAACAGGGATGTGGTTATGAAGATAATTCCAGACAGAAAAGGGCAGACATTTGTAAGGGAAAATTAAGGGAATGTAAATCATTTTCCAATAAATATTCCACGCAGAATATTCAGTTCTGTGATATACAATACCGTCTCTTCCCAGAGATATTGCCTTCCCTCCCTGTGGATGCTGAAAGGGATTGCAGTATTAAGTTGCAATTCATTCTGAACAAAACCCCAAGCCTGTTCCTACTTTTGATCCAATCCACTTAGAAGAGCAGGCTGAGCTGTTCTAATCTCATTTTAATTTTCCATGGGGGACTAAGTGTCCAAAATCCTTGCGAGGGGGCTGGAAGCTGCAGCTGTAGGATGAGCAACCTGATTCAAAGTCAGTGGAGATAGACTGTCATTTAGACTGAGTCCCCAGTGGCCTCCGTATGCTCTGCAGAGTGCCCTGAATTACCATCTCTCTCATAAAGCAGAATATCATTCTGCCCGTATCAAGTCTCCAAATACAATTAACCCTCAGCTTTTGGAAGAAAAGGATCATAAGGAATAGCCTTAAGAGAATAGGTTTGCGCTAGAGCTGCCTGTTAACAGACAGCAGGGCTCATTTTCCTTGGGTCACTGTTAGTGATGCTGGAGTCCCCTGTGCCATACCACCTTGTGAGACTTTGACTTTTCAGATCTAGTAACTGCCTGAATCCAAACGTGTGCATCCTGGGCATGCAGGGACTGCAGGGGATGTGCAAGTCATTCCTCAAGCTGCTTTCTTCACCTGCCCTGCTCTACCTGCACCATCTCACACCTCCTTCACCTCTCTGGCCCACTCATATCTGGCACAGCAGCATGGAGCTACCCAGCTGGGCAGATTCACTATCCTTTCACCTCCCAAAACACAACCAAACAGCAAAACCAAAACAGAGAAGCAAAAAAGGCACCCCAAGCACTTGGGTTTCTCAAGTCCCATCACTGAGGCCCGATTCATGTAAATCCAATACTGGCTGCTTAACACAGTCCCAGAGGTGCCCTGGTGATGTTCAAAGAGCAATTTCCCCCTTGGCAGATGTTTGGGGGCAGCCTTGAAAGCTTTGCTCAAATAGCCTACATCCTCCTCTCAAAAATCAACCCCTTAACCTGCAATTTCACTCTGCTGCCCTACCTCACTCCTTTCCTCTCTGCATACCTTTGCTCTGCAGCTTTGACATGTTCGGCAGTAATGGCATAAATACAGGAAATTCCTGCTGCATGTTAAACTGAAGAGGTTTTACAGTCGTGCTCCAGACCAGCACATCAAGCCCAGAATAAACATTCTGTACAGCTCAGTGCTTGACCCCGTAGACGACTTCTGGAGTCTACAACAAGACCCACAGAAGTCACATTACACAACACAAAAAAGCAGTTCCAGTACTCGGCTCCCTACTACCAGCTCTGCTCAGTCCCTCTCCTTTATTCCTCAGACTTAATGAGACAGATGCAACCAGCAGCACTTACTCTGTAATTAACCAACTTTGTGATCATTAACCCAGTGTTGCTGGGGCAGGATTGCACACAAAGTATCGCTTCCTTCCCCACATTGTCTCCTTTTCAAGCCTAAAGGATGCCAGGCTTTGGAATCAGCCCCTTCCCTCCGTTCCCCAACCTGCGCTGAGTACAAACCAGCTTTGCTCACTCACTGCAGCACCTTACAAGATGTATTCCTGAGATCTAAAAATAAGCTTGTTAGATTATTTGACAGTCAGAAATTAAAGGAAATTGGAAGTAGTAATTATTTTCTTGATTATTTAATATGGGCCAGACTTTTATCAAAATATTTTGACATGAGAAGATTTGTGAAAATAAATAGGCAATCAGCAAGTCATTGCTAACGGAAAAGATCTCTTCTTTGCAGGGAGAGGAGTATACATTACCTGTCACTGCCATGTGAAAGTCTCAGGCTTTAAAAGATGATGTGTTAACTGCACTTTATCTACAAGACAGCATAACAGACAGCTCAACATCATCAGAAGACAGCTTCATGCTGTGCCACACTGAACATGACAGAGGCTCTGTATTGTACCCAAATATTGTGAACTATTCTGTAGTTCAGAGTTCCTGGGGGGGGGGGGCAGAGACCGGAGTACAAGTCTGTGCTCAGCATGATGAGTTAAAACTCACATTCATCCATCCTCCTTCTTTCTCAACCTAGAGATTCTGGACAACCTCACCATAGAGCTAGAGGGCATTTGTTTCTCCAGACATTTATGTTCAATGTGAAGAGGGAGCTTGACAACATTGTGCCACCTACACCATCAGTGCCTGAAGTTACACACGCTTAGACAATCTCATGGCCCTCCTCCTTCCAGAGGAGGTACAGAACATCTGCCCAAGTCAGATACGTGGCTTAAGTGGTTATGCCCATTTTGACTTGCCATTTGTACTCCAAGTTAGTGAGTGCTAATGTTAGGGGAGCATTTCTTGTTTTAATCCAGGTAAACCCCATCTTTCAAGATCTTTATATGAAGGGACCCACAACAGATCAGCTGTTTAGCGTTAGCTATGAACACCCAGTGCCAGTTTGTTATAGAACCACCAGCTGCTATCATTATTTGCTTCTCCTTTCTTAAAAACAGGAATAACACATGAAATGGATTTTGTCAGCTTTAGGGATAGCATTAATATCATTTTCCTATGCTCGCCTCTCTTTTGGAGCTGGTTTGCATAACATTTCCTAGAAACACACTCCATCTGCACACCAGCTAGCTGTACCAGCAAGGCATTTCAACTGGGGGTGATTCAGATGGGAGGAGGGACCCATCCACATGCATTTGTTAACACCAGCACACACAAGGATGGGCTGTGGTTGAGCCAGGTGAATTGTTCCAAAACAGCAGGCCAACTCCCATCAGACTCACACAAACTAGGTCTGGAAAGATTACATTCAGCACAGAAAACACACACCTCAATTTGGAAAGGCCTCATTTAGCATCTGGTGTGGTATGTCAGATTCCATTTGAGATACTGGGCTCTAGAGACCAGTGGGAGAAAACAACACACTCCAGAGTCCATGTGTAACATGAGGAGTTAATCCCACACAGGCATTCGTCTTTTCAAAGCATGGATTCCTGACAGCTTTGGAAAGCATGCTTACAATTTCCATAATGTTTGAAAACATACAGACACTTTCTCTCAGTGTCACAGCGTCCTGAACTTCTGAGGCCCTCTCCGTGACACCATAAACTTCTCCTTGGAAGCTCAGTATGATGTCAGAGGATGCAACAGTACAAGAGGTGAAGAGGAAAGCTGTGGGAGCAGTCAAATAACTTTTTCTGGCCTAAAGAAAGACATAAAATCAGAAAACTGGAGTTTGGTCCAAGAACATTTTGTTCATTTGTTATACAGGGGTGCCTCTGTATGAGCACAGACTGTTTTGTGGACTCTGGTCCTCTGTAGTCACCATGAAACAGAAAATATACAATGAAGCTAGTGATGTGTTATCATCTAAGACTTCTGTGAATGCTATTTCTGTCTTATGTTCGCAGTCAAACATTCAGCCACTACAACTTGATAAAAACAGCAGTTTTCAAGCATTATCGCAGATATTTATAGGTTATTTTCTTTGCTCTTTTATCTTGGCTGCACAGTTGGCATGATGATGCTCATTAGCGTTCAGGTTTAAGTGAATCTTCCAAAATAGCAGTTTTTAAATGCCGCTAGTTTCTCACACGTTCATCAGGGTTAAAAATACTCATACTCTTTATAAATACATCCGCTTTGACATCATCCAGGTAAGCCAAACAAGTTTCAGGCAAGCACAAGTGAACTGCTGTATCTGTCACCTTCAGACGTGACTTGTGCCATTAGTTCCAACGGAGACTTAATGAACAAGGCAAATCTGACGCAAACTTTCTGAAGTTTCACAGCTCTCATCAGCAGAAGTGTGCTGGGTAATTACTGGAGTGTTAAACTGATATTTCTCTCTAATCCCCAGATGAAAGGGATAGATTTCACAAGAACAGTCTTTATATTTAATACCATATGCAAAAAAAAAAAGACCTTATAGCAACTGATTGAAGGCAAACACTGAGATGTTAACGAACGCCACGTTTACACCTCCAGCCCTGCTCGGTCCTGTGAAACGCTTCTCTTACAGGAGCACATTGCCTGTCACCAGGCTCAGGGCTGGCAATGCTCACGTATTCCTCTCCTCTTTCCCTCATAAGTTATTTATTCCACTCTCTTCAACCTCTGTTCACTCAGGCTTTTCTTCTGGACATCTTAATTTTGGCAAGCAAAAGCTCACGACTAGCAGCATGAGCCCAGGCATCTACCCACTCAGACAGGGCACAGAGAGAAAAAAAATCACAGCCACCACGTGTAGTAGCCTCCATCAACACCACTGTATAGGGTTGCATTGGGTTTCAGACCCGTGTTGATAAGGCTGAAGCTGTGCAACCTGCTCTAGTGGACGGTGTCCCTGCCTGTGGCAGGAGGTTGGAACTGGATGAGCTTTAAGGTTCCTTCCAACCCAAACCATTCTATGACATGGGTTGCCTGTGCTATGGGGCAGGCCAGGCTCTGCTCAAAGCCACCACACCAGACTGTCCAGCAGGGATAAGCCTGGCAAGCTTAGTCCCTCAGGTAGCAGAGCACCCTCACAATGTTGCCACATTTGTACCTCAATTCAAGACCTTGAGCTGCTGTTGAACTTGGCATCAGCAAGACTGCTCTAGACTCTAACCCGTAAGAACAGCTTAGGGAATAAGCTACCACATCCAAAAGGTGGGAGGTGGATGAGGAGCAATGAGAAAAACTTCAGGACTCTGCAGCATTGACATTACAGGAAGACAGGCTATGACTCACAGAATCACAGACTGCTTTGGGTTGGAAAGGACCTTAAGATCATCCAGTTCCAACCCCCTGCCATAGGCAGGGAGTCCTCACTTTAGACCATGCCACCCAAAGCTCTGTCCAACCTGGCTTTGAACACTGCCAGGGGTGGAGCATTTACCACCTCTCTGGGCAACCTGGGCCATCACCTCAGCACCCTCACTGTAAAGAACTTCTTCCTTATATCCAGCCTGAACTTCCCCCAAGTTTGAACCCATTACCTCTTGTCCTATCACTACAATGAAAGAACAGATATGCACATCCAGGGCAGAAGGCAGTTGCCTTCCTACCTCACTGATCCACTCACCTAATACTGCCTGGGCTTCTCACGAGGATATAGTTTTTGGAGGGGAAACGATGAATGCTGAGTGGCCAAAGACAAGAGTGAGGGGTTTCATGTGAAAACTGCCACAGCTACTGAGGAAACATTCTCCATGAATGCACTGAAATACATGAAAGCATTCTCCATCCTTGCCTGAATGATGACTTGAATTATTTCCCAGCTGTCTCTCAGAAGGATACATGACTACCAACCTGATCGGGGCCTGAGGAAATAGGACTATCAACTATACAGAATAGATCTGACTGGATTAAGAGGTATTTTGGACACTGAGCGTAAGAATTTGACAAGGAAGTTTAGAACAGGGTTTATGTTTGGATAGGGGCAAAACCCCAGAGTATTTCTGAAGGCTCATGCCTGCTTCACTGCGGTGGCTGCACTGAGCTATGAGAACAAATACTTCGGGCACGTTCACCTCTATACTCGACTGTTTTCACTGTTTCTGCTTCCAGCATCTTCCTAAAACAGCCCCCTTTCAAATTATCTGATCAGAGCTGAAACTCATTTTAGCAACGAGAAAGAACAGAAAAGAGTCTTTAGTTCTGAATGAGCTTTAAGGACCCTTCCAACACAAACCACTCTGGGATTCTATGAAGGATACCAGTCTGCAGTTAGGGCATAGCACTCACCCAAATGACTACTACTACAGCAAATTTACGAGCCTCTGCACACAAGGTACTACTCGTTACAAAATTTAACAACCTCAAGATGAGTTGATGCCAATATTTTTACTCAGTTTAACCTTGTAGTTACAAAACCTCACTAAAAACTAAGCCCCAGAGGTAGTGAAAACATTTTGGACATCTCAACTTGCTTAAAACCCCAGGTAGAGCACAGATGCTCAGCACATCAGCTTTACCAACCACCTCTCATTGTATCATTACATTGATATTCGCACCTCGGCAGACACACAAATACTTGTGATTAAATAATTCACCAGAAATCAAACAAAACAAACATCTCTGGAAGGATATGTGAACTTTAGCAGTAGAACATGCCTCTATGTGCCAAAGGAAGCAAGGGAAAGAACAGATGGCTTTCTTGCTTTGTCTTTATACTGCTTCATGCTTACACTTCATCCTTCGGGTTAATATTTTAATCCAAACTCAGTGATTAACAATAAGAAGACAGAGATTGTATTTCACTCTGTCATTAGGCAGACACAGGGAGGCAAGTTCTCAGCACAGAGGAGAATAAAGCATCCATAGCTCCATTAGTGATATTTCTTATGCACAGGGGAATAACTTAATACATGTAATAGATTGTAATTTTTAAACCCCTCAGACCCACTAAAACCACGGTTTACAGTGTTATTAATGAAACAAAACTCCAGAAGGCTTTTTTCAGAACAAGACTTTAAGCACATGCTTATGTGCCTGATTACTTGGAGAATGAAGACATGACTGATGTCCTATTGCAATGCTAGAAATAACTGACTTGCTGTCTTGAAGTCTGGGTTAAAAAGCTACCATAAGCCTAGTTTTAATCAAAACAGACCCTTCATGAATGCTTTGTGCAACTAGAAGTGTGACTGGATGAGTGCTAACCCCATCTGTGCAAGTGAGCCTGGGCACATGGAACAAGAAACCACTCATGTCATGAGATCCAGGGACAGACTTGAACGTAATCAAACACGGAATCACACATTCTGCTGCTATGGGTTTGCTTGTGACTGGGACACTGGCACACAAATGAATAAGGACCAGTTTCTGGCAAAACACTTGAGACGTTACGTATATTCAGCACTGGTGAGGCTGCACCTTGAATCCTGTGCTCAGTTCTGGGCCCCTCACTCCAAGAGAGACATTGAGGTGCTGGAGCGGGGCCAGAGAAGGGCAATGGAGCTGGTGCAGGGCCTGGAGCCCAAGTGTGATGGGGAAGGGCTGAGGGACCTGGGGGGTTCAGTCTGAAGAAGAGAAGGCTCAGGGGGGTCCTGATCGCTGCCTACAAGTGCCTGAGAGGAGGATGGAGCCAGGAGGGGCTGGGCTCTGCTCCCAAGGAACAAGGGATGGGACAAGAGGAAACGGCCTCAAGCTGCCCCAGGGCAGGTTTAGATGGAGCTGAGGAACAATTCCTGCCCCAGAGGGTGCTCAGGCATTGGAACAGGCTGCCCAGGGCAGGGCTGCAGTCACTGTCCCTGCAAGTGCTCACACCCCCTCAGTGCCATGGGTTAGTGGTGGCCTTGGCAGTGCTGGGAGCGGGTGGACTGAATGAGCTTATAGGGCTTTTCCAACCTGCTTGATTCTATGAATCTGTATAGAGCAAGAAAAGCTCATTTACCACAGTAACAAAGATATTTGTAGTTTCAGACCTAAACGCGAGAGCGTAGGCTTGTGTAACCCAATTTATGGCCTTGATACACACAAAGACCACCCTGGTCACTTGTACTCAATACTAAAACTGTCGTGAAACTAGAACTAAGAAAATCCCCCCATGAAAGAGTCTACAAGACTCTAGTCCCAGAGCCTCCACACTGACACTGAGGCAGTGCCTTGGTAAGCTAGGCATGCATCTCACCTGCCTTCCATGGTTCTTTGCTCTTAAACAGCTTTGTGCTTTATGGATGACAGCAAAATGACGGCTAACTCATTGCCAGGACAGAAAACACAAAGGAGGTGCCAAACATAACACGAGGTCTGTTGTGCAAGTAGCAGCAGCCCAGAGCCTGAGCAGTGCGGCAGACGGTGACAGCCAGAGCCCGGATAGGGTGTATTGGAGTAGCTCAGGACAAGATCTAATGATTCAGCTCTTCCAACAAACTTACCCTGCTCTATTTACAGGAAAGCCCAGCAAAGTACAATGACCTCTCATGTTCCTTCCTCTCCCCTCTCTGAAGCATAGGAATTGCCATGGTGACTGAGTAGTGGCCCAACAAATTTAATGCCCTGCTGTCAACAGTAGCTGGTACTCAGTGCTACAAAGGAAAAACACAACAGCTCTGCAGCAGGCAGCTACAGAACCCTCAGTCAAGAGGGAAAGTTCCCTCCTAATCCCCCTGCCATTTGATACTGGCTTATGGCTTCAGTACCAGCAGACTCCCACCCTGCATGAGGATGTATTTGAGCACAAACATAGCATTAAATATAGGCTTATAGGCACATGCTCAAATCCCAGACTTTAATGGACAGCGTTCATTCCCCTGCACAGAGCCACGCTGCTGGGCTGCAAATCATGAGGGCTTGTGCAAGAAATACAGTTCCTCACATCAGAAAGACCGGGCCCGTAATGACAACACAAATACAAGCGCAACTCAGTTTGCCTTAGCCAAAGAGACACAAATCTGCTCTGAAGAGGTCCATAGGCTTCCCAGGAGCTGCCCTGATCCAGACTTAAATGGCTATTACCCCTGCGCACATCCTCACTGGAGAAGCAGGTCACCCACACCAAGAAAACAGTTAAAACTGGGGTGGCCTGGGGTAAAATGTGATTTCTAGGGCTCAGTGCCCCAACTGGAGCAAGTTTTCCAGAGGCTCCAACTCCCATCACAGCCAAAGCTCTGGTCTCCCTCTTGGAAACCTGGAATTGCCTCTACACATCAGAGTGACAGGCAGAAGTGGCCCAGATAAATACAAGAGGTACCTGACAGTCTTTTATTAAACTATTCTGGCCCAAGACTCCTTTTCCAGTTATGGAGAAGTCTCTCGGTCCAAGCAGCACATGGGAAGCCCCCAGCACTGCATGTTCTCATCATTTGTGAAGCACTGTAAATATTTGAGTCAGTAGATCTTAATCCATAAACACAGCTGGACTCAAGAAACAATGATGGTAACTTCTTCTACTTTAAACAATTGTGTAACAAAACAAACCCATGATAATCACTTTGGGTTTTTAAGGACAATAGGCTCACCCTTTGCGCAAAGTTAACATGATGGGACATGTAATTACACCAAAAATAAACTTACATATGCTAAGGCAAATTATTCTCAGCTTTTAAAGAGCACTGTAGAGGAATAACAGGGGAGGAGAAAAGCTGCACGGTGCAAAGCCAGCATTTCATATAATGTACAGAGCTCAAATGGAAACTGCTAGCCAAAGGACGCCCCTTTTCCCTTCTATCCTTTTCCAGAATGTATTAGTGTAATTGCTTTGTGACCAGGAGCATCATCCCCCCCACATTCACTTAATGTAAGCCCTTATGCACACAGTTTACATACAATGAACTAGTGGCTGATCTCCTCTGTGATTAAGGAGAGGGACATTTATCCAAACTGCATAAGAAGGGTCCTGGGCAATCAACTCCCTTGTTAAAGAAGTTAAATGGGGTTTAAGTTCTTTCCTGAAAGTTCAAATAAGTGCACTTCCTTCTTATTTCCATTGCCTCCTTGCCTTTACACAAGTGTGTGCCTTCTGCATTATAACCTACCAACAGAAGTGAACACAACGCGGTTCAAACACATTTCAGAACTGTCCCAAGCAAGATGCTATTCCAAAGTTGTTAGAGCTGTAAAGTGCATTCAACTAACACCAAAACACATAACCAAGTCGCAAACTACGCAAACCCAAAACAGGTTTTCAAACCGCACACACTTTTCAAAGCAAAACCCTAATTATGCCTACAAACCCTTTATTACTTTCCTAAGACCAACATGAAAAAGCTCCAGCTCATATTTTGCATCCAGTTTACAAGATACAAGATGCCTTCTCAAACTTTTGGAATCCAGAGTTGAAGTGAAAGCTGCAAGTAAGGAAGGCTCAAGCTCCTTAGGCGAGCATTAGTTGCTATTGCAGAACTCCAACAGCCATACTAGCAGAACTTGCCCCCCTTGTGTGTACCCCATAGACATTACAGCGGGTAAGGTACAAACCAGCTACGTCTAAACTATGAGGCCCAACTTCCAGCTCTTAGTGAAGTTCCCAGTGTGATAAATGGAGAAAGCTGACATATCACTGAATTCCTTAAACCAGGAAAATCCCCCCCTTCTAAAATTGCTAGTTGAAAAAGGAGCACATGAGCACAACAGTGGATTTTCCAGCTCCATCCCTTGCAATGAGACACATGAGCCATATTAAGTGCAACTTCCAAAAAAACCAAGCATGGAAAACATCAGCTCCACAGTACAAGTCTGGCAAAGTTCGAATCAACTAAAGTCAAGATCTTCTAATAGGAACTGACAGGGAAATTCTAGCTACTTGTGCTGCTTATAAATGCTAGCATTATCTGGCAAAGGGACGAAGCCACAAAGCTGAGATCCAGGTTGGGACTGAACTTTCCCAGGTTCCCAGGGAGCTTTGGTAAAGGAGTTCAGTTTGGTCCAGGTGCTACCTAAGTCTTCAAGAAAGACCTAAGAGAAGGTCCAAGAATGGTTAAAGGTTCAAAGGAACTCCCTCCATTCAGCCTAAATCTTTCTTTTCGATTAAGAAAACCACAATACAGGATGAGAATTTCAGTGAATGCCATGCAACCCCTTAGTCTGATCCCTGCACTTCCCACCACACATAGTGCCTCTGCTCCATTGGAATATGTAAGAGCATTAAAAAAGGAATAATAAATCTAGAACAATGACCACATTAATCCAGCCCCTGCTTGGCAGGATCTGCCAAAGAACCATTAACAGCCATTGATGCAAGCTCCTAAATGTGGGAGATCATTCATTGACTTCCAAATGATGTCACCCTCCAAATGATGGAACATTCCTTCCCTTTTGTGGCTTTGCCACCCTATTCCTGACCGGCTGCCAGGCAGGTAAACAGAATCCCACTTCATCTGTCTGCAGCTTAAAAACACCAACCTACAGCCTGTCCATTGAGGCCCATGTTTTTCAAGAGGAGTGCTTAACATTGGACACCTAAACCCAAATTTAGGAACATAAATAAGTAACTTGGGGTTTTTTAAGCCTTTAAAAGCAGGATTTTATGCTCCACTGTTTTCCCATTCCATGCCGTTCTGCAGTAAGGACCTTGAGGAGAGGGAGGGGAAGCCGGAGAAGGGGGAACACTGTGCTCTCTGGCTTTATTGTCCCACAGACTTCAGTCCACTTGCATACGACTGCCTAAAGAGCAATTCTCCTTCACTAAACTCTCCAGCTTTTTAACATTTAGCTTCATTCCACATCCCTGGTGGAATCCCAAGGAGAACTCAGCAAGAGATTTAGCAGGGGGGTGAAAGAGTGCCTGATATGGTTGAGAACAGACACTTCAATGTGCTTTAAGACAAGCAATTGCACCTTGTCCCTCTTCCCAAGCCAACAACTCTCCAACCCTGAGGAAGCCTTCTGATGAGTATGTTCTGGAAAACTTATGACTCCAACTGGTTTAATGCTTTCAAACAGGAGACTTCAAATAGCAAGCTTCTGATCAAGCCGTTCTTGGCCATCTCTATTTATAGGACACAAGTAGATTTCCTAGTAGCTAAGTTAGCAAATGCAAGCTGGGACCTGACACCATGACAGCACAGCTCCAGCACCACCACCATGGACAACAAGTCGGGTGCAGGGACATTTTCTCATCATTTTGTTCACAACAGATCCATGGTGAGGGCTCAAGGGAAAACAAAGGAAGCTGCTTGACCTCTGAGTGGGAATGTCAGAAGTACTCACCCTCCTCCCACTGGGGTCAAAGGAGAGTAGGCCAACACTTTCACAAAAGTCTTGCCTTATATGTATCAATTTCAAGAGGGAAGAGACTGAGGAGTGAGCAAAAGATGCTTCCTCATGTGGCAACAGTACCTCGTTCCTGGTAGAAACCCCCTTCTCTACTGCCCATCCAGCATGGTGATGAGCTGCAGATCACTTCAGATACAACCACACAGCTCCTTAGACTCCCTTCATTTAGTGTAGGGGCAAAGCATCTTCCAAAGGGATCTTCCACAGTGTCAGAATGTGTATCCCCACCTGTACGGCTATAGTAGGACATCAAGGCAACCATCACCCAGCATGAGCTAACTACGTGCCAAGAGTTAAATGGAATTAATGCAGATACTAGAGTCATTTCTCTGTCACACAATAAAAAGCATTTTTCTGTATCTATAACATCAGCAGGATCTTGCAAGCACTGGGCCAGTTTTATGTGGACAGGCATATAGCATTGCTACTGTCTTCACTAGGATCAGATTTAGGCCAAGACTCAAATTCAAACAAGACTTGACTACATTAGGTTCAAGGTTTGAGCCAAAGCACTCTCCAGCCAGACGTTGCTCACTTTGTGGTTTAAATGTTTAAGTTGCCTAAACCCATAGACATTGCAAATTGCAAACAGTTCCAGTTCAACCTCACTTTTGAATTCTTCCTTTAAAATTCTTGTGCTTCTCCTTATTTAGTCTTCCCTCATCACTATTTTCATACGTTATTCACATCAGAAAGAGTGAGTCACATAAAAATACATAAATAGCTACTTATGGTACAGGACAGAACCCCTCAATACTTTCTATCTGCTAAATGCCTGATTGCTATGTGTCTCAATAGATTACTTCCAAGGCAAAGCAAGTTTTGGGGGCAGAAGCATTGCCTTTTACCGAAAATAACCCACGGCAAAACTTCATAAGAAGAAACAAACAACTTGAGACAATACAAAATTACATATTTTAAAGTAATTTAGATAATAAGATGTTATTAGAGTGAGCACCAAACAGCCCAGGTGAATTTGGAGCTCTCGGGCAGCTATCTGAGAAGCCAGGTTCAGCTAATTCAGTCCATACCCAGCACTTCTGCAGTATATTGTTGTCTTTCCCTAAAACATATGCACAGCAATACGTGTGTAGTAATTTCTTCCTATTTCTATGCTTGAACAGGTCAATAAGCATGGTGATCTATACCTTTATACCCCCAAATCCTACTTTGGCATTTCACCTCTGCTTAGCTGAGCCTTGAGCTCATGCTGCGGCTTGTTTGCTGCAAGTCTCAACAAGCCCTAAGTTGACCATGCATTTAGAAGCCGATTTGTATTTTATGTTGGGATTCATACGCAGAGTGTTTTGACCCTGATTTCCACAGAAGCGGACTCAGGAAGGCTGCTGTTCCCAACAGGATAGGCCAATACAAGCATGCAACTCAGATCTCAAGCAAGGGCTACTTTATCTCCTGCTTCTTTGGGGACTACCTTTACCTGGCTGGGCTGTAGGCATCACATCCTTTCTTATCTCACTCTGAGGATGAGCTGTTGGATAGGACTCCTTAGCTAAAACCATACAGCTCCAGGTCCCCTGGAGGCAGAGACAGGACGCAATGGGATCTCAGTGCAGTGGAGGCCTCCAGCACCCAGCAAGATCACATTCTGGCATTGAAGGGCTCCTTCCCCTGAATGCTTATTCCAAAATGATTTGCAGATTCTTCTGGAAGTGCAGTGGGAATGAAAACTAAACATTACTAAAAGAAAAAAAGCAGTGAAAACACATTTTCAGTACAATTTCAAAAAGTCAATGAGACAACAAAATATGGAAAAGTTGTTCCAGATGGCAAGAACATACTTGAGGAATTTCATTTAATCACATTCATGCAAGATGTTTTGATTTGGAAGACATCTATCAAATACATACTTAAATTAACTGTCCTTCCTACTGAAGGCAATGTGAAGCTCCCAGGAGCAGGAGAGGCTCTGGGTGCTTTTGTTTTAGGTACAGAATTCATGGAGCTGCCAGGCTTTTCATTTTTCTCTTGAGGAAAAGCCATGGCTCACCAGGACACCTCAAGAACATGTCCATTTTGAAAGCAGTCTCAAGGCCAAGACAATTCCCACCTCCCATGCCCTCCCTGATAGGGAGGATGGGCTGAGTACAGGCACCCTAAATAGATGTGACAGTCCCAACTCCTATAAAATCATTCCCATTCAGCAAGCCTCCAGTGTTTCGCCCCAAGGTAATTCATAGAATCCTAAAATGGTATGGGTTAGAAAGGACTTCAAGATCATCCATTTCCAACTCCCTGCCATGGGCAAGGACACCTCACACTAGAGCAGGCTGCCCAGGGCTCTGTCCAGCCTGGCCTTAAACACTGCCAAGAATGAGGCATTTACCACCTCTTTGGGCACCCAAATGGATGCTCCAGAGGTGTCACTGGGCAGTCCTAAAGCCCCTCCGAAGCCTTTTGGAAAAGTCAAACAAAAACACTGAGGTTCCAATTGGAGAGGAAATTTCATGTTCCATCCGGGTTTTCCCCACACTGCAGTCATTGAACCCTCCTTCCAGAAACACTGTTGGTTCCAAGATGACCGTTTCATTATGTATGTGTATATGTAAGCTGCTCCCCATAATGAGATAGGAGAAGTTCCACAGACCCCACTTGCCTTAATAATTCCGTTTATCAAAGCCTGCTAGGAGAGCACAGTTAAGATAACTTAGCACATGCACAGGTCAGTATCACAGCTATAGCATAGATCTACATTTCAAATACATTTCTCGTCTTTGAGGCCATAACACCTCTCAAATAGAACATTACAAGTAGATTATTTACAGAGGAGTTTTCATTACAAGGTGAAACTTAGTTTACACCCACAGTGCACATCAAAGCTCTTGAAAGATGTGGAGAATTTCAGTCACCTCCAAAGCACTGCAAACGCAAACTATCTCCTTGCATAGCTTCTTCCTGCAGCTGTGCTCTGAAGGGAGATCTACATATGCATACAGGTATGTCTGTTAGCTATTACTACAATAACTGCAATAAAGCCCTTCGTTTGGTGATTGTCTGTTCTAAGAAGTGAAATAGGATGAGATTTAACTTGCCAGCTGCACATTGCACTTCATCGTGTCCCCAAACACTGATTTCGAATAGCCTATTTATCAGATGTGTATCTAACTCCTATTCCACTATGAGGACTAAAGAAGAATTTCCAGTCTCACAAATAGCCCCCTCGTGGGGCATTACCATCTGTTCTGATCATTGCAAAGGGTCCCTCTTTCCTTCTAGTCCAACATCCACTGAAGCATTCCTTTCCTAACTCTAAAACAAAAGGCTGGAGGCTTTCCTGCCTTGATTTATATACAAATACATCACCAATTAAAAGGTAACTGTGAAGAATAGAGCTGGCAATGGGATGCCTCCTGCAACTTGAACTGCAGCATTGCTACCGTGGCATTAGAATAATTAGTTCATCTACCCTCTAATTCACCTAATTTGCATTGGCAGACTGGGAGCTGCTGGCTACAACATTTCTCATTGAAAACTCTGCTAGGAGAAGGGAAAACAAAGAGGGATTTTGCCACACCACCCACCCATTCTATGCATAACTTTTCCCTTCTCTCCACCAGCACTGTAAATCTGGACTACATCTCCATTAAGACAAATGGAGTTATACTCCAGATCCACTCTGAAAGTAAAATTTGGTTTACTGAAGTAAACCAAACCCATGCCTTCAAATATGCCTCATCATTGCAGCCCCTACTCTTGTTCCACTGCCAGGCTCAGCTCAGTGAGAGACGCAGCAAGCTTCTGTTGAAGGGAAGCCTTCCTCTTTCCCTTCTATGCAACGTCACCTCTGCTTGCAAAGGGTCTGGGCCAAGTTCAAAAGTTCCCTGATTATTCCTCTTGCTAGTCACACTAACAAAGGCAGATTCTCCCTTCTCACCTAAGCTGCTCAGGGGGATGGAACATCTGTGCATCAGAAACAGGCGGTACAGAGGAGCTCAAGACTAAAGGCTGCACCTCAGTAATGCCTTCATATGACTCAGATGCACATTTCTTGCCATCAGGAATCAGCTATTCCTCTAGCACACCTGTGCAGCCAGATGTCATACAACAGGAATTCAAGCCATTGGAAAGATCTCCTACAGTCTGTAGGCTTAAAAAGGCAGGGAGACAAAAACTGACAAAGATTTGATTTTCCAGGTAGTTCAAGAATCCAACAAAGCCCATACTGCCTTTTCAGGGCTTGTATTGATCTATAGGCCCAAGATTTGTGACAACCCTCATTTCTCAAATCAAAACTCCATTTTAATTGCTTCCATAAGATGAAACCCACCATTAACTATAAAACCAAGCAAGCACAAAGCGTACAACCCATAGCAAGCACTTGCCAAGACGTTAGCCTTCAGCACTTCTCTTTAGACAAACATAAGGAAATGAGATAACCTTTAAATCAGTTCTTGACATGTACTAAATCTAAAAAACTTAGGAAGATTCTCTGGAAAGAGCTGTATAATTTTAGCACTCAGTGTATTTTTAGCATATGCCAAGAATACTTTGCATAACTCAAAGAAGGCTTTCAGGGATTTTGTCAAGCTTTGAAAGACTGGGGTTTAGGTTAAAGGGCAGGAGAAGTAGTAGGTGGACGGCTTGAAGCAGGCAGGAAATACCCACCATAAACTAGTCAAAGCTGGCATCACCTGGGCAAGACCCTTTTATTACCCTCATCCTCTTACTCTTCCAAAGCAAAGCCTGGGGATTCACAAGAAAGCAAACTCCTTCTCCCACCCACCTCCTGCTGCTCCTAAGACACAAAGTAGGGGGCAAGAAACAGGATGCAGTCTGCACAGGTATTGTGGAGCAGCACAATTGGAGCCCTGCACTAGGATGGGCTCACCCATTCGATGCTCCCTTCTTCAGAGAGATGTTCTGTCATACACCTTTCGTTTGGATACAGAATTAGAGTGCCACAGGAACTGGTGGTGTCAAGAACAGTATAAGGAGGTAAAACAGGGAATGCAGCTGCTGCCCAGCAAGAGCCCATGGAGACCTTCTGCACCTATGGGGCGCTCAAGTTGAAGCACTCAGACGTGGAGTAAAAGATTCACTGAAAACCTCTTCTTAGCGTGAGCAGTTTACCCCGAAGAGGAGATGGGTTTCACTGGGAGGGAAGGGACTGCAGGTGGCTGTTCCAGTGTGAAGGCACAGAGCACTCCCTGTCCTTCTGCACTGCTCAAGTGTGGTGAGCAGCAAGCACCACAGGGCAAAGGCACCCTGGCTTCACAGACCTGCACTAGCACTGATGTTGGTCACAGCACCACACAAGCTGTTTGCAGGAGGTGTAAAGGGGCATCTTGTGCTACAGTCCAAGACAATGCACAAAAACATCGTGGACTTCCACACAAAGATGGAAACCGGACCCAGTAGATACAGGTGACTACAAGAATTTGCTTCCTGTCACCGATATGGCAGCTCAGCCTAAACTAGATAGGCTTAACATCACTTCTAAATCAGAGAGCAGCACGAGCCTGAAGGAAAAGCCGACAAGGACAAAGGAGTGCACAAGGAGAATTTGAAAGAGGTTACACTCCTGGACTATGACAGCAATTCTGAGCAACTAAGAGGTACAACTAACAACTTTCCAGCTAAAATTCCTTTAAGCTGGACCATGAAGACTGAGGCAAAGTCAGAAGAAGAGTTAGATGCCACTCACGAACTATACAATTCCTTGTGACAAGAAATGAAGAACTGCCAACACATCTCTCCCCGTTTCTCCCCAAAGCTTCCCAGGTCTGTGGAAGCAGATTGCGCTGTCATTTGCTCTTCACTAAATCAAGGAATTGCTCTACTCTGTTTTCCAAGAGCAAAAGTGCTAACCAGAGATTCATGCTGCTTGAATACCACCCAGTTCAGCCCGCGGTACCTACAAGTTCAGTATCTGCATTCTCTCCCCCTCCTCAGGGCAATTCCCATTCGGAAATACTAGCAGCTCTCAACTCTTTGTACTAGTTTCTGTGGATCACATCATCCCTATGCACCACAATCAGGAACTTCATTTCAGAGCAAGATGCATTAGAGCAGATCATTGTGAAGAACAGAAACGAGGACTTAAGTTACGCATTACCTCATCTTCCAGCCCTGCACTTTGTGGAGTCACTTTCATTCAACATAAAGGCTTTAAGCACAATGACACAAGTTTCACATCTTTGTTTTTGTCCCATGTAACAGACTCCACAACAGGCAGGAGGGCAGGAAACCACATCCCAAGGAGCTTGCTCAATACCACCGTGTAAGAACAGACCTAGATCCCAGAGCAAGTACCTCCTGTGCAGGAGACATCACTGATGCACACACTCATGAAGTTAAGGCAGAGAATGTTTGGATTCCCTCAAGATGCTCTCAGAGCTTTGTGGTGACCCAGCTGGTCATTCCTGCTCCTGTTTGTCCCAGCAGCGGAGCAGTCCACACAGCGCAGTGGTTATGAGTAAGGAGACATGTATGTGCTTCTGTTGGCAGGATCTTCCCAGAAACGCTCACAGAAGCCAACTGGAACGCAGAAAGTCTGGAGGCTTCTTTCAGATGTTATACATATAGATTTATAAATCCCATTGCAGATGAAAGCTTGGAGGGAGATTTATTTTCCTCAGCCTTTTGATAACCTCCTGTTGACAAAGAGGTACAGAAGCTGCTGCTTAGCACAGGGTGCACTCCTTGCATGTATTTAAGGATTGTAAATAAGTGTTCCTTAGCCAAATATTTCCACCCATGGGGTGATGTGTTTACATACCCTGTGGTACAGGATCACAGTATAGACTGGGGATATACTGTGCTTCTAATGTTTAAAGCCTAACATGCCACATGCTGGGAATCAGGTAGCCTCAATACAAGTGACTTCACTGAGAAACAGCACTCCAGATGCGAGAGAGCCTGATCTTCCCTTTTTTAGAGATGACTTCCCCCATGATTCCCTTTTCCCCTATCTAGAAACCTGAAAATTGAAGTTACAAGAGGCATAGTCAGAAAACAGAAGAAATGATGTAGCGTGCACAATATGGAGCGCATTCTGATCAGCCAGAAAATAGCTACCAAAATAACATCTGCACTTCTCTGGAAAGAAAAGGGTTTATTTTTCAGAGCATGGGGATGAACCAACACATTCTGAATACACAGAGCGCCTAAAGATGGAAACATGTAGGCTTAACATTGTTATTGCCATCCCAACCCTTGTACTTCCAAGACTTTGGTGTGAGAGCAAGAGACACTCAGCTTGTACATTAGGGCTTATGGGAGACCAAACACAAGGCAGAAAGTATGTCAGGAAGAAAACTTTCGTGATATGCAGTCAATTGCTTCCACAGCAATGTGGGTCTCTTCCTTTCCATCCACAGCACTTCAGCAATCCCCTGTCATTGCACCCAAAGTACTTCCTCATGCAAGAGGTGTCCATCTTCATATGTGGGAAGCTACAAGAAAACTCAGATGTTGAGTACAGCACGTACCCAGAGCAGTATTTAACCATGCTTCAGTTCCAAGGTAGAACTGATGCTGACCTCAGCTGACTTGCCCAAACCCTACAGAGCTCCTCTATGTCCTTCCTCCCTGTCCTTTTTTCTTACCAAAGCATGCTTTGAGGTCACTTTCACCATGTCAACAGCAGCAAAGGACAGGCAGTGCTCAGAACAAGGCAATACTGGGACAGGCAACCAGGGCTTGTGTGGCTTCTTGTCTCCATTCCCTCTGGAGAGTCTTTTACAGCTTGTTCAGAAAGACATCTTATGCAATCCCAGCACTTTAAGGATCAGTTTGCCCTTAATGCTTTACCTAGAGATTTGAAAGGCAAGACTGTAATTTCTGACTCTATTCTGATACAGACCTTGGCACATAGTACTTCAATAATACCTTACTGCAGACTTTCACATCTATCCTACACTTTAAAACCTTGCTTACCTAAAAACTGGAGTACGTTGTGCACCACTCCCCTTAATTGTTTCTAAAGGCTGCTCTTACCCACCAAGAGAACTGGCAATAGGTGCAAGAAAGCATTTTGATTCCTCAGGAAAGGCAAGAACCTGGTCCACCCCTTCCAATTGTTGCTAAGCACTCAGGGATGCTTAGAAGGCAGCTCAGGCACTGCCTTGCTAAGAGAGAGTTGATACACACTGGTTAGAGCTAATTAGGCAGAGAGGAGTTACTACTGTTGCTATATAAGAGCAAAAGCAATAGATCAAACTCAGATCTTGAGCTCCTGTAGTAAACACAAAACATATCAGGAGTTGCTACTGGCAAGCCCAGCATCTCAGAAACATGGGAATGCGCTTGTGACCCCATCTGCAGGCATCCTAACAGCTTCTCTGGAATGTCACAAGCAAGGGGATGTCCTAGAGAATGGATGGGAGCCCGGCTGCCCCCAGATGAGGGAGTTTCCTTTGAGTCTCTGCCTTACTGCAGCAGCATCTGGCAGTGATGCTCTTGTTAAGGCTGCTATTTATAAAGCCTGATTGTTTCTTCAGGGACAGCTCCTGGCATCCGAGGCCTCAGGAGAGCTGGAGTGATCTGGTTAACAAACACCCAGCAAGCTGGGAAATCAAGGTTGCTTTTCCTTTATAATGCAGCAAACTGAAGTTATGACTTGCCAGGCTCATTCTGGCAGCCTCATCATTCAACTACAGTCTTAATGCTTTCAAAAAAATTATAATTAAAACCCCACCAAGCTTAATTACCATAATTATGGCAATCCTCTGAGTGAGAGGGACTTGAAAATAATGAGGCGAAGGCACACAGCTCCAACTACCCCAATTCACAGCATACTGGGTTTGCTAGACAAGCCTCAGCGCACGCAAACTTCACTGGCACCATCGCAGCAGAAGGGACGAGCCCACCTCGCGTTTAGGTTTTATTCCAGACCTATTGCACCCTCTTGTGCCGAGGTCTCAGAATTGCTTTGGCTCGGCTGACTTGAAACTAGCGGCTCCTCAGCCCTTGACCTTCAAAGCAGCTCTCCTGCTTTGCCACCGGCTGCTGCAGACAGCATTGGAGCACCACGATGCTGGGAGATGCTGTAAGTGTCTAAGTGACAAGCTTATGTCTGTGCAAGACTGAGTACCACTGACTTCAAGCTTTTGAGGGCCCCTTAATATCTTCATTTTGTGTGTGTGACCTCATACTTTTATCGAGCTCAAACAATAGTAGAAGCTTTATAGAATCACTTGGTAAAGAGAGCATCCCACGGACCTGCCCAGCCAGAGTTGAACAGCATCTTTCCTGGGAATCCTTGGAAGGGAAAAAAGCCAAACATCTATAAACACAAAGAGGATCCCTGTAAAACATGAGCGTTTCTTCTGCACTGGTGCAGGGGTACCCCATCCAGTGTTTGGTGCTGCATTTTAAGCCAAGCACAGAACTGGAGCAAGTTTAGAGGAAATGAGGAGGAATAAGATGCCTGGAAAACACACAAAGGGCTCAGGGGGTATCCTGCCTCGGAAAGAACAACGAGCTCCCCTCTGTCTTCAATGAGCCAAGAGGGAGCAAAACCAGTTTTTCCTCTCTGCTCTCGGTTGATAGGACAAGGAACAACACCACTAATGTGAACCACGGGAGATTAAGGTGAAATATTAGAAAGACAGAAGTCTCCTCAATCAGTCTGTTCAAGCACTCCCCCTCTGCAAATTAAAAGCAGATTAGGCAGGTATGTCAGGAATAACAAGGTAGAACAGATCCTGTCTGGAAGCAGCAGGCTGAATTCCATGATTTCAAGGTCCCTTCCAGGCTTGTTGCTATTGTGTTCAGCTCTGGAATTGCTCCTCTCTGATTAACAGCGGCTTAATTCAGAGTACCACACACAAGCTTGTCCAACAGCTACATACACAGGTTCTTCTCTGGCAATCCCATACACAGCCCCCAGCGCTGTATCTCCTGCTGGTAACACCAGTGATAATGTTCATTTGCAGCTCCTGATTGCTGTGAAAACAAAGTATTTCTAAACATTTCACTGCCTTAATTGCACATCTTAGTCCAAATTAAAGCCTATTCTTTACACGGCGAAATAGTTCAGGAATAGAAGATCCACAAGTGCCTAAATCTGACTGAACACAAAGCAGGATCCTCAGCTGCTGTTCTCAGCAGTGTCAAAGCTTCCCTTAAGCCAGTTTCAGCCCTTCCTTTCCTGAGGATGAAATCTAAAGAAAATATACTAAAAGCTAAAATATATGGGACAAGATCACCATAATGCCTTGGTTTAACAGGGATAACCTTCCTACATCTTTCCCTCCTGAAGGCACACTGCTGCAGCAGCAGTGGGGGATCTGATGGGCTTTGCTAAGCACTGATGGGGAAGTTTGCAAAGCCTGGCTCAGGGGGCTGCAACAACCGAAACTGAATTGCATAGCAATCCATGAATCAAAGCACTTGCAATTACCATTTCAAGGCAGGTGAAACAATAAGAAATAATGAACAAAGCTCCGTCTTCGCTGATGCACTGTGCTTGCTCCAGGAACTGCTAACTGGACACATTTTACCCAGAGCCAAGGTGATTGCCTCTGATAGCCCCACTTAATCAAGCCTGAGAAAAAAGGAGACTGTCATCTCCTGTATTGCAAAGCACTATTTCAAACCTCCCCCAACACACACCCAATGGAGCTTTAATAGTCTCTGTTTAGGTTTAAACTGGGATAATAGAAGCCACAGAAGAACTGGGTCAACCTGTGTGTTGGCTTACAGACAGCGCAGTTCTTGAAGCCCTCAGCATGGGTTAAAGAACCACACAGACAAGCAACAAAGCCACATCACACTTACATGGGTTTGTAGCACAGGAGATGAAGCTCCGCATTGAGGACTTGACAGCTTTGACAAGATGTACATAAAAATTCATATTGCAGACCTGGGTTGCTGTTGTAGTATTATCATTAGTCAAGTACCTGAACCGTGGGTTCCTCCCCCCTTAAGCAGATTGCTGCATCCTGATGACAGGTTCCTTCAAACATTTCTTAGCAACTCCTTCGAAGCAGTCACAAACCACAGGCTGGAAACCAGTGGTTTCGGGAATTCCCTGGCATGCTTTTCTTTGTCTCTCAATTCATCTAACCTCTGGGCTATTGCCCATCTGCAAATCAGCCACCTCGAGCACTCAAACATGGTCTGAAGTGTGCCACAGCTCAGAGGGACAGTGTTCCTCAGGGTCAAAGCCAGCACCATGGAGGCCTTTCAACAGGAGCAGCAAAGCTCAAACTAGGCTCTGAAGTCAACAGAATCAACACGGAGGAGGTGCTGAAGCACCTGGCTCCCATCAGCATTTCTATACTCAGACTTACAGAGAGGAACTGAGGCATTGAAGGATGGGGGAACAACTAATCTACAAACAAAAACAGGCTGAGAACATTGGGGCTGCTCAGCCTGGGGAAGAGAAGCTGCACGGAGACCCCAGAGCAGCTTCCAGTGTCTGAAGGGGGCTACAAGGATGCTGGAGAGGGACTCTTCATCAGGGCCTGTAGCGACAGGACAAGGGGAGATGGGTTCAAATTAAAACAGGGGAAATTCAAGATGGAGATAAGGCAGACGCTCTTCCCTGGGAGGGTGCTGAGGCGCTGGCACAGGGTGCCCAGAGAAGCTGTGGCTGCCCCATCCCTGGCAGTGTTCAAGGCCAGGTTGGACACAGGGGCTTGGAGCAAGCTGCTCTAGTGGAAGGTGTCCCTGCCTGTGGCAGGGGTTGGAGCTGGAGGAGCTTTAAGGTCTCTTTCAATCCAAATCAGTCTGTCATTCTATGAAGGCTCCAAGGTATAGGCTGGTCTTTTGGAGGCCTTCAGCCCCCCAAAATTTGCCCTGTTTTTACTTCCAGGTGCAATGCTCACACCATTGAGCTACTGATGTTACCTAACCCCACACAGCAACTCATTCTGAACAGTGCAGGCTGTTGTGCAGGAAGGACCATTTATTCAAACTGCTTTTGTCACTGGACTGAATAGAAACAGCCTTAAATGACAGTGGGCTTTTGGCAGGACAGGTACAGAAACTCAGCGAGTGTTATTCAACCCCTGCTCCCCCCAGCTCAGCCTGCTATTAACACATACACTAAATCCCCTACCAGCAGTACTGGAAGCCATGTAGGTAAACTGAAAACAAAGCTGGCCCTTTCAGATGAGCTAATGGAATAGGAGTGCTTGCCTGCAGGAGAAGAGAAGGGAAGGGAAACTAGCAAAGTCTTGGGCTTGGGCATCGACAGCTGGATGATGTCTGGGCACCCATCTTGCTCTTGTTCTCCTGGAGCCATAGGGCATTAAGTTCACATCCATGTGGAGCTCACACTGCCTTGGATATGGTGACAGGACCCAGCCACACTCCTGCTGCAGCCCCACAGCAGCTGCATGCAATGGCCAGGACTGCAGGCTGAGCTCAGCAAGTTGCATTTCAAGCACAGCACCACTGCAGCCGGGGTTCTCAGCTGGCAATGGGCCCCAAAGGTCACCTTCTCCATCCCCTGAGCTGGGAAGGAGGAAGCAAAGGGGGAAAAATGAGGAGCAGAGAGAAAGAGAAGCTGATTCTCACCACAGCTGCAGGCTCCAACTCTAACTGCTAACCCCTTTGCTCCTTGGAAAGCTAACCCCCAAATCCCTAGGTGTTTCATTATCTCTTCCACTGCCTCCCAGAGTTTCTCTCAGGTAATTGTTCCCACATAGCATCTGCTTCAGTTTGAGCCAGCTTCCTCCTTCACTGAAAGGTTTTTCAGCATAAGTGAGATGATGGCTTTGCTTCGGCTCCCTCTTTCCCTGCACAAGCAGTAAGAAGTCTGAGGGGTAAATAAGCGAGTTTGTGCAGGGACAGAACTCATACCCAGTCAGAACGGAACCACCATCCCCAGGGAACCTGCGTTGTTTGCAATACCAAGACACAGACAAAGCACAGAATGAGAAATAACCTTCTACCAGCCAGACAACGTGACCAGACACTCAGGCTTGCCTGTAGACCCCATCCTGCTCACACACACAAGATTCCTCCAGCTCCAGTGAGAACAACAGAACTGTCATTCCCACATGGCTGCTGGTAAAAGCAGGGGCTTCCAGAGAAGTCGCTATTCCTGCTAGGAACAGCAGGCAAAAGGAGCTGAGAGAACTTGCATCTCAGGTCCTGGTTAGGTCACTGTAACCCTCCCAAGACAAGTGAGGGACCATGAGCTCATCCCTTGGCAGGAAGGCACTGACTGTAGTTTGCAAGACTCGGAGTAATTTGTGTAATTTAATGCAGAGAATGAAGTCCTGGGCCAGGGTAAATCAGAGCAACATTCATTTTGCACTACTGAAGCAGGTGGGTCAGTCTGTTCATAAAGAACTGGAATGCTGAGAATTTCTTCTGTTCACCTTGAAGACAATCCCTGTAAAGCTATATACTGGGTTTAGGTTGCTGGAACTGGCAACTAACTGCTACCCAGTCAAAGGCAAAGTGCTCTCCATCATATCTTTGTCCAACTGGACCTAGGTAAATGGAAAAGAGCAGCGAAATCACGGTTCAAAGGTATCTTAACCAAGTTCTTAGGATGCTCCTGGATAATCATCAATCCCAACAGGCAACTCGTTACAAAAATCATGCTATGACTGACTTAAAGTGTAACAGCATTCCCTGGGGCAAATTCAGTGTTACTGTAGATTCTTGGAAGCACCTCCATAGCAGAGGGGAGATGGTCTATTGGACATCTCCAGCTTTGCCCATGGATAGACTCAGTAGCAAACAGGAACACTTCACACTAGTTTCTGCAAGGAGTATGACCAGAGAGCCCCACTGCAATGGAGCATTCGCAGCAGACCAGGTTGTGAACACTGTTCAAAAGAACAAAGGGATGAAGGAGGCTGAGCAATGCAACACCTGTGCTGGGTCATGAAGAAATGCTCCCTTTCACCCATCCAGGCAGCATTACTTCTCTTAAAAGGCAAGAGGCCCATCTGAAAAAATCAGGCTCTTATCATGGGCATATCCGTGAAGTTCCCCGAGTCTGGGTGCACATCACTGAATTTGGACGTTCACCCCTACTGTTTTCTTCCCTATCTCCTCACTCAAATAGGCTGCTCTGGAAGCCGGAAGGGTTGCTTCCAACATGCAGACCCAAGAAAGCTTAGTGTCCCCTCCTAGGCTAGGTTCCAGAAAGAGTATGCTCTGCCTAGCTCTCTTGTAGTAGCTGTAATACCACCTCCCAACAGAGAAGGACACGGTACCTCCAACCCTTGCCATCAATCCTACACCAACACCACTCCATGTCAAAACCACCCCAGCTTACACACAAAAATACCAAGTCCAAAGGTTTTACACTGAGCATAAGGTTTATGGCCATGACCTACAGCCACCACTGTGTCTGCCAGTGATTTGCTTTCATAGCAGCAGGCTTTTGGATCTGCTTTTAAACTGAAGTCCAGCAGCCGAGTAGGTGGCCACTTAATATCTCTGGGTACTTTCAGAGAAGATTAGGTGAAAGTCCAAATCCAGGCCGACATTCCCCCTCTCTGAGAAACAGGCCTGCAATAAATAAGGCTGTGTGCAAGTTGTTGTTCTTGCTATATGGTGCTCTGCTCAGGCACTTACAGCCAATGTGTTCCTCATTAGCACTCTGGGAAGCTGCGAGTGCATCAGGCTCTGTGTAGCCCCAGTTTTAGGCTGTCCTCAAACACATGGAAACACTTTAAAAGTAAGAGCCTTGGGACCTGTGCAAGGGTGACAAGTGACGAGATGAGGAGAGGAGACCAGAGCCAGCCCCTGACAAATTTGAACCATCCACTCTTTAATCCACAACAACCCCAAGAATTGATGCTAAACAAACGTAGCCCTTTGCAGAGAGGAGATTACATGTGTAATGGAAAAATTACAGGTATGGGGAGCCTGGCCCACAGAAATTGGTTCAAATTAAGGGCCTTCAGTTTGCTTCCCATGATTAATGGAACTTCCCCTACACAACCCAGGCAACATTTCCACCCCCCTCCAAGCCTATTGAGAGCCCCTATTTTTTTAATTTAAGGAAAAATGGAATTTTAAGACTTTAACATTTCCATAACTTACTGCGTTAAGGATGTGAAAGGATCACGTTATGGATGTGAACTTAATGCCCTATGGCTCCAGGAGAACAAGAGCAAGACGGGTGCCTTCAAATCTCACACTTGGGACTGCATTGAGGCCTTTTAGAACCTCAATGTTTCTATGATTTTCTTCATAGCACCATTGCAGCAAGAGGCAGGAGCGATGCCACAGAGCACTAAGCTGACCGTTAGAGAAGGTGGCATCTCTCTGCTCTTGGCCTGATGGATCATGGGGATGCCCAGCCCTCTCCATAAGCAAAAGGAAGCTCACATAAGTGAATTTCTAATGGAACAGTTGAGCCCAGCACTAGGCAAAACAGCAGTAGGCCATTAATGCAACCCCACAGGGCTGTAAGAGTTAAAGCTGTTGGAAGAAACATTTGTACATGTGTTTTCATGCCAGTGGAAACGTAAGACAAAGTCTAAACTCTGCACTGGCACAGCAGGTTCAGCTTTGATCTCAGGAGGTTCATTTCCTTCATTAGGCTTTTCTTAAAATTCACTTTTATGAACCCTTTTAAATCCCCCCCCCCACCATAAAAGCCTTTTCAGATTCATTCAACACAAGGGGAGGGTAAGGGAGGAGAATCTCATTTAGTTGCCACTAAACATTACCTGAAGCTGGTGGTCATGTACAGGGGTGCTGGAGCTGTGCACTGTGCCAGTCACAGGAAGAGAAGGAGGGGAAAACCCCACTAAGGCAAAAATAAGGCATTAAAAGGAGCACAGGGAGGAGGGAGAGAGGAACAGAAGCACAAAGCACCAAGGCAGAGAAAGGTGATGCAGCACAGGGAGGTCTCCCGCAGAACTTGGAGGGTCACTGCTGGGAAACAAGCAGTTTCCCCATTTCATCTCTGTAAGCTGATCAAACCACCCATGTAGAGGTCCTCAGTGACGCAGAGTAGTGGTGGTCTTGCCAGCACTGGGGTAAAGGTTGGACTTGATGATCTTAAAGGTCTTTTCCAACCTAGTTGATTCTGCAATTTCAGGTGTCGGCTGTGTAAATGCAAAATGACAACTCCCTCCACAGAGCAGGGCTGCAAGGCTTAAAATTCCGGACTAAAGGCACTGAAAGGGGGTTCAGCTTCCCATTACCCAAATTCCAGCACCACCAAGGTGCTTGCAGCATTTCTGCAGCTGATTTCAGGCCAGATCTTAGGCAGAAGCTCTTCCCTGTGGGGGTGCTGAGGAGCTGGCACAGGGTGCCCAGAGAAGCTGTGGCTGCCCCATCCCTGGCAGTGTTCAAGTTGGACACAGGGGCTTGAAGCAAGCTGCTCTAGTGGCAGGGGTTGGAGCTGAATGAGCTTTAAGGTCCCTTCCAGCACAAATCAGCCTGGATTCTATATTTATGGCTCCTGTTCCTATAAGGAGAAGCAGGGGAACAGAGGGGCACCTTCTCTAACTGCAGCAGGGATAGTTTTAACTCTATTTATTCATGATGGGCTCCTTGCACAAAAATCATATATATATCATGTGCCCTGTATGCGAACTAAAGGTTAAGTGTTGAGTTCACTTCTCCAAACGGAGGTCTGGGTCCTTCTCAACAGCATGCCACCTTACACCACTAAAGCTTTTTCAATAACAAGGGGTGCAGAGTCTTGCCTGGGTTGCCGAGTATAGTCCCTCACTCTTTAGTCTACTGGTCTGTATCATTCTATTCACAAGCAGCAGCTTCATTTTAGCAGTAGTGTGTGGCTTTACCCCCACTACTGTTATTAAAAGCTGCTTATTATTAGCCAGTTACTGGGAGTAGTTTAAACAATAAAACACTCAGAGCAAATTGTAAGACTATTCACCAGCTCACTGGTGCGGATGAACTCACTTCAGTCCTTGGAAGCAGAGATACTGTTCTTCATTAATAACCTGCGTTCAGATCCCTGCTTGGGCACCAGTGAGCCCTGGGGGGCTGTGTCCTCTGACACGAGGTAACAATCCCCATTCACACGCTCTGCCTGCTTCTAGAGAAAGAAGTTGCCATTTCCAACCAGTTTCCACGGGACAGATTCTGACCTCAGCCTAAGGAGCACAAGCCATGAATCCACACAAGGAAGGCTATTCAGTTATTCTAGTTTCAAACCTGAGGTTCTGCCCTGCCTTCCTTTCTTGGTGTTCACTTACTTCAGTGTAACATGAACACAACTGGATTTAACAGGACCCAGGAAACACAGGTCTCTGCTTTCCTGCTACATCAACCCCAGGCCTCCCCCCCCGGTCCAAACTCAATTTCAATTACATTTAACAAAGCTAGGTGGATGGGCAGCGTGGAGACAGATGAAGTTCAGTGCAGACAAATGCAAGGTAATGCACTTAGGAAAGGCTAATTTGAACTACACGGGGAAAAAAAAACCCACCCAGAATGCTTCTGCGAGATAATCATCTGCTGTGCACAGAGAGGGAACTGAAAAGACTAATGGAAGGAGATGGCAAGTCCTTCCTTGGGAAGCTGCTCACCACAGCTCACAGTAATCTGAGCTCACCCCAAGTCTTGCGGCACTGCAGCAGCAGAAAAGCTCTGGGAGATCAGAGACTTCCACACAAGTACAGCTCGAGCAGAGTCTGAGTCAGGAAAGGATGCAGGAAAGAGCAACTCTGTGTGAGTCAAAGCAAGCCGGGATGCTCTGGGTACCAGCTGCAAACCCCAGGGCAGAGAATTCTGCCCAGAAACACATCAAGTTTCAGTCCATATGTCTAGGAGTTGTGAAGCCCTGTACAGACACCTTAGCCACTGGTAAACAAAATCCCGTAATAGGCTCACAGTCATTTTACAGCCTAGGATCCTGTACCTACAGATTCCTCCACCACGAGATCTTGGCATGAGAGCACATCAGCTCTCCTTATAGCAACACAGCTCTGAGCCCCAAACCCTGTATGCTGGGGAGACAAGCCCAAGCCAGGGTGGACATGGACACATAAACGGCTGCTCCAGCCTATACTTGTCACAACAAGAGCCAGCCAGAAGCTCAAGCTCTCTGTAATGCCACCTAGATTTGCTGAGGAGCAAAAGATACTGCACATGGCGCCTGTCCCAGGGAGCATCCTGCTTTCCATTGCCACAGCTCATGTCCACGCCCCAGGGGAGAAGCTACATCACTGCTCACAGCTACACAGCACGCAAAGGAGAACATCCTCACTCTCCATCTAGTGCCTTAAGCGCTAAGGTCTGCCCTTCCATACACCTTAGAAGGTCAGAGATGACAGCAACGCCAGGGCTTTACCAGCCTTGCCTCACTACCCCATCAGGGAAAGGCTGCATCGCAGGCCCCATGGAGCACCTCCCAGGCTGGCTCCAGGTCAGGAAGCGCATTTCCTGAAGTGTGGAGCCATCTGATGGCAGAAGCAGGCAGGGCCAGTCGAAGCATCCCAAATGCTGCCCCGCTTTGCTCCATTCATCTTCAGTAATTGAATGCATGCCCCGAGGGGGGTGCTCTGTGCAGGGGCGAAGGGAAGGGAGGGGGAACGGCATTTATATTTGTCTGCACAGATTTAGTTTGTCTTTATCTGCAGCTATTTTGAATGTCATGGGGAGTTAATGAAGACATGTTGTGCATCTGCAGCACATGGAACAACTTCTCTCCTGTCTCAGCATATTAAACTCTTACTTACATTTGGAGTTAGAGGGAGAGAAAAGACAAACAAAAAGGGGAGAGATAAAAGGAAAACAAAGAGATAAGGCAGTAGAAGAAAAGAGGAAACTCCCTTTATTTCAGGCCTCGAAGTTGCATCCCAGCATTTTCCAGCCCCTCCATCTCTGTCTTCATTGGAGTTGTCACCCCAGAAGAACCGTCCCAGTCCATAGGAACAACCCACCCCATTTAAGATCACACAGTCCACTCCTCACCACAAACACCAGCCAGGGGAGGGCACAAGGCAGCTGTATCTGAGCAATCAGTGGCAAGTGGCACGTCCCCAAACCCTGATGTAATGTACCTGCAAGTGGAAAGAAGGGAAGACATGGCAGCCAGCAGCACCCCAGGGCTCCCACCACAGGCACAGATACTGCTCTGCAGCTGGGTGTTTTTAGTTGCTCTTCCTGAACTACAGACAGGAAACTGAGGCAGACAGCAAATACAGGCTCAGATCTATACAGCCTCTCTGGCCTCCAGCCTCTGTCCTAAGACAATTCCTGGCTTCCGAGAGATGAGACAAAGCAGTGGCAGAGAAAACCCCTTTCTCTAGGATATCCCTTCCTCAGCTCTCCTCTTGCCCTCCTGGGAGAGGCAGGAGCACAGACCTTCCTGAATCGTGGATCTGTCCTCTTACAAATTAAGGTCTTCCCTTCCTGGCACTTCCCATCCTCTCTCTCCCCAAGGCAGGATCTGGCACACCATGGATGTTCTGGTTTGGCCTGCAGTTTTATTTAGACTGCTCCTTGCTTAGGGGATTCTCTGTTTATATCATCAGAGGGTGTTAATAAGGGCAGAATGGTTTCCAGATCCACACCAGCTGACTGGATTTCCTGAACCCACGCCATCTGTAAAAACAGAAATGTTCCCTTCTCCTTGTACACACAGATAAATGCATTAAGGCCAAACCTCCCGGGGCAGGAGTACAGGAGAGCTTTGGACTTCTGGCCAACTGAAACCCAGCGAGCTCTGGAACGAGGTGCACAGCTACCATTTGTAATATGGAGGCTCAGCTGAAGACACGACAGATCTCATCACTCTGTGGAGCAGACAGAAGAGTTTGACATTTTAAAAGAGCACGCTAAGGAGTTCCTGGCACCTTGCAGGCACATCTGGCACTGGCCACCTTCAGAGACACAGGAAGATGCAAACTCAGGCCCTGGCTGGTATTACAGCATTCACATGCCCCTAGCATCCAGCTCTTCCATATTTCAATGCAGGCTTTTCTGGAGTCCCTCACTCACCAGCTACACACGAGAGCACAGTGCACTAACCCACATGCAGAGAAGCATCACAGCAAGAGGTGCCTGGGAGATGGGACACTCGGGTTTACCGACAGCCTGGGGTCTGTCAGCAAGAAGGGCTTATTTCTTGTAAGCCTGACACCAGTTCAATAACAAACTCCCAGTCTGGAGTGAGCTGTGCACACCAAACTGGGAACTGGAAATGTGAATTCTCAGCCAGGACTGCTGGCCCCTCCACCCTGATGCTCATCAGGCTGTTGCACACTGCAGCATTATCTAGGCACTGGCGTGCAGACATGAACACAGGGCTCGATGAGCTTCATGCTTCCACATTAGTTCTCCCCACCGAACACAACTCAATGCTGCCCAGGCTCTTAGGAAGGAAATGACAGCAGCAGTACAGCCAAAACCCCTCATTATTCTAATACACCAGCACAAAAATCACTCTCAAGTGAAAACAGGCTAAAGCATCAGAGTTAGTCTGGCCAAAGTCACAGCAGGAGGCACCTTTGAAATACTAAAAAGCAAGCCAAGAGGGGACAGGGACAAGTCTACGAGTTAAGTCCCTTATCCAGGTACCTGCACCCAGAAACAATATGTATACCGGGTTATCCCAGCATGTCAGTTTGGCAAACTGCATCAGTTCAACGTATCTGATGAGCTCTGCAAGGAAGGGGAAGGACAGACTTTACAACCAGGAGCCAGAGCAGACCTACACAGCCTACCCTCTTCCAGCAGGAATGAAGTGCCTCTTGGGCACTTGGGCATCATTCAATGCCAAGCCACAGTGGAAATGAGGATATTCCCCTTTGGAAGCTTCCCTTCTTCCCCACCTTACTGAAACCCAAATACCTGGTTGTTTTCTCTCGTGCGAATAAAAATGCTTCCTACAGGTCCCATACTGCAAAGGACACAAAGCATCAGTAGTCCAATTCACACAAGTGTTCTTTGTTACAAAATTAAGCTATGCACACCTCAAAACTGCCTGCACCCTTACACAGGAGCATCTTGCATATGGTATCTACAGCACTCAAACAGGCAGCCATGCACTGACCATGGGGGAACAACAGGACATAAAAGCTGGCTCCAGCTTAGCTTCAAGTGCAAAGAACCCCTGTGTGTTCACAGCAAATCCAGGCACCAACTTGGTGCTTGTGAGGGATTTTGCTTTGTGCTAGCATAAGTGCCGTAATACTGAGATTGTCAAGGTCTTCGATCCTTCATGTGTTCAGAACTGCAACTTGAACCCTAAAATACTGCTCACACTATGCCAAGGCCTTGCTTAGCCTATGACAACCACCTACCTCAATTAAAAAGAGCAATTTGCTACGCATTATTCTTAAAGTCACCAAGCTCCAGAAGAACAGCCCTGCAAGCACTGGCTAGCATCCAAAAGCACTCCATTATAAACAATCTTACTCTAGTACAGAGCTACACTAATGCATATACATGAATTTCGTAACTTAAATCCACATTATGTAGCTTCCATCCCACCAAATCAGAGTTAACAGTTGTTGCAGATCCCAATGCAATACATGAACACTATATCTCTGTATTTTACCTTCACTAACAGAGATCTGACCATCCAGTTTGATTTCAAGAACTCAAATTCATGACACAGCAAAAGTCACTCATTTTTCAATAATCCAACTCAGTTTTCCACTCTTGATTTTGTGTTCACCAGAAAGGGCCTTAGAAGATCACAAGTATTAAACTGCATTCAATAGCAATGGCCCATCTAATCCAAAAATCCTCTCTCAAACAATAGCCAAGAACAAGCATTCCTATTTTCAACCTCTTTATGCTTTACCCAGCCTCCCCAAAGTCACTTTATATGGCTTATGGCTTAATTTTAGTTTAAGAAAACATTCCCTTCTGCGGTTTTCATTTCTTCTTTGGTTTAAAAAACCCCAACAAATTACTAAGTGTATTACACATGGCAGAAGCTTCCTTACCCTGGCTTTATTTTCATACTAAGGAATTTATCATCTATAGCAACATTATGACCTCATCTCTGCCTCAGTTTCCCTAACACACAACAATTGCTTCGGTGATCACACAGTAATTGCTGTGATGGCAGAACCAGCAATCACCCTTCTAACAAGCAAAGCATTTCATTGTTTCACACCATTGATTTCTCCTCTAAAGTAATTAAGAGCATGAAAGACAGGAATGAGCCTCATTAGCTCCCACAAGCACAGGCATCCTCCAGCTCTTCCATGAGCCTTTCCAAGGAGCACACAGACATTAAAGCAGCAGCAGGGTGTTAGCTGCAGAGAGGGTGCATTCCTTGCTCTGCAAGCTTGTTGATCTCCGATAACTCATGTGCAGCACCAAACACAAGCACTACTTTGGCACTGAGCTCACTAGATAATACCCCAACAAAAATCCTGTGTTCCAGCCTGTACAAACTGGACAGAGAGAACTGCCATGCAAGAGCTACCCAGAGCCATCACCCCATCACCTCCAGCTTCTCTCTTTCCCTTAAAGCCCACTGACAGTCTCTCAGGCTAAAGCAAGCCTTTTGCTGGATCTCCCTTATCTTATTGTACAGCAATTTGTTGAAACATTCATAGGATCACTACGCATTTCATTTACCCTTAAGGCCAACCCCTCTGCTTATTAAATTAAGAAGATGAATGAGGGATTTGCTCTCTTGCTAGCAGCCCAGGGGATTCATTAGTCAAGTAAATGATTGCACTTGCCTCAAGTTACGCTACTGCAATGTTTGTAATGTGTCTTCTGATCTCAGCTCCCCATGCACTTCTTGGAAACAAGGCTTGCTTTCATACAGGTCACATTTAATTCCAGTCATTTGACTTCAGCAAATGGAAATAAAGGCCTCAAACGCACCATCCTTTGCTCAGCCCTCCAAGCATTTCACAGAACAAACACACAAGGGGAAAACCAGGAGCTACATGTAAATTAACAGTATTCATCCCAGTTACCATGCTAGCACTGACAAAGTGCTAATCTGGGTACACAGTAGCACACAGCAGTAACACAACTGCATTGGGCAGAAGGGAGCACTTCATCCCACCAAGTTAAGAGCATGATTTAAGCATGGAGTTAACTTAAAGTTCCCTTTTGCCTTCCACAAAGGGCACCGGCTCTAACTGCATCCAGAGGACATCAGCATTTCTGAGACAGTATTAGGAAAGCAGAAAGGAAGCAGCGCTTCAGAAAAAGGATAAAATTCACATCACAGTTAAGCAGCACCGATGGGAAGGGATGGGAAGGGAGTTGAGTACAAATGAAGTCCAGGGAATATTGTCCAGTTTTGCAGGACTGTTCCATCAAAATCAGAATCTGGATGAACACACCCCACCAGCACAGTTGGGTGAGCACTTTCAGCAACACATGAAGCATCATATTGCTACAAGAAGATAAGCAAATGGAAGATTGCACATCTTTAAATCACTTACAGGTTGCACTGGCTTGTATGTGGGCTATTGGAAAGGCAGTCTGTCACCTTCAACACTAGGTCAGTGTTACAGCGAAAGGCACAGCTTCCGGGTAAAGCACCTGCAATGAAACATATTCCATTTTTTAGGCATGACAACAGCAAGAGCCATGGTATCTGTCACCCAGTACAACCCCTAAGGGTGACTGTATTCTTGCTACAAAGCTACACAAGTAGACTGAAACATCAGAAAAACTACCCAGCTCTTGAAAGATTCCCAGCAAATCTGTAACCAACTTTGGAGCTGCTCTTCCCAGCACTGCACCTCAGTGAAGCAACGCAGCAGCAAACACCCAGAAAGGCTCACTGCACTGAAACGCATCACACCCGCAGAGGGAAAGGGATGCTTTCTGCAGCCTGGCAAAGGAGAAGAGGGTGTGCGCTGCACAGCAGAGGTACGAAGAAGCATGCAAAAATAGAGGGGCTATTTTAACAGCAACAGCAGTGAAAAGGGAATTAAGATATCTGCGCTAACATAACTGTCCTCTTCTCCTTGTCATCGCCCATGAATCAAGCGCTTGTTTGCCTCACAGCTTTACCACAACTTTCTCCCCCGACCTTCATCAGGTTATTTCTATCCTGTCTATAAATAGCATAACATGGCAATCCTGCTGCATCTGCAGGGTGAAGGTTTTAACCAGGGCTGATTTCACACTATGAACACGCCCAAGGTTCACACAACACAAGGTAGATCTTGAGCTACACTTACTAAAGCAGCATCAGGACACAGATCACACCGAGGGGCCACTCCAGGAAAGGACAGGAGGGGCGAAACTGCTAAGTTTCACATATACAAGTTCTCTCATTCACCAAGCAGCATTACTGGGACAAAGAATAACCTTGGACTAGTTTGTTTTACAGCAGACTTTACCATGACCATAGACAGCTACAAAACTCCCTTTCTCTTTACCACTCTGCTTCAAAAGAAGCCACGAAGCCTGTGCCCTATTGCTCATGCTCACACTAACTGCTAGGAGCTCCAGCAACCCTGCAGAGAAAGGGCTCAGAGTGCTAAAGAGGTTGATCTGCGCAACAAAGGCAAAGGCCGGACTCGCCCAGCATGGCGAGGGTTGGGATGCGATGTCCCTCGTCCTGAACACGTGGCTGTTAGCTACAGTCACAAATAAGGACTCTGTCCTCCGATCTACAGCCCGTTCTACCTGTGACTCTTGCTGGCATCTAAAAGCCTGATTCCGAGCACAGCAAAAGCCGCTACACACCGGGGGGGCCCGTAGCTCTGTACAGACCCCCGGATGCCGCACACACACGTTCGACGCGGTGGGAAGCCGTTCAGCCCTGCTCGGGGCACCGCAGCCGCCTCGGGGATGCGCAGGCTCCAGCGGGTACGAGCACACCGGAGCACGGCCTGGCCGTGCGCTCAGCGCCGGGTTACGGGCACGTTTGCAGCCCTTACTGCAGGGATTACACACTGGAGAGCTTCCGCCTCCCCCTGCACTTAACGGAGCTCCCAAAGCGAGTGTTTAACAGCACCAACACCCCCAGGCAAAGGCTCCGGCGGCTGCCCCAGCTCTCAGCCGTGAGGGTGCAGGGACCCCAGGGCTTGGAGCGCTCGGCTCCGCTCCCAGCCGCGTTCTTCCCGCCTCACCCTCCGCTTTTCCTGCTCTAAGGACACAACCATAAGGAGCTGCCGCCATCTAGTGGGTCCCAAACCCGCCCTCCCCTTCGCCTCACCTCGGCTGGGTTCCTCCGCAGCCACCCCTGGGTGCCCTTCCATGGCAGCACGGGGCTGCTTCCCTCCAGCCTCCTGTGAAAGCTCCATCCCTTCCCCACGGGAACACCAGACGAAAGCAGGGACTCTCCCCTCAGGACCCTTCGACCCCTCAGACAGGAAGAGCACTGCCCCCACGACCGCCCTTAAATCCCAACGGGAGCAACGCGGGGCGCACGCCTGCCCTTAAACATGGGACACAGCTGGGCTGGCCTCTCATTGCCTGCAGCTGGGGTGGGGTTAACTGCGGGCTCACCAAAGGATGCTTTTGGTGTGCGCTGGTTGCGGCTCCTCTGCCCCGTTCCCCGGCCAGGGCAGCGGAGTGCAGGCTGTAGCACCCCTGGTTCTTTGAGAGCCTTGCCCTTCCGTGGAGCTGGGGAGGTGAAGGGTTGGTGTGGCCTGGGACGAGCTGTGATGGTAAAAGTAAGGAGAGAACAGAGAAGACATTTTCTGCAAGGGCTAAGGAGGGGCAGTGGGCTTTCCTCATTCCTGATTCTGCGTTCCCAGGTTGAGAAGAAAGAGCAAGAGGAAAAGCTCTGTCTTAGTTAAGTGCCATGGGAGGCTGTTGTACTGCTTCTAAAACGCAGGACAACACAGAATGCCTGAGTCTTGTCTTTGGTACCCCACAAGGACCCTAAACTCCAGGGTGGTATGGGGCACACCAGCATAGCTGGTTCTCCTGGGTAAAAGGGAGAGGCAAAAAGTAAAAGAAGGAGCCAGGTCTGTATGTGGAAATGTAAAGGCAAGGCAGGTGCCATGGCTAAAATGAATGCAATTAGAGATTTTGAAGCCACCTGCATGTACCCAGATGGTGCTGGGAAAGGCAAAGATAAATGGGCAAGAATTATGAGAGCCAAAGTATGCTACTTCTGCTACAAAAGCATTTGTGGGTTATTTCAGACAACAGCCTCTGCAGTTTTTACATTTGCAAGGGCTCTTCTGTGTGCCTCTGCCTGAGATCTGCACAGCACGGGCTCATTCAAAATGCTTTTGAGCTTACAGTCTTACCCTGAGGACAAGGAAGGGATTTGTTCCAGATACAGAGAATTAGCTGCAAGTCACCAAACGCAGTAGCTAATATTACTAGAAATCAAAGTATTTGTAACAGGGTTGATGTTGGCAATTTTAGGTGTCTTCTGCAGAGAGACATAAAAGGATGTAAGCTAAAGTCTCCTCTGCAGGTAGTGAAACATTGCAAGAAACCTTCCATTACATTGTGCTTAACGTCTGCAATGCAAAGCCTTGAGCATGCCAGACATCACCTGGTCCAGAGGGCCCAGTCAGGCTATCACATCTCTTACTGGGGCTCAGGTGGGCCACATTCAGGGGATTATCTAAGGGGAGAAGACCTGCAAATTGTGAGGCTGCTCTACCATGGCCTGATATTGGTTCACATGTGTCTTTCCTGGGACACTGATACCGGCTGGCAGTGGTGCAATACTGCAGGGCAAGGTTGTTCTTTTGCCTTGGTGTCACCTCTGTGATGGAGCTTCAAAAGCAGTGCCACCAGGTCTGGTGTCTCAGGAGTGGCCCTGGTGTGAAGCTAGCTTCAGGTGTGTGTTTGTGGTGCTCTGATGACACAAAGGGACACCTTGATGTGGAAGGGCTGATGTTGCTGCAGGTGGTTATGCTGCTGCATTTGCGTGTATTATATCCTGGGACTGAGGTTTGTTTTGTGGTATAAAACTCAAAAGCCATCAGTCTTTTGCCTAGGGTGGCATCTCACCTCACACACCCTGCTGAAGGTGACTGATAACAGAAACTACCTGTGTGTTATTAGCCAGGAAACAGTTCTGTGATGACAGCTAGACTAAGAACAGCACTGGGAGACAGATACACAATTCCTGAGTACTGCAAAAAGGAAAAGCAGCCTAAGCCTGCTGTTACTCAGTGTACACAACAGCAATTGCATGCTTTTCCCTACTTCAGGGTGCCCTGTGAGCCTCAGAGGAGCTGTAACCACATTGCACACACCTTTGCTCCTGCTGGTCTCAGAGCCTTGTAGCATAATGCCTGCTGGTCCATATGAATCCCCAGTGAGGAGGAGGATGCTCAAATCACCATCTTGCCCAGGGATTCAGCTTCTGGAGGCTGATTCCACCTCACACATTCAAAGTGCCCTTAGAATTCCTTCTCCTCACAGTTCTCTGAGCTCTGCCCGATGTGCCCTGCTGTGGTTTTGGTAGGCAATTTGAATGGTCAAAAAGGTCGATCACACTGCTATAATTAAGATGATGCCAGACTAGATTAAATGACTTGACTCATTTGCATGCCGATTGCAATCATCATCTTTGCTATAAAAGCCTCTGAAGCTAATGGAGAATCTCTGCTACTGCTGGGCTGACCTGAAGGGGTGGGAAAGTCTGATCCTGTTGTGGAAGGGTTGATGGCAGTTTATGCCATGTACCATCTCACCAACAGCAGGCAACAGCAGGAGGAAAGAACGCACCAAGGCTCAGGCAGTACTTCAAGGCTGCAGCAAGCCAAGAGAGATTGAAGCCTTTCTCTGCATCCCAAAGGAAACACAGGGATGCACGTCCATGGGAACCCAAAGTGCAAAGTTAAGAGCAAAGCAGCAGCACTGCAGGCGAGAGAGGGATGAAATGTTCTTCTGACCTTTTGCTTTTGAAGTCAAATCCCAGACTGGTTTGGTTTGGAAGGGACCTTAAAGCTCATCCAATTCCAATCCCCTGCCACTAGGACAGGTTGCCCCAGGCCCCTGGGCCTGAACATAACTATCCAAAGCAATTCCTGCTGCAGCACCAGGCTGGAAGGGTGACAGAGGGAAAACAATTCATTTGAGTCACCTGAACTGATTTTCAGGCAGGTCAGGCTTAACAGGGCTAGAGAAGAAGTGATTTGTAATGTTTGGAGAAATGAAATGGTAATACATCAGATGCTGTTTCATCCTGTAAGATACTTATTGCTGCTTTTTAAATGAATGTCTAGGTACCAATATTTGGGGGAGATGCTGGACACAGCATGTATGGAGGTTTTGCAATTTCTGGCTCCAATTTACTCCAGCAAGAAAGTAAAAGGAGTATTTGTTGGCAAAAATAAAACCACCTCCTTGATGTGTTGATCGCTTTCTATTGCAGTTGTTTTCTTCAATAGGAGCTGAAAGGCTTTTGAAGCTTGCAAGAGTATGTAACTCTGACCTTATTTTGGAATCAAATCTGTGTTTATGGCTCCTGGCACGGAAAGAATAGCCTTGATTTTCTCTGTAGTAATACACTGGTGTTTAATTTGAGCCTTGGGTTTCATGGGGTCTATCTGAGCATCATGTCTCTGGGGTAGCTATGTCACTGCTCCCAGACCTGTGAACACCCAGAGCACATACACAGGGTGTCACTGAGATCTGATACAGCTGCATGAAGAAATCTGCTCTCCTGCAGGCCTTGCTCCTCTGCTGAGAGTTGAGTTATTGGGGGATGCTGTGACATTTCAATGAAGGTAGGATTGGAAGAGCTGTACTGATACTGGGGATTTTGAGAGCTCTCCTTGTTCGGTCACACCAGTAAAGCTGTACTGAGACTGCACAAATGTCTGTTCACACAACACAAATGAGGGACTCATCTAAACCCAATTAAAATAAATACTTTGTATTTTGTTTTGTTTTGCTTTCAGGTAAAATACCCTGTCAGGATCCCACCACTGTTACTCACTGCTAGAGGAAGGATTTGTTCACGTCTGTGGGTTAGTCCAGAGAAAAAGATGCTCTGAGCAGCAGAGACCCTCCTTTAGCTCAGTGCGCATGGCATAAAGCCCCATGTTGAAGCCCCATGGTTAGGGTTTATTATTATTACCATGGGATTTTGTTTTACTGCACCTATTAAAAACTGAGACCACAGCTCTCAGTAGGATCACCAGAGCATTTTTACCCAGGCATGAAATCCATGGCTGAGAATTCTGTGGCATTTGGACAACAGGTAGATGCAGTGGGGGACTTCCATGGCCTCCTGTCTCCTAAGCCCTGAATCCAAACTATGGTGGCTTATGAATGAAAACAGGTTTGTGTCTGTGCTTTGTGTTACAGCCCAGGACCTCTGGGTTTGGTGTCTCACAGGCATCAGCCCCGTTCAGTGCTCCTGGGCAAAGCACATGTTGGGGAGAGTGTGGCACAAAGGGGCTCTGCTGCTTGCGGGGTGTGTAGTGGGAGAGGACAGGGCCAGCACATCTGGGCAGATGTGCAGGTGGGACTGGGAAAAGAGGAGATATGTGGTGGATGAGTGCATACTGACACATGCTACACATCCCTTATTTACACAAGCTCAGCAACATACACAAAGGGAGAAGATGGGCGCTCCAGCCTCTGTGAGGATGGATTAGAGTGCTTCCCTATGCAACTCACATTCCTCCTCTAGCCACCTTTTCCCCTTTTCATCCCTGAAGTTCATACACGTACACTGACACTTGCATACCTATACTGGGTGGGCTGGAGCTCCTTTTCTGTAGTTACTTTTCCTACGGAAGACACAGTACTCCTCAATGTCCGGAAGGTGGCAAGCTTTCAATGCACATTGCTCTTGTGCTTCCACTCATAGCATCAGCCAGGTTGGAAAAGACCTTTAAGATCACCAAGTCCAACCTTTACCCCACGAATGCCATTAGTTTCCCCAAAGCAAAGAATCTGAGGAAAGTTGGGACTACAGAGCTCTGTTTGTGCATGGGGTGAAAGCCTGTGTTCAAGTGAGACAGAAGGAGAATCGCCTGTGACTGATGAGCAGCATGGATGGCAGGGAAGCCGTGTTTGCTGCAAGCAGGCACAGATAACAGGGCATTTCGTTTGCCACCCTCTAGAGCAAGGCACTGGGAGACAGCAGTGAGACAGGCTGCAGCATGTTCCCGTGCTTTTGGAATAACTGATTTTGCCGCAGCATCCTGCAATAAGAGGCAGGTCAAATCCATCCCCAGCAAAACAAAACCAAAATAGTTTAGAGACAATCCTGTTCTCCCTCTGCATGTTGACATACACACTTTTAATTCCCCCCATCCCATCCTGTTCAGTGGAAACAGTGTTTAACCACACAGACGTGTCCTTGCAGGCTGACAGCAGGAATTATGTGTTTCTGAGAACTAAAGCAAGCACCTACATATTGTGCATCTACAGATGGGTGGTGAAGTGAAGGACGCCACTTCGTTCTACAGACCTGCTCTAGTCACTGTCCAAACCACACAGGGAGCAGCCATAGCAGTGACCTGCCTGTTCCTTCAAAGAGTACAGCTTCCCCTCCTGCTTTGTGCTTATTTAGGCTGTATCCTCAGTGGTTCAGGCACTGTCCATCCAATGTGCTTGTTTGTCACGGGGCCTGTGACATTCCAGTTCTGTTCCAAGGCTCTGAATGTCAGTGGCAGGCAAGAGGGACCCAGGATGGCAGCAGAGCTTCATGGCAGGCAGGCATCTCTGCAGAGCCATGCTCATGGGTGAATTCCTTCCCTGCAATCACAGCATGTGCTGCTCGGAATGAACCTTCAGAGTGGTTTTTCAAGCTTTCCTGACACCGCAACACCCAATGGAAATCCAAAGAACTCATTCCTTCCACACAAGTTTAAATTCTGAATATGCAAAGCCAAAAAAAAAAACCCTCCAGGTAAGCAAAAAACCCTCCAGCTCCCCATGTGAGAGTAACATGGGTAATAATTATTACTTGGGTCGGGTGCTAACTATTCATTTAGGATCTGATGAAAACTTGGCACTTGCTCTGTTGCTCTTTCCTAGTGAAAACAAGGCTCAAGGTAGACAGTTAACTACCAGACAAGCATGAGAGCACCTCTCCTGTGCTGGCACTGCAGCAGGGTGAACTTCCCCTTAGCTCCCGCAGTGAGGACGTGTGCTGGTGTGCCAGGGTTTTGTGGATTCAACCACTATTTTAGGCCACCGATAAGAAACACAGGGAGTGCAGCTCAGGGTGCCTCAAACATGCCTTTAAGAAAAGCACCGTGCCAAGAATCGCTTTTACACATCCCTGCTTCCAGCATCATCCACAATGAGGAACACAATTCTCTTTCCCTCTTCCTTCTGCCTCTAACCCACTGCTGGTGACACCACCAAACGCAGGAATGGAGCTGGAGACACTCAAAAGGATTATTACAGCCTTTATGTGCACTTGGGGGTGCATAACTGAACATAATACCTGGTTAATAAAACCTCCATCCCAGTCTGTTCTTCCCTTTCGGAGCCTCTCCTACAGCCACAGAACTGATTTTCCTTAGATCTTCATCCTTTCCCCCAAAAGTCTTCCTCTTGCCCTTTGAAATCTCTCCCAGCTGGAAAATGTATTTAAATACACTATCTGACAAGAGAAACAGGGCAGTCCAAAAGGAATAGCTGCTAACAGGTAGGGAATTACCCTTCACATTGATAAAAATCAACCCCAGGAAACCAATATGGGATGCCTTTGCAGGATGACTTACACCAGAGCTGCTTCCAGCAATCCCAGCCTGAGAGCACTGTCACTCATGGCAGCATTAAAGTGGCTCCTGTTAATTGTGTCAAACCAAAGCAGTCGTAGCCACCAGCTTCTTCGATTCAAGGCTCTCCTTTGTGGAGTAATCTCTCCTGGTTTTGAGGACTGGTGTCAGCTCTGGAGTATAAAGGGTGTCACTGCAGGTTATCTCTGTGAATTCACACAGTCCTCAGCTTGGCTCGGCAACACTTCCCTGCAGTTCTGAACCCAGGCCAGACCCTTCCAGTTTCAACTTCCAAATGTTTGCCTTAACACCAGTATATTGAGGAAGGACCTCAAATGTAGAGTTTTGGAGAGACTTGAAAATTCTACTTTCCTTGATGGATAAAACCAATTTCTGGAGTTATTCCATGTTGACTTCTTCCCCTCTTCAGGTAAATGTCCTCTGGACTGCAGTAAAAGTAGTCAGAGACAGGGCATGGATCCCGGATAAGCCAGGATGGTTTTAGCCATCCACTCTGAATTGACAAAAATCTTCGGTTCAGTCTCTTAAGCCACACAAAGAGGAGCAGCTTCCAGCAGGCCAGTGGAATGGGCTTCTGCTTTTACAGAACACTATTTCAACCACAGGCTTGCATTTGAAGAAAGGTAGAGCCAGCTCCCAGTGTGGCTGGGGATGGAGGGCTCTGCCTGTCATCATCCCATGCAAAAGAAGTAAAACCAACAGCAGAAGGTAATAGTCCTTCAAATCCTCTTCCAATGCCACAGTGAGTCCAGGCCCAAACAAACTTGTCTCTCTGAGCTTATCAGAAATGCTGCCAACAGCAAGGTTTAGTTACAGAGGGAGTGAAGATTTTCAAAGAGCTTATTTGTCACTTTGGCTTCTCAGGAGCTTCAAAGTCAGATGTCAGATGTCAGATGAACCCAGACAGTGCCCATGAGATGTTACAAATGGGAGCTGCTGGGATCTGGCTGCTTGGCCTAGGCTTGAACCTCTGTTGAAAACCTTCTCTTCCATGTTAGTCAGTAGAGAATTAAACGCATCAGCTGTCCTTTTGCCTCTAGGTTGTAGGTAAGGTTTGGCAGCAGGGCTGGGAGTCATCAAACAACTGCCACAGGGTGCTGAATGTGCCTTTTCCCTGCAAACAACAGTGGGTTTAGGATGGATCCGAAGGAGCGGGGCTGGTCTTGCTTAAGAGCGCCTGCCCTTCCGTCTGTCAGTAGGTCTGGCTCTCTGCCTGAAGGAAGTGAATTTGGAGCTTGTTCTTAATAGGCATGCAACCGATCCAAGTACCAGCATCAATTCCTGACAGCCTCATCAGGGATATCAGCGAATGTGATTGCCTTCAGAATGAACTGACCTCACTGAGAGAGCAGTCTGAGGGAAGCCAGCACTGCCTATTTATAGAGAATGAGAAACTTGGATAGGGAGGGAACTTTGAATGTGTGGCTTAAACGTAGCAGCTGAGAGGTTACCCAGCGTCTGGGAAAGCCCGGGTGCATATGCTTTCTCTGCCTCAGCAATTATCCAAGCATAATGGCACTGGCTGACTTTGCAGGCTTCCTGCAGATCTCCCAGCTCAGACAGGGCAGTAGATCAGACCAGCCTGTGAGTATCTGGACATCATAGAGGAATGCCTATGGTGCCTACTCAGATGAACCACGGTGTTTGTGCAAGGGGAGGTCACTGCTCTGTGCTCACTGCACTCGCTCTGGGTCTGCTATTCAGATCAGTTTGGCTGCACATCCCAACAGGAATTAATTGGTGCCCTCACTGCCTCATTCCTCATGGAGACCCAGGGTGCAGGCAGCTGGCTCCCATCCTCTAGCCAAGTGACAAGTGGAAACTTCCCTGTTCAACGAGCAAGAGGATTCAGTTAAAATACCAAGGACACCTTACCACAAGCAGGGATTACTGTCAGCTTCTCTTCCTGCACGTTGCTGGGCCGAGATACACAGCATTATGGAACTGAGAAGTCAAATCCTGACAACACCTGCCACTGCTTGGAGTGAAAGAAAGGCCCTGTGTCTCCGGAGGCACGTGAATTCCTGACAGCTGTCACACAGAAACATGGAGTTCTCTTCCAAACGGGATCTCATCCACTTCGACTCATGTACATCTATTTTCCAGTCTAAAAATTGTATCCAGTAACTGAAATTACTGAAGTGCATTGGAAGTACAGACTGAAACCAATGGCTTCATGGTAAAGCAGCATTTAATTCCTGCATGAAATATTAGAGGATGCCAGTTTTGTAATTTCCTCCTTGCTTGATCATGATAACACAGTCCCCCAGGCACTGCAGAGCCAGGCAGGAGATGGAAATGGGAGAGGTGCCAGTAATACAAAACACAGTGAAGGAAACAGTGTTCGAGAGTGACTGTTGTGTGATAGGGAATGTTTCGTCTTTTTCTCCATCAAGTTTTTGGAGTGGGGAGAGATAATAATAGATATTTTAAAAGCTTGGAAACAAATCTTAGGATGCTTTAAACCAGCTTCTAAGCAGAGCTTTGCTCATGCTGTAAATCCCTTCCTCTCTGGAGTTTTAAATGCAACAGAAACAGTAAGAAAAGAGTAAGTACCTCCACCTACCCTCTACCATTGGAAAAAGGGAAGGACAGAAAACACAAACCACAGCACTGTGATTTATATTTAGGTTTAACTTCCCTCTGCTAACAGTGGAGTGTACCAAGGGACACTACACTCATTCCTGCTCTGACCTGCTATAGCACTGATACTGGTGTGTCTATTCTTATCCAAAGAGGCTACCCATGAGAGGAGAAGAGAGCTGAGCTAGAAGCCAAGTGACACAGCAGTGCAAGATGGACTACAGTATGTATTTCAACTGTTTACAATGATAATGTGCTCCAGGTCATTATAGCTGGTTAAGGAGATGCAAACTTCCCACCTGTGAGGAAGTTCATCCATGGCTCGAACACATTTCCCATGTCTGAGGTTGATGCAGGGTTGTTTCTGCATTATCATGTATACCAACCAGAGCATGAGCTGAGAGAGAGTCATCTGCTGGCATTTCGTGGAGCTGTGAGGATACCTGGGTGAGTACACACTTATCTGCCATGGACCGATCCTATAACTGGAACAAACAACACTGCCTTTCATATAGCTGTGTGACTCTAATGACATCCTCAAGTTTCAAACATGTCACTCTTGATAGATGATGCACAGCAGAAAATAGAGGCAGAGCCTGCAATCCTGTCATTTGTACTGGTACAAGACAACAAAGAATCATACGTGCTTTCTATAGAGCACCAAAAAGGGCTGTGTATCATATAAAGAAAGCCAGGTATCCTTTGAGTGAGTGGCCAAGGTCTCCAAAATCATAACTCTAAGTAAAGGCATTTACATGGTGATGTAGTCCAGGAGTCTTGAGACTGGAAAAAGACATACCCCTGATCTACTCTCTTTTAGCATCTTTAATGCTGTGTAGAGGATCTCTTCTCTGATTCATTTTGGCATTTCAAACCAAAAAAAAGCTTTGAAAATAAACTATTGAGAGACTGTTAGAACTGAAGTCAGAGCCCTGCGGATTGCCACCTCTAATAATCACTGGAGAGACTGACACTGGGATTTATGGTAAAGGCCAAGAGAGAGGTGTCATCTGAGTCCCTGAAGAGCTGTTAGGGTGTCAAGACCTGCAAGCTGATTCTACCTAATGCTGATGAAAGTCTCCAGCTCACCTACTGTGGTACTTAGATCATATTTATCTACAGTGTCAGAAAATCTCTGTGTCGCCATGGGATTTTAGATGCATCCAAATTACAATTTGGATTAAAACAAAAATATCCTTGCAAATACAACTTAAGGTTGGTCCACAATGCTCAGCCCCAGCATATCCCAGCTTCAAAAATGTTGGTCGTCCAGCTGAGTGCAGTTTCCCATATGAAAACTACAGAGGATGCTCTGCTGCTTTTTGCAGCAGATTCACATTTCCCAGTTTCTCAATGGCCTGGGTTGCTGGTGGGAAGAGAGGAATCTAAAATAAGAGATGACAACACAGGGAGATAGCTACTGGTAGACTGGAACATACTTGACTGCACTCACCCGCTTACATGGATGGGTATATGGGATATGCTAAGGCATGGAACGTGCTCAAGCTTGATCCTCAAGCAAGCTCCAAGCTTAGCCAAAGTGCTGATAAACAACATGGAGGCATGTGAGGATTTAATAACAGGCTCAGACTCAAAGTGACAGTGTAAATCTATGCTCTTTGTAGCTTCATCCCTTCTGGCTATGTGTTTTTCTACATTTCCCACAATGGAGGCAAGCAAGTACCTCTAATGTCACATGTTGGAACCGGCTTGGCTGAGTCAGTGGTATGAGAGACCTGCTGGGGATGAGCGCAGAGCCAAGGGTCGTCTTGTTCTTAAATCATTAAGAAATGCTTTCCAATTAATCTGCCTCTGCACATGCAGTGGTTCAGGCTTGGATGGCTCTGGGGGGCTCAGAGGGTGAGTCACATACTTATTACTTGTTTTCTTTGTAGATGCTCTTTCACTGAGCCCTCCTGAGAAGGTGGCAGCTCTCCGTCACCTCTGACAGGGCTTGTTCATGCTCCTGTTGATGGCAAAGGAACTTCTGCAACCGGCTTCAATGGGGTGGGAAAACTTACTCTGTGTGCTTTCAAACATTTCTTCAGCTTTGTGACTTTATCATCTCTAGCGAGTTCAGAAAGGTTTCTGGGCTTGAGACCAACTTTGTATCAAGTGAAGAAGTCATCATTATCTAAACCAGGCCTTGGTCCTTCCCCAGCATGTATCTGCCAACAAATGCCTTCCATGGATTCCAAGAACATGCAACAGATGCCATTAGAAGTTTAGAGCCATACAATGTACATGACATTGAGACCAGTGAAGGATATGGTATCTTAGAGCCAAAGGAAGCCAAGGCTGGTTTAGATACACACAAACTGTCTCCTGTGTGGAGAAAGCATTAACTTACAGCCTGTCTAGCAAATACTGAAGAACAGGGATGTTTTCATGATGTGTGTCTAATGCATTGTCCCTCGAGTAGATGAACTAAAGATGCTTTAGTAAAAAGAGAAAACTCTGGAATGGAAAAATGGCCAAAAAGCCATAGATTAAGCTAGATATGCATGATGTAAAAACCAAAACTGAGAGTTCCTGCCTTTTTGAGTAAGTTGAGGGTTGGACTTGAATGTCAGGATCTCCTATACAATTCCGGTTCCACGAGTCAGAATTATCTGGAATTGCTGGAAGCTATGGGTGAAGTGCTGATGAGGAGCATGTATCCTTCCAGGGAGGGAAATGGGCTCAGAGCGGACAGTGAGTGCAGAAAACATGCAGCTCAGCATTTCCTTCAGCCTCTGTTAGGACTGGAAACACATCATCTGAACTGGTGCATGTAGACAGTGAAGGATTTTCCCTTCCACTCTGCAATGTCCACCATTAGCAATTCTGATCTTTAGAGAATTTTTTAAATGAAATTATTTTCCATGTAAATGTAACTGATGGACTCATGTTGGTGATCTGTAACTGGGAATTCAGCATGGAGTTATTGAGAGGTTGTATTTGAATCTCACCTCCTGCCCACAATCTACTTGAAATAAATAAGAGCATCAGAGGGATTTTTTTAAATTAACTGTTAATCCAAAAATGTACATTGATAAAAATCTTACAAACATCCAATGTTAGTGTTTAAGTTTCCATAAAGTTGACATTGGATAATCCAGGCTTAATCTATAGTGGTTTAAGAGCAGGCCTTTAAACTGTGCAAATTCCCATCCAAAGACAATAATATAGTGCCTACCCTTTACATCACAGTAAGACAAGAAATCCTAAAGAAACAAAACGCTAAACCACATCTTTTTTTTCTCTGTTTTAAAGGACTGATCAACAGGCCAAGGAGAAGTGGAACAGCTTCACATCCACCAGCAGCTCAGAGACAAGGCAGAGCAGAGAGCTTCAGACTCATTCTTGACTGGAACATCTCCAGACCTTAGGGCTGGTTATGCAAGGAGGTATTTGTGTGCATGCTTCAATGAAGCATGTTAGAAAACATGACATTGCCTACTTTGGTCCTGTAATTCCTTCTGATGCCGTAACTCTGAAAGGAAATTAGGAACTAATTTAGCAATGTTAGGTCTGAGTTTTAGAAAGAAAAATGTAACTGCTGGATTAAATTGCTGCTTTACAGGCTAAAGTTACAAGGATCTGGGATACTGGTGTTGAGGGACTTGGCTTCAATCCTCTGCCATGAGCATGGTGGTTTTATGGACACCGTGCAAACTTTACAATAAGAGACTGGCTTGGAAGCCGAAATGGAAGAGGGCAACTACTAAGTCTACAGCACAGCTTCCCACAGTAATCCCGGCTTTACTTGGAGGTCTTCCATGAGAAAGCAAAATGTGGTGAGATCACATCCCAAGCTGAACTGATAGAGAAGAGGGAATCCTTCCACAGCTGGACACTGATCTATACGTATAAATATGTGAAATCACAGCTTCCATTAAAGCCTATCCATCACCAGAGTCTTGGCATGTGATAACTCAGCCTGAGTGATTCATAGAAATGACCCTGTTTTCAACATCAAGGGAGAATTTGCAAGATCTCAGCTTGGCAACTGGCAACACCAAGAGTTTAATGGAGAGATGGAAATCATGTACCAAGCAGAAAAAAATGTGGGGGAGGATGTGTGCACAAAACAGCTTGGGAGTTTAGGAAAATATCCAGCCTCCCACTAAGTTGCTATGGGGTAATTAATAAAACGTCTCATTCTCTCCAGCTTTTCTTCCAACCTTTTTCCTCTCCAGGGGCATGAGCTATCATCAAAGAACATTGTTATTTGGCTTAGTAGGTTAATAATGATGGATGGTTTCAAAGGAGCAGGTTTGGAACCCATCTCACCTCCCACTATCATGAATTAATCACAGCACAGCTGGCCAAAGTGTAGGTGGAAAGGAACATCAGGCTGCTTTGGTCTGATGGTGTTACCTGGCACACCAGTATACATTGCAACTTAGTAGAATAACAGTGGACATACTGGGAGCAGATGACATATAATCATCAGCCTCTATTTTATATCCCCTTATTGTTTTCTCCAAGCTGATAGATCACCTGCCAGTGTGCTCACACCATCAGACTCCAGCTGGCAGGCTATTCAGTTTGATGCACATCAAGAAAGACTGGAAGATCACTTGGAAGAAGTCCCAAGAAAAGCAAGAGGAATGATCAGAGCTCTAGAGAATGTGACCTGTGATGAAAGACTGAAAAGACTTGATCTATTTAAGCTTGGAGAAGAGAAGGCAAAGGAAAGACATGATAACAGTGCTCAAGTATGTGGAAGGTAATTGAAAAAAGGAAGGGAATAAAACATTTGCCATGATGGTAAAGACAAGTCACAAGTTTAAAGAGTAGCTGAGGACGCTTTGATGGAACTCTAGGGAATGCACAGGAATGTTGAAGCCCCTGAATAACCTGTGTAAGGAACCTGTGGATTTGCCAAGGTTGCAGGTTTCTGGGAGCAGGCAGGTCGGTGCTATCTGTAGACAGCAGTTCACGCACAGCAGATCCAGCCTTGGGCATGGGGCTGGCTACGTGATTTCTTCAGGTGCCTTTGAGACTTTTAGGACACAGAAGAAATACACCCATCAACAAGAGTTAATGTGGACAAAACGATTGAAGTCTGAGGGATGGCGATACCCAGAATATCTTAATAAAAAGATATATTGTAATGGAGCCTGCAACTTAACCATCAGAAGACTTAAAAGCATGTAAAGGGTTACTTGTGGGATGATTAGAGACTGGGGCTAAGGGGAAATTAATGTTCCACTCATTCATTTTGGAAATATTCTCATTAGTAGTTGCCCCATTTATAGTTAGAGGAAAACAGAACATTGAAATTCCTGGCAGCGGAACACTTCCCTAGTTGCAGATAAATATTGATATTGGCTTCAAGTCAGTTTACAAAAAGAAATGAAAAGAAGACAACAGCTCCAGTGATGCCTGTCAGGCTTTGAAGCATCTTCTGAGAAACTGCTTGGTGAGTATCATTGTGCCGGACACTGAGTCAAAACTATTCACTATGAATAGTCTGATGAGAGGAATTCAGGAGGAAGACCCTGTGGAGCCAGGCTGCTCCTGCTGGCAGTCATCAACCCCTCAGCAACTGCATCTGTACAGGATGTACTGGTTCACCAGGGCTGCACTCCATGAGTGCTTCCACTTTCCAGGATTGAAGCCTGTGCTTTGGTTGGGCATTTGGTGGGGACTGAGAGTAAAACTATGGGGCCAAACCCAGGGGATGCCTAAAGGGATCATCACCTATATTGTAAATACCTTCCTGCAGCTCCTCTGCGGGCATGCTCCAGATCCAGTCATGCAGCATCCATGTACTAACACACCATCTCTGGGAGCTTCATGGTGTGAAATGGTATGGAGAGACCTGGAAAGAGATACCACATTATTGTAGGTTATTCTCTTTCATTTGTGCTTAGACATCTGTGCTTTGGCTTAGATGGGTTTGGATTTTCCACTGCAGTTATATGGGAGGTAAGGATGCGCTGAGCCTGAATAAGCAGTTTTACATGGATCTGTGATCTTTTTCATCCCCTTCCTCACTCATAACCTAGTTAGCAGCTCTTCAAGAGTCACTTTCTTCCTGCAAGCTGTGTAGTGTATAACCCTTCCAGCACATAATGTTCCTTCCTCTCCCTGGGGGAAAATAAATTTAAAACAATAATAATAATGGTAATAGTAATAATACAATTCTTATGCTCTGTGACTTTGCCTCCCAAAGCTGCCCAATTTCTCCCTCTTTCCTACTGCTGGGTCTTCCTTTCACTCAAGTGGTGAGAATTCTCCCCTGAACCCTAACCTTCAAGCCCACAACAGTCTTATTTCTCCAAGATAAGAAGCCAGCAGATCCTATGCACTCTCAAGGGCAAACAAGCCATAGTCCTCAGCAGAAGGCAGTGGGTCTCCTAAACTCAGCAGCTGCCGGACTGGGGATGTACGGGCTGCCCCACACCACCAGCCAGCCTTTCACAGGAGACGGGTGCACCTTCAAAGGTCTGATCCACCACAGAACTGAAATACACAGAAATTTAAGCATCAGTTAGCTTTAAACCAAGGAAGAGGCCATGAAAGTGCCTTTCAGCCAAAGGGGACAAAGAAGTATTCATCCTAAGGGGATGATTTACTGAGTATTCTTCAACACTGACACTTCATTTATCGTTCAGGAATATCTGGTACCTTTCATTTGTAAGTTATAGGAAACAGCTACAAGGGAAATAGAAATAAAGGAAAATAGAAGTCATTCTCAAACTAGTTGCAGACTAATCCCAAATCCTCAGTCAGTGATGTCTCATAGAAGTTTGACTATTCAGCTTGGCTCCTTTTTTCTGGTGGGGAAGTTCCAGAGCTCCTGGCAGAGTCAGATAGCAGCAAATACTAGAACAAGGCCCATTTGCCAAAGGTGCTGCATGCAGCTTTGCTAGGGACTTGCTAGAACAGCTTGGAAAAGTCAATTGCCACCCCGTACCTCAGTTTCCCCATTAGCTTTATGGCAATAAAGACACACAACTGCCTCTGTAAACCAGCATGCATTGACCTGACATATTCTGCCAAAACCAGTGGGAGTCAGGACCTTTCAGAGGGTCCATCAGCACCACCTGACATGTAGATATCTTTCCTAACCTTCCAGCCACCAATACACACATCATAAAATCATAGAATCAACTAGGCTGGAAAAAACCTTTAAGATCATCAAGTCCAGCCACTGGTCCTGATCTGCTTCAGGACATTAATACTCAGGATTTTCCATTCATTACCATTATAAGGGTAGGACAACAACCTCATTAGCCCGAAAAGTCATTATGTGAACAGGAAACTACCTCAGACCTTCTGGCTAATCTGAACTGCCTTCTTCTGGGTTTAGTGTCCCAACAGGATGTGTGGAGGAGAAGACACAGTTGGAAACACAGAGCAAGACAGCACACAGGGGAGATGGGGTCGTCAGGAGACAAGGGGTTTGCTTTCCTGCTCCATGATGTGACCTCAGGCAAGTCACTTAACCTCTGCCTCCACTCCCACTCTTTGGTTGCATAGCTATGGGACAGCTCTGCATAGTGTGGGCAGCCACAGAGCATGCTTGGTGATGCTGAGATCAAGGGGGAATCACTACATTACCTACTCCAACATTTCGTGTGGGCCTGGCCGTTACATTTCACCTAATTATTCTGAACCAAATAATTTCTCTTTCAGAAAGGCTTTGTGTGAAAACATCCAGCAACAGAGAATTTCTCACTCTGGTTTATTCAGCTTCAGAGCTATCTGCTGCTTCTCACTTTGCCGGGTAACCGAGGAGCTCAGCATGGCCCAGTGCTTGGTTTTTCCCCCAGGAATGTGCTTACCTATTTGCTTCACCTCTCAGGATTTTCTTTTACCCATTAAACTTATTTAATCAATCCATGATCCTGTTCTAAAGCATTTTCTCAGCCTTCATGTAACTTCTGTACCTTCTTTTGCCCAGAGAACCTGTGGCAGTGTTCAAGGCCAGGTTGGACACAGGGGCTTGGAGCAAGCTGCTCTAGTGGAAGGGGTCCCTGCCCATGGCAGGGGGTTGGAACTGGATGAGCTTTAAGGTCCCTTCCAACTCAAACCAGCCTGGGACTCTCTGATTCCTTTACAAGTTTTCACTCTTCCTACAGCACCGGAATGGTAAGTCACAGTAGAACAGTTTTGCAGATGTGATGGCACAAGACATCAGTGAGCCTTGTGAGGAGAAATAATGTAATTTTTACTTTATTACATCAGCTGATGGAGATGGAAGGAAAATATTTCATGTACATGCTTTGTCTTTGGTTTTCAAGGTCCAGACCAGTGCCACTCAGAGGAACTGAATCAACCTTTTAGTCCTACTGTTGCTCCACTTCTGCATAATGAACACTGTCACCTTCCTTTGTCTCACTGGGAGATACACCAGCAGGCACCCTGGTTGGCTCATCTCTGACTCTCACTTTCTGCCAGTCACCACTGATACAACCAAAGTCAAGGGCATAGTGGCTTGGTTGACATGTAAATAGATCATAATAACTAAATGATGGGAGAAAGGTGCTTTGAAAACACCGCCTGCTTTTCAAAGGGAAAAGTTTGTCTTGGCAGAAAAGGGAGATTTGTGTGAAAGGTTTTAAAGAGCGTGCTGAAGGGTTTTGACAGCTGTTTTTTTGCCTGAAAGGTTGTATGAAATTCTTCTATCCATTGCTGTCATCTCATCTGTGTTTGTTGAACTCTTCTGGAGCTCCCTGATACGCATTTTAATCTGTCGTGTCCAATATCCCCTGATGTTATCCTTTGAACATTATTTTGCTCCTTCTGATTCAGCCCTTGGACTTGTCTTGCAGCTGAGGCTAAAGCTGTTTGTGCCTTGCACATGACAAGCTGCTGTGCAGTGCAGAGCAAGTCCCAAGGATTGGTTTGACATGTCCAAACAAACAGTGAAGCAAACAGTGATACTAGGAGCATGCACACAGGAGAGGGGGCATTCATCAGCCCTCTGTACTTTCCTCCTTCACCATACTGCAGAATAAGGGGTATTTGCTTCAGGAGAACAAAGAACTAAGGAGTTCTTCCACTTGATTAATATTTTGGGTCCTATTACTGTTTTTTGTTAATTCAGCCACTGTCAGGAGGATATGACCGTTGTAACTGTGCCGTTTAGGTACGTGTGGGCATCACAGCGCCATGGTCAGGAGAACAAAGCAGCCCAGAACTGTGAGCCCTAAGGATTTGGTGCAGGGACTCAGAGAACTGACGACAGCTGAAAAACCAGGAATGTCACAAGAATCATCCCAGGGGCATCCAGCACTTTGACAATCTGACTGTCAAGGTTCTGGGGGAAGAGTTTTTCTTATAGAGAATGTAAAAGGGACAGAAATAAGGGTGGATTTGGGCTTCTGTCAGTTCTATTTTGTTGTATTCTCCATCTAGGGGCAATTTTTTGATCCAACCCTGTTGATTTACCCCTACTATGAAGATGAAATGAAAGATTTTCTCTCTTTCCCTTGGTACGGATCTTCTCTGACACTTGACTTGCTGCCTGTAATTGCCACATCAATCCACGTCTGCAAATCTGACTGCTCAGAACTTTGTCCCAAGCACTGGAAAACTACTGTGGCCCGAAAAGTGGAGCTAATAGGATCCATCTGCCTTGGAGACGTTTTAAATTCCTATGATTTGCTCGTTAATTTTCTCTTATTCCACACAAACGTCAGCGGGGGGGGGAGCTGGAAAAAGGGAAACAAGAAAGGCAGGAAGGGCAGCGGCCAGTGGACGAGTGCATTTCGTGCTGCGGTCACTAGCCGGCGTGATCCCCGCAATCACTGCAACACGTCCTGGTCCCAGGTCTTTCTCAGGGGTAGGCTGGGAAATGAGGAATGTTTCTCAAGAGGAGTAACAAAAAGGAGAACCCTGATGGATGAGTTGGGTCTGAAGAGAAGACCAGAGGTGCTATCAACAGGTTAGGTGGACTATTATTATCCTTAAAAGGCTCTGAATGAGCAGAGCAACCAGCACCAGTTCAGTCCCAGCCACAAAGCCATGCACTAAGACATAGACACAGGAACCATTTTCAAGTAATCCAGCAAAGAGGTGAGCCAGGGAGACAGCACAAGCTGGTGTCTTCCTCATCCCCCTGTAGCAGTGCTTACTTTCCTGCCTGCCCTACCAAAGGGCAATAACTGCCCTGCAAGAGTGTGGACACATAGTGGTGGCACAGCACAACCCAATGCTGTGGAGGTCTGTTTAGGTACTTAAAGTGTTTGATGCCTTTTTGTTTAGAGAAACTATATACATCCAGCCCACAGGATCATCACAGAATCCCAGCCTGGTTTGTGCTGGAAGGGACCCCAAAGCTCATCCAGCTCCAGCTCCAGCCCCTGCCACGGGCAGGGACACCTTCCACTAGAGCAGCTTGCTCCAAGCCCCTGTGTCCAACCTGGCCTTGAGCACTGCCAGGGATGGGGCAGCCACAGCTTCTCTGGGCACCCTGTGCCAGCGCCTCAGCACCCTCACAGGGAAGAGCTTCTGCCTAAGAGCTCAGCTCAGTCTCCCCTCTGGCAGGTTAAAGCCATTCCCCTTGGCCTGTCCCTACAGGCCCTTGTCACATTCCGCTCTCCAGCTTTCTTGTTGGTCCCCTTCAGGTATTGGAAGACTGTTACAAGGTGTCCCCTGATCCTTCCCTAAACATGGTTTATAGTGAGAGTCACTTGTGCCTGCACCAGCACCTCCCTGCCGGAGCTGCAGGCAGAGGATGCTCAGCAGCTCCCAGCTGCATCTAGCACAGAGAATCACAAGATTTTAAGAGAGGTTTTTCAGGCTTGTTTCAGACAGACTTACGTTCTGCCTGTGCTGCAAGAAGGATGCAGACTCTCTCTAAATGAAACTATCAGTTCACCCACCCTGACCTACTGTACATGTGTCATGCAGCGTATCACCATTGCCAGGTACACATTGGATGTGCCTTTGTCTTTTCTCCAGTCTGAGCTGCTGCCCACAGCTGCTGCCTCCCCAAGGGCTGTTTGAAACCAGGAACTGGAGAAAAGCTGAACTACCCAAACCTGAGCCTTTCCTGGAGTTGTGGCTGCTTCCTGAGGGCATCACTCAGTTTCATAAAACCTTTACTAGCACAAAGGAGAACAAGACATAGAAGGAAAATAGCACCCGGAAGAAATCAGTTCTTTGTGTTCTTGTCATATAAGGGAATTATTCATCCATTTCCAAAAGGCGCTGGGCAGCTCTGATAACCATGATCAACACACTAATAATTAACAAGGAACACTTCTCTCTCCAGGTGAACATGTGGTAACCCTGTTACCAGAAACCCAGCAGCAAGTCACACAAAAGAAATCATACGATCATCCACTTACTAGCACTTCTTATATATCCCAGTATTTTTCTAACGTAAGTCAACTTGATGAACACAAACATACTCTTCTTCACCCTGAAGATGAATACTGAAATCTTCATTTTGCCCATAGGAAACAGAGGAATAACCAATCCAAGGGCTCAGACACACCAAGAACTTGCTGTGTTGGCTGATTTGCATGCTCAGTGAAAGGTAAAACCCACAAAGGTTTCCTCAGCTCGCTCTCACATTGCAGCATACAGAGGCCAGTCACCGTCCTGTAACTTGCTCTCTTGCAAGGCACCTGAGTTTCCACGGAAATCAATCACAGCAAAGCACTGAAATACCATCTGAGAGTTTAATAAGGCCACCTAAAAAGTGACTTGAACAGGCTTCCCAAGCACCACAACCAGTGAAAGATCCTCCTTCATTTGCAAGCTCTGAAGCTTTTACAATAGCATCTAGAAAAGAAAGATAATCTGAGGTTGTTTGTGTGATTTTAGGTTACTACACGTGATAAATTAAGTGCAGATTATAAACTACAGTGTTTGTGTGAGATTATAATTAAAAGAGATTACTAAAAAGAGGAAAATAGCGTTTGTTATTTCAGACTTTCCTCTGGCTTTAATTTATTTTGGTTTTAAATGTCATTTTCTTCAGTATTTCATTGTTAATTTTGTTTATTTCCAATGTTACAACTTCCATCGGCACCAAAGCCAAGCTGGACCACACAGAGTGCATTTCTGCAAGCTTCATATGAACTGGTCTGCCTCCAGTTCTGAAATCCAAAAGGCTGAGGAATTCTCCTCATATCCCTGCTACTGATTTTTAGTAACCTCACCATGACGCAGGTGTGAACTAAGAAGGTATTTGATGTAACCAGGTTTATGAGGCCGTGATTAGTAAGCCAGGTGATGTTGTAGGACCCAGGAATGCTTCCGGGCTCCCAGGTCTAGGTGTAAATACAGGCAAAGCTCCAACTCTGTGCCAGGACCAAGTCTCGACCCTGCTCAGCTCTTCCTGCAGTTCAGTTTCCAGGCAAAGAAACACAAGCCCATGAGCTAGAAATGCTCTGGCCTAAGCCTGAACAGGCTCCTGAGGAGGACCAGAAATGCAGTTTATTGCAGGGCACCAAACAGATGCAGCCCTACAGTGACATAATCAAGATATAAGTGACATTAACACCATTTCCTTGGGTCTGTGTTTCAACACTTCCTCTTCCATCTGAAACAGTGCACAAAAGGCAGTGCATTAGCACCAGGGTTGAAACCCAAGGGAGATGCAAGGGCAGGCTGGCCAGACACAAATCAGCACATGCTCACAGCTCTAGAGTGGCACCAGCTTGTGCTTCCCTGCAGTTACAGAAGATACAGGCCGAGGAAGACAACGTGAGTCAGATACTGCTCTCATGTCATTCCTCACCCAAATGATCAGGGATCTCTGTGCAGGTGCTGGTTTGGTGCGCAACAGGAATTTGAGCTCTCATGTCATTGGTGGCTCTGATGTATGTGTGGAAAGAGAGGAGCTCTTGCTTGGTACCCTCTGCCTGAAGAACTACCTGCTTGCTAGGGCAGAAAAAGCCAAACCTTTCCCACCTTGTTTTACAGCAATCTCTTGCTCAGGGGTCTCATATATTTTCTACGATAGGTACTGAAAACATTTTGGCTCTATGCACTTTAGTAGCCAATGTGGTTTTAATCCTGTGTGAGGGGGAAGGGACTTAATTTTTGACAAGCGTTGTTAATAATGAGTCATTTTCTAGCACAGACAGTCTCCTGAGGTTTAACCTATAGCTTTTCTTTCACCCCGCTTAGGTCTTCCCACACACAAAGTAATTTGGCTCTGTAGAGGCCCTGTCATGGTTATTTATGTATTCTAGACCTCTATTTGTTCCCCATCTCTCTCTCATCACAGCTTGGTTCTGAATGGGAGTATCTCCAGGCAGAAAACAAAACACTTCAAAGAAAAGACACCATTATCTTCCTCCTCCTCCTGTGCGAGCTCCCTGGTGGACTTGGTAAAACCCACACAGCTCTTGGCAATTCCTTCTGTGTCAGTAGGAATGTAAAATCCCACTGAGTTCATATTTACTACATCTTTGTGACATGAAAGCACTTGCATTTCAGGGTTATATTTTCTCTTTGCATTTCTATTCCTCTGTTTGTGGGCAGAGAACTCGGGCTTAGAGAATGATCTGAAACCTGTGTGATCTGTAGCCACTTTCTGATGGTGCACGTTCATACCCTACATCCCACAGCCACGTACAAACATCTCGGGCAGTTTGGTGCTCTCACAAGCAGCATTCCCAGCAGATAGATCACTGCCCTAATACCCAAGGCAAACTGATGTACTCTTCTCCCATTCCACACACACCTCAGGTCTTTATTATTTAAGGTTTCATGTCAAAACAAAGGCTGCGTTAGGCACTTTGGATGGGTACAGTGCCTAAAACAACAGAGCTGCAATTTCTGATGGGATTTAGGTGTTACTACAATAGAAATGATAAATAGCAATTGTAACAGAGACATTTATAGAAATATATATCCAGATATATATACTTTACTCCCTCTAGCATTATTTATTCGCTATGATGGGGCAGTGAACTCAGCAATGAAAAACACAATCATACATGCCTTGTATTTTGCCAAAAATACCAAAGTGCAATGAGTTCCTTTGTGTATCTGCACTACTGCTCCTGACTGAATTAAATCACTTGACTGATACCTCCTCACCAGTTTTTACAGGCCACGCAAGTGCTTTTGCTCTCCAGGTAGCACTTGGATTTTAAGAGTTGGAAGACTCCGGTCATGCTTCCGACATTAGGCACTGACTGCCCATCTGCGGTTAGGTGCCTGTGGGTTGAGGCAATGTAATTCCTTCTGGTTTTGAATTAAGTATCTGTGACTGCTGCAGGCAAGCAGAGAGCTGAAGAACAAACAAGCCTCACCTAGACCATATACCATGGTTCCTGCTTATCTGCATTACATGACAGAATGGCCATGGTCCCCATGAAGCTGGGGGAGGACTACACTGCACTGGGGATAGCTCATGGCTCAGAAATGGCTGTAGCTTTGAGCAGGCTCTCCCCTGCTGACTAGTGTTTGAAGCCCGCAGTGAAAATAGATGCAGGTCAGTGAGCCAGCTGCTTGAATCCATTTAACCAGTTATAGGGATGCCCATGTGTAGCCGCTTCACCTTTCAGACTTTCCCTGTTAAAAATGCAGAACTTGGCCTCTTCAGTAGTGGTGGTGTAGATGTAACTGTGAAGATGATATATTTCTGTACTTCACACTGCCCTTTAGCAACAGAAGACACCATGCAGTGTGGGTACCTCTTATGCTTTGGAAGTCCGGGTCAAAAGGACAGCGCAACCCCATTTTGGACCTGAGGTTTTCTTTTGAAGCTTTGTTACAACCCTTCAGCCTCAGGAAAGGATGCATAGCCTGGGCTATGGATGCCTGTGCTCAAAATTCTCCTTGGCTGCTCTTCTAGTATCCTTTGTACAAGGGCTGAACTCACTCCTGCATCATGTTGAGTGCCTCCTCAGAGGTGCTGATGGCTCCCTTTTTTCACTGTCTGCAGTGGGAGGAAAACAGCGCAGCCAAATGTTTATGGTGCCGTAAAACCCAACAACAGTAATGAGGTGGTGACACGAGCAATGCAATATCTGCACAGCTCCCAAGCTGTGCTGCCCTTCAGCTGATCCATCATCACTGCCTCTCTGACAAGGCACTCTCCCAGCCCTCTGGAAGGAAATCCTCGACAATCATTTTATGAACAAGGAAGCGCAAGTACCAGCTTGGAGATGAAGGTGCTAATTGTGGCACATCAGCAGCCAGGAGAAACAATTCCTCTAGGATCTCACACATTAATCTCCTGTGGCTGCTGGTCTGAGCAAAAGGCATTCCCTTAGCGGTGCTGACAGCTGCTAATAAGACAGCAAAATACCCTGCAAGCATGGCCATGAATGCTGCCAGCCAGGAAGCTGGGGGTTCACATCACTGGCAGATCTCAGCTCCAACATTTCCTTGTTGGATAAGGAAGAGGGGATATAGTGGAGCCCCTTGAGGGCAGGAAAAGGGAATAAATAGTTTTCCATGCATGAGTTGCTCTATTGGTGAAAACAAGGCTTGGTGAAGCAGCACAGCTCGGAATGGGTCATACTTTCTGGCAACTCTGCATGCTATCTTGAGGTCTATTGCCACCAGTGTTGAAGATAAAAGGTAAGGAGTAGCTATCATTTCATGACCAGGTTGCTGACGCGAGGATATGCCTCAGCTGGGAATCTCAGTAGTGGATATTTTTAGGGGAAAGGGCTCTGCCTACTTGTGTTTACATCCTGCCCTGGCCAACTGGCATCTGAACATCACAGATCACAGAAGTGGTGCTTGGAAACGATTTCTGGAGGTTTCTAGTCCAATCTCCCATTCAGCTATTGGACTGTAGCCACTCCTCAATCAAGGCAGCCAAGGCAGAGAGCCCCTGGGGATAGCAATGGCACAGTCTCTCTGGTAACCTGCCCAGTGCTGCATGGTCTTCCTAGTGAAGAGATTTTCCTCCATACCCAGTATGGATATCCTACACAACAACCTGTGGCTGTAGCACACTTACAAAGAGGTAACGAAAGAAAGCAGATTTGGTACCTCAGCTGCACACATGGATTTACCTGAAATCAAGGACTTCAGATCCAGTTCCCAGGAACTCATCCTTGCCCCTCTGGTGTTTCCACATTCACAGCAAGGGAAAGGTAAATTAGAGACTTAACCCTGAATACTGACAAAAATCTGTGCCTTGGAGAACAGCAGCTTCCAACGGCATCCAAATTCCATGAACCTTTCCAGGGACAAACACCTCCCCTCCTCCACATCCAAGGGCCTGACTTGGTTTCTTAAACTCCTGACAATGTCTGGGTTTGTGGCAGGGCTTTTCCAAGCTCCATCAGCAAACCCAAAACCGTGGCTAATCTCTTCCTTTGCAGAACTTCCCTTTACGGATATTCTGTCATGAGGAGATGGCATGAAGTGAGGAAAAAGACCAGACTGCTATGCCAGGTGCTGGGATGCATTATGGATGCAACAGTAGTTCAGCCACAGCATGCACAAACACAGCTATACGTCTGGCCGGAATCAAAACACACTCCTAAACTGGCACCTTACCTCCATCTCCTTCTGCAAGACCCTGACTGACCTTAATACTGAGCAAGATCCCCATCCTACCTCCTCTATTGGCTCTATCCATCTATTATTTGGAGACACAAACAGGCTGTCTTGTGAATTAGAGGTTCCAAAAAGAAGAGAAACTTGTTGCATCAGGCAAATTCCTGCACTTCCCTTTTGCTAAGTTGAAGCTGGGCAAGCATCCATAGAGACCAGTAGCTAGACAGCAAAAAGAATCAGAGGAGGAAGAAAGGAACGCAGGGAAACACACAAAGTTATAAACTAAAGTTAGGAAATGGAGAGGAAAGGGTGAAGTCTGGGGAAGTGGTGAAGGGAATGGGAATAAGAGGGAAGATGAGGGGGCAAGGAGACACTCTGGGAAAAGCAGCATACAGTCTCTGCTTCGAGTTACCGTAGATTTCACTATTAGCAAAGGGAATCAATGGCTGGCCCCAAGCCTCACGCTGGCAGCCTCTGCTGTTCTGATCTCAGGACCAGCATCTGTCAGCAATTTTCAAGAGGAACCATTAGAAATCACTATGTTTAACAGTTTGTCTTGGCCCCCTGGAATTTTACCACCCCCCATCAGCTACTGCAAGAAAAGCAGGGGGTTGGAAGGAGGAGGGTGGAAGTGAAGAAGGAAGAGAAAACAAAATGGTTCTTGTAAGATTTAAAGCGTGCCTCCCCTTTTCCCCTGCTTATATGCCACATCCGCAGAGGTGATGTATAGATGGTGCTTTTGGCCTCATTCCTGCGTGCTCGAACCACACGGATGCTGGTTTAGAGGAGAGCTGGCTGGAACCTCCCTGTGAGCGGGCTCCAGGCGTCTCTGCTGGGGAGCCTTCCCGGAAGCAGAACAGACTCGGAGATTTATAGAGCTTTGCAAAGGAAATTGTTCCTGACACTCCTGACACAAGAGTGACTTCTGGGCATCTCACATATAAATCCAACAGAAAGGGAGATGTAGCATTTCCCAGAAGTGGCTCAGTCACTTGGCTACCACCAGACGATTTATTCCATCTGTTCTTCGGACCACATCCCTAAATAGTGAGCCACAAAAGGCAGCGTGGGGAGTGAGGGAAGGGAAGAGCAGTTTCTCAGGGCATTTTGGCAAGCTTGGCAGTGTGCAGTGCTCGGTGGTCACTCTGGAGGGTACACCCGACCGTCACAGCAAAAAGGGGGTTTAAATAAAGCGTCCAAAGGGCTGGTTCTGCTTGGCACCAGTAAAGCTGGTGAAACAAAACTGAATGAAAGAAAACAAATCACTGCAGTGAGGTTTGAATGTGTTTTCTACAGTGCCAGTAGCGTGAACTGAAACCGCTGTGCTGAAGGAGAGACTTACGTGGCAGCTAAAAGATGGGCAGTCACAGCGGTAAGGAACACTGTGCTGAGTGGCTTATGAGGACCAGAATCTGGTGTCTGATCCAGTTTTCTCCAAGTGTGACGTAAATCCAGCCCCAAAGCACCAAGTGTTACAAGGATTTAAAAGTACACTGAAGACTAAGTGGGATTTCAGGTCCAGATCTGAGCTTTGATGCTGCCTCACTTTCTCTGTGAGTTCAATATAAGTTGTATAATTCTAGGGGGGTGAGATCTGTTTGCGTCCATCAGGATTACGCAGTCTGAACCTCACACTTCTGTTCTGTTAGGTATACAGTGTAAATAAGAAGCATTTCCCTTCTGCACCTTCTGCTTTATACAGAATTCACCCTTTCTCTGCACTGCTGGAGCCAGCAATACCTGGAGACAGGCTGTACAGAGGATACACCAGTAAGCCTGGCCTCATGCACATCCCAAGATGCCCATTTTGTCTAGACTGGAGAGAGAAGACTTGTAGGAGTCAAGCTGAGCCTTAACAGTTGGACTTGATGATCTTAAAGGACCTTTTCAACCTGAATGGTTCTATGGTACATGTTAGCAATGGAAGAGAATCTGGGTTGTCACTTGCCATACCAGAGACCAGGGAACGGTACCTTGAGTTCCTGTTCCACGCAAGGAGTGAAATCCATTTGCTCACAGGCGTTCTGAATTTTCAGTGGTATCTTACTAGAAAATAGCTGGAGTTAAACACACAGATTTGAGAGTTTTCTCCTGGGCAAAAAAAAAGCACATCAGCAGTGTAACAATTTGATTTACTGCACAGAGTCCTACTGCAGGTTTGAGACCAGCTCTAAGACTGCTCTCTAGCATCTCTCTTGACCTCAGAAGAGGTGAACCCCTTTATCACCTTGATGGGCAGATTGAGCAAGAAGCGAAGGAAAGACTCAGGGGAGAGATGTCTCTCAGCTTGTGCTTGAAGTGACTTTAAACCCTTCCAAACAGAAATGCCAAATGAGTTTTAGAACCTTCCAAACAGAGGAGAGGTAAATGAGTTTTTCAGATCCCCTGGATCCTGGACATGTGCAAACACAATGTGACTTGCAACATTTTGTAGCCTGAATTCCAGCAACTCCATCTAACACAATGCAGTTTATAGAATGTTTTCACACCAGGGACAGGGTGACAGACGAGCAATATGGGCAGATATATTTAACAAGACTGATATTAAGTAGCCAGCATGCTCTTGGCACATTACATTTGGAGTTTAGCTGAGTTTTAGAGAAATACCTATGGTGAGTTAAACTAAGCTTGGCTACCTTTAACCTTGGACTAGATTACCACACAGAGAAGAGTGGAACCTATAGATACCAGCCAGTTTTAGGTTACTGAATAGATAACCCCCTGTTTTATACATTTGGTTCTTATTTGAAACTTTCATTGCTTGGTTCTATCTTTATTTTCCCTGTCAAATAGCTGAACAAGTTGTTTTGTAATCAACTTTTGTTTTGTTTTTCACTGAAACAAAAAGGATTCCTGGTTAATATGACATGATTCAGGACTTTAGAAAGGAACAGAGGAATGGGAGCATCTGTTTTCACATTGCCTCGATGGGACAGACTTTAATGAAGCATCTGATTAAAAATGTCTCCTCCTGCATTATATCAAGTCTCAGTGCTTTTACTGCAAGTTAAGAATGTGCACACAAGTTAACCACAGACTCGAGTCCAAAGGTGATGGAGCTGTCAATAAAGTAAGTAGAACATTCTAGATTAGCTGCAAAGGAGATGGATCACGGAAACTAAAGAAGACTGTGGCAGCTTGGCTAATGTCTAGGAACACTTTAGATCCAAATGTATTTGGAGGTTTACCAGGGAAGCTATCTAGTACAAAATAGTCTCAAAATCAGAGCCAACAACTTTTAAATTCATTTTTCCATGTTTAATTTGCCATTAACTGCCTCACTTGACTGATGATGCCCTTTTAATACTCCTGTGGGTATCTCTGACATCCCAGGTTCTTCCAACTGCTCCAGTTAGAATGGTTTAAGTTACCTTTGAGAATCCATCAGCCTATTTGGACACATGGAAAATCCAAGAATTAAAAAGTAAATAATAAAACAAAAATCTTGAATTTTCCAACATCATTTTGTCTCCTCAAAAATCTTTGAAAACATTTGGAAAAGATCTGTATAAACAGTGAACTTGTTTTTCTACACCAAATCCCTCTACCTGCTACAGTCTGCTCACTGCTTGTCCTTGAACCAGAGCCTCAGCCATCATGAACCATGCACTAAGGAAGTCAAGTAAAGCAACACTGCTTCACACCAGGCAAAGTCTTGGTCCACCATGTCCCTGCTGTCCAAACTTGTAGTTCAAATTGTTTCTACATCATAAATGCCTTCTTTGTCAGAAGGATGCGATACCTGAAGCGTTTACCATGCATAAACCTCTCTCTCCCTTTGGAGCTGTAAATGTTTGATACCTTCCAGCAACTCATCTCTGCAATCAGCTCAGAAGAGAACATTTTTGGATAATGCTGTCATATTTCCTAAAGCAAAACAAGTCATTCAGAGCAGCAGATAAATTAATTCATGGTGGAAGTTTAAGTATGTCTTGATTGCAACACAGCAACACGTAGCAGTGCGAAGCCAGGGATTACGTGACTACATCCAGCGCTCCTTTCTGGGAATAACCAAACCGTTTCTTTGGGATTTCTTTAACTTTCCTTTCTCAGAACCACTTACTGAACATTTTATTATGAAGCAGATATTTCTCTGATTCTGTGAGTTTGTAACAGAGACCTTACAGAACAGAAACAACCCAAAGTCAGCAGATGGAAGATGTGCTTTCACATACGCGCCTGGCCACTGACAGGAGGCCAGGAAAAGCAGGTGTATCTCTTTTCATGAGTGTTCAAGTAAACTCTAACCATGCTCCGGAACAAAAGAGTGCTCCACATGGCTACAGTCACTGCCTGCAGAGTATCATGAGCTGAGGTTTGACCTCCCTGTAGCACTAAGACCAAACATTTATTTGAGTTTATGGGAATTAAGCTCCAGAGTATCACCAGAAATCAGGGATGTTGGTATAAGTCTAATGTAGTATTTCTATCCTATTTAAACTTCTATGAATTCCTGGCTGTATAAGGTAATCTGTTTACTCTTTGCTTCATATGGGGTGCACTGCTAAAGGTTTCAAAGAGTTTCCATCTTCTAACCCCAGCGATAAGTGAACTGAAGTGGAAAGATCCTCTCTTTAAATGGAGGTTGCTAACGTGGTCACAAATATAAGCATCTCTAAGAAAACATTTAGAGCTCTAGCTTCAAACTTGGGTCTGAACTGAATGAACTGGGAGTGCAGAGAGGTCCTGGCCAAAGTCAACCAAGACAAGAGGGAGGGAAGGAATGTAAGAGAGTCTGGAAAAGTTTAGTTATATGGAGCTTAGAGTCCAGAAAGTTCTGGAAAGGCAAAGACTGGGATCCTTTATACACTAGAGGGATGATAGCTAAATCTTCAGCTTTATCCTTTAAACCCTTTTGCCCATTTCATGACAAACATTAGCACTAAACAAGTCTAAATGAACCACCTTATTTTGGAGCTACCCTGAAGAGCATGTCACACCCCAGCACCCAGACTTTGAGTTACTCTATTTCTGAGAACTGCCCACCATACTTTGGGCCACAGTGGCACAGAGGAAGAGGAGGGACACTGCCTTGTCAGCACCCTCACCTCTGAGACGTTGCCAGCACCTACACACAGCATTTCTTGGAAGCAGAGAATGCCACAGCACAACTGCATGTCCCCAAGACTGTCATTAAAGAAACCCACCAGCATCCTGCTGGCAGCTGAGAACACAAATGGAAAATCACAGGCTTTAATTTGATTGAGAGTGTTTTGATGAAACATGGAAACCAACTGATTTCTGCAGAGGTGGAAGCTAAAGATAGACCTGACCAAACTGACGAGATCAGCAGCATGCTGGGTTAGACAGCCTGGCAGTGTGGAGGATGATGGGGAAAGCTCCTGCCAAAGAGAGAAAGCAGTTGGTATAGGAGCTCCCAGTCACTTCAGATCTACCTCTCTCGGAAGTCCCACACTCCATAAGCCTCTAAGAAGAACATTCGGTGAAATGTTTTGCTCTTTGGCACTGAAGGATCTCATAACAGCACCATTTCCAGACAAACTGGCTTGAAAGCCATGGTCCTTGTGAAAGGGGGTTTCAGCAGCAACTCCTTCCCAAGGACAAAGTGGAAGAGGGCAGTGGAAAAAGTTGCCTATAGAAGGACTAAAATAGGCTGAAATAGTAACAGTCTTACTGTAAAAGAGCATGGAAAGGAAAATCTGCAAGTCAATGAGAGAATTCACACGTATAAATAGAAAAAGGCAGATGTTAATGAGTCATTGCTAGCTCAGAGAAATAAACCATTTGCCTTTTCTTGGAGTCACTGGTACATCCTGCAGCAGCAGAGGCGACCCCTTGACATGAGCCATTTTTAACAATTCATTACTCATGCAGTCTTCCAGCTGTTCAAAAGCTCCTTGAAGGAGTCAAAAACATGACATCATCTCTTGCCCATGCTGTTCCCTACCTGAAACACCACTGGTTGCTGGGGGGATTAGCTCTTGTGTGTGAACAGGAAGAAACAGAGTCTGGAAGAGAGCTTACAAGCAGACAAGGATAACCCTGCTTGTAGGAGGGTGCTCTGGCACTGTAGCTCTTTATGCTCAATACTGACCCTACAGCATTCATCAGTCATCAGCATTTTTCTTTTTGCAAGGCAAGAAAAACCTCAAGAAAGGTGTGAGGTTATTGTCAGCTCTGCTGTGAAATACCAGCTCCTCATATCCTGCTGTAGTTCTCAATACAGCTATGAAAAATGTGTTTCACAGTGGTATGTCAACAGGCATCCAGAGGTGATCTGGGGTCCAGATGTGAAGCTAAAAGGATGATATAACAGGGGAGGAGAGAAGCACAGGGACATAACATGAAACTTCCTGAAGTGCTTACCAGCTTCCAGGCATGGTGGTCTGGCCCAGCAATTTGGTGCTAAGCCTTTAATCTATAGACTGAAGTTTTGCATCTGTAAAGTGTTTTTGGGGGCTTTATTATTCAGGATGATTTCAGGCTGCAGGATAAGTAACGTATAGCATATGGAGCATAGAACACACTGTACATCGTGCTGAATAAACAGGCATTCAAAGAATGCAGCTAGGAGAAGTAACTTCTTGAAATGTTATTTTTAGACTGTATTTCCAGGCCAGCTTCCATTGGCTCCACTCCCTGATTTTTTGCTCTGGTTATCACAGGCTATCTCAAGGTTTCTGTCTGCCAGATTGCTGCGTGAGCGTTCCCCTCAATCGCTTGCTATAAAGGACAGTCAGTCCTAGGGCATCTTTGGACTACAACCGTGGACTTAACCTCAAACCAATGTAATTTTCTTTCTAGTGATTTCTTTCCTACCCTGCAATCATGCTCAGCTTCCTTTCCAGGACCATGATGCAGTGATGTCAGCAAGAGGAGCAATTTCTGATTCACAAGGGCAGGCAGCAGCAGTGCTACCTACTGGCTCTCACACTGCCATCAGCCCTGACTGTAGGAAAGGGGCACTAAGAATTCAGTCAGGATCAGGACTGAATCCTGAAAACAGATGTCCAATTTAGGCCCATCTCCATCCCAGAAGTCACTGCAATAGGGAGTTAGGGTAGGAGATGGAATTGTTCAGTTACTGATTTAATGTTAGAATACAGATGTATGAAAGAGAGAGAAAAGATGGCTTGTTGCTAACACATGAGTTGGATGCATGCTTTGGAAAGGAGAGGGCTTCAGTCTCCAGGCTTGCTGAAGTGAGGCATTTCTGGCATGAATCGATCAATGTTGCTTTGTACAGTGAAGCAGTAACAGTTCCTTTCAGTCATACAGTGAAGTCTGCTAGTACAGAAGGAATACTGGGAGAAAGAAAAGGTGACTTTGAAAAGTCAAATGGGGAGGCTTGTAGAATGAAATTTATTGTTTCTTACACACTTTCAACTGTCTCGCCATCCAACTCACACAGATATTGTTGTCACACACATTACCCAAATGACCTCTAAATGAAGGGGTGATAATGTATTCTTATATTCCCCAACTTGAAACCCAGTTCTAAATTTAGGAATACTGTTATCTGCCTAGCGAGGAGGATCAACGTCACTTGTGGGACACCTTGGACAAAGATGCTGTTTGGACACTTACGGAATGCAGTGTTACAGTTGCTATTTCAGAAAAAGGTGTATGTAAGGTTAGGTAGAAATCTATGGGGAAGACCTGGATCCCCTGTGAAAGACTCTGGAAGAAGAAACATGAGACAGAAGTTGGGCAAAATAGATTCTTTCCATCCCAAAACTGCAGCCAGACTAGTTCTGGAACTTACACTGTATGAACAATTTAACCCAGAGAAAAGGGTCTTCTCCCAAGAGACTCTTTCCAAAAGAGAAAGTGAATTGGTTTTGGATGTTAGCACGTAGTTACTCCCTCCTACAACTGACAAACATCAGCTCAGACTTGTAATTGCTTTCAAACTTGAGCCAGCTGCCATGGGGAAGAGGTTGGAAGACCATAAATATTGGCTGACAAAATAATGGAATGGATTCAGGCTCCTACGCAAAGGAACATGTTGGGTAAGACCTCCCTGTGCCTTGGTTCTGACTAGCAATGAGTTCTATTGTGATTATTCAAGCTATTCACATCCTTGAGTCCTGAAGAGGTTTGTGTTCAGAGGTACTGAATACAGAAGAGGTTGAAATCTTGCAAATAATCAAAGACAAACATCTCCCAGTGTGCCTGAGGAATCAGACACATTTGCCCAGTCAGCTTGCTCAGCATGTATAGACTTGGCCTTTGTAGACTCTACAGCTGTTTGAACATGGGCATTCACCGTATTCAGCAGGAGAGAGAAACTCAGTTAAGACCAAGTCTCGCTGTGAATCAAATAGCTGCATTTAAACGTCTAACAACTTGAACATGAAACAAACAACAGAACAAAAGAGAGACAAAAAAGAAAGGGTAAAGGCAGGAATGAAGGACAAATGAAACTGAGATTCTCCCAGAGGTACAAAGGATAGGAGCTTTAGTTAGGTCTTCATCCTAAGTCTGGCCTACCTCTGCTCTCATGAAGTACAATTTTGCATGGAAAGATGGAGATGACACTTTGTGATCCATACAACAAATTGTGTAAGTCCTTGGTATTATCAACCCTACCGTACTGAAACCAGAAAGGAAGGTGCCAGACACATCATTTTCTAAACTGAATCAACATTGAAGTTACAGGTTTCACCTCTCACAAAGTTGGATATTTTGAACACCAAAATACAAGCATAAGCAAACAAGAAGGGTTTTGCATGTAAATGTGGTTGGAATACTAGGTTGTAAAAGCAGCTGTGCAAACTTTATGGCTGTGATGTGGAAATAGGTATGTGTTTCTTAAAGTACTCTCTGCAGTCAAAACTCTCCATGTCACTATTATATCCAACAAATACATATTGCTTGTGGAAGGAATAGATTGCAGGAGGGACAAGCAGTAAGTCACAATTTTCACTTCCGGGTAACTGCACAGACTGTGGATTTGAAAACAATTTATTTGCTAAACAGGAGTAAGTCAAAGGTCCGTGTTTGCAGTTGGTGGGAAAATGTTCAAGTCAGCTCAAACACCTCAGCAACAGCCTCAGAAAGGAGCATTATTTTGTATTAAGTGCTGCAGAAGAGGTTACCTCTAGGCCAGCAAGGAACTGAGCCTCCTGGGTAGGGCAATCTTTTATTAACTGCTGGTGATCTGCCCTTCTGCAAACAGAGCTTTTGGTCTCCAGGACTAGGCCAGCACCTTTGCGGTTACCCAAGTGCAAAGCCAACAAAATACTTTCCTGTATTTGCTGCTCTCGCCTTGCCTTGACCAAGGGAGTGTCTGAGGCTGCTAAACGGTGAACCATAGCTGTGGCTGAAAACAATGATGGTTATCTCTAGTCTGCCTACAATTAATTACTGGTTTAGTTAAAGCAGATCTGTAGCAAACAGAGTTTGCTTTAAGGGTATCAGTAAGACAATCAACCACAGTAACTGATAAGTTATTAAACAGATTAATTGTTGTTAGAACAACGCACAACATTTTTAGTCTGCTGTTGCCCAATTGTGATCCCTATTGACTGGCGGTTGCAAACCCAATGAGAAAGAGGCTCCCTGAAGAGCTCTTCAGGTTCTGCTCTCCTACCCTTTGAGTATTTTCGTTTCAGTTAGTTTCTATGACCACCACTATCTCTTAAAATAATTATGACTGATCATCACTTTCCCAAGAAGCAGGGGTCAAAACTCCAGGAGAGCCAAACACTAAAGAAAGAGGTGGGGTAGTCATTGGTTTAGAGGCCCAGGTATAGAAATACCCAAAGAACAAGCAGCAAACTAACAGGAGGTGTCATCACAGAGGTCACAGTGTGGCTGGTGGTAGATATATGGAACCAGGCATCTCAAGACACAGAACCATGGTCAGGATTTTTACCTCTCTGCCTGTTTGTTTTGTTATCCAAAGGCTGCAAACACAAGCTGAGATGACTCAGAGTCCTCTTGATGGTTAAGACAGAAAACTCAAAGAAGCATATTCATGTCCCACTTGAAAGAGTATTAGTTCAGGTTTCTGAGAATATTATTAAAGTGAAAATTATTAATAGCCTTTTTAAGCCACCTTAAACAAAAATAGCCTGCTCAGCTCATCTGTGTATGGTTTCTGTGCCCCGTGTTCGGCTCGATAGACTAAACCATGAGAAAATAGACAACATGCCAAGGGAGTTACGAGAAACTTTATAGGGACATTTCTCTTCCGTAATCCTTTGCATATAAAGGGAGTTGCTTCTCCTCCCCTCACCACTCCTCTGGCTGACTGTCTGTGGATCTAGTCATCCTTTCTAGAGCAAGAGCTTCTCAAAGCTATTACAGAGGGAATGAGCAAAATAGCTCCTTGAAGAAAGTTTCTGGATTTGAACCACTGGCTGTCACTGTGATTTTGTCAGCACCACCTGAAGGCTTCACTGCTTTCAGTCAAACATTTCCATCTCTCCTTAAGGCATTTGGTGGTAGGAACCAGCTGTACACACGGCCAGAAAAGAGAATTGCAGAAGCCGATATGCACTGGCCTTTGCTTTTCTGTCATTTCTGGGAAGATGATTAAAGCTCCAATAAATGCCTCCAGAGCTCTACATCTCTCAACATTGATGAGCCCTGCCCCAAATCACATGAAGTTTTCTCATTGCTCCTAGCGAGGAGAGGCTGCAAATGAAGGTCTTCTGAAGCTTTTTCATAGAGTATAGGGGGAAAATCATCCAGTCTGCAGAACAGTAGCCACAAGGCAAAGGTGCCAGGGATGTCTCTGGAGTTCAGAGCAAACATAGAGCAGGGCACTAGGACCCATAACAGGATTCCCTGTACCCATATCAGAGATGACCACTCCATATCCCTTTTGAGGTTGCACCCCTCAGGAAGCAGACAGATCAGGAAACAGTCTTCTAACAAAGACATGCTGTGTGGAAACCAGCGTTGAGGAGTTTAAGACATCTTTTCTCCTTTCCTTTCTGCAACTCCTACCACGAAGATGCACCTCTGTGATGCCTGTGCTTAACCACGTTACCTCCTTCGAAGCTGCTGGCTTCCTTCTAGGTCTTCCCTGACCCCACATGCTATCCCTTCCTACTTCAAGATACTTCATTTGGGTTAAAAGCAACCCCAACAGATATGTCCTGCACTGAATTAGTGCTGTACAACAATAGAAACTTTAAGACTCCTATTTCATTTCTAGGAAGACTCACATGAGGAAGGATTTGCTGGAAAAGAAAAGATGATCTCATAGCTCTGGAAGCTGGATACAGACTTAGGCTGGAAATGAGCTCCTAGCACCATGTACCCCACCAGGCTCAACTCAGTCACTTCACCAGGTGGCCACTCACTGTGTGTTCCTCGTTTGAGCTGAGCCCCAGGAGCCCGATGTGCTGAAGTGCTAAGTCCTCAGAGCTGCAGCTGGACTCGGTGGGAGCTGGGAACAAATGGAGAGCTCTCTGCTGCTGAGTGCTCTGGAAAAATCAGCCACTAGGAATCTCAATAAGCACCCAAAAGCTAGAGGTTAGTTACATCCTGTATTCCTATTTCCCCATCCCGTTGTATCCAAGCATAATGGAAAATTCCTATGAAAGGGTTTTGTAAATGCTAAAATGCTGTAGAAATGGGCACAATAAGGAAAAAAAAAACCAAACCCAAACAAACAGAAAAACAGAGTGGACTTGAATATTGTCTGGTGAATAAGGCATGCGACTGATCTAAACAATAAGAAGAACAGCTGCTCATCCTCACCATAAGTAGTACAGAGCCACATGGGGAAAAAAATAATTGGCTTTTTTGAAACTGTACCATAAAATGCATATAAGAACAGACCTAATTCAGGCTACTTAGGAACTACATTGCTGATTTTTCCCACCTTTCTTGGCCTTGCCAAACTTTAAATACACTTCCATAAAAATAACTCAAAAAATCTGTGTGGTGGCAGAACACTTTGCCATTGAAGTTAATGGCTGCAGTAGCTATACTGGCTATAGGATCTATAGTGGAGCTAAATCTTAGAGGACTCGCAAAGCTTCTAGCTTGAACATTGTGCAAAACCAAGGAAAAGCTTCTCAACTGTCCTTTGTAGCTTACATAAAAAAATCTTAACAACAAAAGAAATCTTTCTTCAGGCATAATAGAAAGAAGAGAGACCCCAGTCAGGAAAACGGAGGTAGCCAAGTGGATTTTAAGCCAGGAGGCTGTAGCTTCATTCAGGACTCTATCACAGTGGCCTTCTGAAGGCACAATATCAAATGCACAGAAGGGATTCAAATGACAAAGCTGGAGGTGCGCTTGGTCTGTGCAGCAGAGCTCTATAAAACCCCAGAACCGACCTCCTCTTCCTCTCTACAGCTTAGGTCACTGAGCAGCATTGTCATGGGATGGTGTTCTGCTCCTCAGGCTTGAGAGTGGAAACCGTGTCTGGCAAACATCTCCATCCAGGACAAACCAAGGCAAGGAACCCTGTCAGGGATGCTGTTGAAGCACTGAATATGTGATTGTTTCTAGTCAATAGTGGGAGAACTCTAAGATGTAAAACACTTAGCTTGGAGAGTATCAAGCCCGCATTTGCCATCCCTCTGCAGAGACTCTAACCTCAGTGGTGAGGGCACACAAGAGGTTAATATACAGTCACATGTGGAAAGGGTATTTTTCTCTCCTCCCTTTCTGGTGAACCTGGAACCTAGACTGACACCTTGTCATAGTGTCTACAAAGAGCTGAATTAAATGAGGACCCTTAAGGTTTTCAGTGTTGGAAATACAGATCTGTAGCAAAACTGAGAGCCAACACAACCCACATACCCACACAGTGCATGTTTTCCTGGCAGCTCTTCAGAATACATTTATAAACAATTTTATGTTTAGTAAACCGTGTTTGACTAATTGCTTGACTTAAATTCTACTCTTTCATGGATTCATGCACTTAAATAACCACCAGTAAGAGATAAGGCATGAAGACAAGCATATTCATTCTAATGATTTCTCATATCACACTCATTTAAAATAGACGTCAATACTTAGCCAGCTCTAGCAGCTTTCCAAAACAGTTCTTTACCAAAATCAGCCCCTCTGACCTCAGGTCACTGCATCCCCAGACAACTTCCATGATGTCAGTGCAAGCAAGTCTTCCTAAGAGGACCCCAGGGGACAATTCCTAGATTGGTACTCTCCATTGGAAATACTCGGTGTTTTCTCTAAGGAGCTAGGGAAAAGACATCTTTGCTTTCTTTCTCACTCAGATTTAAGCAAGCTCATTAGAATATTAAATGAAGCTCAAGAAGCTTGCTGTCACATTATGTGTCAATTGTTTGGGGTTTTACTTTGCTGCTTTGTATGCAAAAACAAAGTAGAAAGCCCGCATGCAAACACTCATTTTCTATGCTGGCAGTTATTTTCTCATGCTTGTGATGGCTGAGAGACCTTTTTTTGCCCATGTCTCAGTGCCTCTGTGGTAGGAGGCGCAACTGGGATGTTAGCTCTGTTTAGAAAGGGGTGGTTGTCTGAGTGACTAAATTAACCTAAATTAATGTGTGAGTAGCTGTGATTTAGAATCCAACAAATATTTTAGTTAGAAGCAACTGATAGATGACAGTGCAAAGCCTTGCTTCAGAAGATGTGTCTGGGAAAGTAAGTGAAGGTGTCACTTAAACCAGGATCTGCACCATCTTCTTCACTATGTTCCTGGTTACTTCAAAAACTGACCTTCAAAAAGAGCTACAATTTCACTAGCAGATGTAGGATCAGGTCTTCACAGTGGTCTACTGGTTCAAGAGGCTACCCATTTTTAGTTTGAAAAGTGAAGAATACAGCATTTTAGACGTAGTGTTTTGGAAGTACTGTAAGAGGGACAGCCAGCTTAGCTGCTCTATTTCTCCCCTCACATATCTGCAGAATCCCAGCAGGCCTTTTTCATGTCTTTATATTACTCCAAATCCTGAGCTTTGGATAGCCACAACTGTGGAAAAGCCATCCTTCCACCCTTCAGAGACATGTAGCACAAGGTATTAAAGTAATAAGGTGCAAATGAAGATGTAGAAAGACAACATGACTAATAACGTGGTAGATGGTCCTAACAAAGAAATTTAGGAGAGGAAAAATATGCTCAAGCCTGTCAAGTACGCTCCATCTTTAGTGGTCACATCCTAATTTTCCTCATACTCTTTCCTGCTTGTAGGCAATTTTCTCTCAGTCTTGTGAAGAATAACAAGACCATTTTCTTCGTAGGCATCATAATTTCACCAGCTTCCCTGGATTTATGCAGGGATTACTTTGGATCACTGTGGAAAACACACTGCTTCCCCTTGAGTAAATATAATAAAACGTTGGCAGGAAGGAATCCCCTCTGAAAGGCACTTGAAACACAGTGCGTCTAGGAAGAGGATTTTAAATGTGGCCAAATAACCTACAGGAAATGCTGACTTGTGCCAGACTGTGTAATCGATTCAGTAGGACAAACAAAAATTGGCTGGATTTATCTTCATATCTTCAGGTTCATCTCGAGAAGCCCACTATGGCTAACATGAAACTGCAACAAGCTGCATCCCACCCTCCTTGCATCAAGAAAAACTCCAAGGCAAGTGAAACTCTCACAGGCTGGAGGTGAAGGAGTCCATACAAAGCAGACTCGCTCTGTCCCTGCCTCAATGGGCAGTTACCATTAATGTCACTGGGAGTGCTGCTGCTGACAGAGATGGGTGCGCAGCTCTTGGTTAGTACCCATCCCTCAGCATTTGCTGCAGGCTGGGCTATTCCTGGTTTGTGCAAATCACCTACATCAGAAAATGTCATCCTTGTGAGAGGGCAATCAAAAGGGTGTGCTGATCAGGGCCCCTAACACAGTGAAATATTCCTAAACGAGACCTTCTTAATCTTATTTTAGGTTTCCCTTCAAAGACATCTTTCATACATCTGTGTGTCCCCAAAAGATATATGAATTTGTAATGAAGTCTTCTTGCATGCTGGCTTTGTGAGCTGACATATAGCTCAGTGACAGCTGTGCATTAAGCAATCCACTCTGGATGATACCAAAGCCCTTCCTCACATCAGCCATTCAGTATGTAGTCTCCAAAGAACCAAAAGATCTAAGGTCCCTTAGTCCTCTTGAAATTAATAATCAAACCATTGCACTTTGATAGTAATTCATCACTGCCTGTTAACAACTAGGTGGCCAAATGAGCAGCTAGCATGTCAGGAACCAGCCTGTTTACTGCTTTCTGGCATCACAGCTCTTTAAGTTTGAAATATACGAAGGAACCTTAAAGAATGTCTGACACAGCTTGTGGGAGCTAAGCCCTCGTATAGATGAGCAGCAGAAGAATGCAATACAGCACAAATGTAATCCTAAAATCCTTGAAATCTTACTCTATCTGCAGGCCCCCTCCTCTAGAAATGGAGGGGGGACTAGAAGCAGGCACTGATTTGTTCAGTTACTGCCTGTGGGCCAGGCAATTGCTACAAGCACCAAGACATTTGACATGCTCAGATTTCCAGACAACTGCAAAATTGCAATAGATATTTTTCAGTGACCCTCATAACCACCAGAGCTAGAAAGACCGAAGCTTACTGGGTAGTTTATTGTGTGATAAAAGAAAAAAGAGTAAGTACAGCTCAGATAAAAGTACTGAAGCTTTTATATCCTTTTACATTTATCTTGGGATAAGAGGTGAAAGCTTCAGCCGTTCAGGTGAAATATGAATAAGCTGCTAAAATCTGTCTTGTAACATAATCCTTTGCTAAGAAATAAAGGAGATTTTTTTCTTCCTATCTGTATTTCCTTTCCCCCTTCTTCTTGAGACCAGGGAATACTGCAGCAGTAAGATTCTGAGGAGACTTCCATCTCTTTTGGGAGGTTTCAATTGCCATTTTTAATATATGACTGAAAAGCCTTTATATTAGGCTTTTATAATCAGTCTTAGCTACTGCACTGGTTAAAGATGTTTAGGCTGCTTCTCACTGCACCCTTCAAGCAATCTGCATGGCATTAGAGAGCTCTGTAGTGAATTAGGTAGGGCCACATGTATCTGCATTGGGGAGCTAAGAGTTAACTTTGGTATTTCTCTGCTCATGTTGATCACTTACTATGTTTTAATGCCTGCTCGATGATTTCAGTTCTTGGTGCAGTGAACAGCCTGAGTGCCATTTTTGTATGGAGGGACAAATAAGAGACTTTCAGAAGGAATTTCAGCTGCTTTCATCTTGAAGGGTATTCATTTTTAAATAAAAGATTCTAAGAATTTCTGGCTAAATACTTAATGCATATTTTGGTAGGTTACAGCTGAAAAGAATTGCTTTAGATCGTTACAGCCCTTGCCGATGCGTCTTCCTTAAAGAACTTCTCTAGCACATTGAGTTTTACATGAAAACACATCCCCTTTTCCCTGAGTATCGATTGTGCCTCATTGGTAATGTCATCTTATTACAGAGGAAGAGTTCCCTAAACCAGTAATTTTGGCACATTGCTCAAAGATGCAGCATTCACGTCATCCCCCATGAAAACCCGTTTCCCAGCTGGCTCTTGGCAGGCAAGGACATGTTTTCCTCAGCTGTCATATACATCGTCCTAGACTTCACCACCTTTGAAACTCTCTATTTTACACTCATCCTCCCACACATTTTTCCCTTTTCCACATCTTTTTCCATCCTGTAACCCAGCTTCGACAAGGACATTCTTGTTTGCAGGAAAACAACTGGCCAGTGAACTGCCTGCCTTTAGGCAAGAAATTCTTTACTCTATAAACTCATTTCCTTGTGCTTTACAAATTTTTCCATATCGTGATAATGATTTGCTAACCTGAGTGGCAAAGGGGCCTCTCTCGTGCACAAACATACGCTTACAGCCTTCTACAACAGCAAGTTACCAGTGGAAGTGCTGTGTTTATTCACCCAGGCTCAGCTTCCCAGAGAAACACACTGCCTTTATTTCTCTTGTGTCTGGAGTGAAGTGAGGCACGTTCCAGCTGAAGTCAAATAATCCCAGAAAATCCCTTAAACTTTAGACTTTCTGGAAGACTTTTGGAACGTCCCCAAAGGCAAATAGAGGGATTTCACAAAGCATTCCAGTCCTCATATGAAAATGATTCGGGGGAAATACACACAGTGCAAACCACTCTAGGGATTATGAATCTTCCAACAAGGAATTCCTTCAGCTTTGCATTTCTTGGATAAAAGATTTCAAAAATAGTGAAGTATTATAATCTCATTTTAGGGTTATTTGTTCTGACTGATAGGAGTTTCAATGCACTGACAGGTGAGGTAAGTGCTATGTTGTCTGCTCACAAGCGTATAATATAGTATTGGCTTCCACGTTTCTGGAAGTGTGTATTCATACCTCATTCTTCTCCCTCCATGTGTCTCTATTTATCTAGCTGTATATCAACCGTATTGATTCTCCCTCAGAAATAGCAGGATAAATCAGGAATAATCCTAGTGAAATCATTAACTTAAGCCAGTTTAAGCAGAGATTCAGGCCTCAAGAAACCAGTAGTGACGTTTGAATGTGCCTTTCCTGTCACAAGGCAAATTCAAAGGGCATGTGATGCCTGGATCAGAGGGCTCTCAGTGTCTTTTCACTGCAAGGAATTAATATGCAGGAAAATCAGAGCCCAGCTTTTCCACACACAAAAGAAAGAATGTATTAATTTGGCCTTAGAAGAATCTTCCAGTCCAACCAGAGAGCTCTGTACGTCCCTTAAACCAGAAGCACTGACAAGACGATGCATGTCCTTGGTGAATTTGTTACAGGCAAACAACACGTGAACGTTCAAGGGTTACAATTCTTTGGTGGCCTATTTGAAATGAGCTGGTGGTTTCACACCAGTTTCTAAGTTAGGTGCATGTCCACATTAAGTATATGCAAAGTATTCATACAGAAATGGGGGCAGGCACAGGATTCCCGGATTTTTCTTCTGATTTTGGTTGTGATTTTGTGTTTTGGCAGAACCAATCCATTCTGCATAAAAACCTGCTTAGCACAAATGGATTTATTTCACAGAAACCCCTGTGACTCACAAAGACCAGCTCCATGTCACAAAGTGACCTTCAGCACTGAGCTAACTGGTCTTTAGTCCTCATTTACTAGGAGGCTAGAACTTTTCATCACTATTTGGGAGATAACTGAGGCTAAATAATGTCATGTTTCCTAGATTAAACCATGCTTGGTCTTTCTGCCAAGTGCCTTATCTAAAATAATTATTCTTTTTTGAGAGAAAGACGGCACATCATGCTTTGTGTTTTCTAATCTACTGTTTGTCTCCTTCCTTCCTGCATGCTAAATAATGAAGACTTGATCTAGCCTGTACTGAAAGGAGAAAACTTTGACTTTACTCTCTCTTCTGTTCCTAAATACCGTTTCTACACTTTAGCAATGTGAACATCAGAGCTCTCAGTCCTTAGGACAGTGCCGGAGACAGGAGGCTGCTCCACAGCTGAGGAGCAAGGAATGTTTGCTTTCCTTCTCTGGAAGGTGTTCCACTTCACAGAAAACATTCAGAGTTCTTCAGTTACACAGATGAGGGGGTGAGGATGAGCTGTTGCCTTGCGGCTAGAGAGGGAAATCTGACCTTGATTGTATTCTACAGTCTCAAGACACTTTGAATTGAAGAAGAGAACAAGAAGAAAAACATCTCCGTTTCCCTGGAAAAGACCTTGCAAGATATTGAAGGGAATTTGATGTAAAACGCAGTCTGTCCCCAGTGTTTCCTGACTTATTGGAGGTGATGGCTCCCTGCTTAGAGCTCCCCCCAGCTTCTCAGCTCTGAAGCATCAAAGCCTTTCCATGTAGTGTATATACAGAATAGCAGCACTTACTTCTGCATTCCCTAGTCCCTTCCCGAACTTGGGTCACAGCACCTACCAACAGCAATGACTCAAGAACACACAGCTGGCAGAAACAGCCAGCAAGAGGCAGAGGTATGCTGCCTTTAAAGTGTAACCACAGTTCTTATGATGTAACTGAAAGTCTGCTCTGGCTCCTGAAACTCACGAAACACTTCATCCTCACAGTGTTGAGACATGACACACATGATCCAAAGCCCCGTTTAATCAGCTTAGAAACCTGAATAGAGCTAACAGTAAAAACAGCTCCTGCTAATCACTCTCCAGAGTTTTTGCTCTCTAAGCAAACCAGAAGAGTTATTCCAAATACCCCCTAATCTCACAAGAAGAATGTATTGAACACACATTTTCAAAGGAGTACTTCTCAGGGGTTAAGAGCAATATAGTTAATCCCCTAATTTCACTAAGCATTTCTTTAGGCTATTCTAGATCATTCCAAATTTACCTTCAGTACACCTGCATCCTGTTCACATGCACTTCAGCAGCATGCAACTGGGAGGAATCACCCAGGTCATCAAGGCTGGTTCCCTGCTACTGCAAGCAACTTCATAACGGAGACTGTTTCATAAGCTCGCGTCGAACAAGCTCATGGGCATGCTGGCAGGGATATCCAAATCCCTTCATAGTCCCCTAAGTCAGGGCGCAGTAGTGTCAGCAGCTTCCAATGGGACACGGAGCCAGGAGCGATCCAGATGCCAGAAGAGCAGGAACTTCACCAGCCCCGGAGCAAGGTGAGCAGGACATGCCAGGTTCAACCAAGAAACCCAGTCACCAGGCCATTTCATAGTGATGAATTAGGTTTAAGTCCAAGCCAGGAGCAAGTACAAGTCAGGATTAGGTTCAGTGATGGCAGATGGTGTCAGACACAGATCACAACTAAGTCCAGAGAGACAACACAGGTTTGATGTTGAGCCAAGAAGTCAATTCATGGGTCAGGATCCAGATCAATGAAGTCTGTGGCTCAGCATGACTGAGCTAAAAAGCACCAATCCTATACCATAGCTGAGCTTAAATTACCTCTGAAGCCCATTGGCAGGGTCAGGGTCCCAGGTGAGGCTGGTCAGGGCTTTTAAGGCTATTAGTGCCCTCAGGGCTCTCACGCCCTCACCATTTACATGCATACTTCTTCCCTTTGTTTCTGGACTTCTTTTCTTCGTTGTGTCAGGCCACAGTGCTTGTGGAGGGGATTTTACCCTGGTGAGACCTTTTCAGAGGATGGGTGGAACTTGCACTGAGAGCTGAGAGAGATTAAAAATAGACCCTAGATGATCTCCACAGGGAACAGCCAGACCATGAGCTGGTCCCCTGCGCAAGTGGCCAGACCTGCTCAGGACCAGAAGCCACACAGACATGTCCTGTGTGCACCCACAGCAAACCCCACCCCAGAATTTCTAGTGCGTGCTGCTGGACTGGGTGAGCACTGCTTCTCTAGGTACCCAAAGGTGGGTGTCACATCCCTACCAGCACTGCCAGGCAAACACAGCATCCCAGAGCCAGCCCTGCCTCTGCTGCTCTGCCTTGATAGTTCAATTCCTGCTCCAGACATGACTCAAGGGGAAAAGAAAGTGGCCACAGGCAAGCACTGGTGGTGACTGTCAATATAGCGACACCCATAACATAGCTCAATAGCAAATGTTATTGCAATCATAATGCAATCAATACTGCATGTTACTTTGCAATTCATATACTGAATGTAATACAGCAAGCTTTCACCCTACAGCAGAGCAGAAGTCAAGTATTCACATCTGCACAGGATCATCTTTCCTCCACACTGACAAGAGGAGGCTGAATGTGCTGAAGAACAAAGGTGACTGTAGTCAGGTTTGTTTACACAACAGCCCATAGAAGTAGTAACCGAGTCCCAGTGAATCTTCATGGAATTTTGGGGCCTAATTCCCTTCTGCTTTTTTGAGGACACCAAACATTAACAAATTATGTGAGATGACAGCAGCAGCATTCTTAACCAGTGAGTATTCCCACTGTGCTTTACTATGCTCTCAGATAACTTCTGTCTAGGATGTTACCCATGCTGTAATTCACTCATGGATTTCCTTCTGGAACAAAATTCACTAACCTTTGTATTCTTCATTAACATTTTGTAGTCTTAAAAAATACAAAAGGAACATTTAGGTATTTTAAAGCTGATTCCTAAACCAAACAGGGTGGCAAAGACAGGACATTGGTAACCAGAGCTCACAAAGCACATTATCTGAAGATGCTGGCTCAGACTGTTCCTAGTGATCCTCCATCCTCTGGGACAAGCTGATGCTTTTCCTTAATGCTGTAGCACACCATGAATATATTTCTTCTTTTCAAAGGGATGATTTAAAGGTTAATCAAGTACTACAGAACTATAAAGAAATCATAATCCCATCTTTAGTTTTTACACTGGGGATTAAAGCTGAGCACAACTCCTCCAACCTATGTCACTGTGAAAGGTAGAACTTTCCAGGATAAGGGAAATGAAGACGTCACCATTGCAAACACAAGATGTAGTCCACCGTGTTATGACAAGTCTCTGAGAAATCACTGGCTCAGAGTTCTTACAAAGTTCCAGTGCTGTGATGTGTTTTTCTGGCCAGTTTGGGAAGGTCTCATGCACACCCAGCCTGCCCATTCCCTTTGTGTGCGTACAACAGCTTCTGAAGCCACACACCAACCTGGCTAGAAACTCCTTAAACCAAAATAAGTTCTTTTTAGGCTTTAGTAATTCTGTTCAGAACCATGTAAGGGCAGGTGCCTCAGCATTAACTGAGGGCAAGTAAATTGCAGTATGTGATTTGACATCTCTTCCATGAGCTTTGCAGCCAGAGAAGACACATCTGATTATTTCTCTGTTTTCCAGAACTGGATGGGAAGTCATTCCCTGTCTTTTTGCCTTCAAAAGAGAACTTACTTACTTAACCCAGTTAACCCAGATAAGCTTTTTTAGGGTCACTAAGGCACATTCAGCACTTCTACAGTTCATCTTGGCTCCATGTGACCTGACCTTGTGAACATAAAGACTCTATGTACCAGATGATGGATGGTCCACAGGCCTTGTCAAACTTTATGCGTCATTCACAACTCTTTATTTGTGAAGTGCTGTTAGCAAGCAAGCTCAAACAATCTTTTTCCCAAGCTGCTTTTTCACCCCTGGCCTTGGCAAGCTTGAAGAGCAGAGCAATCAGAAAGCCTCTTCAGTTAAATTCACACACTCCAAATGGATTGTCAACTGTTTATTCCAATGTGAAGATTCCCTCCTCTTGGATCTGATCTTGGATTCTTTTTCTGATAGAATTTGTGGTGCCCAGATGGTTTCTACCCTGGAATGGGTTCCCTTTAATTCTTCCCTCCTTTTGAACATACTGGGAGAATGAGATAGTTGTAAGTGATAGCTAAGACAAGGAGACAGCAGTCTCATGGGTGGAAATGAGCATGAGCCAAGGCACCCTGTTTGCTTCTTTTGGGAGACTGGCCTCTGCAGTCAGACACCACGAGGATGCCAAATAATGAAGTCAGCAGTTGTACATGGCCCAATGCTTTGGGTTTGGGGCCATTCTCAACACATCAAATCTAACTAGGTTTCTTGAATGTTCTTCAGAAGTGGACCAACTGGTGCTTACTGTACTGTCCAGACAATCATTGTTATGTTTTTCTGACCAGATTGGCATTTTGCCTGTCACTTAGGAAACTGTTTCTATTGTTACAAGCAAAACTTCTCCTTTCCACAATGAACTTCACTGCTTTTTATGGTTATTTTCAATAAAGAATATTTATTTCAGGCTGGATTCCAGGAGCAAAAGATAGTCCACCTACCCCTGAACCACTACATTTCTCTTCTAAAACCACTTCTGTCAGGGAGAGAAATATTAGCCTACTTGGTGAATAATCACAAGGGATATTCCTGTTCTGAAGCTGCTTGGCCAGGGTCGCACATGAAGTGACCATCAGAACTAGGAATTTAACACTGTGCTCTTGGGTTGCAGTGCAGCGTCCATCCACTTCAGCTGTTTCCTTTGTTCGTTTCAGGTGCAATGGAATATCTCCTACTCATTTCTAAGAAGTCCAATCTTAGGGATTAAAAGAAACAAAATTTGGCATTTTATTATCCTTGTTAAAACATCATTACTGACCACTGATACTTCCGAGAGCTGTGCTGAAAAGGTTGCCTTTTCTAAAGCTGTGAAGCAAACTTGTCAGAAGGACGAGGGCTCCTTCTCTACACAGGATCAAGGGAAGATTTTAAAGGAAGGCAAATTTGCAGTTGCACCCTGAGGCTAGACAATCAGAGATAGACACCCAGCAGCTTGGATTCATAGCATCAAGTCATGCGGGAAGAAATCTGCATCCTCCAGCTTTTTTCTGAAGGGTTAAAGCTGAATGAGACTCAGGGGGACTCTTCTTTCACAGTTTAAAGGAAACTTGGATGCTGACAGATCAGAGTTTTGGTTCAGTTCAGTTCCTATTACATCAGTAGTTCTCAACTTCACATTATGACCGTGTAAGAAAGACCGTCTCACGAATACTTAGCTTGCACTTCACTAAGAGGGAAAGGTACTGCCTACGTACAGAGCTGCTACACTCATGCTGGTGCAAGTGCAAATGATGATAGAAGCACAATGCAATAGGAAACACACAGTTTTCCTAAATGTAGCCCTGATTTGCTGTCACAATTTTCACTAAGTGAATTACATCTCAAGCTTTCAGGCTACCACTGCTTGCCTGTAGGAATCTGGGAGAGAGGGTGGCCTCTGCATGCTCCTGGTATCTAGGAGACCTGGCACAGTTTTGTTTTCTTCTGCTATGTCACAGATGCTCTATTTCTGGCTGTTTCCAACTGGTCAGAGTAGGACAGTTCAAGGTTCCATGTCTTTACTATTTTTTCTAACATATCAGCTGTAGTCTTGATCATTCCTCCAGGATTGTCAGGTTCAGGATTGGAAGAAAGTATTTTATTAAGATACAAACCTGGACATTACTGTAGTGATAGGACAAGGGGTAACGGGTTAAAACTTAAACAGGGGAAGTTTAGATTGGATCTAAGGAGGAAATTCTTTCCTGTGAGGGTGGTGAGGCACTGGAATGGGTTGCTCAGGGAAGTTGTGAATGCTCCATCCCTGGCAGTGTTCAAAGCCAGGTTAGACAGAGCCTTGGGTGCCATGGTTTAGTGTGAGGTGTCCCTGCCCATGGCAGGGGGGTTGGAACTTGATGATCTTAAGGTCCTTTCCAACCCAAACTGTTCTGTGATTCTATTATTGTATGACATGTTTCCCTGCCCCAGGAAGTGCAGATTACCTGCACTGACCTGGGGTAGCATTGTGGAAGCTCTTGGTACTGCCAGTACCTGTCTCTCTCTGGTTCTGTGACAGACAGCAGGTTATTTTCTGGCTTAAAAGTAGTGCAAGAAGACAGAGAATCAGGAGCAGTATGAATCTGGGAACCAACAGAATGTTCTATTAGAGGATAATAAGCCACTGAGCACATTCTTCTATCTCTCTGGCCTGAATCTGAAACATTAAACGTTTCAATCTGAAACATTAAACGTTATTGGCAGACGCAAAGAGACAGTCAAGGTAAATAATGTCATTTAGGCTCTGGTTAATCAACTGCCTGAAGTACCATGTGGGAAGCAGACAAATCCAATTGTTCTGCCGGGTCCTGACTGGAACAAGGTTACAGGAATATTTTTAGCATTACCATAATGTAATATGTGAACAAATGTACAGCTACTCCGTTCAAGACGGCTGTAACTGTACTGCTATAGGGAGGTTGACTGGATAAATGCCAACATGTTCATTGCCCTGAAAATAGAAGACTAAAAACCATGCATATTGGGTTAAACTAATGATTTATGTGCCCCAGAGACAGGTATCAGAAGGAACCCTTAGAAGGCCCAAATAATGAATACATTGCTTGTAAGAGAAATGTTTATTTCTCCTTCTAGTAGGAGGCTACTTCATAACAGAGAGCATGAGAATTTGCTATTCCTCCCAACATTCTGAGGGGTTACTGATGCTCCCCAGAGGACAGTCTGTCTGAGAGGAAGCTGTTCAGTGAGGGCAGCAGGTACTCCCAAAGGCAGATGCATTTGTCAATGGGTAGGCTGGTACATTTGAGAACATGGTGACTGGAAGCATGTACTGGAAAGCAGAAGAGTCTAGAGGAAAATATAGGAGAGATATGGGAATAAGGTGACTTGCTAGAGAAAGGTCACAGCAAAGTACACAAGAGAAGTTTTTAGAAAGTACAGAAGAGAGAATTTAACACATCACTGACAAGTGGATTTTTCTATACAATACAGTGCATCCTTCCCAAGCAAAACATGCTGGCTGGCTTAGTACAGCTGTGTCAGTCAGCCCTGGTGAAGGAAAGTAACACAAGTGGAATGGTATACTAGCTTGGCAACCTACTAAGCTCAGGGCTTAGTATCTTTGCATGCCACTGCACTATGCCATTTAGATAGCCAGCATTTGTGTTTAGCTCGTACACTTAAAGTGTACCCCAATGCACAATGTAACTCCCAGCTCAAGAAGATTCCCCTGCAGTCACACAGGTTGTGGCTATGGTGATAAATGGAACAGGGCAAGTTCAGGACCTCAGGGACTGGTGGGTACAGTCAATGCAATACAATTGTTAGCTGTACCATGTACAGTTATGCGCTGTGCCAACCAGAAATCTTCAGGGCAACAACCAGACCAAGTTCTGGGATATACAGGTTCTAGAGCTCAGTAGGTAACAGACAAGAGTGCACCAGGCTGGTTCCCTTACCTTACACTGCTTCAGGAGACTCTGCACTCTCAGGAGTTCCTGGTATGCGTTCACGGCACATCCCAAAGCACGCAGCATCTTTACGTTCATACTATGAAAACACCATTTTGGTGGGGTACAGCACAGTTCTTGCACTACTTGCAGCATCTTGAACTGAAGAAGATAAAAGCATGCAAAAGCAAATAACTATGTGCTAATAGTTATATGCACACCTGAGAAACCAGCTGTACTGTGTTAATGCAGCCAGCCTGTGTCATTTGGTTTTTGGATGAGCAAGCTGCCCATGATTTCTTCATCAAGGACGAAAAGGCCCAAAATCCAAGAGCTTATACTCATAAAGGCTCTATCCTGAATCTACAGCCTGGTGATACAGCAAGGTTTTCAGGACCCCAGATCAAGAGACAAGATTCTGTCCATGTGTCCAGCCCCTGTGTCACAATCAATGGTGCTCCCTAGAAAGGCTTGTTCAAACAATATATTCATAGGGAAAAACAGAGTCTCATCCAATTTTAAGCTGTGATTGTGTGCATTTAGGGACTGCTCACAGACCATTCTCACCCATTCCTATTGCGTCTCTCCATTCTCACTCCATCCCTAATTTCTTCCTCCCTTTAAACAAATGCCACAAGGAAAGACTGCCCACCAGCAAGTTTCTTGCCTTGTCTTCAAGGAACAGTTTCACAGCACTTTGGAATCTAACCTTATGCTTACATTGCTGGCATGCATTCATGCCTAAAAATGCGCTCAGAGTATCCAACATCCTACAGCTGTCAACAGAGCTTTTAATAGGGACATATGACTAGCATATCCCCAAGTAGATGCATCCGAAATTCACATGACAACCCTGAAATCCCATTAGGAACAGCTTAATGCATTGACAAGAGCCAAAGTATGTAAAATAGATGCTAGAAACCTATAATGTGTGTGGGATGAAAAAAGGAGTGGGGAATAAAAGCACTCTTTGTATAGACATGAACCCACTAATGATGGTGTATTAATTCACAGGAAAGAATAGGTATGATATCATAAACCACCAGGCCATCTGTTTATTTTAATACTAAAAGTCTTCCCTAAAGGACCCATGCATGTGCTGCAAGGACTCCCAGACCAGCTTCAGGCAGGTGGCAGCAAGATCCAGTTACACAACCACAGCTCGCCTGCAGACAGTGAATCACTCTCTGCAGGGAGCCCCACTCAGCTACTCATGCACAGGGAGCGTCTGGTCCACTCACTACAGTCTACCCCTGCATATGGGGAGCATTTGGGGTCTCTACAGGCTGGGTATGTCTGGGCTGTGTCTTAGACAGAGCATGGAGCCACGCACACTCATTCTGATGCCAGAATCTTGTGTTGCTTATGCTAAGTGAGGACAAATGGACAATAACCTTAGATTATTCTGATGTAAGCTGGCCTGTGGTGCGAGTGTTACTGGTACCCACACAGATCCATGCTGTAATGTAGCCTGAGATACATTTAGAGTGATCAGAGGGGATCTGGCAGGGTGCAAAGTCACACCCAAGCATACATCACATTAACATCCACACTCCTCTGATCTGCTCATTCATCCAGCAAAGTCAAAACCAAGACAGTTTATTTCTGGTATGATTTGAATTCAGTCAGGTTATTCCATGAATTAATTTGGCCCATGACCTACAACAGGCACTGGTGCAAACTCTTCCTTCAGATGCATAGATGTAACTCCTGTTAAAGCCCTTAGATCACTGATAATTTAAACAAACAGCTGGTAACAGAAGGATTTAAAATCCTTGTCTTTTAGGCAAAAAGTCAGCTCTGAAGGATAAATCTGCCTGTTCTGGCAGCGAAGAGTTTTCATGGGCATGTGGCCAGCTGAAGTGAAATCCATGCAGTTCTGAATGTGCAGAACTTGCATCGCATCAGGACTTTGGATTCAAGCATATACTGACAGCAAGCTGCAACCAGAAGGCTGCTCCTCTCTGTGGGGTATTAAGAAAAGATCTTTCTCATGATCCTAAACATGAAAATAGTTTAAAAATATAAAGAGGCCAGTGTTCTTCCTTCATGACATGGACATTTCAGGATAACAATTGGTGATGCCTGTCCCGTGGGTGAGACTGGTCACACCATCAGTCCCCTGCTCTGGTTCCCAGCACAGCTCCATAGGCAGCTGTGGATGGAAAAGGATTAATGTTTTAAGTGAGTTTTTCTACTCTATGCATGAACTGGAATAAGAAGGAAATATTTAGCAGGAAAAGATAGAGGAGCTGTGCTTTGACCATTGTTATGTTTTGCTATTGTGTTTTCATTTACAGAACAGTTACTTAAAGCAAAATCGACTAAAAGGAATGCAATTTGGGTTTTATTTTATGAAAATTAACTTTGGAAGAAAGAGGTGAAAGGATGAGAGAACATCACGTAACAGATGTTAGACAAGTTGGTTAATACAACTTGGACACTATGGCTATGAGCATGATACAGGAATGTCTACAATCTCCAGGCTAAGATCATGAGCTTTTGATGTCTCCCTGGGGCATATGAGCAGAATGAGGCTCACTCAGTTGATATAGCTTGATTTCAGGTTGTTAATCTTTTGCATTCTGGATAGATACTGATTTTCACATGGGAGAACACATATCACAGTCAGCTGTGGAGAGATGCAAGAGGCTGGAGTTCCCCAAAAGTACTTTTAATTAAGAAAATGTTATTAAGATCCTCAGAATTTCCCAGTAGAATACACTAAACAGATCCACAGCTCTGCAGAAAACAGAGTTTATATATCCTGTCTGAATTAGCCAGCATCCAGAATTTGCATTATTTTTACATACAGGACTTTTTGACAGATATTGCTTATATTTAAAGCACTTCAAAACACCTTGTAGTGAGCAGAGAGCAAGTCAGGCCACTGACGAAGCCGGTGTTCTCATGACCCATAGTGTCCATCCAGTTTTCTCTTGTGGAGAAAGACTCCAGCTAGGTTTATACTTTCTATAGGCCAAACTTCAGTTTTTCTACATGATCAGCTTAAATAAGCAGGTGGTTTATTTTGTGTTTTTTCTTTCTTCAGAAGTGTGCAGAACCTCATTTTAAAGGAGGGAGTTTCTTCATGTAAATGCCTGCCTGGTTTTGAATGCAGAAGTCTTATTAATTTATCCCTGTCAACTCCCTACAATCCCTTTTTGTGCTGTGAGAGCTCAACTTCACTCTTTAAGCCTAGGGTTTTAAGTTAACAGATTCACTTTTGCCACAGCAGTGCTCCCATGCATACAGTTAAGGGCATTAACTGTATTAAAGTCATCAAGGCTTAAGAAGATGTGAACCCTCTAGAGAAGGCTGACTTCAAAAGTCAAAATCATCATCATTGTTATGGTGGCTTGTATGGTCAGGATGAGGATGAGTACACTCCCATACAGCCTAGAGCATTCCTTCCTGAATATCATGGGAGTAATCATTTTACAGCGGAGTATCTCTGTACATGCAGATTCCAGGTAAAACATTCCATAGAAGTCTGCCAAAGCCAACTGCTGTTGTTTTCAAACATAAATGTGTAATATTCCCATTTAGCATTAAATAAAGACATGCTCTGTCTGTCTGGTCGCTACAGATCATCCTCTTCCATAACAGAAATAAGAGCTTAGATGCCAGAGACCTGTAGAAGTCTTGCTTATTATGTATTAGCTTTGCTCCCAGTGATGCCAGTCTCCCTGTAGCCTAAAAGACTTTACCAAATCAATCTGGGGACTCAGAGAAAGAACTTCTTATTTCCAGGGGATGAGAAATGTGTCCCAAAGTGTAAAAAAAGATAACCACACTCACTCACCTCCAACACAGACAAACATGCTTTGCTTTAAACTGGGATACTTAAGGCAGTAGTCTGACTATGCACTGGGCTGGGAGGACTCGGTATGTTTCCATTTCGTGAAAGATCTAGTAACATTTTTGCTTGCTGAAATAAGCTGGCAGATCGACCCCTCACTGGATTCACAGATCTATGATAGATGAGTTGCTGGGACAGGGCTGAGCTCTCTGATACTGAGTTATGAACAGCACATCATTAACATTCAAGAGGAAGCCGTCATGGAGCTTATCAGTCCAATGCATAATAACACCCTGAGAAAGAACTATTTGTTATCTTAGAGTCTAGAATTACCTGAAATAAAAGTCTGTATGCCAAAAGCACTCAGATGTGGAATTACATCACAGCATTTTTGAAGCCACATCCATGTGCTGAGTCTGTCCTTATTTTCATGGATATAAAATGTCAAATGTATTACAAAGGCTAAAAAAGCTTGTGTCTGGCAAGGCCAGAAGTCATGGTGACTGGAATGAAGGCTTGGGAATGAAGGCTGCTTTGAACTTACTGGGAAAAGAGTCAAAAAAAAGAAGAATTGCTGATAAAGTGTTGGATAAGAAATGGCATGAGAAGGAAACAGCCTATGGGAAACAAACCTGTAAGGGAATACCTCCACATGAGTGTTTTAACCAGCAGAAAATGGGAATTGGTTGCTCTCAAGCATAAAGGAGCACAGGTCCTGGGACTTCAGGGAGCTTCCGATGTACTACCTGGGTTTAATAAATGAAAATAGGGTGTAAACACTTGAAATCCTGGCTCCAGTCAATTCCATAGAATTTTTTACGTTGTATTTTCCTTGGAGCCAGAATTTTGCTTTAAAGTGAAATACATTTGCATTCAGCAATGGAAAGGGAAAACTGGCAGAAGAATGCATGATCTGAGTATCCTACAGCCAGATATAAATCATTCCCTTCGTCTCCAGCTTTGACAGACAAGCTTATTCCCAGTGGAGAGGACATATTCTAATACAGCTCATGACCACAATATTTTAGTCATTGTTTAAGCAGGTAACAGGTCCTCTGAGACTTGATGAAGATGCTGCCACCTAAAACACAATAAACATCATCTTCAGAGGCTGTTCAAGATGCTGCTCTGAAAAGATGCATGGGCTGCCATGCGGGCTATGTCTACCAAGGGTGAAAACAGGAGAGACACAACGTAAATAAAACTCACAGTGAAATAGGTTTAAGTTGTTGAAGATATACTAGGGTCCCAGGTAGGCTGTTGTGGCTGTTGCTCTTACAGCTTTTTAGTTGGATACCGGTACCTAAGTGAATTACACTTAGGTTAACTGTATTTATCTGATCACGTTGCAGTTGACTCTCCCAGCTGCCGTGTCATACAACTGAAATAGCACTGCCTTTATGACTGCAGGAGCAGCAGATAAAGCTTTGGCCATAAAATGTCACTTTCTATGGAAAATGGGTTTATTAGAACAGGAATTAAAAGAAGAAAAGACTGATTAAGAATGTAGTAAACAAGCAAGAGCACACAGTGAGTTTGCCATAGCAATCTGAAGCAACCTGGAGCAAGGCTCTGGAATGCAAAGCCACAAGAGCACAAAGAGCAGAACAACAGGGTGATTTTTTAAAGGCACATGATGAAACATCATTTCTTCTTTGGCTGCAGCTTTACTAACTTCCCAAAGGCACTTCTGTGCTAGCCTTGGCTTGATCAAATGTTTCCCAGCATAAAACAGTACCTCTCTAGACAAATGGATCATCCAAGACCTTATGAACAAACTGAGGATAATATCTCCCAGACCTACCGTAAGACTTAAAACATTACTGAATGTTTACAATCCTACAATGAGAGGGAATGTAAAGGAAAAGATCTGTGGGCAACTCTCCCACTTTCCAGTCCCAGGGAATTCTCTCAGACACGCATCCTGTGTCTCATTCACTTCGCTTCACAGGTTCTTATAAAAAACAGCTTCTGCAGAGGCTGTTCAAGGTGCTGCCCTAAAGAGCAGAGCAAGTGCCTATGCTGCTTCTGGACATGTGATACTGGCGAGCACAACAGAGCTGCTCCAGGTGACCACTGGATCAGATTTAATTACAACCTCCAGGCTAACACACAAACCGTCAATGAGGAATGCTCCCAGCTGCAGACACCAAGGTTGGCATGTCAAGCTTTGTTACCAAATCTTTTCATCTTTCTAGGCTGGTAAATAGCTTCATTTCCAAGCTGTGTTTAGGAATTACTGCAGAGAATCCAAAGAGAGATGGGGTAAGAAAAGAGGAAGGCAAATAGTTTTCTGTTAAATAAAAGTGGTTTGAATTGATATCTTGAGTGCAAAAACAAATGGCCTTCAGATGTGGCTTTACAAATTACAATATCAGTAGAAAAAAAAAGAGGAGTCTCTTAAATGTTAAGTTTTCCCTCAAGATTCAAGTGATCATTCGTGCTGGCTGCTTCGCTTCATTCCTTCCCCTAACTTCCAAGCTGAAATGTCAGCTCAAAGTCTATTTACAGTCCCTCACTTTAGACTTTCCTATGACACTCTCAAAGTAATATTTGAATTTCCATTCCATCAACTCAAAGCAAAACAACCCCAAACTTTGAGTATATCAGATATGGGGATTAAAACTGTGTGCTGCTCATGTGCCTCCTAGTGATTTTGCCTAAAAGGGATTGGTTTGGTGCACGATTCTGATGCATCTAATATCCAAGCTATGAAGTAACACTAACAGGTCTAAAGCATGCTTAGAAAAGTGTATCAAGAGTTTTTCTGTAGGATATCTAACTACAGTCATGGCACTGCCCTTGCACACTCTAATGCTTCCTGGTGTAAGTTATTTAGTAAGGCTAAAGTACCAACACAAATGCTTTGTACCTTCTTCACATGAATGAGGTGCATTCATCTCCTACAGCATTAACAGTGTTTTAAGAAGTTATGAAGCTCCTGGAAGCCCCCAGCTGTGCATATTCCTCCTCCCAGCTGCGCTAACAGTTAGGTTATGGCAGTCATATGTGTTCTAAAGGAAATAAATTAAATTATCTGGGTTAAGAGCCTTTTCAATAGCTTTTATTTAAAGCCTGATCACTTCCCTGCTCCACGTTTGAGAGCCTCTCCCATATCCTGTAGCAGTAGGATATCTGCAAGGTGGCAAACTCTGAACTTCAAACTTTGAGTTGATATCATAGAATCATAGAATCATAGAACAGTTAGGGTTGGAAAGGACCTTAAGATCATCAAGTTCCAACCCCCCTGCCATGGGCAGGGACACCTCACACTAAACCATGGCACCCAAGGCTCTGTCCAACCTCGCCTTGAACACTGCCGGGGATGGAGCATTCACAGCTTCCCTGGGCAGCCCATTCCAGTGCCTCACCACCCTCACAGTAAAGAATTTCTTCCTTAGATCCAATCTAAACTTCCCCTGTTTAAGTTTTAACCCGTTACCCCTTGTCGTATCACTACAGTCCCTAATGAAGAGTCCCTCTCCAGCATCCCTATAGGCCCCCTTCAGATACTGGAAAGATGCTATGAGGTCTTGATGTCTGAGATAGTTACAGAAATAAGCACAAAGGTTCCTGAGTAGCTCTTTCCTTTGCAGAGCAGATCACTACTGCTCCTGGGATGACCGTTTAAGCACAGTCCAATTGTGTCCAATTCTACACACTGTGTGTGCAAACTTGTATCGGATGGAGTTAATCTGATGGTCCGAGGATATTAGGTGATATAAGTAGCAATAGGAACTGCAAACTTGGATGAAGAGACTCAGTCTTGTGCTGCACCTTCCAGTGTATGCATGTAGGAAGTGGGGATGACATCAAGAAAACTGTAAAAAAGCTTGTGTCGACTGATATACCAATGGATTTTAAGTTACTTCAGACTGTGTTTATATTGCTGAACAGGGAGGACCAGGAAGGTACCAATACCCAGTTCTAACATCAGATTTTCCTTACTGATTCATACCTACACTGCCTATAGCCAGCCCTCTGTAAAGCAGCCTTATCTTAGAGGTTGCTGAAACAGTCCAGAGCACACAAACTAGCAATGAGGAATGTTCCCAGCTGAGGACACCAAGGTTGGCACGTCAAGCTTTGTTATCAAACCTTTTCATCTTTCTAGGCTGGTAAATAGCTTCATTTCCAAGCTGTGTTCAGGAATTACTGCAGAGAATCCAGAAAGAGATGGGGTAAGAAAAGAGGAAGGCAAGTAGTTTTCTGTTAAATAAGAGTGTTTTGAATTGATATCTTGAGTACAAACCCAAATGACTTTCAGATGTAGATTTATAAATTACCCAAAAGAGACCTAACAAAACAATACAGACAACCAAAAGTCCTTGCTTGATTGTATTCCCTCATTTCCTGGACCTCTTTTATTTAGCAGTGCAGATGTACCGATAGTGTAGCTGTGGTACTAAGACCACATTTCAGGTATGTTTCTGAACCAGGAATCAGCAGCCAGCTCTTGCAGAGCAGCTTCTAGCCACTACTGGAAGATTTTATTGGGATTAATTTGGCTGGGGTAGAATAATATCAAGTCTCCAGCACTAACCATCTTACACTGCCTTGTTACTGCTGAGTGTAAGCCATGCTGGCTGCAAGTATCTCAGGGTAGCGAAAATTCAAGTGTTATTTGCAAGTGCAAGTGTTTCAGAACAGGCAACGCAGTCACAAAGCAAAGTCAGCTGGATTTAAAGTCCTGGCCTGGAGAAAAGAGTGTCCTGATTTCTTTCTTTGCTGAGCTTAGACTCCTTTTGTGACTTCTGGGCTTCCCTCATAGACTGAACGATCACACATCCTATTATGGATCCATTTATCTGTTCTTCCCTGTATTTCGCTGTCATTTTTTACCACATGGAAGGAAAGAGAGAGAGAGCAAAGCAGGGAAACCAGAAAGATTGCTTCCTTACACTACTTGCAGTCCCTTCCTTTGCTTCTCTCCTTCCCTTGCCTCTGTTGGCACAAGGCTAAATTCTCCCTAGTGAAGAGTTAGGAGCCTTTTGGGGATCTGCGAGGAGCTCTGCAGAGCTGGGAAGAGGATGTCATCACAGCATCTTGCTGCATGTTCTTGATGCAGCAAGAAAATAATAGTGCCATAGTGCTGTACCTGGCTTGTCACTATGCCTGGTGGAGTTCCCTCCTCCTTGTCAAGACACAGAACTCCTGTACAAATCAGGACACGGTTTTATGTGGACACAGTGCTACAGAGGACAAATCTCTCCATACTGTTTCAGGTCAGCTCAAAGGAAGAGCTGCTTCTCACTGAAGACACACAGGACTGCTGCTTGACTATAAATGATGGGGTTTAAACCCCTTCCTGTTTCCCTCCTCTGCCTTCACATCTGTGGTCTTATCTGGAACCTGTATGGTTCCTGCAGCTGCACCACGCTGTGATAAAAGGTTAACATCATAAGAAATTGGCAAACCCCCATCACTGGCAGCATCTCATGAGTGAGTCATTCTTGCTATAGGAGCCATTTCCTTTAAAGTGAAAAGAAAAAGAATACAATACAGAAATAAGGAACCAATCACTGAACTTGCCATAAATAACGTTTCCTCCTCCTTCTCTTTCAGCAGCTGACTTGCACTCTTTGCTTTCTCCCTTTGCTGCCTAAGTTCCCAGCTCCTGGTTCTAGCAATCTGTAAATGAACTGCAAAAGGAGCAGCGTGAGTCATACCAAGCCCAGACAAGCAGCAGCCTATGGGGAACCTTCTCCCACTCCAGAGAAGATTTTATTCCCTGGCTTTAAAAACTCAGTGCAATTAGAAGGGGAAAGGGGGAAAAAGCTCTTCCAAACACAATGTCAGTGTTTCCATTACTTCATAGGGAAACATTGTCTCCCTCTTATTTAAAAGATGATATATTAGTGCTTATTTTCCTGTCAGTCGTGTGTGAGAGAGGAAAGGGGAGGCAAAAGGGATAAGGATTTGCTGGCTTCTTTTGCTTACCTATGAAAATACCAAAAGCCTGCATCAGCTAAGAAGCGGGAAGCAGCTGGAATATATCTGGATAGAACACCTCAGCCAGGCAAGCTCCATAATGGAAACTCCCTGCACTTAAGACATCCTGAGGTGGTTTAAACTCCACAGCTCTGAAGGAGCCCTGCTAACTTCCTAAAGTGTGACATGAAACGAGTCTGTATTCAAAAGGCAGTCAAGGGTTAAAAAGAAAGTTACCTCAATGCAGAATGCCTATCAGAACAGACTGTTCAACATTACAAACAGCTATTTTCCATGCCCCCAAGCCTGATAAAAATAGCTGTCTAGAGTGTGCTGAGGATACAGGTTACATACATACCTGCACTGATCAAATCTGAACACCTTGTTTGTGAGTCACTAAGTATAACTTAAGGCTCTGGTTCTGTCCAGTAATGAAAAGTGTTCTCTTACCCTTACTCCCCATTACATGTGTATAACGTACTGGAATATTTGGCACAAAGCTATGGATGCAGATGTATGACAATATGCTGTCATACAATAGAGGTTTGTAGAGGAGGGTGCTGGTAAATAATGCAGCCCCAGACACACCAGAGCTCTGGAGCACCTTCAGCCCCTCTTGGCTGCTAAGGCTCTGGAGAACCACAAAAGTCAAGGCTGATGGAACAAGAGGATCCAACAGATCCACAAACATTTTCACACCAAATGTGAGGCTTCTCTTGAGTCTGAGGTTGCTGATTATTTGTCCTTCTATTTCCAGGGGCATCACTATTTGCTAAGAGAAAATGATAAAATCTGGAATCTCTTCTGAATTCCAGCTTTATAAGTGACCAAATGCCAGCCTCTATCATCACTGTCTTCAACCACACGCTGCTATTTCCACCACTTCTCTTGTCCCAGGTCTCTAGAGCAGCTTCCCTCACATCCCACTTTTGCATGTGGTACTGCACATCCAAGGGGAAGCAGTTAGATCCATGGATAATCCCCTCTGTGCTATTTCTGTGTGGTGCACATATCCTATGTGCCATGTGTAGCTGCAAATACACATTCATTGCATTAGTGCCGAGGCAAAGGCAGAACTGCCTGCAAAGTTGTCACCTTTGTGAACATTTTCCTTCCCTTCTTTTATTAAAGAGTGTAATGCTTAAATTCCCACCCCTATCTCTTCTCTCTCACGATGTTCTGTTCAGCAAGAAAGGTGGTTTTGTTTATAGATGCAAGGAATTAAATCCATGTCTCAAGCTTGACCCTGTCTGTCTCATTCCAGTGAATACCAATTCTCAGCCATCAGAAACAAAGAATGGAGAGATAAAGTCTTCCTCAAACAATGCTCAGCAATCCTCTCTTTCATTCCCAAGTGGCTCCTGAAATCAGAGATGATGTCCCTCCTCCCAGGGCTACCCTGTTCACTCCAGGAGGAGCAAGATTTTCACTCTCATGCTGTAAGTGATGTAGTCATGGAAGGCTGTCAGAGACTGAGACACATGTCCTTGCAATGTAATACTTCCTCCACGGCCATCCCAGTGGACACTATGCTATAGGAAAACACTTGAAAAGAGGGGAAAAATGCTTCTCAGCAGCAGCTGGATTCAGACACTGCCTGTGGCTCAATCTTCTGGCTGATTCAGCTTTCTTTTGTGGTTATAGTGAGGTAACCCTGGCTAAGATAGTGCACAGGGGGCTTTAAGCCATGTGCTCAGAAGAATTAATCAGGCACAATATGATCCATTGTCCTCTGCTTACTTTAGGTTAAGGAAAATCATCCTAGCCAATAGCAGAGGTTAAAGAATAGACATCTTGCTCATGAATGTGGCTATTGTCAGCACTCAACAAAATGTAACAGCCACAGGGACAATGGCAAAATAACTATGGAAAATATTTGCCCTCCTAGTCTTCTGCTGAAGGGAAGGATCTGTATGTGGGATGCAGCACTTCTACATGCTGGGTTATCATGTCACTTCACCTTTCCGGGTTAAACCTGCCTCTAGGAACAGAGCCAAGGTTCTACTACCTGCACTAGTAGATCACCTCTACTCTCATTTCAACAGACATTCCAGGCCACGTACTGTAGTGCCACAGTTATCTTAAGACAGTTTTCCAGGCCACAGGGACTACAATGGAAGTAGTAAAAAAGAGGATGATGAAGGAACAATAAAGGAAGAAGAGAATCTTAGCAAGGAAAGAACAAAGGAGTCACAGCATAGATAATGGAAATACTCAGTATTTCTGAGTCTCCTGAAACCTCTCCTGTTTTCTCTCTTCCAACAAATGAGCCAGAAATGATGTATTTCATAACCTTATGTTTACTGCACTCTCAATTTAAACTCCCAAACAGTGATTTTTACTACGACCAGATAGAGCCATCAGATGGGACATTACAGGAAACCTAGTTATTTTACTCTATACCATTTCTTATCCAGGACAAATTAGATGTTATTTCCCTGTCTTTTTATTTCCAGAAGGTCTGCGCTTTTAAAGGACATAGAATATGGGAACTGGTATGGCACAAAAATGGGCATTAAAATTCTGCAGGGTCTGAATGGTTACCCATGTGCTCAGCTCAAATCTTCTGATCCTGGTGTGGGAACTATTGCATTCCCAATTCCTCAGGAGCATTATTCAGATTTGTTTTCTTCAGGAAATCTATTTTCTTTCTTACACACACATATACATATGTTTGCTTGTGACGGCTGCCTCTGATCCTTTGTCCTTCCATTACTCTGTTACCTCCACCGTGTTCTTGAGAGCACTCCAAGTCTCTGTGGCCCATTAAAAGCTGAAGTCTGCAAACTGATCTGTGGGAAGCTGTTCATGCATAAGAGCAAACACACTCACCAGGAAGACTCTTGTTGAGCCATTAGCACCAGACCAGTTCCACGCAGTAGTGTGTAATTAGTGCGGATAACTAATACTAGAAGCTATTTCCCCGGCAGTTTGGGACGTTTTGAAAGGCATAACAAAGTTATAAAGCATGAAAAGACAAAGATGAAATGCTGTTTCAAATTACCAAATTCACTCTCCTTGAGGATGTGTACAAGGGAATAGGAACCCATTAAGAAACAAGAAGCAGCTGAGTTTAAACACAACCCAAATCATGTGAGTTTTCACTTAACACTGGTGATTACACAATTATTGTTCTGTTGTATAAGTAGGCAAACTATGTTGCCTGCAAATAATCAAGTTAAAATCCTGAAGGTCCAGAGCTGTAAACATCATCCCCATTGGGAATCCAAAGCTCTTTCTGAAAGAAGCATGGATCTAATTAAAAATATCTAACATGATTTGGTTTCGTTACGGTAACGTCTTTGCCAAATCTCCTTTATAAACCTTAGGTTTGTTTTTAATTAGAAACAAAAGCCCAAAATACCAAACTGCTTAACATTATTGCTGCCAGAAAGATGGGCATTATGGTGAAAGCCATTTTTTTCCTGAATTAGGACAATTTCATTTTCACAGGGATTTGCTGCTTTAAATGTTAGAGATTTCCAGTTAAGTTGTATTTTTCCCCACCAAATGAACAAAACACGTCCTGTCCGGTTTCATCTGACTCTTGTAAAGAGTAGCATGAATAAAGCAGATCAATTATTGTTAGTCATAAGAAAACCTATTGTTTGCATCTCCTTTGTTACAGTCCAGAAAGTTGCTTTAAGAACAAAGCCCCCACCAAACATGACATTCAGGGAGCCTTTATGTAGTGCAACCCCAGTGCATTTACATTCAAATGAATTTGGAGAGTGATAAAATGCATAAAAGCACAACAGACATCAGAAGAAGTAATGTTTTGATTCCCCAGATGAAGAATTATCCTGCATGTCACTGATATGCAAATAAATTACAAGGTCTCCCTGTAACAACTGGCCTCAATTCAATAGCTTTTCCTTCAGAACAGTCAAAAAATCCTTGAATGGTAGTAAAGAAGCACTTCATGATATTTAACAGTACTTTAGTGTACCAAAGTGATATAATATGCCTGCTGCATGCACATCTGAATCAGAGAGGTGATACCTTATTTGGGCTTGAGTTCCCTTAACCTTATTCCTACAGCAGGAATCCAAAGCAAGCTATCAATGTGTCTTCAGAGAAGCAATAATACAGACTGCAGACGCTCTGTAGGATGGTCCCAGCAGGCTCAGCAGTTACACTTGGCAAAACAGAGCTTCAACTCAGGCATTATCATAAAATCATCACTGACATCAGCTCAGAAAGCCATGAGCTAACCCTCACCAGGTTCTCCTTACCTCTGATTAAAATCAACAGCAACTGGGTACCTAAATAGCTTCTAGAAGTTACACAGCCAGCTTAAAAAGCAAAGCAGGCTGTGGGACAGCAAGAGCTCACACAGCAGCATTCCCATTCCTCAATATTCTCTCTTCTCTAAACTGAGGAAAGGCAAGATTAAAATCCAACCTGGACTTCTCCACAGTTTGTTAGACTCTCACTGATCTGGCCACTGATCCCAGGTTTGCTGCTGAAAGCAGAATCCAGGCTTTGGAGATTCAGACTGAATGATTTGCACAGCTCCCCTAAATATATCCATAAAGAGAGCTTTAAAGAATCTGCAGTAGGACTCATACAAGGAGTAAAGCCCAGGCTGACATAAACTCAATGTGTTTCTTTCAGATGAGCCTAAAGAAGCTGGAGCATCGAGCCAAATCTGTTTAATCTGGAAATGATGCTGGAAATCTCATAAAGTCAGGCTTTCCTGAAAGATTTGTAGTACTTCCTTATTTTCATGTGGTCAGAAATTACTACAAGAAAAATGTCTTTTCATGCTATTTCAGTATTTCAGCTTTATATTTGGACCAAAATCAAAACTGCTTTAATTTTATTTTCAACCAGCTCTAACCAGCCTGCAAGAAGAGGACTGCAATTAGATTTAGGTTGATACGTCAAGAGTTGTTCCATAATCCTGAGTACAATACTCATACGCTTTTTGACCTTTTTTCTTATTAATTAATCACATTTCCCTTTTGCCAGCAAAGTTTTGAACCGGTATGGCCAAGGTAGTGCCGTCTTGTCAGGATATCCACAAATATATTTTAGACTTCCCATTTAGCAGAGGAATCCTGCTTATGTGCTTCCTCCCATGGTTAACCATGTCCTTTGGCCATCTGAGGAGTCACCCTGGGCCTCCTGAACTGCACAGAGCTAAAAGCAGCAGAGGGAACACAAAGCATGAGTGCCTTGTGACTTGGAAGTAAATACTCTCCAATGCAGTTCTCTGGTGCCCATTGACTTCAGCAGGCCTTTTATCTGCCCCAGATGCCTGCTAATGAAAAGGGGTTGCTGCTTCTTTTGCTAAGTCCAAGAACTGAATGGCAGCAGTGGCTCGCCAGTTCCGGATCTAACTCTAGGAAAGTTGCATTTTCCAACCCCACCAAAAGAAATGCTTGTCACATTATTCATACATGTGGTCTCTTACCATATGAGGAGGCAGGCTGAGAAAGGGAAAAGCCAATGCTAATATTTGCACAGACCAACTCAGGCCAGAATCAGAACAAGTGAGACAGTATGTCCTTGACTCTCACAGCAGAGACTGAGCAAGGAGAGCACACCCTTCAGCCAACAGCTGAGGGGCTCCCAAGGATGACTGCTCACGAGGCTCAATGGATATGTGAACCCTCAGTTCTATGCCCCTGCTGCACAGACTATATAGAAACTGTGGCATAAGGGTGCCTCAGCAGTACCAGGATTCTGGCCCGTATCAGAAGCATGTTTCCCACCATCAAATATTGGAGGGAATCATTTGGAGAAAAACTGAGAAAGTGCATGTTTTCTTGGAGCATTGTGTGCAGTTCTGGTGTGCTCAACAGAAAAAGGACATGGAACTGTTGGAACAAGTCCAGAGGAGGCCACGAGGATGATCAGGGGACTGGAGCACCTCCTGTATGGAGACAGGCTGAGGAAGTTGGGGCTGTTCAGCCTGGAGAAGAGAAGGCTGCGTGGAGACCTCATAGCAGCTTCCAGTGTCTGAAGGGGGCCTATAGGGATGCTGGGGAGGGACTCTTCATTAGGGACTGTAGTGACAGGACAAGGGGTAACGGGTTAAAACTGAAACAGGGGAAGTTTAGATTGGATATAAGGAGGAAATTCTTTCCTGTTAGGGTGGTGAGGCACTGGAATGGGTTGCCCAGGGAGGTTGTGAATGCTCCATCCCTGGCAGTGTTCAAGGCCAGGTTGGACAGAGCCTTGGGTGATACAGTTTAGTGTGAGGTGTCCCTGCCCATGGCAGGGGGGTTGGACCTTTCCAACCCTAACTATTCTATGATTCTATGATTCGATGATTCTATGATTCTATGATCCAGAGAAGCTGCAGGATACCCATAGGATATTCTGGGGATCACAAATAACAACACACAGACTGGTATGGATTGGAAAGAACCTTATCGTCTAGTTCCAACCCCTGCCATGGGCAGGAATGCCACACTAGGCCATGTCGCCCAAGGCTCTGTCCAACCTAGCCTTGAACACTGCCAGGGGTGGAGCATTTACCCCTTCTTCAGGCAACCTGTTCCAGTGCCTCATCACCCTCATCCAAAACTAGAAACATCTAAAACTAGAAGCAATAGAACAATTATCCCTCTGGCCTAGAGGAAAATGTACTACTCCATCTTGATTTAACAGAGGGAAAAGGCTCTAGAAGTAAATCCATGGCAATGAAAACCTAGAATCTGCCAAGATGCCCCAGAAAACATAGAATCATAGAATAGTTAGGGTTGGAAAGGACCTTAAGATCATCCAGTTCCAACCCCCCTGCCATGGGCAGGGACACCTCACACTAAACCATGCCCCCCAAGGCTCTGTCCAACCTGCCCTTGAGCACTGACAGGGATTGGATCATTCTCAACTTCCCTGGGCAACCCATTCCGGTGCCTCACCACCCTTACAGTAAAGAATTTTGGAGCCCAAGGAATATTCATAGAATCACAGAATACCAGGTTGGAAGGGACCTCAAGGAACAGCTGGTCCAATCTTTCTTGTCAAAAGCATGACCTAGACTAGATGGCTCAGCATCCTGTCCAGCTGAATCTTAAAAGTGTCCAAAGTTGGGGAATCTACCTCTTCCCTGGGGAGATCATTCCAATGGCTAATTTTTCTTTTGTGACAAATTTTCCTCTTGGGAAAAATTCCTCAATCAGAACGTAGCCATCACCCTTTGTCTTTTCTATGTGCCTCCTTGGTAAAGGAGTTCCAGTTAATGAAGCAGCCAGCTTGGAAAAGTCTGCTAGATTTTGTAAAAGATGTGTTGAAAGAATTTGCCCTTCTTTGCAGTATTTCCAATCAAAAAACTCTTTAGTGAGGAGGAGACCATTTTACAGTAGAAAGCCCATTCCAGAGGACTCCTGGAGATGAATCCAGAGAAGGGTGCAAACAAGTGACTCACAACCGGGGGGAGTTTGGTCTGGCAAAGCAAGAGCTGAAAGAATGTGATAGCGATGCTTCACGTTCCAGCAAGGATGGACTGGAACAGATCACAAACAGATGAGGAAAACATGGATAAATTGTATGAGGAAGAAGAAACTTAAGATTTAGGAAATCTTAGGAGAGGGTTAAGAAAAGGTGGGGGAAGGGGGTTGTTTTCATATTAATCCAATCCTCTAGCAGAGCATGCCATTTGGCAATATGACATGGTGGCATAATATTTGGAGTAACATTCATGAGTATAAATGTTAAGAAGGGAGAGAGCTTGGTTAAAAAAGGCTGTTGGCACAAGAATTTAATCTTGATGAAATGGAGTTCAGCAGCCTTGCTCAAAGCTTTCAGTAATAAATGTCCATAAGCTGGGCAGTCATATGCTAAGGTTGGAAATGAGATGGATTTTAACCATCATAGATAAAGTTTTGATGCAGCCTCCTCACAGGAGTAGGGGAACTCAGTCTTGACTTAAAAATCCATCTTGATGCATTTATGAATGCCATTAAGATATGGCTGACAGAGCCAGAAACTGGACACAACCTCAAAAGACCGTTTTATCCCTTTTCCCTAGTTCCTCCAACAGCATCATACCAGTCAGTCGACATCTATGTCCACTTTAGCACAGGGCTGCACTACACACTTCCCAACTCCCCAGACTGAAGCAATTTCATAGCCACCAGCTGAATGAAAAGCAAAATGAGTTTTAGAGGGAGCACACTAGCCCTTCTTTGATGTTTGGGCTGCAGTCTAAAGGCCCATTGTCCAGCAGCCAGCACGGCTTTGTTTGAAACCTTCAATAAACCAAACTTTAGCAACACTTTGGAAACGTTTTTACTGCAGGAAGGGCCAGTTTCAGTTGTTAACGCTGTTTCCACAGCTAGATTTCAATTGCTTCTTTCTGCAAAGGTCACAAATGTTTAGTTTCCCAGCCTTGTTCCTGCCCATCCCAGAAACTAGGATGATTTGTAAGATTTGGATCCATATACCCCTTTGGGCTCCAGCATTCCCCAGAAGGACTCCAGTAGAAGCTAAGTGCTTCATCAAGACCATGCATAAACAAACCTTGCTTTTCTGGAGCTTGTTTACCATGGTCAGCCAGAGACTTCATTTTCCCTGAGATGAGCAGATTTTCTGCTCTCATCAAAGAGTTAACGAAAAGCACCAGGTTTCAGCTCCTAGCATGGCCTTGTGTTTAATACTTCATGACACAAACGCTGGTCAGGCATATCTCTCATTTACATTGTGACTAAGTCAGAAGGCAGATTTACCACCACAGGACATGCATTACAATAAAGCAAACTGCATCCAGGCTGAGGTACATGGAAGCCAGCAAGAAGCAGAGGTAGAACACCATCCTGCTTACCTTAACCCTGGTGACAATTTCTCCTTTGCTGAACTGTTACCCAGGTCAGGCACAAGCACCACATTCACTTGTCCCAACACAAGTGTGGGGAGTACCCAGAACAGGCTTAAGGACAAGGATTAAGAAAACAGTGTCCTCACCCGGGTGAGCATTAAACATTCAAGGAGGTGGCTATTTGGGATCATGCTATTTTTGTTTTATGTTCCCAGTGCTGCCCAACTGGCCTCGCTCTCCCTAGGCTTGTTCATGACGAAGAGCCACAAAATTCTCTTCTTTGCTTTAAAGAACTTACACATGAGAACAACTCAGTAAGTCTGATTTTGGGAACATGAACAAATGAGCAACTTTCCAGCAAGGAGCTCCTGGGGCAGAGGGCTACCAGAGCCCTGTTTCAAACACATCAGTGAACCTCAGTTCAGAAGGGTTGAAGCTATCAATCAAAAGATAGAACACAGTGTTTTGCATGAAATCAAACAGCCCTGACCATAATCCTTTTTTTATGACCTGGAACACTTAACGGCTCTGCTCACTCTAGACACAGTTTGGGCCTGAGCCCGTTCCCAGTGCTTTCCCATCAAACAGCTCAGTCCTAAAGCCCACCAGCCTCAGAGATTCACAGCCTGAGCACTTCTGCAGCTCTGCGCAGGCACTTGCCTCCTTCATGCATTTCAGGTGGGTCAGCCACAGGCAGGACTAAATCTGCTGTAGTCCAGTCCACAGCACTCCCAAAGTCTGTTCTTCCTAAGCCTGTCACTGGTGCTTTTAGCCAACACTGTCAGGTCAATAGCCAGTTATGTATGGAGAAAGGGAGTCCTTTCTCCTTTTCTCCTGGTTCTGGAGGGCTTCAGATCATCCCAAGCCAACTGATGTTTTGGTGGAACTTTGTTAGTAGCTTATCTGAACCCTAACCCTAACTCTAACCCTCAGTTATTAGAGCTCCACGTGTAATCAAAGTCCCCTTAAGGCCTGAGGTTGGATTTGCTGCATGAAGATTCTAATGCTGCTCTAAGCATGAAAAGATCTGGGAAGAAAATACTCATGTGCTTTCCTTATGGAAAAGAGGAGTATTCTCGGGGATATAAGACCATCATCAATTTCAGGAAAAAAAAAAAGACAATTCAATTTTCACTAAAATCTGAAGAAAACATAAAACACCATCTTTGCAAAACATGGGATATGATTCGTCAATATTTTAAAAGGCCTTTCCATGTTTTTATTATAACAATTTTTTCTGTTTAAGAGGGGGATACTGAAAAGGAAACCCACATAAGGATGTTTTTCATAATATCCCACTGATTTGAAAGGGTCAGATTTTCCCCCTACAGATTGGGTACTGGCATTAATTAACCTCCTTTCCAAGAAATACTGGACTCTTCTGTACTTAGAACTCTCCATTGACAGCAATTCCACACATCTCCAAGGCAATTCAGTGCCTCAGTCTCCTTAGAACATCTCTTATAACACATGCCCTAAAATTTCCTTTCCTGGGATTCAAATCATTCGCTGGTATTCTTATTTATACTACACATGGAGCACAGTTTAATCTCTTGCAGCTAACTTTTATGCATTTAAAGAACATTATGTCTCAGTTCTCCTTTCCACATTTAATAAACCATTTATTTCGGTCTTACACCAAAGGTCATGGTTGTTTTTAAACCTTTGATCGTTCTTGTTTTTCTCCCCCAGGGTTCCTCCAATTGCTCTTCATCTTCCTTCAAGTGCATTGCTATTTCTGAAGTCCTGCCCACCAGGAAGCAAGAAGCTCAGGATATGGGAAATCTGAAGACAGGGAGCAATGGGACAAATAAAACCTCAGAACAAAACTGTATGAGGAGGATATTTGCTCTTATTCTAGTACAACTTCAAAACCTCAGGATTATGAAGTAAAAGCTCAGGGTGCTTATCTTATCTGAATATATTTGCACATTCTTAGCACTGAGTTAAAGCCTCTTTAACCAGAGTCCAGCTCTGTGAGTTTAAATTCTTTGAAGTCAATAGTAGTTGAGGCCTGGCTAAGTCAAACTCTTACTTTTGGAAGCAAGTCTGTTCCCTTTTTACTTCCCCTCCTCTTCACTTTCACTGGTTTAACAACGCAATTCATCTTTCCTGATTTCTCGTTCCTTACAAAAGTAGATGATGAGAGCAGGCATTACAGATTTTCTTTGCTATAATGTGGTCAGGGGCAGTCAAGAAATTACACATAACATAGCATCAGGATTTATAAGCAAGTTGGATGAGTGTGACAGAGATGAGACCCAAATAGAAAGGAGCATGGAACAAGCGTAGGGCAAGTGATGTGATTATCTGGTTTTTACTCTCTTTTATAAGATACAAGCAATCCAGAAAAGCTATAAGGTCAAACCCATCTGTCTATCTAAAGCCAATATCATCCGATTTCAGACTAGAAATAAAACACTAGGGCATTCCACTTTGGCCACAGAATGGGCTTCCTCTTGTTACTATTTGTTCCTCTTCTGAGAAGAGGAACCCCATTCTCCCTCCAAGGAGGCAGATGAATATTAGACAATGGAAAATGAAACCTTGTTTAAGGGTGAGGAAATTGCAGGCACCATTTCACAGCAGAGACTTATATATTTACATGAGAAAGATTGGTCAAACTGTATGACGTTGCCATACGGCTACCATCCCGGGTCACAGGCACATTGAAGATAAAGCCCTGTTACATTTAAGCATCACATCAATCATACTGAGGAAGAAGAAACAGGAAAACACACTTTTCACATCAAGTTCTGCTTTCCTTCTGCTAAAGCCGTTCACAGAGGCATCATTCACAGGCTTAGATCAGATTTTGTTTGGGTTTTAATGTAATCTAACGTAACTATGACTGTTAAGTGTATGTATGCATACACACCCCTGCAGGAATGCTATTTACAGAGGAAGATTCATGTAAACAGTTATGCAGGCTCTGGTGAGCCGGTTGTTCACCTTAACCAAGCAGCCTAAACACATCTCCACCAGTCTGAGTTGTCTGAGCTCCTGATTTCCAAGTTTCCATTTGCTGTTTCCAAAATGTTGATTTAGTGACTGGAACTGCAAGAACTGATTCAGTTCTTCTGAGTCAGAGCAAAACTTGCCTTCAAACTGCCTCCTTGAGTCACCTTTCCTTTTTAGCTTCTTTGTGCCTGCACCCTGACCACACAAGTCCTTTCCAAGCTTTTCTCCTACTCATGCTTAACTCCAGTTTTAGTGGGCTCCTGTTCATCACCTCAAGCCAGGACCAGGTCACTCAAAGTGCTGTTCTTTTTCTCCCTGTGACTCTGTTTGCTTAAGCTGCCAAACCAACAGGGCAGCCTAGTTTAACAACAGACTTACATTCAGCTTTTCAAAGCAACGTGTTGAATTTCAGCTTTTGCTGAGCTAGCTGAAAGGTAGGTCAGGGAGAGAGCCAGGATTTGTTAGCCCTTGTGCCTGAGCTTTGTTTTGTACAGCACCTTCCCTAACTTCCCCATATACCAGGGATTCACATTGTATATAACAGAAAGTCAACGGACAGTTGTTTTGTGCAAGGAGAAATGAGATTAATTTGCATGTGGGTACCTGCAAATTAATACTTAGATCTTAGAGACACACTGACATGGTCATGTTTCACATCTATTCGCACTTTCTGCACAGGAAAAAGAGACTGGATACCAGAGAGCAGAAAATGAAGCCAGTTATAGGTTATTTCTATGCATATTTGTAAGATATACATTAGAAGAATGTAACTATCAATTACGACAAGTTGAACAGTAACAGCAATAAGGAGGACTGGCTTCTGTAAAATATTTGAGGGGAATATGATAAGATTCATCACTTCAAACCGAGATGCCATTTACATGAAAATGAAAGCAGCAGTATTTCTCACTAGGAAGTAGCATCTCTCACCTCCTTTCTTCTTCTACACTGCCATCATTAGCATCCATTACTTTTAGCTGGGCATCACAGATACAGAGGGAGCGCCGCTGTTGAAACTCAGGTGAAGGAAATCATGCTTTTGCACAGTGTATTATTGCGAGTGCAACCATACAGCACGACACACAGGAAAACTTCCCCTGCACCCCATCAAGGGGAGCCTGCTCCACGTTTTCCTCCTCCCAGAGGAAATACCAGTTCAATCCCAAAAAGCTCAGACATGAAGCAGCACTCAAGCAAGGCACAGCCTGTACCCCAGTAGCTCCAGGTGAGAGTATCACCCCCTTACTCCATGGCACAGCAACAGCAGGGCAAAGCACTTCCATACATGGACCAAGCATCAAATAAGAGGCTCCATAACGTTCTCTGCTGATAGCTATACACAAAAAGGCATCACACCATCCTTGCCCACCCATCCTCCTGCAGCAGCTTCCCATGCAACCCCTGCATGTGGGACACCCACATGGAGATCCTGCCCATTGCCAGAGTGCTCATGGCAAGTGGGGTGAGGTAACACCAGGGAAGCCTGGCATTTGAATCTGGGTCCAGCTTATGTGTTCTGATTAAGCTTGTTATGGTTTTCATGTATGGATAATGAAGTACTGTGTACCAGGGAGCAGGAGGCCAGGGACAGTCCCAGGGATAAGCATTTACCCAAGTCACCCACACAGCTGGGAACAGTAGGAAAAGGGATTTTGGAAGAAGCAGGAGAGAAGCTGCCCTTCAGATGTACTTTCTGTGGAAGAAAGAGCCACTTTGATTTATCTCTGAAGGTGTTCTAAGTCATGAAGTCAAGTGGGGCCTGTGATGTGAAAGCTGAAGTGGAAGCCCTAAGGAAAGCAAGCCTTGTGAAGGCACTCTGCTATACTTTCTCCCATACTACTCCTGTATTTTGCCTTTAATCTTCCAAAACACAAGAATTTGAGGAGTCTCTCTTTCTCTCAGCAGGCTGATGTATATCAGATCTTTAACACATGCGAGACCCCACCTGGAGCATTGTGTGCAGTTCTGGTGTCCTCAACAGAAAAAGGACATGGAGCTGTTGGAACAAGTCCAGAGGAGGCCACGAGGATGATCAGGGACTGGAGCACCTCCTGTATGAAGACAGGCTGAGAAAGTTGGGGCTGTTCAGCCTGGAGAAGAGAAGGCTGCGTGGAGACCTCATAGCAGCCTTTCAGTATCTGAAGGGGGCCTATAGGGATGCTGGGGATGGGCTCTTCGTTAGGGACTGTAGTGACAGGACAAGGGGTAATGGGTTAAAACTGAAACAGGGGAAGTTTAGATTGGATCTAAGGAAGAAATTCTTTCCTGTGAGGGTGGTGAGGCACTGGAATGGGTTGCCCAGGGAGGTTGTGAATGCTCCATCCCTGACAGTGTTCAAGACCAGGTTGGACAGAGCCTTGGGTGAGATGGTTTAATGTGAGGTGTCCCTCCCCATGGCAGGGGGGTTGGAACTGGATGATCTTAAGGTCCTTTCCAACCCTAACTATTCTATAATTCTATGATTCTATGACTGTGTCTCTGAAACAGAAGATTTCACATATGCAGACATGCATATTTCTGACATAGAAATCACATGCAAAGAGAAGACAGCCTCAGGAAGAGTGCCTGTAGTTCACCGTGACCCTGAAATCACTTCATCTGTGGAACAAGCTCCTGGAGCTCCTAGGACAGCACTTCTGACAGGCAAGAAATGCACCTCCAGAAATTACCCACTTAATCAGCATTTACATTTCCTTGGGAAAATCCAAAGTATTTGATTCTGGGCCTTTTGTGCAGCCAGCAGGACATGGCATGAGCTTGGTCTGCACATAGGTCTGGTTATTGCTCAGGCCTGGCTGGTTGATGCTCTTTCTCCAGAAACTGCAGAAGCCTTGAAACTGTTCTACATTAGGAGAAGTCCCCAGTTATATTTCAGGCTTTACTTATGATTTATACAGAATGCAATTAAACCTAAAGTGGAACCCTTCAGATAAATACAAGCCAAAAAACTGTTGCTATAAACATACTGCAGGCTTTCTGCCTGCTAGTCTCAAGCCAAACTGCTTTGTCTGCACACTGGGATTCTTAAAACCAGATGTACACTCAAGATGCACATCCAACAGTCTTCACAGGGTGAACGGTGGATCCCTGTGGTATCAAACAGTGATCCTGAAACAGGGGTTTATCTCTATTTGTACATCCAGAAAGGGCAAGTTAAGCCACTGTGACTCTCCTCTACCCAAATTATTTCTTAGTGCTGCATATCCTATGGCAGAAGTCTTTTTGGTTCCCTCCATGGCTACCTGAATGCCATCTCTGCCCAATAAGATCCTCACTGCCTACCTAAAGCAGTTGCATGAGTTCAACGCAACAGACCAAAGTGCTTGTTTCTTCATTGACTGTAATACAAGCCAGACTTAGACTAAATACCTAGCTTCTAGATAAACAGGTTAATCCTACCTTGTGTGCCAAATATCTGCAGTTTGAGTCTCAAGCATTTGTGGAGAACCTATTTTGGGCTGAGGTGGGATGTACAGCCTATGCAAGATACAAGCAGTGTGAAGCAAATGGACATGCAAACATGAATGAGCAAAGCTAAAACAAACACCAAAGATCTCACTGAATTTTGTAAAACTATCCATAAACATATTTTGGGGAATTGAAAAAGTTGTAGAGATGCAATAACTTTTTATGATTACAAGGGTTGTGCTTAGCTTGGTTCCTCTACCTTCCTGTATGCTTGGGGGACTTCTTAAGGGGAATGAATGAGGTAGATCTTTATCCTGAGGTGAAAGAGGTGGAAACAGAGGCATTTGGACCTCCCAATGTATTTACAATGGAACAACCCATTTTACAGCTTCTCCTCCTCTCCCCAGTAAATACCAAGACAACCCTGTAGACAGATGTGTTTTAAAAACAAAGACAGATGAGGTAGAGTCAGATGAGACAGCACCTAGAAGTATTGGTAGATTTCATCTTTTAAAGTCCAGCCACCAATTTAAAAGGGTATTCTGCAGAACCCAATGCCAGAGGTAAAGCTGGGGTCAGTCTTTAAGTCAGAAGAGTCAGACAGTTCTGTTGCATAAAAGCCTTGCTAAGACCTTGGCTGCAAGCGGAATGAATATAAAGAGCATAAAAGTGGGGTGCCCCAAATCTGCAAAGCATCAATAACACATTTTCTCTGAGATGTTCTCCCTTGGTCTTAGTGTTACAAATAGAAAACAAATGAAAATTCTGCAACATGTTGCTTCTACATGTACAGGTCAGTGAATTTCATAGATGTCCACAGGGGCACCTTCTGATGAATACCTAATGGCAACCCTCTTTTCTTAGGCTACCCTTAGTTAACACAGGGGAGCTACATACACAATTAAATGTACAGAAAGATTTCAGGCTTAAACGTTACCTTTGTTGTGAACTGGCTGTGTTTAGTTCCTGCCCACAGTTGGTTTTGCTCACTTATTTTGAGGAATTTGGAGGAAAATCCCTTCGACCATTTTTCAGTTAGAAGAAACATCTTTATTGCCACATACTTCCTCCACACAAATACCTCGTAAACAGCTGGGACATGTAAGCAGAAATCTTGGCCAGGCAATAGCCTTGTCAGGGGTGTTTGGAGTTGTTTGACATGGCTACAGTGAGTCAGTGTTTCTTTGCCCAAGCATTAAAAAGAAATTAATCACAAGACTGCCTTAAGTCACTTGATTTTTTTTTTCCTTTAGCTTCTGAAATTGTAGGATTCGCATGTTCAAGATTTTCTCTACATCTATAATGCCTAAAATCAGGAACAAAATGTTTGTATTCAAATGCCATACGCCAACAGTTGAGGCTGTAAGGCAAAAATCAGATATTCAATGTATGATAAATCATGAGAGCTGGGATCTTAAATACAGTTGGTAGAAGGCAAAGTAAGTTAAATGAACTTTAGAATGCTTTTCACACCCCATGTCCCCAAGTTTGACTGCTTATTTAGTGGTTAAGTAATAAACTGTCACACCCATTCTGCCACACAGCCTATATTTAGAGACTATGAAAGACAGAGGGAAGAGTTACAGGAAATCTTTCTGCAAGGAAAACGGCGTAGGGTTTATATCTGGCTGGGACAGGGGCACTTGGCAACACCTTAAAGGATCCCCTAACTAGCAAGGGGAAAAATGGAGTAATAATGATGTTGACACAGTTGCAGTGTGGAGGGGCTTCCAGTGCAAATGACATTTTCATTATCATTCAGATAAATGTGTTTTTCCTTGCTAGCTTTTGCTAGTCAAGTACAACAGATTTTTCCCATCTTCCCTTCTAATCAGTGACTAGGAAGGTGCTTTGAGAGGGCTTAAAATTTCCATTTGCATTAAAAAAAGCTATGAAAGTATTTTTTCTGCTAACAGCTGTGATATGAGTGTGAAGATCTAAGGATCTGGGGCATTTTACAGTGCCTCAGCTTCCAGGCTGGATAAGTGGCATGAAGAGTTCAGCTGTTGTTACCACGAATCCGTGCTTCTTGACCTGTGTGCATCTGGAAGAAGAATCAGACATGCTGTCTGGGTGCATCCAAAAGGCAGAGTTACCAAAGCATAAAGTGAGCAGTTGTGCATTTTTAAAACAGTCTTATGATTTTTGGAGCCTTCAGAGTGGCAATATTTACATTTACGTTATGCCTATCCATTCTTTTCCCCTCTTTGTCTTTTGTGATACTCCAGTATCAGAAACACTGCTCCAGTAGGTGCCAGGGACTAACACTGTTTGGGAATCTAAAAAATGCATTAAGTTTCCATGACTGTGATTCCATTTATGTATAGGTTGTGGGATAGGCAGGTTTTCACTGTACAAAATTATAATAGCCTTCCCCTTTCCTACTCATGAAGATGCTGAGAAATATGGCTTTGGTCTTCCACTTTGGTTTTGTTAGTGAGACTGTTGTGTGTCATTTATTTGGTGAGTTTTAATTTGCTTATAGCAGTTTCTTACTTGTGTCTTTCTTTAAAACTGCTTGCAATACACTGACCAAGTTTCCTGGTTAGTATATACACAACACCTGGAGTAAGACAGCTCTCCCTGAAAAGCCTTGCAATCATCAGACCCTTCATTAAGTTACCAGAGGATATGGCAAGTTCACAGGTGAAGATCTGAAGTCTTCACTCTTTTTAGGTACTCTAACCACTCTGTCTCTTATACTAGAAAAACACTACCTAAGTGAGGAAAGGGTTAATACGCTCATTTAAAGGCTAATTGGCCTCAGGCAATGGTATCAGAAGAAAAGTGTAGGAGTTTTCCCTTTTTGGTTTGCCAGTAGAGGCCAATGCTTAGCTTAAAAGGGAGTAAGAGAGCTTCCTGGTGGTTTGTGGTAAGAAAACTTCCTGCATAAGTTCAAGAAAAGCTGTATTACGGCATTCCCTCCCTGTAGACGAAAATGACGATTATGAATCTGGCTAGCTGCAGCTGGCTTTGCCTTGGTTTAGCCTATATCTTGTAGAATTCTGTCTATGTTTTATGCTGAGATTTTAGTAGCCTGCAGGTGTAGAATGGCCTTCAGTCTGGAAAGTACTGCTGGCTGAGAGGATGGATTGGGAGAGAAGAGGCTTTTCTGCTTCAGTTTGGAGTACTGGGAAGACCTTGGGTTCATCCTCAGCCGTTTTGTTGTCATGAAGCTGTCTTTTTTTTTCCATTTTAGGAGGAGAAGAAGTATTAAAAGGAAGCAGGAGTCACAAATAGCATAATGATGTTAACTCTGGACTGCTGTGAGGAGGGGTAACTATAGGCAATCTTATATCTGCAGCTCAAAAATAATGTAAGCTTGTATATCTGTATATATCCTGTCTATATATGTTCTGATACGTCATATATGTCTAAACAAAAACACTGGCTGAGCTGTGATGAGTGTGTCAGAGGCCAGAGTCCACCATTAGATTTTAACAGCCTTGACCAGCCTCAGCTGGGATGCCTGTTACATACTCAGCCCAGGGCCCAGAAAGCCATTTAAGCTCAGGCCTGGACCCTCACATCTCCTGGAGCTATGTTATAGATAGGTGTGCCTTCACTCTGTCTCTGGTCTTAGCTCCTCAATAGACTTTGGGAATAGGAAAGTAGGTTGGTCATCTCCTGATGGTACTCTTTGTATGCACGTCTGTAGTTTATCTCCAGTCCTGGCTTTGGCTCTGCATCTTGGATGGACTTTGTGCCTATACTGTAGCTTTGTTTCCAGGTCTGTCTCTGCTTCTATTTCCTCTTGCTCCTGATGGGGCTCTATGGCATAACTGGTCCTTGTGTCCCTGATGAAGTGAAGGAAATATGTTCTTTGCAGATGTATTCAGGGGACTTCTTGTCTAAGGTGATATGTTTGGTGTTTCATTATTTTGAAGCTATATAAGCTTTACAGTGCCTATCATGGTAATGTAATGGTATATTTAATGTGGCTGCTCCTAATAAAAAACAACTCTTAGGCTTTCTATTTTTCTTCTCTAGAGGCCTGAGGAAGCTGGCTTTATATGTTGCTCCTTTCTGCCTGTATTCTTCTTTTTCATTCTTTCCACATTACATGAGACAGTAGGTGGGAATATGAAGCCAGATAATAGCAGTTTATTACTGATCTGTAACAGTTGTTCAGAAGCCTTTCCAGCTAGCACTATAAACTGAGCATTTCTCTCCTTTAGTGATCTGAGAATGATTGAAGGAAGGCAATATGATGTCTGAATTTCTTGCAAACATTCAAGTACTATGTACTGAAAATAACATATGGAGAAGTATTTTTGTTCTTATCAGATAGGATTGGATTAATCAGTCATGTCTAGGTGATAATTATTGGTGTAAGTTTTTGCGTTCTGCTTCCCTCAAAGCAAGTCTCTTTCCTTACTTTATGTTAGACTCTTTGTGATCCTTTTTTAATCCTACTTTGGGAAGATAGAGTAGAAATTTTGCTAGTCCTTACAGAAAACAAGGGTTTGCTTTCTGTGCCTGCTACTTCTATTAGTGTTTTGGATAAAATGATTTGGGAGCAGCAGTTATTATTAGCCTTTCTAGAATTATGATGCTGATAAATTATCTTTCTCATGGTTTTGCCGGGTATATCAGGGTATTGTTTATAGCCAAGCTCAGATGGTGGTGTTCAAAGCGGGAAGTTAATGTTATATATATTAATTTTAGACTTTGGAACAGGAAATCCTGTGCTAACTTTAATTTTTTGGGTCAGTCATAACTTGGCTTAGTCCTTTACCTCCTTTGGAGCCTCCACCAGACTACTGCTAGTTTGGTTAAGGGGTCGAGTGCATCCATCACAGTGATGTTGTAGGGTAGAGGGATGTATATGTGCCTTACTGTTCCAAGGTATCATTTGAGGGATTTGTCTTTCCTCCCTTCAAACTATTCTCCTACAAAGAATGGAGGTGGCTACAGGTGGATGACAGCTTTCACTATGTTTTCTCATGGTCGAAAATGACGTGAAGTTTTCATCCAGAGTCAGATTCTTGTACCAAGTTTGCAGGTGCTGTGCTAGATGCATAAAGGTATTTGTGCCTTTCTCGCAACCTATATAGGTGCAGAGTGTCACTCACGAAGTTCAGGTTATTCTTAATAGTTTTGCTAGAACTGTTGTGCTGAATCATGTTTCAATTGATTGATGGTTCTACTGCTGTGGATGTGCATAAAATTAAGTACAGCAGTTCATTAAAGTGTCTGATTGTGATGTTGTCCTCTAAAGTTATAACACTATTGCTGATAAATGAAAAAAGAAACTATCTATGAACATTTTCTTTCAAAGAACATCTTTCAGTTTGACTCTCTGCTGACCTTAACACAATGGATTAATTCAGCAGGTAAAGTGACCACTTTCCTTAGGCATGAATTTGCAACTGGTTTCAAAGCAGAATAGTAAGTCAGCTTTCAGCTGCGCCATGAGCAACTCCCTGGTTTTGTGTCAAAACTCTCCAACTATTGAATTGCTTTCCACATTTTGGTGCATTCTTAAGAGGTGGCAGAAGGCATAGCAGGCTGGCTGCTTTCTCTTGGTAGTCCATCCTCAAATATGTTCAAGTTAATGCTCTTCTGCTTATTCTCAGAAATTATCACCTAAGGTCACCTTTTAAATGATGACTTTTCAAGAAAGCATTGTGCTGTTGGAAATGTTCCCAGCTATAGCAGTGGCAGAGTGAAGGCTTGGAACTTTGGATTCCATATTTTTATAGTTCCCTGTTGGATAAAATGAATTCTATATTAGCCGTCACTTAAAGGTATATATGCAATAAAATAAGGTACAATGCCTGTTCTCCTGGAGTTTAATTGAGCTTGAGGTAACACATCTCTAAAGTTGAGCAGTTAACTTTTAGAAGTCACTCTACTACATTTAGAACATCAACTTTCACTGGAAGCCAGTTGGATTGGCCCTGAAGTGTTACAGTCAAAACTCTTTCAAGAGTCTACAAAGCATCTGTGAGCCATGTGCTCCTTTCCGTTTCCTCCTAGACGCTGTTTTACAGGGCAGCTGAATGTCAAGCAGCAATGTTTTTTGATTTCAAGATCTTGGTGTCCTGAGCACTGGACTCAGGTGATAGATGTATCACAATGGGTAGTTAACACTGAATTTCAGAGAGGAAAATGGAGTGCTGGGCACTGGCTGCCTGGGTTCATCTTTGCAGAGTCTTACTATCTAACAGAAGTTGGAGGGTTGTGTGCTTTGCTGTATTCTCAGTTGGAAAAACAGCCTGAGAATGTGCATCCCTGACGCATGAATATCTCCTTTCTGGTCTTTCTATTAGTCCTAAACCTTCAGTGCCACAGCAGTTGCCAATCAGTCTTTCAAGGTCATGTTGTGATGACTCTTCAGCTCTGAATGAGGTTTGATTTCAGTTCAAAGAGTGATGTTCACTGCTGTGAGGATTACTACTGTAAGTGTTAAGCATTGAAAATAGTAATGGAATTATTTGAGGGGAGGGCAGGATCCTCTTACACCTTTGACAACACTAGAAAGGAAGAATGAAGTAGAGGCAAAACGTTCTGCCTGGTAGCATTCTGCGTAAGTGTTAAATGACAGCATGTATGCAAGGTGACAGACTACAGCATCTGTGTTGTAAATGCACTGAAATTAAATGTTCTCTTTATTGCAGTACTACAGTTACTCTGACTGCAAAGAGTGAAATTAATATTCCTGGATGTGTAGTGACAGAACCAAACCAGAAATTGTTCTATTAACTTGGGCATTGAGTATTAATAGAGCACAGGCAATTTGAGTATTAATAGAGCACAGGCAATTGACTGTCTCAAAAAGAGAGACCTGGTTTTGGATATACCTTTTATATCCCATGTTGTACCTTGTACACAAGTATGTGTACATATATAACCTGCATATGTATGCACATGTACTCATGTACGTGTATATATATATAATGTGCATAATATATATATATTGTTCTTGTTTTCTGGGGATGATGTGAAGGGGGTAGCATAACAGTAAATGTATTTTAACCTGGCAGCAGTGGCAGAAACCAAAGCTTTGATGCATCATTTAAAATGAGCTTAATAAGCAGAACATGATGTAGTCTCATCCTGCTGTGATAAGAAGCTACTTTTACCATAGGATCTTATATGAAAGAGTGTGCATAACACACTCGTGTGCCTTGGAAAGTCCTGAATTTCATTACAAAGAGATGTGTGTGTGGGTAGTGGCTTATAACTCTTTCCAGGAGGAGCACAGTGTTTTCTATTGCTAATGTGCTGTGGTGGAGCCCTGTTATTTTGGCCGATATTTACTTTGTTTCTGTCATTATTTCAGTGGCAATTTTGGCACCACAAAGCCCATATGCAACTGATTATTATTTTTTAAATTATAAACATGAGAAGGTGAAAATGATTGTTTTTCAGGTTGTGGTTTCTCCTTCTCATCCAAGTATTTCTCGTCCAGGCTGTCCTCACAGGAATGCTCAAGGACGCTCAATGCTGCTGGCTGGAGTGCAGGAGGGTTCAGCCACATGCTGGCTCCCCTGCCTGTGAAAGATGCTCAGATAGGTTTGCTATCATCCCTCTCTGTTGAGAGGCTCCTGTGGCTACAGTTAGGGATACACATACGCTGCTAGAATCATTTGGGGTGAGAGGGGCTGCACATGTAAGATCTCCTTTATTTATTTTGAAATGGCAGCTCAAAGACTGATGCTGGCAGCAAATCCACTCAGTTCTTTATGGACGTACTAATAACAAGCTGTTTCCTGCTAAAACTCAAAGCCAAACTTGCCAGGAGGCAGTAGGGTTATGATCACTTAGAAGAAGACTTATAAGAAGTCTTCCAAATATGCTTGTCCATATGAGATGAATGTTTGTAATCTACCTGCCCAGGGGAACTGAATAGACTCCTCAAAAGTTCAGAGAATCACTGAAGGTTTATTCCAGAAAAGAGCAATCTCTAATCCCTGTGTCCCAGCTCTCTTGCCTGACAACTTTTCCTATATTTTTCCTCCTCCACATTGTCTCTTTTCCCCATGGCACATCTATATCCTCCCACAGCCTCGTGCACAGATTACTGTGTGCAGTTACAAGCTTACCTTTTGCCTTTGATTCACTGAGCTGCCACATAACTCACTCAAGAAGAGCTGCTTGGCTCAGGGAGCACTTTCCAGCACTCATCAGGAGTTCACCCTGATATCTCAAAGAGCATATTGCATCATCTAAGATGGCCTTGTTGAAATATAAAGGATAAGTCCATTACTTGTAGGCTACTCTATGCTTTCCAGCTGCATGGTTTGGGAGGGTTTTGTGTAGGATTATGCCATAGAAGAGTTAGGGAGGTTTTGTGAGGACTAACTGTTGGCTCAGAACCATTACAAGTGCATAATTTCAGAGGGGGGAAGAATGGATACAATCAGGACTTTGGTCAGCTTAGTAAAATTGATTTGAATTGAAAAATGTTGAATTTTGGATGGAAAAGCAGCCATGCTTCATATGGTTTATGACGATTCCTGTGTTACTTTGGACCTCTTGAGTAATAGCTGAGATCTTGCTTTTGTAATTTGGTCTGGCCTATATACCTTTTGACCCACCAAACTCTGCCTTAAGATGCTCAATTTCTGTTAGCTTTCAGGCTAGAATCTCTTACAGCTCAGAACCCAATAACAACTGTGCGAATATTTGGAAAACTCAAGTATGTTGTTGTCATGCAAGGTTAAAACTATGTAAATGACTTTATTGGCTGCATAGGATTAGTGCATGTCTTGTTTTATGCAGTTACTGTAGAACATTCCACCATAAAGTCAGCTCTAGATAGAGCATTGATCAAGGTCTGTGTGCTCTCCCTCTCATGCTATGAAAGGTTGCCTGAATTTCAGTGGAAGCTGAGGATATCTGGCGAGATTGTGTGGTGGTTAAATAGAGCTTTAGAAAGATGAGCTTCGGAACACACCATCTGGTGAAGGAGAGGGCTGCTCTTCATCCTTGTTGATGTGAATTTCGTGATGTGAATTCACTATTCCATACTACTTTAGTATGCTTGGCTTTTCATAGTAATTCAGAGTCATCTCAGTTTGGTGTCTGTACCACCTTATGCTTTTTTTGTGATGCACTCCTACGTACACACAGAATACCATGGGATGTCCCAGCCATCTAGGCTTCCCTTTGACTTGTTTTTTAAGTCAGGAATGTTAATGTGTGCTGTCTTCTGCTCTTTGGAAAGAAGATTCTATCTATCTATCGCATGCCAAGTCTCCAGTTTTTACTGGCATGGATGAGGTAGTTTCCATCTGGTATGATGCTTGTACTGATGTGAAAATGCGTTAATAGCTGCTGCTTCCACTGCTCACCGTTCAGATATTGCGAAGAACAAGGGCATGTGCTTGTACTCAACAGGAAGTACTCCCTGGACTCCACCCCTGGCAAGTAATTAGAGGTGGTTAGTAGAAAAAAAGGATTGAACTATAAACTTTGGATTAGGGAAAGACTTGGGTTTTTTTCCATATGAAACCTGGCAGGATTTTCAGGTGCACAATAATCTCAAAAGAGTTCAGGGTTCCTGTATATGGCAAGGATCTGACTTCAGAAAGGTATCTTCCTCTGTTTTTCTCTGTTCAGCTGATGCTTTCTTCCCTCTTTGAGATGGATAAACTGACATCCAAGTGAATGTGTTATCCACCTTAAACTGGCTTATTTTTAGCAGCAGGTAGAGCCCTCAAAGCTTTCCAGACTTCCTACAGATAAACATTACCAAGTTTGGATTAGATTAATGTGAATTAGGTTAGTTTAAATTGAGTTTTAAACTGAGATTTCAGGTTGAATGAATGGTAGCTGGAATCAACACTGAGGCTTAAAGAGCCCTTTGCTAGGTTTCTGCTGTGAGTGACAGTCACAACAGAAGTAGTTCAGCAGTCATGTAGGAGCCAAATGATAAGACAAACTGAGGAGGAAGAGGGGGATAACCAGGGAAGAGCTGTTTTTTGTGGATCCCAAGTCAAAAGATGAAGCAACAATTGTAAATGAAAGGATGTGACCCTGAGAGCACCGAAGAATCTGGAGTCTGGATTGCAAGTATTCATGGTTGGCACAGCCTCATTGGGAACTGGAGTTCATCTGGTAGTCCATCTGCTTGAAACTTGAGGTTCTTGAGGCCTCCTTTACTGGGTAATCTTAAATGAGAGAGAAGTACCAATAAATGGGCTTCTTGCTTATGTGATGGGGACTATAGCTACTGGAGCAGGCTGTGCCAGTTTCAGTTCATTGATGGATTCAGGGGCTTTTCATTTGTTTTGACTCTTGTGCACACTTAAATATGAGTCTATAAAACTAGGATTGTAAAACTTTTTTGGACCACAGATTTGTTGTGAGGGAAATGGAAAGACAGCTTTTTTAGGCAGCCTGATTTTCCTTTGTATTATGTCAGCTGTGTAATGGTTCAGGTGAGCGCCACAGAAAAATGGGCTTTTGGTGTTTCAGTGTGTTTCTAAGCCCAGCCCTGAATGGATGGAGGGAATACGTCTGCACTTCAGTACCAGAAGAACGGGCTGGAGGTTTTAGGTGTGAAGGCTCAAGTCAGGTATTTCATACAAATTGGTGTAGTTGGCCATAATAATAACAAGCTTTCCCTACAGCTAGTGGAATAATGCCCAAAGCAATGCTTTATATATATTGTTCTAGACCAAGGGGAGGCATAACTCTGGTTCAGACTCCAGACTCCATATTTTGTTACTGTTTTTTCACACCCATGTTTCCTTAGGAGGCAACGTAAACATAACTCTATCAGGGCTTAATTTATTGGCCTTGAAATAGCACTGGAGATCTGGCACTGAATCAAATGTGTGTGGAGGGACAGTGTTTTTATGCTTAACATGAGGGAAATAATACTTATGCATGAAACAACAGGGAGAGAAGGGCTGGAGTTTCCATTAGCAACTTGATGATGTTTTTAAAAAGCTGTGCCTGGCAGATCCATCAGCTGCTGTTACAGCTTTCAGGAACTCTTAGTAGGAGTGCTAAAACATCCCAGTACTCTGACCCCAGAGCACACAGCGTAAGGAATTGGAGTTCCTTTGCTGTAATGAATAATTCATCCCCATAATCTTGCTGAGGGTAAAGTGGGAATAGCTGCAACAGCATGAAAGGATGCATGGAGATCAGTGTATCTCACCCTCCTGAATTTAGCTGAGGATGTTGATGGCAGTATGGAAGTAAGATTGGTTGAGAAATGTTAATATTCTCAGCATGTGACCAAGGGCTTCAGTTTCCAATGGACAAAGCCACTAGTGACAAAGTCAAATGCGAGTAGGACCCTGTAGCTATATTTTAATTATTTATGAACTGATTGGAGTGCTCCTGTGTGTCTCAAACTTCTGGAAAATCATCCCTGGATTCTTCACAGCTACTTGTGTTAGAGAGACCATTTATCACTGCAGAAATACTTCAACAGCAGCTTCAGAATCTGAGGACCGTTGGCATAACCCAGGTGGTCATTTTCAGAGCTGGGGCAGAAACTGTGGTTGCATCCCTCTTGTTGCAATCTGGAGCTACTGACAAGGAAGTGAAGCAATGCAAGTGTCTCATGGCTTAAAAGGAGCAAAGCCAGTAAATCAGCTTGGAATCTGGCCCTCAGATACTCAAAGTAATTAGATGTGTCAAAGAAGTATATGTCCCTAGAAGCTGATCTTAAAACCTAAAACGATGCAAACTATTACACTAAAACAGGCATGGGTCCAAAACAAAGCTTTCTAATTGAGTTGCCTGAAGTTCTAAGTGTTAAAGCACTCAATTCTGATACGAGGTGCACGTGTGCAGTCAGCCTCTCTACCTCCCATCTAGATCAAGACTTCCTCATTACTTTATATTTATGAAGTGTTTTGTATAGAAGCCGTAACATCACCAAATCTCAACCAGTCATATGAAGCATTAAGAGCTTGATTTCTAACTCTTGGGTAGGAATCTTCTATGTACTCAACGGGTCCAGCTGGGTTGGAGGACAACACCACCCAGGAGGAACAAGGATGCAGTCTGGTACCCAGGTAGCGATCCACAGCTTGCCTAGTTGGATTAAATGTCTTGTGCTCCCCAGCTATCCAACTGGGAACTTTCACGGGTATTTGTTACTTGATGAAACAACTGTGGGAACTTTCATATCCCCAGATTCCATCATGTTCCTTGATCGTCAGTGTGAGGAGCCTTGACCAGCAAAGACACACAGGTCTGCTTTGGTGAGATCCATACACTGGCACATAAGCTAAGGTGTGGTTTTAACTGCAAGGAACTCCAGGAAATGCTTGAATGTGTGTGTTTGAAGCACATATTTGAGCTGAAAACGAGGCAAAAGGGATTGAATTGCTGCAAGCAGAAGCTAAAGAGAGAATTGATTTCCCTCTCTGCCTAGTTCTAGAGTAATCTGCCTTTGAAGTCTGTTGCAAAAATAAGCAAAGAGTTTACTGGAAAAATTCAATGCCAAAGAAAGCAACAATCATTTCTCCTGAGCTGGGGATGAGCAGACTGTCTAAGGCTGCTGCTGTACAGTCTGAAGGTTTAGGATTGGCACTACAGAATTAGTTTATCAGTTACTTGCTGGTAAACATCACTGCTGGTATGACCCAAATGCCCCAGGCTAGTTCACACTTTCTAGATGCAGCCTTAAAAATTCAACCTGTGTGTGTGTGTCTTCAAGCAAAATGAACTATGATCAGAAAACCTCTAGTCAGAACAACCAGATACAGCTCAAAGGTCTTGGCCATCACATACACAGTCTGCACTGCATGGCACTTACAGGGAGTAGATAGCTGAAGTCCTTCCTGGCAGACCTTACTAAAATGTGTCTGGTTTGGGCAAAGGCATATGGGGTTTCTGATCAGAAGTGTATGAACAGGGAGAGATGTATTGAAACGAATAAGTCTTCTCCATGATAAATTAGTTCTGAGAGGGGGAAAAAGGAGTGTCGCTTATTTCTGCTTATGGCATTTGCAGTAGCTATTAGAAGTATGCTAGTTCTTAGAGTTATTCTGCTATTCCCTGAGCCATAGCAATTCTTTGGAATAGTGGGTGCTGTGCAAGGAATTGCTACATTATCTTCCAGATTTCCTTACTGTCCTTAAATCAGCTATCAAGCTTGCAGGTTACTCTTCTCTTTAGTTAAATCTGGTTTATTATTTGGTTTAGGGAAGGGTAACTTATTCCTGTCATTTAGAAAAACTGATTTAGTCATTTAGAAAACTGATCCTTAGAGGTCAAAGAACCTCAGTATGGGTGTACTTAAAAGGTGCGTTTTGTGTGCCTGCTGAAGTGGTTGGTGATGCCAGGGCAAGGAGCCATCACCTGAGCAAGTGGAGTATCTTTAGGCTGTGAGAGGAACAGCACCAGATCTGGAGAGTCACATCTCTTGTTGCCAGTGAAGGCTGTGGAAGGCAGAAACAACTGCCTCTTATCTCACAATCAAACATTTTGAAGCACTTAAGGCAAAGTATTTATGCTACTGGACAGTTTGTTTAGTCAAGGGACCTTTTTTGATTCCTTTTCTCAAAAGAACTGGAGATGAGTGATGTGTATGTGCCTTAGCATAAATGAGAAACACATGACTCCTCATGTCAGTTAGCATTAGCAATGCTTCATCCTGTTGTGAGCAATGTAAGGAAATACTGACGTGTGTGCACCAACAGAAAGTAAACATCAATTAAAGGGAAAAACCAACTGCTTAACCTTACTTAGTTCAGTTTTATATAGGAAACCTCAAGAAAAGAAGACTCTCTTTAAAGCCTGCGACTTGTGGTATTAAGGGTAATAACCTCCTCGAGGGGTAGACTAGCATGTGAACATCCATCTTCACTGGATTCTGAGAAGCAGTAGGAGTGACAGGAAAAATAAGTCTGTGGAAATCAAAATGTTTACAGTGATTCCACTTCTAAGCAGTCTGCTTCCAGAACAGAAGTCACAGTAATCCAGCACCAGTATGAGACGGAGAGACTCAATAGCTGGATTAAGTATGGGATGGAGAAACCAGGCTGCGCAGCTGGCTTGTGGTAGAACAGTGACAAATTGGGGAATTCCTAGAGGTGAAAACAGTTTGAATTTGGAGGATATTGGAGGGAAATATTATATGGGCTTGTTTTACCTTTTTGTAGATGCTCATGGCCTCAGCTGTGAGTGTGGTGGAGGGTTTTTAGCTAAACTCTGACCTCTACTTGTGCAGAGGTCCCTGTTCTGTGACCCTTCAGCCTGTTTCTTCAGCTGCCTTCACCAGCTCTAGCAGTACCTAATCGGGAATGTCTTGCAAACCACTTCCCATGAAAAATGCCTCTCGGGTGCTGACTTCAGGAATCCTTCCCCAAATTCAGTCTCTTTGACTCAGTGCCTTCCCCAGTGAAGTTACTTCGGGCTGAGGATCTTTCAAACAAAGCAAATGATTTCTGGAAGGCTCTAGAAGATACTGTGCCAAGACAGTGAAGAAATTATCCAAAAGGCCACCACCCAGGTTAGTCTGAAAGAGTGAACTGTCAGAAAGCTAAAGCTTTTGCTGCTATCTCCTATGTCAGTTTATTAAGCACCCAGAACATTCTGTAACATGCTGCATGGGTACCAAACTAGTAAATGCATCTCTCATAACCCATAGATGAAGTGACAGCTTTATCTTTGGCATCTTCTAAACACTAAATTCTTTCAGCTTTGAGATTATTTCCTTTTATAACAATCTTGATTTGTGTCATTTACTTTCTGGAAGTGCCTTCAAAATGTAAATGAAACATGCTAAATTTGGGGGTCAAATGATATTTTGGATTGACAGTCTTAATCTGGCAAGAATGTGTTTGCTTTGCCAGACCGCTTACTACTTTTATTCTCTGGAAATTCTACATTGGATCCTAAAATATACAAACTGATTTCAGTGTGTAAACTTTTCAGTCAATGCTGCAATTCTTGCTCTGATATTTAATACCTGAGATGTATTACGTTTTCATAGTGGTGTGTTTTTCTCTAGAGAAATCAGGCTTGAGCAATAGTCTAGTGTTCTTCCTCCAATGCTGCTAAGGTAATGTGAAAACTTGTTCCCGAATTTTCTTGGGATATGAGGTTGTTGTAAGTAGGCTGATGCTACAGTTTGAAAGCAGGGTGGGTAGGGAGGACTTTTGGGTTGAAGTATGACTTCAGCCCTGCTCAGGTGGTTCATGTATGATACTGTGTGGGTCTGTATTACTCGATAATGGCTTCCAATCCTATTGATTCACTAAAGCAAGCTGTAGTACTGAAGTATCTACAAGAACAAGGAAGAACAGGCAGAATTTGGTCCTGGTAGCAGTCCCCTGGGGCTTGTGAGTGTCCTGGTAGTTCCTAGCTGTACCGAAATCAGTAGAAGCTCTTTCTCTGGATTCAGCAGAAGCAGCGTATCTGGACAGTTTTGCATGAGTTTTGGTGAGTCGAGTGCATCCACATGTAGCATCCACCTCCTTTCTTCTGTTAGTGACTCTTGCTTGCCTGTTCCAAGTACTTTAGACTTTCGTGCCGCTTCTTTTCCTTTGCTGTTGGGGCATAGGAGCTCCTTGCAGGCTCTTGCAGAAATAATGTTTTACAAAGAAAAGGCAGCATCTGACAACACTAAAGGAGACAAAACAAAGACATGGTATTGACCAAAGAGGCCTTGCACTGTGTCAAGGACAAATACCAAGACAAATGCTGGTTTGTTTTAAAATAGAAAAATCCCCCAGCTCTACAGAAGAGCTCTCATTTCTGCACCTTCCCAAGCTGTTTAGGATCTACAAGTGCTGAAGGCAGCAAACACCCTTTCCATAGAGATCCTAGGAACCTTGTCTGACCGCGCTGCTCTTGCTTCTGAATGGCTTTTCTCCCTTTGCTTTCAGAGCATCTTCAGAATAGCTCTGCTTTGTTCACTGTGTTGAAGCTGGCTGTCTAAATTGTAGCTAAATCAAAAACATAGCTGATGATTTGGACAGATACAAGCTGTGTGGGATTCTTGCCAGTATTATGTTTGCTTTTGTGTTCATAAAAAGTAGTCCTGGGAGGCTTGCAAACCAGTAAGAATCTGACAAAGGCATGTGCTTTTATATAGGGTTTTCTTTTTTTAGCAAACTGATTTTTCCAGGCAGCCAGCTTCACGAGTTATTTCAGGCCATGTTCAGTTTCTTGCTTGTTGATCAGATGCACAACATGATAATGTCTTGAAAGAAAATGGCTTATTTCTGGCCCCTGCAGATGAGTTGCAACTGGATGCAAGTGATTACAACTGCAGTGTCCACCCTGGGCAATCCTTCCCTGTGTCTGTCTGTGTGGTGGATGTAAGTGCCCATGCTGGGAGCAGGCTGTGTGAATTGCTTAGGGTCTTGATATGGGAGCAGTGAGACTGGCAGTAGGACAACTTGCTCCATGCCTTATTCACAAGAGTTCATACATTGCCTAACACTCTTTAAGAAAAGATGTATATAATATTTTGATGGTCTCCTCTCAACAGCTTACTTTGAGCATGTGGCTGATTTCAGGCACCTGAACACTCAGGGTTTGTGGAGACCTCATAGCAGCCTTCCAGTATCTGAAGGGGGCCTATAGGGATGCGGGGAGGGACTCTTCATTAGGGACTGTAGTGATAGGACAAGGAGTAAGGGGTTAAAACTTAAACAGGGGAAGTTTAGATTGGATATAAAGAAGAAATTTTTTACTGTGAGGGTGGTGAGGCACTGGAATGGGTTGCCCAGGGAAGCTGTGAATGCTCCATCCCTGACGGTGCTCAAGGCCAGGTTGGATGGAGTCTTGGGTGACATGGTTTAGTGTGAGGTGTCCCTGCCCATGGCAGGGGGGTTGGAACTGAATGGTCTTAAGGTCCTTTCCAACCCTAACTATTCTTTGATTCTATGATATGATTACATCTGAGCTTGGAGAAAGTAGGACTGTTACATGGGACTTAAACGACTTGAAGTTGAGTCATTATTTTATGTGTATTTCCCATGGGATTGTGGGCATGCAGCTTATTCCCTGGCTCAGTTTTCTGATAGTGAAAGTGGTAAGAGCATTTGATAGTTGCAACACACTAAATACTGTAGGGTATAAACCCAACTTTCTTAGGGGCTGCATGAAGGATGAACACACATGGAACTGTGGGCAATCCCTGTGGTGTTGGGCCAAATATAGTTCAAGTCTTGCAGTAGGAAAGCAAAGCTGATATGTGAGATGCAACTTGCTGAGGCAGAGTAATGGATGGACTAACAGCTTTGGCAGAGAGGCCTTTGAACATACTGTGAACACAAGGCTGTAGTTCTTGGGGCCCTTGCATAAGAAAGCTGGCAAGGCAGGCAACTGCATACTAGGAATTTAAGGTGGAAAGAGGTTTCCTTGAAATCACAGTAGGAGTAAAGTAAGGTGGGTGTAGAAAGGAAAAGGAGGTGCATTTACCAGCAACCCACTTTAGCATTCTCTTGGAGGGGACTAGGTAATGAAGTTCCTTCTATATATGGATAGAATTTGGGGTTTTCTCCTGTATGCCAAAGACCTGTAAAACCACCCTCATCACCAGCTCTCTTCTCGGTGACTTATTACCCGTGCTGTTCCTGAGGGCTTTGAGTTTCCATGTGGACAACTAAAACTTCTGAGAGCAATTAATCCATTCATTTAACAGCTATTCCCTTCTGCTTTCCTTTACCTTACAAGGCAAAGAGGCCTAAGCAGTATTAGGAAGAAATGTTTCTCTGGGCAGATGGGCTCTAAAACTGCCATCTACCTTGGAGACTGATGGCATGCTCCAATAGGCAAGAAGGGTGATGTTAAAATTACATACTCAGTGCACCCAAGAGTTGTTTGACAATGTCTGCTTTGATGTAATCCTTCGCCCTCCCTGCAGTGGTCTTACTGTTCCCAGGATAGCAGATTGTTCTTACTTTTCATGATCTTCATGAGGCATCTTGTCTATTCTGCCTGCCTAGTGTGTTAGGAGTCACTGGTTTCTCTGCCTATGCCTAAGGCAGGTACACAGGTAGAGTATCTCAGGTGCTTCACATTTGTACCTGAGATAGTCTGTTATTTCAGATTTAGTAATGCACTACTGTAGCTGTGTAGCTTTGGGATCAGAGCTAGTTTGGCTGGTGTGAAGCACAGGCACGGTTGACAGGAAACCGGCTCGCTGAGGATGAAGACAGAGGCTTGTATAGTAGTTATTGGCCAATAGCCACCAGGGGTGTGAGCGATATTATTTAAAGTTATGTTAGAGGTCCCTTCTATTAGCTGGACTGAAGTATTTATAGGAGATAATATACTGAGATAGACAAGATAAGTATTTGTCTTTATATCATATATCAGGTCAGTGGCAGAGTATGGAGAATTATTCTCCCCTGTGCTTCCACTCTTTCCCCATCAATGCTGAACTACTGCTGACTGTGCTGCCTCCCAGCTAGATGTCTCTGCTCATCCAGTTCTGACAGTGAAAAGGGCAAGGAGCTGCAGGATGGAGCCCAGGCTAATAAACTTGGTAGGATGTGCTGCCCTGGGCAATTCCTTTCTGAATTTCCCTGTGAATTTGCTGTGCCTTTCAGCTGGGGAGCTAAAACTCCAGTGAAGGCACTTTCTTACCTGTATCACTGTTTGCCTTGAACCCTTCCAAAGCCTCACTCTTGGTTCCAAAGGCTACAATCGGCCTCAAGTTTGTATGCCTTCAATGTTGCACTTGTGAAGCTACAGCAAGGCTTTTACAGCAGTTCTGTTACTTCCCCAGCTGCTTCACTGTCCCAGCCACCAGGCCAGGTAATTCCATGTCTGCTGGCAGCACTCCCGGCTAGAGTTTATCTTTACTTCTACTTCCTCCCTTCTTCACTTCCTCCCTTTTAAGAGCAGTAATATTTGGATGGTAATTCCAGCCTCGAGGCTTGTATAAATTCATTAAAGGGCCTGCCTTTTGAAGTGGGATTAATACTTTGTTAAAGCTGTTTGTGTTCTGGGTCATGAACCATCTAATTGGAGGCCTGTGTACATGTAGGCTGTGCTAATTCAAGCTGATGCTCTGGAGCATGGAGGCAGAGGCATCAGCTCAGTGCACAGCGCAGCCCCTCAAAGTGACCTCTAGCTTCTGTGCTGTATGCTGATTGCCATCATCAAACCTCCAGAGAAGGAGCATGTGTCTGCTTGTATAGTCATTTCTTATACCCCAGTATCCTGTTAAGCCTCCTTGAGGATTTTTCCCTTAAGGCTCTTTTCTCTTAAGAGGCATGTTTTATAGGGTCTTTAATTTCTCGTCAGAAGCCTGTGTTACAGTAACCCCCCCTTTAGGGATGGAAGATGTGCATCTTCCAGTGCTGTAGATCTTTGACAGTTCCTACAAATGCTATATTCCTGGCTCCTGATTGCATTCAGTAGGTACTATTGCACAGGATTTCTGCTTCTTAAATACATGCTTCTGCTTTCCAAGCCAAAGTTCCCTGTTGCCCAGCCTGTTATAGCCCCACAAATGGCAAGGCTTTCCTAAATTATGCTGGATGCTAGAAAGCACGTACTGAATGCTCAGAAAAAGGCTCTGGATGGTTTTCTGGTGGTGCAGACATGGATATCTCAATTATGTGGCATGGATCCTTGTTTATTGCCACCGTGTACGATTTGCTTCAGGTATGAGCTTGCTGTAACGCAACACAGTAAATGCGCAATAGGATTAAACCTGGTTAGATTATATTCCAGTCCCTTACACTAACCTGAGCTAAACAAATGCTTCTAATGAAAATTTATCTGAATATTTAGAAGTCTGAACTCTGCAAAATGTAATTATAGTGCTTTAGGGCAAGATCTTTCTACAGAAGCTGTTTGCAAGATGCTCAATGTCTGTGGCAGTAACTCCCAGCTCTGCAGTAGGCTTTTACATATCAGGTATGTAGCAAATAGTATTTGGCTTTTTGACACGGTTTGTATATCCCCTTTAGATGGCCTAATGAATCCATTATTTTAGGGGAATGATTCTGGATTTCCTTCTTGTGGTAGTGTACCTTACACAAGGCAGAAGATCATTCAGTACACAAAGGACTGGTAGTCCATCTGAGCTTTTGTCCATCGTAGCAGAGTTGTTAACAAGGCACTAGCAGCTGAACTTTTAGGTCTTAAACATTCAAAAGAATCTGATTTATGTGAGAAATCCAGAAATTCTGGAGAGAATGGAGACCACTCAAGAGGAGGAAGATGTATTTTAGGAGTGTCACTTATGAAAGAAGTAAAGGAGGTGGGTGCTAAAGTAAATCTGCTTTCCTGGCTCTTGATGTCTCGATGATGTGTTTGAGTTGTATGAATCACTTTTTTTATGGCTTACTCCTGAATTAAAATGAAAATCCTTTGGGAAAAACTGTTCTTGATACATATCTCAGGGGTTTAAGAAATACTTCTGGGATTATTGCCCTTTAAAATTTAGGCAAACTGATGTTAGTGTGCTCCCTTGTTTGGCTTCAGTTCTCAAACAGTAGAACAGATCAACATTTTGGAGAAGAAAATGGAATTGACCACAGCTATTCCCAGAGCTTGGCTTTAATCTGCAAATAGTTCTGGTTGGCCTGGACTGCTTTTCTTTTTGCGTGATTAAAAACCAATCCAGGTCTAGTTATCAACAGCAAAATCTACTATTCAAAATACAGAGGCATCTTAGGTCCCTGTATAATGTGAGTCTTGGCAGTACCTTACTTTGATTAAATATGAATCAATCAGGGTTTTTTTCCCCTTTCTCAGCATCTCTCTTGGCAGAACCTTCATCTGTGGTTAGTGTTGGAGAGCCTGGCTTCTGTTCCAAGCTGAAAAGAATGCCCACCGTGGGTTATGGTGAATAGTTCTATTCATAAGTCATCTTGCCCTCCCCCTTCCTTCCTCCAGCAGTGCACTCTAAGTCCCCAGGATACTTGTGGAACCTTGGGCATAACATACTGAGTGGCGTGGAGAAGAGCACAGCACAGCCTGTCCTGAGGGATAGAAGCAGCACGTAGCTGCTGCTCATGGAGCACAGCAGGAAAGGAGTTCATGCATCTTGTTCTTTATTTCCTTCTTGAGCATAACCCTGCTAGGTGTCTTCTCCAAGGTCCAATTCATTCCACTTAGGCAGCCCGTTGGCTCAGCTTTTCTGCCTTAGCAGGCTGTGCAAGGAGCAGTCACATCCCCTTCTTCAGTCATGGAGCCAGTAGCTGAAGGAAGTGCCTGCTGCGTGCCTCCTGTTACCTTGCTTGAGGCACAATAAGAACTGCTGATCCTGGACTTGGCAAAGGGCTTCTCTAAGGATTTTTATATTGAAAAAAATCTCTTTTTCTTTATACTGCCATGAAATGTGAATGTTGGAAAGCTTGGTAAACTCTCAAGCTGGTCTATTTTGGTTGTTCTCATAGCAGAAGAAAAAATATGGGACGTAGGAGGGAAAGCAAACAGGAGGTGGAGGGGAAAGGATACACGGAGTAGAAAAAACTTGTAAGAGGTAAAAATGGAAATGAAACTTCCTGAAACGAACTTTTACAGAATTCTGTATGTAAACGTCAGTCCTGAAAAGGACTTTCATGGCTTTTACTTTCTGACCAACAGTTTTTCACTGGTGGAACAGCCTTGTTCGACTGTGATGGAGGCCTTGTGCAGTCAGCTGCTACTCTCTTCATTCATACTGCTTTTCTGTATCCTTGTCTTGATTCACCAAGCTGTGTTAACCTGTACCAGGGATTAGCTTTACTCTGCCGCACAGCTGCAGGCAGTATTTCAGTTCATTGCACTTCCTGCAGAGTGTAATCTTTCATGCTGGACACCTGAGTATCTTCTCAATTTGTGAGGCTTTGTCTGTAACTTGTACTGTCTTATGAATGATGGATACACTTAAAGTATCCATTGAGTGGAGTTTCTACAGAGCAAAACATCTACATTTAAGATAATTCTTCCCTTCCCTCTATTTAGAAGAAGAAAATACATTGTCATTAGTCAACAAGCAGCTGAGATCGACACTTGTACATGTGATGTTAGATCTTGGGAAATGCTGTAGTCTGCACTTCAGTAAGCTGAACTGCTCTGAATTCTTTACTTGCAACTCCCCAGTTTGTCTGTTTTCTGGGCACACAAAAGCTTGTTGCAATACTATTAGTGGATTTAAATGGTACTTCAGTGGAAGTGCCATGTTTCTGTGCTACTCAACTTGTGTTTCAACAGGAAATAGTTGTAAACAAATCCCCAGAAAGAAGTAGCAATTCATTAGTAGAACTACTTCTTTCTAGGACAATGGAATTGGTGACTAAAGTCAAGTCATATTAGTTTGCTGCAATTAAAGAGTTCTTGTCAAAGGCTTGTCACTAACTGCAATGCTCTCTTATTTTTGTAATTCAGAGTGTGAATTGGGATTCATTAAGACCTTGATCAGTGGATGGTGAACTCTTGCCCTCTAGGATAGTTTTGGGGGATGAATAGAAGTTGATCCAGTGACAGTAACTGTTGCACACTGGAAAGCTAGAGGTTGTCCTTCCCCTTTACTCTGAAGACAGCCACTTGATTTTACTCTTGTTGGCATCTCACTCTTTCACCTTAAGCTAGGTAGGTCAGCTGCTCTTGGGTACTTCACAGCTGCACATCTTAAATGCAAAGGGTGGTTATCCATGCTTTACCAGATATTGCCTTGCTGCAATTACAATAAATGAAATCGGAAGTAATGAATGTGTCTGGAATCCAAAGTTGAGTTTATTTTAAAAGGCCTAACTGTGTCATCAATACGTGCAAAAAATCTGATACTAAACTTGAGACTGGTGCCAAGGATTGCTTACCTCTGCACCGAACTTTAATCACTGCTCTTCTGTCTGCTTTTGCCCTTTTCCAAGAGGTTCCTGGAAATGTGAAGCTAGTAAAATGTCAGGCTCCAGTTTTTTCTCTGCATGTGCACTGGACTGGTCTAATAAGGGACATGCTCTTCCTACCTCTTTCAGTCCTCTGGAAAGATTCATTCTCTGATGGAAACTATCAAGGCTTTGAGCCTTGAGATAGTTCCTGAAACATGTTGCTGAAGTCTCATGCCACTGACAGCTAGGCATGCTTGCTTGAAGGGCAGAATCTGTGCTGAACAGCCAGTTACTGGAGGAGAGAATTTCCTACATCACCATGAGGTATCACTTTATACCACATGGGCTGGGTTCTGGCTGCTTCTCCCTGTTTGGGCTGTCAAACACTGGAACAGGCTGTCCAGGGAAGCAGTGGAGTCACCACCCCTGGAGGTATTTGGCAGATGCGTAGATGGGGTGCTTAAGCACATGGTTTAGTGGTGGCCTTGGCAGTGCTGGGTTTATGGTTGGGTTCAAGAATCTTAAAGGTCTTTTCCAACCTAAATGATTCTATGATCCTATAACTAGGGACAATGGGGCTCTTACCTTGCAGTGCCATCCACCCTTCATTCCTTCCAGTCCTATTTCTTTGAAGAGAGAATTGCTGTGTGTTGTTGCTGATTATGGGATTTGCTGCCCACTGGATATGAAACACAGAAATCCTGAACCAGGGAGCTGCCTAACTCTAAAGCAGGAGAAAGAAAAGCTGAGATGATAAAAATCAGTGTGGGCCAGAGCTTAAGCTGGTTAGTTGGAGAGCTGTAAAGCAAGGATTGGCTGAGCTCACGTGGCCAAAGCTGGCAGAAGCAGTTGAGTTCTGCTGAACAAAATGTTGTCCTAGTTAGTGGAGTAGCAGCTTCATAAGTTGAAAGTCACTAAGGAAATAAGAAGCCTTGGCTTCAATGGGAAGGCAGTATGTAAGGGTGCCTTTGTTTAGTCCCAATTTGTTTTCACTTGAGTTGCTGTTTCATCAGTGCTGTTCTTGAAACCTTGGCTGGTATCCAAGGAGGAAAGCTAAAAGTGATGGGGGGGAAGAGAGTCCTTCCAGAAAGCTTTGAAACAAAGCTGTCAGTAGCCTAATGTTATGGCAGAGGTAACAGGCTACTATAAGCAGTTTTCAGGTGTCTGGACTGTTGCATGTTAGGGTCTTTTTCATATGTATTCCTAAACTTGCTTTGAGATGTCTCAAATCTTTAGTGCACGGTGTGGTCCCTTCAGGGCTGCTTTAGGAGTGCAATGGTACTAAGCATATTTATGGCCAGTTATAAATCTCAGTGATTGCTTCTCCTAGAGCTGTAGAAGGAGAATAGAGATAAATGATTGCCCTTCCACAAAAGATCTCTTCTGCCAAAATTCTTGCTGTTAGCCTAGTCACCCTCTTATTTTGGGAAAACTACTTATCTGCATTACAGGAGCTTTCCATATATAGAGCTGTTCTTCAGCCCTGCTCTCTTGCAAATCTATGTATTAGCTCTAACTCTGTTTAATACATCTGGGAGTAGAAAGTATAGCTCATCTTAAAACAAAGCAAGGTTTTTAAGTTTGCATTGACCTGTAGATGCAGAGCACTTGGTGCTCTTAAATCTCTTGCAGGCTATACCCATGGAGCTTGAGCTTGTATCTGTTTGTTCTCCAACTGTAGATTTGGGCCACTTGGTTATCCAGGTTGGGGTCCAATCCAGTGCAAACTGGTCGTAGAAGGTCCCACTTCACTTTAACTAGGGATGAATCAGATCTCTGTTGCTTAGAGACACTCTTTAGAAGCAGGCACTTGAAATGGCAGTCTTTGTAGGAGCTGAAAGACACTCCAGGCTTCAGATGAGAACTGAACTTTGTCTTTGCCTTCATGATTTGACTTCTCAAACAGCTGCCTCTGTGCTGAGCAGGGGAGAAACTTTCAGATGCATCTTGGGTCTCTGGTCGGCTGAGCATGCTTTTTCTGAATTGGGGTCAATTGCTTTTTCCATCCTTCCATTTATAGTCTGCAGATGGAGTACTATCTCCCCTGAAGACTGACCCAGGTCCAGCCAGTTTCACAGCAGTAGGATTTCAGGTTCAGTCACCCATACTTGAAACACTTGCCTGAAGTTGCTGACAGACCTGGGAATATTCTGTCTCGAAAGAAGAACTTCTGTAGTGCAGTGGTTCTGTGCCACGTTTCTGCTCTGCTCTGGGTCTCAACCCCCTGGCTATAATTTTTGAAGGAAAATCCGTCTTGTCAACTGCAGTAAGAAAAAGGGTTGCTCTTAAGCTAAAACCAAGTCTAAGATTTCTTCCATGTGCCATCAGTACTGAGCTTGTCCGAGTTCAAGAGGTGTCCGGATTACACTCTTAGTCATATGGTTTAGGTTTAGGCTGTCTGTAAGGAGCAGGGAGTTGGACTTAATGAACCTTATGGGTCCCTTTCAACTTGAGATACTGTGATTCTGTTCTACAGGAATGTGTCCCCTGAGCCAAAAGAGGTCTTTGCAACTTCCAAGAATAAACTGTATGCACAGCTTGGTCTAAGGAAGTATGCAGTAGTCCTAGATAGATACTAGATTCAGCTGGGCTGTGAAGCAATGTCCAAGGTAACTTACTTGCAAGAGACCACAGTAACTTCTCCGATCTTATGCTGGCATGGTTGATGTAAGAATCTGAGCTTTGGTTTCAAGCAAGTATGAAGTTGTGTCTGAAGCTGTGCTTTGTTCTGCAATATATGTTTAGGCCACAGAGGGTAGCCCTTGTCTCTAAGCAGAACACTGGAATTCTGTTTGTTCTCAGACCAGGTACAGCACAAGTGTCCATGTGCTATTCTGAAATGGAAAAGCCGTGTAGCTTTGAGAAAAGAAAGCAAGTTCTGTTGCTCACCTTGAGTGAATGAAGAGGCAACATCTCATCTCCAGGCTGAAAGGGATGAGGGACTAAAGGAAGGAAAAAAGAAATCAAGTAAATGAGTACTAACTGTTAATTTAAAATGCACATAGAACAGCTCACTGGGACAGTGGCTACACAGGGTGCAAGCGTGGCAGCTCCAGTTCTGAAGCAGATTGAACATGGAGGGAACTTAACTTGCCAATCCAAGTTCTGCCTCTTGTAGGTAGTGATTTACACTACATACACTTGTAAATAGTTATTTACAAGAGCAGAACTTGTCAATACAAGTCAAGAATCAATACTGTCAGAATTAATAAAGCTACAAGAACTTGTCTTATTGCTTTATTAATTCTAAATTAATAAAGCTAGGAGATGTAAGGCCATGTGTCCTTTTTTATTCTTGTTAGCTCAGACTGACCTGTGCTGATGGTCACAGGAGTTTGTCATGCAGTCAAGTGTAATGCACAGATCAGTGGTTTAGGTACTTTGTGTGGGCCTCTGGAACTGGAGGCAACAATAAAACTCCATCAGCTTTCTGGTATACCAGAGCTGTGCTTTGTTAGCGAGTGCTACACAGCTCGGAGGGCTACAGCTGGTGTTTCTTTGTTACCCAGGGATGCTTACTCAGAACAACTCAAGATAATTTTAACATCTGAGGTCATGTGTAGGCAGCCATGTCTATAAAATGCCTCAGTCTGGCCCAATGAAATGTTCTCTTTTTTCATTATGGGGTTTTAGGAGGCCAGACAATACTGCTGCGTAAGTGAACAAACTGTGCTATTGTAACTCAGCCTTATTTCTACTCTTCAACTTTGAAGTTGAGCATTGAACTGCTTTCCCACCCTTCTGATCTCTTTGGTATCGTGCTTGCTTCGATACTGTGGGCATGCTGGAAATATGTGGGTAAGGACTTTTTAACCATACTGATGTGCAGAACATATACAGAACTTTACAGCTGGAATCCTGGCCAGTGAGGCAATTGCTGATTGCTGTTGAAATAGAATTGCCAATGAGAAGGTTATCATTAAGTCATGGCTGGCAAAAGAAATGGCATCAGACAACTGTGTGGCTTTGGGAGTTGCCCATGGAGAGCATAGTGATGATTAAGAAAGTATAAATTGGCTAGCAAAGCCTGGGGAGGTGGATTAATACATAGTCTGGCTTTCCAAAGCTGACCAAAGCCTCAGGAAAACCGTAATTACCACTGAGCACCAAGCAATAGTTCTTTAGTTTGGCCAAACTCATGTTTGTTCAAATTAGCACAACTATGACTCGACACTGAGCAACTCTATGCTGTTCTTGCTAGGCTTTTCTTTCCAGAGTCAAATGCCTGAGCTTGAAAGGAAGGCAGAAGAAAGGCTTCACACAGTTTAAGCTCCAGCGAGCTCTTGTAAGAGATCAGGCAGAGATGCTACATGGTGCAGTCTGTACATTTCTGTTTATGGAACCTCATAACTTCTTTTGTTAAAGCATTTTTTAGCACAGTCCATCTCCAGGTACTGAGGAAGAGATGCTGACCTCTCCTCCTGGAGTATCCAGGGAATGATCCTGACACTTGTTTGGATGCCTCACCACCCTCACAGTAAAGAACTTCCAGCTTCTTCTAACTTCTTGGTAGATGTAGCTCCTTTCTCTCCATTCCTCTCACTTTCCTTTCTTGCTGCAAGCTCTGCTTTTAAAACATAGATCAGTGTGACCTGTATTGTTTTTCAGGTGAGATGGGCTGGAGTTAAGCCTAGCTATACCAGTCTAAAAGTTATGGGAAGTATTTCCAAATTAATGAATCTAGGAAATGTAAGACTAAATCTTGTGTGTGTGCATAGAATAGCTGGATCCAAACTTGTCTTCAAGCAATTTCATTGCTTCAGGTTAGAATTGCAGGTGACAGTGTATGAGTGGGTAATAGGACAGATAAGGCAATCTGTTGGAAATGAAAAGTCCTGCATGGGTTAGCTCATAAGATTTCCACCATCATTTCCCTAATGTCACTTACTCTACTCAGGTGGCACTGATAGAGACTGTGTAATACTGAGATCCCTTTTTTCCTGCTTTGCTATCTTTTCAGACCCAAATACCTTATCCTAAGAAGAATTCAGAGAGATGAAGCTCCAGTTCCACCTGTGTGGATCAAACCAGTATTTGGCAACAACAGTGACATCCAGTAAAGGATTTCTTAAGAGCCAGACTTCTGAAAAACAAGCTCTATTTCTGTCCAGTGCAGGTATCTGCCTATGCTGTACGCCCTGATGTACAATGGATGCAAACTGTTCCTGCCTGCTACTGAGTATTGCTGCAACAAGAGACAAATGGTTATGATAAGTCACCAGTACCCTCATGTGTTCATGGCCAGTTGTTTGCTCAGGATGCACATCTTCAAACTAGCCTGCATTTATTTTGGGTTTTGCTTTTTCCTTTTGGGGTGAAAAATGAGGATGAGTGACTTTGTTTAGGGATAGCAACCTCTTTAAAATAAGTCAAATAACTTCTTTTTGGTGCACTTTCACTTCTGTGGTGTTCAAACAGTGTCACTGCTTTACATGATTAATAACCCTGAAATGACTTGCTCTTTCATCTTCTTCCCAGTGGTAGCACTATGTACACAGTGGAGTGTGTATTTTGGGAGTGTTTTCCACTCTGTTTGCTTTATTTAAATACAAATACGGCTCTACAAATAGAAGGCTACAGAAGAAGGTAAGGACTCTTTGCTTAGTTTCCGAGTGTGTCTGCTGGAGCTACTACTTTCTTCTGTGTGTGACAGTTTCACCCTTCTAATAAAACTAGGTTTTCACTTTGTCATACCCATACGTCTGCCATAACAGCAGCCCTCTCCTTAAGCTTCACCTTTTCCTTCTCTCTTCTTGATGTTTTTACCTATGCTGACTGTAAACCAAAACTTACTACTTAAGTCAGTGGAGTAATGCCATAGCCCTCTAGATTTCTTTACTGTTCCTACAAAGGAATATGAAACTGATTATTGTAAAATTGTGTGGATTTTCTCTTCCTAAGCAGGTTTTCTACTTATATGCCCACTCTGTGATAGTTCTGTCACTGTTAGTTAATTTGTGTCTAAAAGCCTGAGATGTGAAACCTCAAATCTGATCCATGCAAAATGAGAAGAAATGATGCTCTAGCTAGGAGAACCAGCCAGGAGAAGGGGGACCACTTCTCACTGTTTTTTCAGTGTTTTGCCTTGTGGCTATGAGTTTGCTTGAGTATTCAGTTTTTGCTCTACTGGGAAGAAATGAGAAACTGCACCCAGAAATGGACAAAGCTGTCATGTAATGTGTGGCTCTGTTCTCCAGTGGTGCACATTTGTCATATGTGAATGGCAGAGTTGAGAGGCTGGATTTCATCCCCAAAGACATCCTGTTTCCCCCGCCTGTGCTACTAACCTGACTATTATAGTGCCCTAATGACTTCAGTTCCCATGCTCTGACTAGTTTAAGGTTGAAGAGAACTGTTCTCACATCCTGAAGTCCACTCTGTTGTTACATGCAGCCTTCCAGTGACCAAAGACTCCAGCAATAACAGAGTATGAAGCAAGCACCAAGTATAAGCAGCCACAGAGCAGAAAAAAGATTTATTAAAGCAGATTCCTATGCTTAGATATTAAAGTATCCTAAAAGAAGGAGATATCCTAGCTTCCAAGAGCTAGTCTGAGTGCAAGTGTTCCTTCACGGGGGCTGGTGCAGTTATATTTATCTGTTAAAGCCCGCAAGTAGGTAATTCATCCTTGCCTAGCCTCAGATATGGGGAGTTGCTACACAGAAGTGCCAACTGGGTAAAAATAACTACCTTTTTGCAGCTACCCTTTTGCACTGTAAAACTTTTCCATGGGGGAAACAAGGCTATCTTGATGTTTTCCTTTAGGCAAACTCAATGGTCTGATCTCAAGCAGCATCCCATCAAAGAATAACACCTGCATCTTGCAGTGGCATGGTGGGAGGAGAGGTGGGGAGGCAGGATGAGGAAGAACAATGTTTAAAGAACTTGCAATTCATTTCAGAGGGGGAAACAAACCATGTAACATGCAAAACCAATGAGTTTTAATATGTTTTTAAACATTTCCATCACCCCTTGATGTTTTCAGACATACCTTGGCAATAAATCAAAGCAAAAACAAACACAAACATCCAAGCTAGCCATTAGGCTGAAGCAGAAATTAATCACTAAAGGAGAAGGGTGGAAGTACAGAGTTTATATCAGTGAGGTTAAAGAACAGGCAGACAGAACATTCAGCTGGAGGGGAATACATCCTGCTTTCACTCTGGCCAGATCACAAGCCAGCACTAGCAACGGGAGCTTGTCAATGGCAGTAGCCAGTTACAGGCAAGTGAGCTGCACAGATTCTATAGGGCCTCATGGGTGACAACAGCTGCTGGGAGGGGTGTGCCTAGGTTAGGTTTTAATGTCACCCTTCTCAGAGCTACTGCAGAAGCCACTTGCTGGTTGAGGCTTCCTTCCACTCCTTGGTTGAAGGAGCAAGTACCAGTGTACATTTTGCTGTTTCTGTCTATCGTTTTGCTAGGCAGCAACTGATTCTAACTAGAATACGTAGGGATATTATGTCCTTTGCACTGCTTTAGAAGAGGATTTTCGATCTGCGCTTGTCCCCTGTTTTAGTTTAGTATAGAAGATCAGCTGCATGTGGTCCTTTAGGATCAGCTTCAATGCCATAAGACAGAGAAGCCATGAAAGCTGAAGTTACAGGGTGCATTCAGAAGGTTGAAATGTCACCCACTGTTAACTTTCTGCACGCTTTCCTTGGGCCAAAAGCCTAATTTTTCTTTGATAACCACCTTAAACTTAGCTCATCCTTTTGATTTCAGTTAATAGCTTCTGGGTCTTCAGTAGCCTAATGGTCCTTTATGTCCTAAGAAGGTATTCCCCAAGCACAGATCCATGAATCAGCTCAATGTGCTTTCTCTTGCTTAGAAAAGTTGATAAGAGGAGGTGAAGAGGAGCCACTTAATCATCCGTACCTCTATGGGTTTTTTTCAGCTGTCTTATCAACCCCGTGTCATGGTCTCCACTTTTAGAAGCAGTTTGAGGACAACACGGTGAGACAGTCCTGGTCACAATGTACTTACAGCCTAGACAGGATGGACGGAGTGTACAAGAAACTTCAGTGATTACTAAAGGCAATTCATTAGGCGAAGACGGGCCTAAGCCAGGTCATCAGAGCTCCTGTTTTATACAGTTCTTAATACTGCATGCTGTTGGTGTGAGAGTCCACCTTGATCTGTTCTTAGAACACTGGCAGATTGAGCTCTAGTAGATTCAGAGATGTTATTCTGCTCACGTTTTCTCTAGCTGTCCCTTAGCCAAGAGGTGTCCTGCCTTTCAAGAGCAGCTCAATGTCCTTTGTCACTGCTGTCCCAGTTAACAGACCAGCATCTTCATGCAAAGCTGTCTTCAGTAGGCTCAAAAGCCCTTCAGACTCCCTTCTAACAGCTGTGGATCTCCTTTAAAGCTTTCACCTGTTAAGTGTCTGTGCTAAACCTTTACTGCTCAACACCACCTGAGGCATTATTGGTAACACTAAGTGAAAGGCACTCCCTCAATTTTATTTGAACTGGAGTTCCAGGCTGATGAAAGCTTTATTTCCCAGATTGGAAAAAACACCCCTAGGATTTTCACCCACAGCCTGTACTGTATTTAGAATGTATTAAATCACTCTAAGCTCTAGATTTGAAGGGGTTATTATAGAGTGTGTATGTATTTATACATGTGTTTTGTTTTTATCGTAGATGACTTAGTCAACAGGGGTTTTGTGGTTCTGTTTGGCAATGATGAAGTAATTGAAGTGCATTTTGAGGAATGGTGGGGAAAGAATTGATGAGAGCCAACACTGAAAGAAATGGAGGAGGTTAGAGAGTTACTGAGAATCCCTTACTAATATTTCTTCCTCTACTGCTCTTGTAAACCTCAGCCTTTACCTCACAAAGATGGAAGGCTGCCAAGGGAAAGAGAATCATTAGGATTACACCAAACCCTACAGTCCTTACCAAAATACATTAAAGGCCAGAAGAATACCCAGACCGCCCAGGAAGGTTCTAAGCAGCTCCCACACTGACTCATCCAGAAAGATTCCCCCTTTGTCCTATATTTTCCAGCCTGCCAGACAAATCGGTGCTTTGCAGGATATAAGTGTGTGTATCTCCATATGTATGTATGCCATAGCAACAGAATTCATAATGCTTTAAGGGTTTCCATGTCAGGCATCTAAATGAAGTGCAGTACTCCTTAGCAACAAAGAAATACAAGATCTTCACAGCATTCTCAACTCTTAATATTCAGTTTAATTCCCACAATATTGGAAACTTGGTTTCCTTTAGTACTGGATGAGAATTTGTTTTTTTCTTTCCAGTCAAAACAATTTTGTCAGACAGATTCTGTCCTTTGGGCATAAGGAACATGTAGTGACTTCCCCTTCTGCCAATACCAGGTATTTAAGAGTATACAGTTCCCAGTTAATATCTGCTTGTATGTGTATTTACAGTCTGCTTGATCAGCTTAGCAACTGGGGGTAAACCCGCTGCTGTGACACATCTGTACCAGGCGTGCAAGCTCTGCCAAGGACAGAGTAGAACATCAGGTCACTAAGAAAGAACATGTGCTACTATGGAGATCTGCAGTTGCTGGGCACAGTGGAGCAGCACATAGGCGTTTGGGAAATAGGATTTTCCAGCAATAGGGAGGGTTGTAGGAAAACCAAGTGGAGTTCAGAATTCGGTTTGGATCTGACTCTGTTGTGATTAATTTACTACAAAAGCTGATGCTGGGGGTAGAAAGAATGGAGGAGCTCTGTGCCAAACTCTTCCTTTTGAGCTGCCATCAGGGAACCGGTTGCATTTCAAAGTGCATCATTTTGCTTTCTGTTAGCAGCCCAGAGCCAGTTCAGGACAGCCGATTTGCAGAACACCTTCCTTCAGGAGTACATGAGCATTAAGGGAGCTTCATGCACTGCTGGGATGCAGAAGCTCTGCACAGAGTTTGTATACCACTCACTATGCAGCCTAAACTTTGAGTACACTGCAGTAAGTATGACTGAGAAGAAAGAACGTGTAATTAAATTAAAGCTCTTATTCTGATGTACAATAGGCAAGGCCTGTGTTCAAATATCAGCGTCAGGTTTTGAATTTTTGTGTTTTTTGCCATAGAAGTTTTGTGTAATAACCCTGATATTTCATATGTATAGCTACTGAGCTTGGCTTCTTGCATGGAAAACTGTGACAAACTCTTGCCTCAGACATACATAGTTAGACAATTAGTAGAAAGAAAGGGAGGGGAAGGTGGGGAAAGAAATAGGTGTGCTGAGCCCTGGAGCTTTCCTGTACTGGGTGTATAATATCTCCTTTCCTTAGCAACAGGGGACTTTACATACATAGATCCTTCTGAAATCTCCTTGTTCCCTGCTCCAAGGGTTGTTTTTTAAATTAATAATTTGCTACTTTCTATTTATTCTGTGCATGCCAAAGGTTTGAGTCAGAGCTGTGCGGTCAGGTTCCCCTTAACTGGTTCTGATTAGAGGTTGAGTGATGGAGCAGGGAGTCTGGAATGGCTCCAACAGGATTCCATGATGTCTCGACTTTCAGGTAGTTAAAAATCCCAGACCTGGGGGTGTAGTTTATTGCAGTGGACTTTCACCTTGGCTTTGGAGCTGAGAAAGCACAGTCTTCTGCATCCTTTTGCTACTATATACTTAAAGGTATAAAAGGTAAAATAATTTACCATACTTTTTGGAACTAATGGCAGTATTTATCAGGAACACTATTACTAATCACAGTAGCACCACAAACTATAGCCATAATTTATATTAGTTCATGAATGGACACTGCCTGCCCTTTCATTTTTAAGATTACCTTTCCTCTATGACAGCTTGTTTCATATCAGATGTTACCGCTGTTCCCAGCAGTAAGATGATCTGTTCTGGGAGGAAGTCTGGATGTGTTGAATAAGCTGATTCAGTTATTGGTGCCACTTAATTTCTCCCCTGAAATCACATGTTTATTCTTGTGACTCTGCTTTTTATGCAGCTCATCACCTAACTCAGTGTGGCTGCAGACTGGAGGTTTGAAATGGAGAAACAGCAGAAAAGGAAAGTCTTCTGTATTTGTTCTGCCTAGAAGGTTGTATCCCTATGTTTGTACGTCTGTATTTAATGTAGGTGGACTCGGGACCCTCTCCAGTGTTGAAAAGGCATTTTAGTACTGGGGTTCATTAGTGTAAATGGATCATTAAGATTCAGACTTGATACTTTAAGGTTTAAAACTACCTCACTGTTAGAGATAACTTGTTTAAAACAAAACTACAAAACAGTGCATGACAATTTGAGATCAGAATTTTTCTTGCTGATGATATTAACCAGTTAAATCTTCTGATTTTAATCTTCAGCCAGTGCTCATCTACTCTTTGAATGTCACTAAGGAAAGTACTTTAGCACGTTCCCAGCTTTCAGCCTTTCGTTTGAATTACTTCATGCTGAAATTAGACACGTTTTTCAAAGACTTGCTGAATTAGGACTCTAATTGGAACGTTATCTTCTCATGCAAAGACTTTTCACTCCTATGTAGATTTGTATGCTGGTAAATCTAGCTGGAAGGGAATGAGCTAAATGTTAATGACTTAGGAGAATTCACAGGACCAAAGGCCATGTGTGGGATGTGCCAGATGTGAGTGTTCTGTAGAGTGAGGCTGTCTGAAGAGTCTGGACATCTGATAGCTTTGGCTGCTACAAGTCTAGAAGCCTAGAATTCTGGCCAAAGGCTTTAAATTGGTGAACTGATTTCAGGCTTTTACTTCCCCTGATTTCAACTCCCTTGGAGGGAATCACTGAATCTCACTTTTTATGCGTAGCAGTATTTTAGGTATTGATATGCACAGCTTCTTAAAGCTAAGATGTACATATTTGTAAAGCTAAGCAGGACACTAATATCCATTCTTGTTAATGCATTTAAACACACAAAAATCCTTTGTTTCTTAACAAAGATTGCCATGGAAGAACATGCTGGATACTTCCTCCATAGGTCCATTGTAGATATTCACAAGGCCTGACCTGAAGACTAGTACCTCACCGTATTAAAGGCATTTGGCATTGAAATAACACAGGTGGGTAGCTTATGGTATAGATGTATTCTAATAGTGTTTATGTTGCATGTTTGCATGACTGTATTGATAATGTCTGATTGGAAATACACAAGTGGATTGCAACTCCAGAGCATTTTGGTGACAGTTTATATGTTGCTCAAAAGAATTTTCAGTACTTAAGAGTTGTCATCAATGTCTCAATGTCCGGCTGGAGACCAGTAACGAGCGGCATCCCTCAGGGATCGGTGTTGGGACCGGTCTTGTTCAACATCTTCGTCACTGCCATGGACAGTGGATTGGGTGCGCCCTCAGCAAGTTTGCCGATGACACCGAGCTGTGTGGTTCGGTTGATACCCTGGAGGGAAGGAATGCCATCCAGAGGGACCTCGACACGCTTGTGAGGTGGGCTGATGCCAACCTCATGGAGTTTAACCATGCCACGTGCAAGGTCCTACACCTGGGTCGGAGCAATCCCAGGCACAGCTACAGGTTGGGCAGAGAAGAGATTCAGGGCAGCCCAAGGAGAAGGACTTGGGGGTGCTGGTTGATGAGAAAATGAACATGAGCCAGCTTCAGTGTGCACTCACAGCCCAGAAACCAACCGTATCCTGGGCTGCATCAAAAGGAGCGTGACCAGCAGGTTGAAGGAGGTGATCCTGCCCCTCTACTCTGCTCTTGTGAGACCTCACCTGGAGTATTGTGTGCAGTTCTGGTGTCCTCAACATAAAAAGGACATGGAGCTGTTGAAACAAGTCCAGAGGAGGCCACGAGGATGATCAGGGGACTGGAGCACCTCCTGTATGAAGACAGGCTGAGGAAGTTGGGGTTGCTCAGCCTGGAGAAGAGAAGGCTGCGTGGAGACCTCAGAGCAGCCTTCCAGTATCTGAAGGGGACCTATAGGGATGCTGGGGAGGGACTCTTCATTAGGGACTGTAGTGACAGGACAAGGGGTAACGGGTTAAAACTTAAACAGGGGAAGTTTAGATTGGATATAAGGAGGAAATTCTTTCCTGTTAGGGTGGTGAGGCACTGGAATGGGTTGCCCAGGGAGGTTGTGAATGCTCCATCCCTGGCAGTGTTCAAGACCAGGTTGGACAAGGCCTTGGGTGATATGATTTAGCGTAAGGTGTCCCTGACCATGGGGACCTTTCCAACCCTAACTATTCTAGGATTCTATGATTCTACTTCATTCAGAACTTTCTACATAGGCTGGCCTAGGTAGAAACTGAAACTTGCCCATAATCATTATTTTGTTCATACCCTTAACAGAGTTTAATTTCTGTTCTCCTTAATATTAGTTTGGAAGTCAGCAGCTGCGGTGACATGTATGTGCTGGGAGAGCTGTGCTAGATGGAGGGAGGTCTTTTTGGAGTCTGCTATGCTGAGAATTAAGAAGCACATCTGACCCAGCTGTGCCTCATACCCTGGGCAACAAGGAGAGGCAGAGCTGCTCCTTCTCCAGCCTCCTTACAGAAAGCATGAAAGGCCCCTCTTTCCTTTTACTGACTGGAGAGAATTATGAGCTTATGGCCTGAGATGAAAAGATATCTGCAGGAGATGCTGTGCCTGGACAGATCAGCATTTGAATAATGCCTTACTTATTCATAGTACATAGCCCAATTTGCATTCAGTCTCTTTTTTTCACTGGAGCCAAAGAAGGTGGAACAAATTGTCAGGGTCAGTCAATTATTGTGGCTTAAAAAATTCAGCTAAAGAACTATGTCTCTGAACCTGCTGTTCTCAAAATAAAATACATACTGAAACTCCTGCATAAAGTAAAAAGTACTTTGGGAGGCATAAGTCATTCACCCTCAGTGAAGCTGATGAATTTTCAAGATCTTTTGCCTATGGATTCAAACTAAAATGGGGGATGTTCAGGTTAGATATAAGGAAGAAGTTCTTTACTGTGAGGGTTGTGAGACACTGGCACAGGTTGCACAGAGAAGTGGTAAATGCTCCATCCCTGGCAGTGTTCAAGGCCAGGCTGGACAGAGCCTCAGACAATATGATCTAGTATGAGGTGTCCCTGCCCAGAGCAGGGGGGTTGGAACTATATGACAATAAAGTCCTTTCCAACCCTAACTATTCTATGATTCTATGTGGATGTTTGCTGTTCTATTCAAATAATGTCTGAGTCTGTCACTCCCTGCCACCTGCCTGCCTGCATTTATGTACAGTAAAAACATCATTAGCTTTAAAACTTGAGCTCTGTAACCTCTACGTCATGTGGTTTCACCATCCTGACAAACCAGGAAACGTGTTCTCCAGCGCCTCAAGCATCAACATAAAATCCAACTGCTAAATATTTTGTAGCACTTAAATATTTGCCCCAGGCAACAAATATTTGGTAGACTTTTGGGAGTTTTGCCTTTTGTAGGCTACTCAAGCATTGTTCAGCTTCTGTATGAGGATAAGATGCCAAACAATAATGAGTTTTTCACTTTACAGAATTTATAGTGTGGCTGAAAGCCCTGCATAGAACTTGCTAGCAATTAATTACTATCCATCACTGTTTCCTCTTCTTTCTTTTTTCCTTCCCTGTCATCTTTTGTGGCTTAAATCAACTTGCATATTAAGAGAATCAAGCCTGATCACCCTAATGGGTTTTTATTAGGCAGTGTTTTAGTGAGATGCACTTCCAATAAGCTGGGATGAAAGCTGCCATTTACTGGCTTCTGGGAGCTGTGGCCTATATCGGGCTTCCAAATAGGCATTAGTTTTAGCAGAGAAATGAGCACCAAACATTGGTTGCACAGAAATGTCTTATCTCAGCTTGAGGCAGAGAGATAAAAGCAGGAGTTTGGGAGTGGGAGATGAGCTGGGGAGATGAGCTCATAAAAAGCCAGTCTTGGGTTTTCAGTTGTTTTGGTTTGTTTCATAATGGGAAGAGATCAGCTTGTTCAAGTCCTGTGTAGTTTAGTCAGAAGCTGTTATTTATAATACATAGGGATGTGAAGTTTTCAAGGGGAGTCATGACAGTGGAAGCTCTTAGGCAGGAGTTAGATGCTGTGGGGTCTTCTTGCAGGTAGTACAGGAGGTTTTCTCAAGGGAAATCAACGACTGAAAAAGAAACCTTTTCCCCCAAACCAGGAAGAGCTATCTATATAGATTTTTCTACCACCTTAAGCTTTGAAAGCCTATAAAAAGCATGCAATATTAAGCTGATCGTAGTCTTTAACAGGTAATGTTGTTTGGCTATTTAATACCCTTTGTGGCAAATGTAGCTTTAATTGCCTGAGCAGCATAAATACTGCCTGAGTTAGGAGTCAGGCTGGGGACACTTTGTTAAAGAGAAGCCCTGAGAGCTTTGTATGTGTGAGGTTCTAGAGGGTATGTGGTTCTGACCACAAATGTTACTTTTAAAAGTGTAATTTTCTCAGTCAAAACTAATTTGGAATAAAGTAAATGGAATGATTTACAGTAGTGTAGATAAAAATCCCATGGAACTCCTCTCTTCTGGATGAGAAGTTACAGATGCTTATCAACAAATAATTAGCTTCATTTCCAGCTGCTATCTTTCCTGTTGAAAAACAATTACTATTGTTGGCTTTCCAGCTTCTCTGTTGCTGTAGGGTAGCACACCCAGGATATAGTCTAAGAATCTGTTCGCCAGATTATCTGCTGGGTTATTGAAGTATTGTGGAAAACCGAACCAAGAGGAGGGTGAAGAGAAATTAAAGAAATATCTATGTTTAGGGACAGGATAACACACGAGAGGTATTGAAAAGCCTACTCAAAAAAAAAACCAAACAACAGGGTATAAAAACTATTTAGGAGGTTTACAGTGAAGTAGATACTACATGTGTTAAGAAAGAAGGTAGAGATAGACTTGGGGTGGGGGGGGGAGAAAACAACCTGTCTGAAAATACAGGATTTCTTTCTGGAAAAGACTTGTAGGGATAATTTTGGAAATTCCATCTATTGTAATGCAGAAAACCAGGCTCAGTTTGTAGCAGCAATTTAAAACAGAGCCATGGGCAAGGCTGCTTGAAGGTAAAGGGGCCCAAGATAGTTGGTTGATATTCAAGGACTGCTTTTTCCGTGCTCAAGATTGGAGCATCCCGACACATAGGAAGTCAAGGAAGAGGGCCAAGAGACCTGCGTGGCTAAATAGGGAATTGCTGGGTATGCTCAAGTGGAAGAGGAGAGTTTACAAGTCATGGAAGGAGGGGCTGGCCACTTGGGAGGAATATAAGGCTGCTGCTAGAGGATGTAGGAAGGCAGCTAGGATGACTAAGGCATCCTTAGAATTAAACCTGGCAAGAAGGTTCAAGGACAGCAAAAAGAGCTTTTTCAAATACATGGCAGACAAAACTAACACCAGAGGCAATGTAGGCCCACTGATGAACGCGATGGGTGCCCTGGTGACAGAAGATGCAGAGATTGCAGAGTTACTGAATGCCTTCTTTGTCTCTGTCTACTCTGCTGCAGGCAGTCCTGAAGAACTCTGTACTCCTGAGACCTTAGATGAAGTCAGGTCGACGGAGCGGTTTGCCTTAGCCGATGAGGAATGGGTTAGAGATCAGTTGAGCAATCTGGACATCCATAAATCCATGGGTCCAGATGGGATGCACCCGCGGGTGCTGAGGGAACTGGCGGAAGTCATTGCTAGACCACTCGCCATCATCTTTACCAAGTCTTGGGAAACAGGAGAGGTGCCTGAGGGCTGGAGGAAGGCAAATGTCACTCCAGTCTTCAAAAAGGGCAAGAAGGAGGACCCGGGTAACTATAGACCGCTCAGCCTCACCTCCATCCCTGGGAAAGTGATGGAACACCTTGTCCTTGGTGCTATCTTAAGGCATATCAAGGATAAGAGGGTTATGAGGGGCAGTCAACATGGCTTCACCAGGGGGAAATCATGTTTGACCAATCTCTTAGCCTTTTATGAGGAAATAACACGGTGGATGGATGATGGCAGAGCGGTGGATGTGGTCTACCTTGACTTCAGCAAAGCCTTTGACACAGTCTCCCACAGCATCCTCACGGCTAAATTGAGGAAGTGTGGACTGGATGATCAGGTAGTGAGGTGGACTGCGAACTGGCTGAAGGAGAGAAGCCAGAGAGTTGTAGTCTATGGGGCGGAGTCTAGTTGGAGGCCTGTAACTAGTGGAGTGCCTCAAGGGTCAGTACTGGGACCAGTATTATTTAATATATTCATCAACGATTTAGATGAGGGAATTGAGTGTACTATCAGCAAGTTTGCTGATGACACTAAGCTGGGAGGAGTGGCTGACACGCCAGAAGGCTGTGCTGCCATCCAGCGAGACCTGGACAGGCTGGAGAGTTGGGCAGGGAATAACGGGATGAAATATAACAAGGGAAAGTGTAGAGTCCTGCATCTGGGCAGGAACAACCCCAGGTTCCAGTATAGGTTGGGAAACGACCTGTTAGAGAGCAGTGTAGGGGAGAGGGACCTGGGGGTCCTGGTGGACGACAGGATGACCATGAGCCAACACTGTGCCCTTGTGGCTAAGAAGGCCAATGGCATCCTGGGGTGTATTAGAAGGGGGGTGGTTAGTAGGTTGAGAGAGGTCCTCCTTCCCCTCTACTCTGCCCTGGTGAGACCCCATCTGGAATATTGTGTCCAGTTCTGGGCCCCTCAGTTCAAGAAGGACAGGGAGCTGCTGGAGAGAGTCCAGCGCGGGCAACTAAGATGATTAAGGGAGTGGAGCATCTCCCTTATGAGGAAAGACTGAGGGAGCTGGGTCTCTATAGTTTGGAGAAGAGGAGACTGAGGGGTGACCTTATTAGTGTCTATAAATATATAAAGGGGGAGTGTCACGAGGATGGAGCCAAGCTCTACTCAGTGGCAAACAATGATAGGACAAGGGGTAATGGGTACAAACTGGAACACAAGAGGTTCCACTTAAACTTGAGAAGAAACTTCTTCTCAGTGAGGGTGACGGAACACTGGAACAGGCTGCCCAGGGAGGTTGTGGAGTCTCCTTCCCTGGAGACATTCAAAACCTGCCTGGACACATTCCTGTGTAACATTATCTAGGTGTTCCTGCTCTGGCAGGGGGATTGGACTAGATGATCTTTTGAGGTCCCTTCCAATCTCTAGCATACTGTGATACTGTGATATGACTGGAAATACTGTTTGAACCTGAGAAGGTTTTACATTACAAAATGCTGTATTCTTGGACAGGGAAAAGAGTCTGTTCCAATGTCATTTCATAAGGAATTTTTCTTTCCTTGAAACACTACTGGAAAGCTCTGTGCAGCTGCCCTCTTTTCATGGCATTGCAAGAATTAATCCTATGGAAACTGCTCTTCAGGTGGCACAGGAATGAGAAGATAAAATTGCTAGAGAAAGAATTGAATAAAGGTAGGTGCAAATGTAATCTGTCAGATAACAGATGGCTTCATCACAGTTCTTAGCATGTGGTTAGCACAGCAGGACATCAAGCTCTGCTCTCTTTGGAGAGGAAAAATTCATCAATTCCTGCTCTGTTACTTCAGAGATTCTAATTTCAATGGCTTAAGTCTCTTGAGGAGTTGCTGTCTTTCAAGGTGTACTAATTGTGTTCTAAAGCTTCTGGAAGTGATGCCAAAGTACCACGAGGAATAAGAAAAAGAAAAGAGGATCCTGTTTTGCAAAGTTGTTGGAACTATGTGATGGTGACAGCTTTTCTTAGCCAAAGACTCACAAGCAATAGAAACCTACAAGCAGCGTGTGTAGTCTGGTATATACATGCTCAGATGGTTAAGTTAAATCTTATTGAAAACAGGCTCCTAGTACTTATGATATAAGAATATATATAATCCTGTTTAAAAGCAGAGTTGAGAGAAGTTATTTGAACTACAGAGGGTTTGGCTGGCAAACAGTAAAAGTCTAAGAACAAGCTGTTTCTTGCCTTTCTATTTTTATCACTGTTCACAGATGTGAATTTTCCATGAAAGGTTTTAATGAATCTTTCTCTTAAGCTACGGTTGCTGCAGTGTGAAAGCATTTGTGCTTGGTCAGCTTCGTGCTGCTTTCACTGGAGTGAATGTAAGGACATTTTAAAACTGCACAGTACATCTGTTTGATTTTAGACATTTATTTCTGAGGTTTGCTGAGGTTTAGAACCACAGATGTTCCAACTGTAGAACAAAACTTTAAATGTTTGTCCCAACCTGGAATAGAAACAGCTTGGGGGTTTAGGCCAATTAATAAACATGCGTGGTTTCAGTTAAGTCTAGGTGCTTGTGATAAGGTTCATGAAGGCCTTTGGTAAACTGGGGAGCATACCCATAACTTCCGCTACTAGCGTTATGGTATGAACCGTATCATAACGGTGGACTGACTAGTAGTTTCTGCCTTTCCCATTTAAAGATGTCTCAAGACATCTTTAGGTGGACAGTTTTATTCCTTTACTGATGCTCTAAATGCCCTAAAGCTTCATTTTGTGTCATCTGTTAAAGTGATACAGATAATTTTCATACTGAAGGTACATTCTGATGCTGTGACTGGTTCTCTGCTCACAAAAAAATGTGCAGGACTGAGGCAAAATGGGAGTTGCAGATTCACTAGGTAGTTTAGGATACAGATGAAGTGCAGGTTTTTGACTTCTGGTGATGATTCACCAGGTATCTTGGTCTAGATATGAAGGGGGGAGGGAGTGAGATCTTAGCAGCCTCCTTTGCTGAAAAGTACATGCTTACACTATGGAGAATAACATGAAAACATTAGAAAGCTCAATGAAGACTAATATAAGGTTTTGCACCCGGGTAAACACAATCCAAGAGTGCGGCACAGGCTGGGATCTACTAGGCTGGGGAACAGCTGTGGAAAGGAACCTGAGCATCCTGGGGGGACACTAGCTCAAGAGGAGTGAAGAGTGTGCAGTCGCAGCAAGGGAAGCCAACATGGTGCTGGGGAACATCAACAAGAGCATCACCAGCAGAGATAAATACGTCTTCATCCCACTCTACTCAGCACTTGTCAGGCCAAACCTGGAATATGTGTTCAGTTTTGGTCTCTGCTATGCAAAAAAAAAGGGACAAACTGGAGAGTGTCCAGAGAAGGACCACAAAGATGATCCAAGGACTGACAGCTGTGTGAGGAAAGACTGAGAAAGCTGGAACTGTTTAGCCTTGAGAAAAGAAGGCTCAGGGGGACCTTATTGCTGTGTTCTAGTGTTTAAAGGCTACAAAGAAGATGAGCCTCTCTTTTGACAAGGAGTCACATGGAAAAGATGAGTTACTCCTGGGAAGATTACACTAAAGGAAAACATTTCATAATGAGAACAGACAGCCACTAGAGCAATCTCCCTGGGGAAGTGGTGGACTCCCAGTGTCTGACACTGTTAACGTTTGGCTGAACAGGGTGTTGGGACATCTTGCCTATGCTGAGTTTTTACGGGAACAGATGGTGCTTGAGCCCCCTTCCAACCTGGTGTTCTGCGATGGCAAAATGCACTGCTGTAACTCGTGTGGAGTGACCGCATGCTGTGCTGCCCGTGCAGCCGGGTTTCAGCACCACGGGCGCGGATAGCGCCGGCGGGGCGCGGGGCCCATCTTCCCCCTCCTTTGCAGCCTTCACGAAAGGTGGATGTTGAGTTAACCTTGGCCACGGGAGCTGCTCCCAAGAGCTCTGTATGTGCAGCTCTGGAGTACCTGGGGTTGTTCCTAACTCAGTTATTCACTGCCTGCTTTCTGAATTGGCCCATGAGAAATTTAAACTCCTTGTTTAAAAATACTGGTTGTAGGGCAAACCACCTCCCTCATCGTAGGTGTGGATATGTGTCCATGAGTTCAGCCTTTTCTTTGAAGCTCTTGCTTTGAATGAGAAGAATAAAAGACTTTTCTAAGGAAGAAAAGGACTGGTACTTGGAGCAACCTGCTCTAGTGGAAGGTGTCCCTGCCTGTGGCAGGAGGTTAGAACTGAATGAGCTTTAAGGTTCTTTCCAACCGAACTCTGGCTGTGATTCTGTGACTGGGATATGTAAAACTGTTTGGTTGGGGGTGGAGAGACTCCAGCTTGTTCTTAGGACAAATCTTTGCAGCATTTTGCGGTACAGTTCTACTGTTCAGTGGCCTTGGGTAAAGTGTGGCCACCTAGCTTGAAATGCAGTTATGTCTGAGGGCTGAGGAAGCAGTGCCTTCCATTAAGCAAGGGATGTCTCAACAATCAGCTCTGGTTTTAATTATAAATTATCTTTTTTTCATGGGTTTCCCTATTTGTGAAGGGCCTGGCACTACAAATAGGATTTTGTATTGTTTCACTTTGGAGCTCACAAGGCCCAGCTGCAGAAGCAGCATGATGTTCAGTGGTTTTGTCTCAGTGCAAAGTTCCAGCCCTCCTCTATGTCTCTCCCTTTCAATGCCTCCGCTTCTTGCAGCACTGTAGTCCAGCTTTTGTGTGGTTGCTTCATGTGTGGCCTCTCTTGCATAATAACTTAGTTAAAGGGTTGTAATTCACTTTTAGGTATCATTCCTATTTTGTACTGAGATTACGGGGTTTAGGTTATTTTTTTATTAGATCTGCTGTTTTCTGTCATCTTTGGCAGAAAATGGGAGCTACGTGCTGTGCAAATGAATCTTGAATTTTAGGTCTAAACTTTCTCTTGCATTCCAGGACACTCTGTTCCAAAAAGATGAGGTTTGGGTTCTTCTTCGTTAATGTTAATTCTTAACATATGTCACTTTCTTCATGAAGTCACAATAAAACATTGTAATGAGTTTGTTTTCCCATTTGATGAGGAAAGAAACTAAACATGGCTACTGGTTTCAACTGACAACTGTTGAAGAAAGACATTGTATTGGCTGTTCCCTGTAGCTGTAACATCTGCAAACCTTTTAACTCTTAGTTGTATAGATAAGCTAATGAAGCACACACACACACACCCAAACCAGTATGGGAATAGATTGTAACTGTCATTCTGTCTCTGAGAGATGTTCCCCGAGCCTTACCCTTGGTTTGCTTGTAAAGGTTAGGAAGCTGTATGTGAGAACAGAGAATATTATTTCATTCTCTGCTCCTCTTTTAGAAGATGCTTACGGTTAGTAGTGTCTTCCAGTGGAGACGTTTTTATGTTCTGAGTCCTGAACACCCTGTGCCTGGTCAAACAGGAGGGTAATGCAGCACTGGGATCTCATTCCAGCACAGCCAGAGCATAGGTAGTTAACAACATGACACTGAGGTTGAAGTGTTTTGGTAATGCACATAGGTGCAGGTAAAGCTAAAGAATCTTGAAGGGGTAAACTGAGGCATTGATGGGAGACTTCAGCAACAGCCAATGGTGGTATTCAAGACTACAGTTTTTACAAAGCAGATTACATTTTGAATATGGTTTTGTGACTGAACTAAAATCATATGGGGGGGGGGGGGGGGGAGGTGGTTCTTAAACTGCAGATTTCTGGATTCCGATTCCTTTCTGCCCTTCTGCTGACATAGAGAGCATCCTCTTTAGTCTGCTTTGACCCAAGAACACCAGCAGCCATGTTTCTCACCCTTCCCAGTCTAACAATTCCTGTTTCATGTGTGTAGTTCTATATGTCTGTGTCTGTAGGTTTTGTGTCTGTAGGTTCTAAAGGTGTGTTGGAAACCAAATAATGGGCCTGGTGCTGATGTGGTGCAGCTGTAGAAGAGGAACTTTAATTAAAAAGCCTGAAGCAAAAGTTCTGTGCTTGAGGAGGCTGGTAAGTGGGAAGGGAAATGAAATTAAGATTGATTTCTGTGTGGTTTCTGGTTTTCTTACATGAAGACAGGTTCAGGCCATTGAGCAGTGCCCTGGCAAGGGGATTTGCTGCCAGGTAAGAAGACCTGTGTCTGGCTGCATGCTAAGGAAGCATCTGTGTTGCACTTGGCCACAGCAACAGAACATAGAGTGTGCTTTTGAGGTAGAAGGGAAAAAAAGCTGACCAAACGTCTTTTGGTGTAAGCGGATTGACATCACTGGCATTGGGTACTTGAAGCAAATTTAGAGTATGTGAATTATTTGAGCTAGAACTTTCTGAACACTGAGCAAATGTTCCTGTGTCAGCCCAATTCCCTGTGATGGCAGGCAACTATTGTTTACTGTCTTCATTTCACTGACTGGAAAATTGAAATTTCAAGGGCTTCAACCTAAGTAATCTTGCTATAAACTGGAACTAATTCTGGTTTTGTGGTGTTACTCCTCATTGGTGCTGATGTAGGTGAAATTTGACAGCAGCTTTCCTTTTTTTGCCAGAGAGAAGTGGGACAGTTTACCCAAGCAGATGAATCTCCAAGAAACAATGGTGTGGTACCTGTTGATACTGGCAAATGCGCTCAAGTTGCATTCAAAATATGGACTCTTATTCTTTGAACTTAATTCTGTACTTATTTTGCTGATGCAACCTCTGCCTGGGTGATTGCTGCTTGCTGGCTTCAGAAGTTAGCAAGGCTACAAAAGCATCTGTCAGCAAATAAAAAGCTGGGCTCTAAGGAAAGTGCTTTAAAACTACATCTGAAGCCTGCTGGAATTTGCATTAGATTCTTTTTTAGTTGCATCAGCTGGGACTATATTGTGACTACTTGACACTTACCATTTACTAATGCTGAATGCAATGCTAATTGAGAGGGGCTTTAATGGAGATGTCAGCTATTCAAAGGACAGCTTTTGACAACTGCTGTCAAGTATTTTTGCAACAATTATTTCATATGAATCTTTTAATGCAGACAAATTCCGAGGTGCTTTACATTAATCTTTTTGGGGCAGGAAGAAAGTGTTGTGATTTGTTACTGCTTTCAATAATTTGAAACCTTCTAATGTTCTGTCTCTCATGATAAAAGTCCACTTTTGAGGTCTGCCAGGAGAAAGAAAAGCTCATCTTCTATGCGCAGGGAATTATGAAGCAATTGCTAATTCCATAATGCAGCCAGTTAGTTTTTATTGAGTTCTTTTGCCCCTGTCACTGCTTAATATATTCTGTCTGTGGTTAGAATTAGCAGCAGATAGGGGGTATTTCTTTCAGCAGGCATAATGTGAAATGAAATCTAGGGTACAACACATACTTAAATAGAGAAAACATCAAACACTAAAATCAACTTAACAAGTAGTTAATTGGAAATGGTGATAAAAATAGAAAACAAAATAACATCCACCATTCTCTGAACTTCCAATATCGCTTCTAATGAGAAGCACACTTAGAGCCTTGTAAGATTACAGTATTCAAGGACAATAAGTTAGCAAGTTTTTCTATGTAGAGCTGTGACTTGACCCGTAAAAACTCCAGTTAACCCAGGGGCAGCAGTGGTCTTGGTTGAATAAGGTGTTGCTGTGTGCCTCTCTCTGAATGAAGTTTCAGGGCCCTGAAGATATTTAGGGGTTTAACGTGCTCTTTTGAATGGTAAAAAGGTGCTTAAGAATGCTGTCAGCTTTGGTTGTCATGCTGATGAAGACCTCAATGACGAAAACAACAAAGGATCAGATGTACTCAGAGAGGGGAAACACTCACATAGTTTTTTACCTGTTTGCTCTAGTCCATGTTGTTCTTGCAGATACTCAATGTCCTTTTTATCGTGGTTTACATAGTTATATCAGAGGATTTCCGTAGTATTAGATTCCTACTTCCTATTATGGTTTAGTAGGAGGTGTCCCTGACCATGGCAGGGGGGTTGGAACTAGATGATCTTAAGGTCCTTTCCAACCTAACTATTCCATGATTCTATAAAGAGAAGTAAAAATTACTGTGAAGAAAACCTCAGATTAGAGAATAAATGTTCTATTAGTATCAGCAGGAAGCTGACTGTTCCTGTGCTTCTCCTAAAGGTTAATACATTGGTACATGGGGGGTATGGTGGGGGTTGTTTTTCACTTTAGTATTCATATAAAGGTAAAGCTTCATTTTGGAAAGTGCTGTTTATCCAACATTCTCTAAGACATCAAATCATGGCCGTTCATTGGCGATCATTACTTTAAGCAACAACTACTCCCCTATGTGGTGAACTTTCTTTTCCTGTCATGATAATCCAAAACTTTTCCAGCATAAAACTGCTAGCTCAGCATATCCTGTGTCACACCAGTTACATATGTGTAATACTTCAGTCCCAATTTGTCTCAGTTTTAGAATAAGATGTTTCTTCTCAGGGGTACCAAGAAAGTTCAGAAGATGAGCTCCTAAAACTTGCATTTTGTGTTTAAATTAGTATTCCAGTGCTTTATAATTAAAGGATGTATTTTGTAGATGATGTATCCACAACCACCTTCAGCTCACATTCGATTTTTGAACAGTCCCTATTCTCCCAGTGTATTCATATCTAGTTCTGTTAAATCAGTGCAACATCAGCTTAACTGACCTAACACAGGGTGCCCAGGGAGCTGTGGCTGCCCCATCCCTGTCAGTGTTCAAGGCCAGTTTGGACGGGGCTTGGAGCAAGCTGCTCTAGTGGAAGGTGTCCGTGCCCATGGCAGGCTGTTGGAACTGGGTGAGTTTTAGGGTCCCTTTCAACCCAAACCAGGCTGGGATTCTGTGATGTTGCAGGATTAGCTGAGGTGCTGTGAATTTGCCTTATGATTTCAGTAAGAACATGATCTAGTAAGAGCAGTTGGAGGGCTGATATAACAAACTACTAGAAAACTGTTACTTCATGAATTGTTATTTCATAACAGCTTCTCTTGATTTCGATTGAGATACAGATGAGGCCCCTCCTGTGATCTGATGAAGCTGATGAGTCTTCTGGCCTCAAACACAACAGAAGACAAAGTGGGAGAAATCCCTGATTACTGCTTCACTTAAATGGAAGCACATTTATAAACATTCAAGGAGCCATTATAGAGCTGTATCCTTCATTGGCAAAGTTGAGCAAATCTTTTTGTCATTAGCATTTGATCCTATAAGTATTTAAATATCAGCCCTCCTGGGAGGAACACAGTGCTGCTGTCTGGAATGGCATTATGCTAGGAAGATTTTATTTCCATTTTTGCCAATGCTATTTTTTTTGTACTGCAGTTTGGACTTTTTATACCTCACTGATTAAATTGACTTTCTGTAAGAAAAATAGAAATTTATCCCCCATATCCTGAAAATCAAGTTTTTATAACCACTTTTATTAAATATGTATCCAAACTGAATACTAGTGGTTGGAAGCTGTGAAGGTTTTTCAGTGGCAACTCCAGTGTCACACAGTTTCACCAGGTTTGCAGCTACAGAATGGTTTTAGTATGTGGGAAATGCTTTCTGATCAGCTCAGCTCCTCACCTCAGGGCTGAGATGTTGTAATGAGCCCAGAATCTTCTTTTCCCTGTTTATCTGTTCAGATGGGGAGAGCCAAAGGTCTCTGTGTAAATTCTGTTTCAGAAAACACTTGTTACTGTCAAAACAGTATTTTAAGACTTCAATTTATAATACAGCTTCAAATAGAAAACTACACATTCTTAAAGGGAAAAAACCTTAGAGGTACTTATGAAACCAAGTCTTTGAGGTTAAGTGAAGATCTGTGATTTAGTGTGCTGTGTACATTCTGACTACCGGCCTCAAAAGTCCTCAAGAATGTTTTAGTTGCAAAGACTCTTTTTCCTGCTTTTTCTCACTCTGAGTTCAGAGGATCAAATAAAAAGTTTACTGAAGTCCATTTCTCAGGAATTTGACTTCATTTTGTTTGTTCAACTTCTGTTCTTTGGCAATTCTTGTAGCTTTTCTTATTTTTGTAGTTTTTTTCTCTTGAGAAATGCAGGGGCTACAGTTGTGCTGAAATGGCAGAGCAATAAAATAAAAGCTGGCTTTGACAATTCTCTTCACATGGTCAAAAGGCCTTTTCCTCCTTTCCTTATGGCCATATTTGGCCTGGAAGAACACAATTACTTCTTATTTTGCTAACTTGGGTGTTTTCTTGGTTATGTGGTTGACCTTCTTTACTCTGAAAGAGGAATAAAACCTCAGTAACTCTCCTCTACTCATTTTGGATAGACAATAGCTTCTGTGTGTCAGGAATTCCAGATGAGGAGGACTGGCTGCGTTACTGACCTTCATACACTGCTGTAACTTTGTGAATTGCTGCCTATACAGTGCTGAGGCAACAGGGCTTTTCTTATTCCATTGTTTGAGTTTGGGAATGGAGGACTTAAAGGCTTTTATGCCTTCAGCAGAAAAGTTTCCAACCAATTTCATTTTCTCAGTGGCTCAGGATGTAATATAAGAAGCAAAAGTAAGTCTGAGCTGGTTTTAAAGGGAAGTGGGGAATGAAGTAGTGTGGCTGAGGAGCTCAAGGACTTGACAATGGAACAAGCTAGGAATTTATTGATGGTCAAAATGTTAAAACTATCTGGGCTATGTATCATCATACACAAAGGAGGTAAATGCATAAAGAGATAAAGGGAGCTAGGAAAATAATAATGAATTCCAGAACGTAACCAGCAATAGTAGAGCCATCTCCAATGACTGTAAGTGTAGAGTCCAAAAGAAGTGAGGAAAAGCTACTATAGAGCTCAAGAAGTGTACCAGGAAAAAGACAAATGTGAAAAAATAAAGCTTCAACCAAGTTTGAAAGGAAGGGGGGCGGGGGGAAACAGCAAAATATGAGAACAAAAACTGATAACTATGCAATGAAGACTAATTACATGACCTGAAAATGTGAATGAAATTAACGTTGAGTAGTAGACCCAAATTGTTGCTAAGGCATCATGAATACTTATTACTAGGAGGAAATCACAAGTGGTTTGTAGTTGCAGAGGAAGAGCCATAAAGACTATCAATGTAGTATACCTGTTAAAATACTTACTCCTGTTGGAGATGTTGGAATCGCCTTAGTACTGATTTGTAACATGCCTCTGACTTGCCAGTACACCTGTTGATCTACAAGTACACTAGTGATGGAGCTTTAAAAGTATCTTAATTACAAGAGCTTCCCATGGCTGCCTATGCCATCAGAGATGTCTGACCACTCTATGAAAATGGTGATTTCCATTCTCTTTCACTTACGGACTGTGATATCGAATCAACCTACAAGGCATTTTCAAAAAGGTAACTGATTTTTAATGTGTTCAGGTTAGATTCTTATTTTAAGGTGAGTTTTCAAATTCAGTTATTTCTACTGAAGATGTTGAGCCAAGTAAACAGCCTGGAATTACTTCAGGCAGTGGGAACTGGAGGGATGCAATTCAGCCTTCCTGCCTGCTGTACCCCCCTCCAGTGGGGCTCTGTGGAGCTATTATACACTGTACTGCTTAAAGTGCTTCTCAGGCTTTTAATGTTCCTCAAGAAATACCAATCTGTCTCCAGCACTGCTCTCCCCTGGGGCTTCTGACTGATGGAAGTGTCATATTTAGCAAGAAATCTAGTGTTTATTTCTGATGTTATTCAGCTGGTTTCTTTTCACTCTTTCACTTGTTTTCTGAACTGCTTTCCAACTACTCCACTTAATTAGGAGGATTAATACGTCCCAGTGACAGAGCCTTCCTTTCCTTTGGGTTGTGTGCAACTAAAAATACACTGTCAAGAGGAAGGGTGGTCTTTATTGCTTAGACTGTGGGATTAGGCATTTGAAACACAAGCTATTGTGTGACAAGTAACTTAGTCTCTTTGTTCCCCATCTATGAACACTGGATAATTACTCCCCTTTCCACCACTTTCTTTACCTACCATAGGACTTTGAGTCCCTGGGAAGAGGTAGGCACTTTCCATGTGTTTAAGAGCTCTTGAGATGGATCTGTCATTTCAACAGTGCTGGGTCCTACTTCTGTAGGATACACTGAAAGCCATGAGCTCCATGTTTTCTGTCTTTTGGGTTTCTTAATTTATGTTTCTTCTGTTTCTCTTCCCTTTGCTGCCTTCTTTAAGGAAACACATGGGTTTTCCCTACACACACCTCTTGTGCCAGGCAGATATTGAGCACTTTCAACACCCCATAAGCCATTTCCCCAAAATGGTTTTCCTTTGCTTTTCTGTATTCCTGTTTGTCACCTCTTCTTCTTTTAAAGTGTTTTCATCATAGGAAAAGAGCCCTCCCCACTGTGATTGACACCTTCCTATTTTGGGGCAGCTTTTCCTTTTTACAAACTCTGATTGTGGCAGGGATTTTGGAGGTGGCATTGGCTTTAGTCTGCTCTTCACTTTAATTTGCAACTTTTAAATGCTTTCTCCAATAGATCCAGGCTGAGATTGTGAACTAGGGTTATCTGGGGCTGTTTTGTCAGTACCTTTACCAAAACACTCACGACTGGATTAGGAAGGTTTAATTCTCCCTCACAAGTGCAGGCAAATCTTCCCCATATGTTTTCTACCCAAAGTTTGACTTGGCTGAAAACTCTTCAGCTTTTTGATGGCGAAAGGCATCACACTGAGTAAACTGTTCTGTGCATTTGAGATACGGAAACTGCAAAGCCATTGTACTGAAAAGGTTACCAGCACCGTAAGTGTTTTGCACAGCATTCAAGGCTTGGGACTACACTGAAAATGCCATGTGTTTAAAGGAAAGAGTCTCCAGCAATATGTTAAATTTCTTACAAGAGCTGTGGAGGTCCTTTTTCCATTACAGCCCAGACGTGAGTGGAATAGATTATACAAGACCTCTAATTACCTTTCCTTAAGCTTCAGAAAGACCTGTAATGCTGCCCTGGGGCAAAAAGCTTTCTCTTTCTCCTACTCAATGGGTTATTGTGCTGTTTCCCTCCAGCTGCTTGTCATTCTGGAGAAGTGCTGACTGGAAGGCGGCAGGTTTGCACTTGATAACTGACACTTATTGCCCGAGACAGACAAGGGGGTAAATTCTCCCTCCCTTGGGAAAGATGATGTCTGTGAAAAAACACAGGCCAAGCTCCTGTCTGTCAGGGAGAGATGAGCTAATCTCTTCCCCTTGACACCCTGTGAAGCCTCAGGCTGTGCCACAGCACCCCTGCTCTCTTGCCACCCAAAGTCAGAACAACTGCAAAGATTGCTTTGGCACCCGTCCTGCCATCGCTTGCACTGATTTGCTCTGGTTCTTAGCCTCCTTTGGGCTCATTTCTCTGTGCTCTGTCTCTGTGGGCTCATGATACTGAGCTAATGAGATTCACACCCCAGGACAAGCTGGGGGCAAGGGAATGTTCTTCACTAAATCCTCAGCGCTGGAAGAGAGTTGAAATCAGTGCTTAACTTCTTGATGTTCTCCTGCTGACTGGCCTCTGCTTTCCATAGAACTGAAGCAAGTTACAGTAGTTGCATGAAATTGTTTAAAAACAACACCCCAAACCGAACTCATGCTGTTGGGTTAGTTGTGTTTTACCTGTTTCTTTGAAGCAAGGTTCCTGGCTTCTGGTCAAAGCCCTGTCACTCAGCCAGTGCTGTATGATGCATATGAATTTATTGTGACACAGGACAACAGGCTTTGGTGTTGTGAGGTTTATTTTACTGCAAATGAAACCAACTTAAGGTATGATTAGTGCAGGTAAAATTAGGCATTGCCCTAAGTCCGTAGTGTGGTGGCTGGGAGTTCCCTTGAGCTAATGTAATTTTTATTTCTTTTTATTTAATAGGAAATAAGGCAAGTAAAAACTTGTTTTTCAATGTGTACCTGTAACAACTCTAGAGTATGGGTAGACCGTAATGAGCAGCTGTCTATGAAACCTCCTGATAAAGTCAAAAAGGGTCTTTAGAGATTCAGATACCTGTGCATCATCAGCACAGCAAGAGCTGCTGTTTGGGTCTCTTGATGTAGCTGGAGCTAGTGTGCTTTCTGTGGGGTTTTTGTGCATACCTGGCCACTGTGTCTGTCACAAAGACTGTTTTTCCCTAAGCAGAAACAAGATCATGGTTATAAGGTGCTCTGGGTGGCAGACTGTGTGGTTTTCCACCAAAACCTTTTACTCAAACACTTGACGAAGCACTGAAAATACTTGTCTGAAGTAGAACATAAAATTAAGCATTTCAATAGAAAGTTTTCAGGTTTCTCATTAAGGTTTCAACTTTGCTGAGGAAAGCAGACCCCTGATTTTTGTGGAAAACAGTTTAAAATGTTCACACTGAGCTCGGGTTAATTGTTGCATTTCTCATGTTTCTATGAGACAGAGCATAAATACTCATTCTTATTTCTGTGCCTTATTAATGAGGAATAACTATTTATTTTGCGTGCCCACAACCCAGGACATAACACATGAAGCCTCTCAAAGTGGCTCAGAACTTCAGGATAATTTCCAAGGAATAAATTGGGTTTGAGATTACTCTCATAGAAAAGCTTGTGATAAAACCAGCTCCTCACGCTGCTAAATCTTGTCCTCACTTATATGGGATAACTTCCTGGGCATGGAGGTTTTCAAAACTAGGTCAGTAAAACAATACAGGGATGTATGTGTCAGGAAGGGAATCGCAAAGAGAAGTGGTATGGATCTATGCACTGGTACGTATACTAGGTCTGTCCATTGAAGATCCCTTCACTGACACAGTTTAAAGTATAGTCTAATGAAGAATTACATTGCCACAACCGAAGGTAAAAAACAAGCCCTAAGACTGCCTAGTGCATTAGAAACAACGTACTGAGGGGGAGAAGAGGGTAACCCAAACTGAATTTACTAATGAAGAAATTGAATGCAGAGCTGCTCTCAAACACTTCCTTCTTCTGATGAAAATAAATGGCCCATGGATCAACCTTGTTAGAACAGAATTAGGCATGAGGACTGTTGGGTTTCTGATGTGCTGGCGCTGTGGTGGAGTAGAGACATCACAGAATGTCTCCTGCTGGGAGAAATCTGTTTTAGTTGCCAAGGGGGGAAGAATGGCCCAGGAGGAAATGTAGCCCATGTGGATCTCATACTGAGATTTATTTCTACAGAATGGGAGAACTGACTTATGAAATGTTTTTTTTCTGTACTTCACAGCAAAGTTGGAATTAAAAAATTTTCTTCAGGCCAGAGCTTACAGACACAGTTTTCTTGTAAAATAGGGGACAAATCTTCAGAAAGCACTTACCTGCTGCTAGTAACATCCTCGTGTAGCACTCTTCACTGTAGCTCTCAAAAGAGATCAGCACCATTGTCCACATTTGTATAGGAGACACTGAGGCTCCCACAAGCCCTTTGGTTGGCTTGTATCTCCTCAACAAGTTACTGGAAAACTGGGACTTAGAGAGTAAAGGGAGCGTATGCTTCCAGATGGACATGCAAAGCATAAGAGGTAGAATTAGGACAATCTAACTTCTTGAGAATGACTTTAACCTTAGCTATGAGAGAAGGCGCAGGTGATTCCTGCTTTTGGATTCAAACTGTTTCATAACATTCCCATCCCAGTGCACAGAGGGTATGCTCATTCTCATGTTATCCTGAGGCAGTGTTTAACTGCTGGACTCCTTTCAATTACATGTGATCCAATAGTTGGTAAGTTTTAGGGTTTATGCCAGAAAACAGGCTTAAGAACACCTTTTACAGCGTCTTTTTGACAGTCTTTTTCCAACTGGAGCGACTGAAGCGAAGAAGAATATGCCTTTTTTTATGCAGCAGATGGATTAGGCCAACTTGAAGATCTAATTACAAAGCAAAGGAAACAACTTCTGCTGTTCCCGAAGTACAACTGCTGTCTTTCCAATTGCCACATGTTCAAGCTGACATCAGTCCCTGTAAAAAAATACTGTGATGTCTCCTGAAATAGGAAGTTTCTGCTGCTTTAATCCTGCCTTGCTTCAAGGAATCCAACAGGTCAAGGCTTTGCATGAGTCCAGTAGATCTGTGAGGGTACCCTGAGTTGTTAATGGCACAGCAAGTTGCATCGAAGTGGGGGGGGATAGCTCATGGTTGCCAGCTGCAATGGCCTGGCCCAGCTCCCCGCGGAGAAAGCTGAAAGAATGAGAGGAAATCCGAAGGGAACTGGGAGAAGGGTGTGGAGAAAGAAACTGGGTTGGAAGTGGAAAGAAAACCAAAATGCCTTAATCGATGGATTGTCTGAGTAACTGTTTGCCTATTTTACTCTTGGCCCTGGTTTAGATACCTACTTCAATTAAATTATATTTTCAGTATTTCTCATTTCTCTGTGGAATGAAATCATGTTTTAAGAAACAAATTTTACTGCAAACATTTGTTGTGTTTGGAGTCTAAGTGAAGAAAAACAGAGTCATAAAGGAGGTGTTCCTCCCTTTATGCGGACCGTAAGTTGGGGCATTGAAGCAGGTGTAAGATTCTGGCTCAGTCTTCTCTTCTTCCTGAAAAGATTCAAACCTGTATCTCCTGCATCCAAGCAGGTACTCAAATTCTCAGGCTTTGACTTATTTAAGTGGAAGAACCCAGTTTCTTCCTTGTGGAACAGGGAAGATCTGTTGAGCCTGTGAGTGTAGAAGCAGGTTACAACTGCCTTAAAAATGGGCAATGGACAGAGAAGGGCGTTGAACCCCGATTGCTTCCTTGTGTGTTTGCCTTCTCTTGAGCTGGCTGTATACAAATATAAATGGGGAACAGGCTCTTTTATGCCCATGGGCATATTTGTGGTTTTTCCCTTCAGCTGGCACCATTTGGTGAAGCTGACTAAATCCTGAGTGATTTCTGAAGTTCTCAGTAGATGTGATGTTCATTAGGGATACAGATTGCCATTGCTTACTTGCAGAGAGGAAAGAAGAATTAAAAGCAGGTGGTGTCCAAATGGAAGAACGTCAAAGAAGGCATTTCTGTAGGAAATTAGGACTTGGCAGGACAGGATCTGGCTCCAGCTTTAGCAGACTGCCTCCCTACTGCAGACCAGGGAACTTTGCTGTTGGCCCCGTACTTGACCTACCTAATAACATAGTACACACCTAATGGTGTGCATTTACTTATGAGGAGCCCTACAGCAGCTGACTAGCTTCTGTATGGGTTCTAGTACATCCTTGGGTAAATCACCCTCTAGTCTGAGTGAGTGCCATGTAATACTGGCAGATCAACCGACTGGCTGTATGTGGCAGCTGGGGATATGGCACTGCACATCTAACCCATATGGTGCAGCAGCAGGCCATATCAGCACATCACTGAACCCAAAGTCCTTGTATTTAAGTGGCTACAGTATGGCCAGATACAAGGATATACATTTGGAACAGTTACCATTACCCAAACCAAGAGGTAAAAGCCACACGTACAAGACTGAACAAAGAATTAAGGAAGTAAGCGAGCAAGCAAAGTGTTTTCCAGGTCATCCCAGGTTCCGTGGTTGTGTGCATGCCCTCTATCAGTGTTTGGAAACAGGAGCTGTTTTAAATCAGTGAAACTTCTTTTTGAAGGTGTGACACTTGTAGGGATGCTCTGCTAAAGTTACCTGTCTGTTCTCATCTCCAGGAGGCACTGACTGGTGGTGATTTGTTGGTGATGCATGGGATGGGTGTGGAAACTACTCATCTATTTCCAATTTTTCTTCCCTCACTTGTTCTCAATGCTTTTCTTTAGTTTGAGATGGCAGTTTGGGGGAAGGCATCAGAGAGCAGAGATACCTTAAAGGGATCAAGAAACTCAGAGTTTAGCTGTTACTATCAGAATGTCTTACAGAATTCATCAAGGATTAAAATAATGGGATCAGAACAGTTGCAAAAGCTAAACACAGCAAGGGGGGGGTGTGTGTGTGGCTTCTTGAACAAGCTCCCAGCAGTCTGCAGCTGGGCTATCCATTTCTATCAAATTCTCCTTAGAGGTGAATGCATCTAAGAGAGCCCATGGCTTCTGTTATTCTCCATTTTCACTGAAATAAGAGCTGAATATGAACGGAAGTGAACTAGTGCAGAAGTACACTTATGTTTTGGGTCACTGGGCACTCGGATGCTAGGAAAGATACAGCATTTTCTTTGGAGAGGTTGGCAGAATGATTTACCTGTGTACAGCTTTGCTAGGGACAGAGGAGACAGTGGATCAGAAAACAAATGCAGATTTAAGCTTCCTGGCTGGCACAGGCTGAGCCTGTCAGTACAGGAAGATGGAGGGGTACTTGACATTATTCTGGCTCATTCACAGCTACAAGGGGAACGTAAATAGTGTGAGCTCCTAAAAGAAATTGTTATCTCACCCTGGAATTAAATCTTCCCAAGCCCCTGAACCTCTGGTGGATGCTTTTGCCACTGCAGCCCATGGGGAAATCCATTTTGCTGTTATTCTCTTCTGTCTTTCAGCCCTCTGAATTGTTTCTCCCACCTTACCCTGCCCTCTGCCTCCTTTCCAGCCTCTGCCAGCAGCCTCAGGAAGACTACGAGATTATTAAAGACACCGCTACAGAGAGCTCCCCGTGCAAAACCCCTCCAGCCACATCCTATTACCAACCCCAGCACCGCATTCACAGAGCAAAACCTGCTGCATCTGCTCTGCGGAGCCCCGTCAAAGGTCAGCTTCTTACAGGGGTGATCTCATCTCCACCAGCACTTCTCTCTCCCCTCTGTGTTTCTGGCATTTCCTTCTGTCCCTGTTACCCAACACCTTTCCTTCCACCTCCCCTACCACACACCATAAACTATTCTGTGTGTAGTCCCCATTCATTCGTTGCCCTCTGGGGAATATGCTTCCCCATGAGATCTCTGGAAATCTACTGTAGAGTTTTGCTGCCTTTAAAACGCTTTCTTTTCCATATCCCCCCCTTCCTTCCTCTCCTCTTAAAGACCATTGAAAAGATACATGTATGTATATTCCAGCTGTTTGAATCAAGTGTATGGCACAGTTTAGTTTACACTTAATCCACAATTTATTAAACCATTCACTGGGCCCTTTGTTTTATGAAAACTGCTTTTGCATTGAAAACAAAGGAGAATAAAAGGGGCAGATGAGGAGATCTGAAGGGCTTCCAAGAGAACAAATTCTGTCTCTTGAAGCTGTAGGTCTCAACTGGGATGGTAACAGGTCCTTGCAGAGGTTTGGCAGTACTCCTGAGTGCGATGACCAGGCTCAGGACTGCCTGAGGCTGAGCTCTGTGATGGGCAGGGGAGCAGGCAAGAGAGGGGAGGGCAGCAGCTAAGATAAGACAGCTCAAGCTTCTCCTGGATTTCTCAAAGTAGTGTTGACTTTAGGTTTGAAACTATTATCAGCTTGCATTTCATCTCTTCACTTTGAATACTTTGGTATAACCTGTTTTATCTGGATTTTTAAGTCATCGTGCAGGATCAGATACATTCAGTGCAAACTGAATAACATGTAATTGGATTGTTCTTCACATAAAGAGCCAGGACATGTGTTCATTCTGGGAGCAAGAAGGATGGTGGGCATACTTGGCCAAAAAGCCATAAAGAGCGTTTGTGTCTATAGGAATGATTGATTCTCTGCTTCTTCTCAAGGGTTAGTGTGTTGAATTGGAATACACGGCAGCAAAGCCCTGCTTGCTGTGCATGCCGTAGCCCATTCAGCACGATAGAATGGCTGAAAGTAGGAGTTGGTATTACGGTGCTTAGCACTTTCCTAATCCCCACTAATTAAACTCCAGATGTCAAACAGCAGCTGTTACCTTCAGCTTACTCATTAGAAAGTTCAAGTTCAATTACTCTCATGTTTGCTCTTCCCTAGCTGCAATAAGGCTCAGTTTGGTGTGTTGACATAATGCAGCTTTTTAGCTTAGTACACTAAGAGATGTGCAGGTGTAGGGATGAAACTGAAACAGGGTTGGGTTGTTTATGAAGCTAATGGCCTGGTTTAGTCTCCATCGGCTATATAAAGGCATCGGCTGAATAATTTTCTTGCAATTAAAATAAGTTTGTAATGTCTGGAAATCTAAAGCTTCCTTTGGGTATTTATGTACCTGAGAGAGCAGCAGCCTTCAAGGGTCAGATGGAAATCACAGAACATGCAATGGAAAGGGAAAAAGAAGTGTTTTCTTGTTGTTTCAGACTGAACTTTCTGACATGTCCTTATTTAAACGCTTAGAACCCATAAAACTGTCTTTCAGTTTTGACTAGCCCAGCAGAGAGGGGAACCTCCTTTCTTTACACTGGCAGCCAAATATTTTGGTGGCAGTTTAACCACTTTCCAGAAACAAACTTCTTCATCAGAACTTGTTTCAGATGTGTTTATGTATTGTACTTCCAGGCTGGAAACAAAAACCAAACAAGCTTGGAATTTAATCTGTTAGGAAGGGTATAAATGAAACTACATGCCTGGGGCCAGCTAAGAGATGTCTAAGTGGCAGCTTCTATCTTTATCTAAATGGGATATATTCTACCCCACATAAGGGGACTTTACTAACGAATTAAGGCTCTGTTTTGGGGCCAAGATTTGTCACTCCACCTGGTTTTAACACTTCCATACATCCTGTGTGCTGCCTCATCATTAACTGCTGTTTACATCCAAATGCATGGGTGCTCTGCTCCCCTCCTGGTGCGGTCTGCCTCTAACCTGTCTCAGATGGGAGTGCAAAGCACAGAGCTTTGCTTCTTATAAAGCTATGTCAGCCTCCATATGGATCATGTCCTGTATGAGCATGTTTCCTATCTTGTGTGTGGCTGTCATCCTATTGCATTGGGGGGGCCCCCATGGAAACTCTGGTTGCAGATGGGTTGGTAGACATGGGTTTTTCTGATGAGATACGTGATCTTGGCAGTCCTGGGGTAATGGTTCAACTTGCTGATCTTACAGGTCTTTTCTAGCCTAGCTCATTCTACGATTCTATGAAAGGCTAGCATGGTAATATCTTTAGAAGTTGTCAAAAGAAGCAATTTTCCACCATTTTTACTACTGCCTTTAGCAGTAAATGCCACTGTATTCACTTTGAGTTTTGTCTAGACACAGATTTATGCTCTCTTGTTAAATCCTTGACCAACTTTTGCTGAAGTCCCCTGCGGCTGTGCCTGAGATGCAGTAATTCACTGATGCTGGGTATGACTGTGGATGGTTACAGTGCAGCTCACTGGGATGTTTTGGCCTTTTTTGTGCATACTTTGACTCAATTCACAGTGGATGTCTTGGGGAAGTTTTTAATGTCCACTGAGTAGGAGACATTCTTTTAATGCCTTTCACTGTATCAAAAAACCTCTAGCTTCAATAAGTTTGCCTTCTGCTGTTAACACTAAACAATATTCTGATTTGAGAGGACTAGTTGTTCATCTCTAAGCACTGATTGCAAGCTAAGGGAAAACATGCAACTGTTCAACTCAGCCACATCTCCTGAATGCTCTCAAATGATATATGGGACTATACAGCCCTTAAAAAGAAAAATTGCAAGTGTCTATATAAAGGCTATTTCCTTTCTGTGCCTTGATGAGATTTTGCAGCAGAGAAATAGATCTGTCTGAAGAAGTGCAGAGTCTGGCTCTATGGTTTTATGTGTGTATTTAAGTGCCTGCTTGAGCCATCTATGTCTGAATTCGCCTTTGTCTAGAAGCTGTGTAGCAATGCAACAAGTCTGTGGCTTTGAGGAACCTGCAAGAGGGCCTATGTGATTGTTAGCCTGAAGTAGGGTCATGTCTAGCTGCCCTCAAATAGGGGCAGAAGCACATGGGTGCTTGCAAAGACCTTTGAGATGGGTTTTCAGTGGACGCAAGCAAAGAGGATGACCACTGGGCCTGTATATAGGGTGAGAGTCGCAGTGATTCTGACTGCTTTGTGCTCCTTACCAACTGGGGAGAAACCAGACTAGGGCAGGTGCCTGAGATACTAGGGACATGAAAGGAAACTCTTTTGCTGTGCTCTGGATGCAACCTACTGGGATGAAAAGAGGAAAGTAGATGGTCCCAAGTTTTGGCTATCTGTTAGTGAGGAAGCATCACAATATTGTCTTAGGCGGTTAGCTTGCATTTTAACTGGCTGTTTTTAGCTTGGGAAGCTGTGGGTTTGGTCTCTGGGGGAACGATTTAGATGGTGTTTCTTCAAGCAGCTGGTTGTGGGGAAATTTCTCCCCTGCAAAGGTGAAAACATGAACATGGCAAATACCACATAGCAGGCCCTGCTGTAAAAATTGGGTACCCTCTGTTTACCCTATGTTCCTCCATCCATGTCCTTGTGAGTAAGGGCTCCCATACTGGAAGACAGAAACGCTCCTGATTAACAGCTGACTAATGTTCAGCTGATAAAATCATTTCAACATAATCCCAAATGGCAAAGCTTATAAGTGATGGGTTCACAGTTTAGGTTCAAATGTTAAAGAGGGGGCCGGAAAGGGGGTTGTTGTTTTGATTCTGTTCTTCTCATTTGCTTTTAACCTCAGAAACAGTTGGCATGGAAAAAGAATTCTCTAAAGACTGAAAATAGCAAATCTGAATAAGCAGAATATTTTGCAAATGAGATAGCACAAGCACACACAGTATCCTAGCAGTGGTGCCTCGAGAGGAGGAGCATCAGCAGTCACCTCCAAGGAATGAAGGCATTAATCTGGGGAGCAGAAAACAAAGAGGGAACATTGAAGCAGACACCTAAACATGACTCATTACACCATTTGTCTCAATTAGCACACTGAGACAAGGGCCTGATTATCTCCATAACATTGGGTCATGTTATACCCTACAGCATGTGTCAAGGAGGAATTAGGCCCTCTGTAGTATTGAATGTCCTTCCTAGACAGTAGCTGAGTCATCAGGGATGAAAGAGGAAATAAATCCTGAAGAGGAAAAGTGCTGAATTGATTAGGGCAAAGGAACAAGGCTCCCAGGCCAACCTCTGCCTTCAGAGTGACTCCCTGAAGCCCTGGGCAGGATGTTTAACCTCTGGGTGCCTCTGTTTCCACAAAATAAGACACATTATCTCTGTCTCACCCAAAGGGCTGCCTTTTGACTCTTGTTATTGAGCACAGTGTCTCATAGTCATCACTGGATATGTATCTCCCCATTCCAAAGAGGATCTAACTTAAATTCTGACTTACAGCTGCAAAACTGACAGGAATTAGATGACTGGCCTTAGGTGCAAAGAAAGGATGTGGGAAGAAGGCACAAATGACATCAGCGTGAGAGGGGAGGAGTACTAAAACCAGGAGGTTATAAAAGTTTGACCGTTAGACTATGAGACACTATGTTCAATAACAAGAGTCAAAGATCTTTGTTTCACAGTGATGGATACAAAGGATGTTAAATGTGTTCTGCATGGGAACAGATGGTTTGGCTAATCGATGTTGCAATACAATAACTGATGTTGTTGACCTGTGATTTGTATAAGAAACTTTGTCATTTCCAAGTCCTCTTCTGTGTCCTAGAATTGGTAGGGATAGGGATACATGAGCTTTACTGTTTTTCTATTTAGTGGAGATCGATTTGTCTTGATGGAGGAGATTGAAAAGGCGAGTTGTGCTTTTCAAGCTGAGAAGTGAGATGATGTTTCTCTATATAGTTAGGAAAAAATAAGTGAATGTATTTCAGCTGAGCCCAAAGTTGCCTTGGGAAAGGATTTTATTAGTGAGATAGACTTGCAGGGACAGCAAGGTGGCAGAAACTGTGTTTGGTTTAGTACTTAATGAAGGAGGGGCTGCTGTTGGTAGCGTTGCTTTTCTAGCATAGACTTTTAAAGACTCTGGTTTATCCTCTCTTTCTGCATCTAATCTCAGGGCCTTTTGGACTGTGATAACTTCAAGAGCTGGCAGAACCTTGCAGGCTGATTCACTGATTACAGTGAATGGAATGAAGTGCTTTAAATCACAAGTTAGTTACTGGTGTTGGCATCAAAGTGATGTATCCATAAAAGTTAATGTTCGCTTGCTGCATGCGTAGTGCAATTACAGATGTTGATAGCAGTTACAATGCAGTAGGGAGAAGAGAGCCACCTCTCCTGAAGCCCAGGCCTACCAACAGCCAGAAGAAAGGAAAGTAAGCATGAATGGAAATGCTAAAAGGATAATTCAGCACCTCAACATGCCGCTGCTTTTCCCCTTGAGCCTTTTTTGCATGTAAGTTCCCTAACAAGAGTATTAAGAGCAGAGATTTGCTGTTGCCCTTTATACCACCTCTGTGCTTCACCTCTTGAATCATTTTACTTCTGTCTTTCAGTGAGCAATGATGATTCTGCCCTTCAGACTGTCTTACTAGTGTCTGTTTGCAACAGCTCACATCTCACTTTTGAATCATTCCTTTTCCTTCTATGGTCCAGAATGTTTCCTCTTCCCTAAAAGACTCACCAGCAATCCTTTGTGTCTGCTTGCTTACCTGAGCCTTTGTCAGATGTCCCCTCAAGATGCTGCTCTGTCCATTAAAGATGCCACAGTCTAGAATCAGGCCTGTCAGAAACTGTTCTCCAGTTATGTTTTCAGTGCATGCAAGCTCCTATGGGGTCTTGCATCAGACCCAGACCTCACTCTCTTTGTATAGTTTACTTTTCAATAAAGCTTGTGTTTCTTCGGTTTCTTCCCTTTCTTTGTTCCTTCCTCCTCCTCCTCTTCCTCTGCCTTGCCTTCCTTACACCTGAGAATACTTCTTTGTAACTCCTTTTGTAACTCCTTTACAAAGCAATTATAGCTTGTTACAGGCTAAACAGCAGTGCGGAGTCAAGTGCACGTGTTCAATGACAGCGCAGACAGACTCAATTTGAACTTACTGTGCTCCAAGAAAGACCCTGAGCCAGCTCAGATCCACATCAGCAGAGAGGCAGGGCATGGTAACTTGTGCTCTGTGCCCTGTTACAACAGTTGCTGCGGCTCATACTTCGAGTTGGAAACTGCCTCAGTCCATGCAGATGTGATCTAGTTCAACTATAAGGCAAGATTTTTAAACAGGGTTTGTTACACATATATTGTAACTCGGAACGCACTGGCATTTCCCATTTCTGTGGTATATCCAGAAAATCCTGGGCAAAGGCAAAAAATCAGACTGGTGTGCCATCTTATTTCTTACTAAAATGGTATAGTCGGCACATACCAACATGTACATAAGACAAAGTAAGTAATGGTTACACGTCTGGATGAATGAATGCTCATAGGCTTTGGATTCATCCCTGAAGTTTAGTCGGGTTTTTAGAGTCTGCCTTGCTCTAGATAGGAGACAGAATTGAGTTGGTTACAGCCTGTGATACTGTTACGGACATGGAGCTGCATCTTGCTCTGAAAACGTTCTCTACCACTCCCTTGCCAAAAAGTGATATAGGTAAGACGGGAAGCAGAACAACCAGTGCTGGCAGAGACTGGCTGCACAGGGAACACATGTGGAACAAGCTGCTGTGCTGCTGCACAGGGTTCCATACGTGCCTGCAGGCTTTCTTTGTGGCTTCCTTTGGTTGATCTTTTTACACCACTGTTTCTATTGCTGCTGGGAAGGGGGATTTTCATTGCTTACAGCACAAACCCAAGGCAGCTTTCTGAATGAAATGGAGATGTTAGAAGGGAATCCAAAGGAAGGGATCACAAAATGCTCTAATTTCCTCAGTAGTTGCCTGAAATGAAGACGCCCTTTATTCAATGTTGTTTTTAAAAGAAACAAGGTAGTTCCAGTGTGTTTTCCAGCCGACGACGAAGGGAGTGTCTCTGGGTGGTCAGCATGTGAATAGGGTGCTTTGCCTATACAAATAGCTAATGATCGTCCCAGCTTAGGCATGATTTTGAGTTTCCCTTTTGGTAGCGATGTGACCAAAAAGCCTGAGGTAGGTAGTGCATGCATGGAAGGTAATGATTTCCTGTGAGACAGTAATGTCTTTAACAGAAAAACGTCTCAGGAGGGAGCAGATCGCTGAGGATAGCTGATAGCTTTTGCAGGGATTACTGTTGTTAAAGCAAACACCTCAGACTGCTCCTTGGAAAAGGAACTTCACGGTCAGAATCGTGCATTGTGTACAAATGAATTCCGGGTACAACAATGCTGAGCACTTCCAGAAACTCCTGACTAATTTTTCCTTTAGGGAGGAAAATTGCTTAATGCCCAGATGTGACAAAGGGCAGGGAAGCCTGAACGCATCTGCAGGGAATCTGACTGTAGCACAAAGCCAGCATGGTGCAGCAATGCTGAAGAGAAGCACACCGGTTCCTGAGTTTCAGGACACTGCTCTGGGAACGTGGTGACAGTGAAACTCTGGTTTCTGACTGGATTTAGCTGCTCTTACTCTGTTTCAGCCCAAGCACAGCAGGCAGGGCAAGGCAAATGGGGAGCTGCTGCCTGGCTGTAGCTTTCTCACTGAATGGAGCTGTGGAGCAAACTGAAAACCAACCAACCAAAGGGTTAACTGAGGTTTATTACCCCCTAAGTTTCCTAGGAAAGAAATCTCTGCTTTAGCAACACCTAGATGTTGGAGGTTGGTGGGAAAGCTGTAGTTTCTTGCCTGTCTGCTCTGAGGGCAAGTGGGCTGGAAGTTAAGAGTTGCGTTCCTCAAGCTGCCCTTGCACACCTGGGTTGGTCGCTGCTTCCTGATTGTAAGTGGTCAACTACAAAAGAGACAGTGCTGAAGACTATGTGAGCTCCTGTCTGCTCCTCTGGTTCATCCCCACCCTAACCCAGAGCTACAGATGGTTCTCCTGACACCTGCAACATTGCCTGCCTCAATGCCTCTTCCTTGGAGCTCTTGATTAGCTGTAATGAGGAAATAGCTTAGAAATAACAAGCGAAATACTTAGTGGTGATTGAGTTCCCCTCTCTTCCTCACAACTCTCATAAAGCAGCTGCTGTGGCCTTTTGAGAGAGGTCAGTAAAGCCTTCAGCAAGGCAGTGAGGTTATGTTTTTCCCAGGGGAAGCTCTGTGAGCATGGTGCAGAGCTGGCCAAGCAAAACTGTGCCTTGGGTTGTCACTGCACAATGTCCTCAACAGAAGTAGCAGCAAACCAGCAGCATTAGTAATGAGTGAGACTTGAGATAACCCTCTACCATCTGCCAGGGTATTTTTCAACTTAGTATGCTAAAGCAGCGCATCTTCTAGATAAGTGATCTGTTAAAAGCACCTAGGTAGGGCTTAAAGGCTCTAGTCGTAATAAGGATCAGAGCCTAAAACGTGAATCTTCTCTAATAATGTCTGTGCCTACAAGGGTTTGCTGACAGAGGAATTAATGACAGAGAGCATGGTTTTGAGTTCCCCTTTTCTTGTTGTTTATGGCATGAAGCCCAAAGGGTGAATATGGGTCTACTTATATTTTTAGCAGTTTGTTTTGCAGCAGATGACTGTGCATTGATGTGTACATTTCTTCTACTGTAGCGCAAACAGCTCTAGTCTGAACTTACTGGTTTACAAATGGAACTATTTGGGTAGCAGGCTTTCCTGGGAGACACTAAATCCAGGGAGGGAAAATATTGCGGCTTCAAGTTTCCTTTTTTAATGGAAAATAAGAAAATGAAACAAATCTCACTGCACCCTGTGTCGGAGCTTGTAGTTGGCTTAGAAATTCAGATCAACTTTGATCTGAGAGCAAGATCAGACTCTTATTTCCTTCCCCATAGTGAATTAAAATGAGGAGCAATGAAAAAATGGCAATTAGGAACACTGACTTCCAAGGGGAAGATGCTGTACAAATGGCTTTTGCTTTTTTGAGGTCTTTTTAAAATTATTTTTATTTTGGTAATTAACAGTTTCAAAAATACTTTTAATATATATTTGATATTTTATTTTATATTATCTATATTTTTATGTTTATGGAGTTTGTGTTTATTTTTATTTATGTTTTTTATATATTTATTACATGACAAATGAGGCTTGGTTCTTTTAAAGACACTAAATTAAAACAAACCTGGAATCATAATAAAAGCAGCTTAATAGCCTTCAGATGTGAAGCTTGCAACAATTACTTTTTGGCCTTCTGAGACCAGGTTTCTCCAAGTGGTGATGTTGACTGGATATTGTGATCTGCATTGCTGGTGGGAATGCTGCCCTTCCTGCAGGCACACACTGAAGACTGGGAATGAGCCACCAAAGTACCTCCAAACAAACCAAAAGCCCAAACCAGCAAAGGGAAATCATAAGCAAAATGGGGCTTCTCTTACTGTCGGTTGTGAAAATGGCCACAGTTCTTTGGCCTCCTGAAACGGGGTTTTCCAAGTGGTTTGTTTTGTTTGACAGTTTCTTCCTATTGGCAGCAACACCTTCAAACTTACCCAGTCACCCGCTGCTGATGGTGTTTGTATGAAGTGCCAGTGCTTGGTTTCTCAGAGCCAAGCTACAAACGCTGTCAGGACTTCTCTAATGAGCTGCATGCTCCACTTCGTGCAAAGAGTCATTTTACTAACAGAAAAAGACTAATGGATGAGTGGGACATCTTAATAAGCTTGGTAGATTTCCAAAGCTGCTCTTGGAAGTGGAGCATTGTTGATTAAACCTATCTGGAAGAGTTCTCTCCCCTTGACTGGAATTGATGGGGAAAGTCTGAGGAAGGAAAATGTCCCATTAGCCAGTGGCTGCGTGGATGAAGTCAGACTCAAGTTATCCTCTTTTTACAAAGGTGAATAGTGGAAACTCTGTCCCATTTAGGAGGGTGACCAAGTCATCAAGCCTGTGTTCAGCTTCTTATCTAGAGTCCCTGCAGTTCTGATAAGAAAGGCTTAATGTCTTGGTAATTGAGATGCTCCCCTGAGATGTAGCACTTCGAGCAGTAACTCAAACCTACTTCAGCACAATCCTTGGAGTGCAATAGACACAAATTTCTTAGCTATTTCTTGGGGTTTATATTTTGTTACCTGAATAGAATGAAAATGTTTTTATTTCATCCTTATGTGGCATGAGAGGAGTCCCTCTGAAGTTTTATCTTTCCAATAAAATGCATTTAAAATTTCTTTTTCCAGTCAGCAAGTTCCTGAACATGCTGCAAAGCACACATGAGCAGGTGAGATGATGTGAGTATGAAGAGTAGTGCCCCGTTGCCTGAATCAATGTCTTGCTAAGTCTGACACTCACTGCATTGACTGCAGGGGTAGTTCTTACCATGTTACTCTGATCTCTGATTTTGTTACTGGAACACAAGCTCTTGTGCTTCTTTTCAATCTGTACCAGGACTGCCTCATATCCTGGGTTTGGAAGTTGGTGCAGACATAAGTTATTCTGCTTCCAATGTCTCACTTGCATTCCCAGAGAAGTTTAAGTGTCAGTGAGATTTACGTCCTCACTGCTGTAAGCAGCCTGCTGTCTTGTGCAGATGTGGCACTGACTTCTTTTAGCCCCAATGCTGTAATGTATGAAGCATCTTCATGTTGGCCTGACTTTAGAACTGAGTACGGCTCTGAGAAATTTGCATTGACGTACATCGCCACTGCAAATAATTTCTGTTTGCCTCATGGAACAATGGCCCAAAGCTGTGCCCTGTGCTAGAAATGAACAGAACATTTTGGAGAATAACTTTGGGCTGACTTATTCTAAGTATTTGTAAGTTTTGAGTTGTTTGGCAGGATAATTTTTGAATGTTGCAACAGTATTGTTGGGTTTATCACCATTGTTATGAAATAGGAAAAATTCCTAAGTATCTTACAGAAAGGAAGTCAAAATAAATGGAGGTTTTCTGCTTAGAATTTTGCTGCTGTAACACAATCTATAACAAGCAAACAAGGGAACGACAGACTGCAAGGAGAAGAAAACTTAGAGAGAGAGAAAGATACTTCCAGAAGTAAAAAATGGATAACTAAATCAGGTCTGAAATATGGTTTGGGGTGCAAGATGCTCTTTCTGAACATATGGATCCAATTTAAATTGAGATGGAGTGTGCATCCCTTGCTGGAAAGTTGCATGTTCCTAATTGACTAAGAGTGGAAATGGAGGTGAATGATTAAGACAAGACTATCTTTTGCTTTAATAACCAAGAACATTCCATTAGGGAAAAGAGGGTGTGGTGCACAGGCATGCCAGAGCATCCCTGCACTTCCATTCTTGTGTAAAAGCAGCATTTGGAGAAGGATTAGCAACCCCAGGAGCCAGTACGGGGAAAGATGAAGTATTGTTGTCCCTTATAACAGTATGTGGATTAGAAACCAAATATAATCTTTTTTGAGAAGTTTTAAGTTTGTCCCCCTCATATCCAAACAAGTGCATTGTTTATAGGCCATGTAAATGGTTTGAGCTCTTGAACAGTATCAGCAACGAACAAGAAGAAAGATGAGTTCTGCTTCTCCGCGTTTGAATGGAGCCATTGTATAGGCATGACCCAAGACCAGGCAGATCTCAGGCTCTGAGAGCTGCACTGCAAGTCATGGTAGGGGCAACCTTTGCTTAGTCTTCACAAAAGTGACTGTGATAACCAGCCCTTTTGAAGTCAAACTTCACTGGAAGTAATTTTTTCCACTTTTTACTCACTCCATTTTTGTGAGCACAGAAACCTGGCTTAGTGTGCACGCTGCTGTACCCGTTGGGCTCAGCTCAACTTATGAGTGAGAAAGATCACTTTGTCTTTCTGTTTCCCAAAATGCATGATTTCATCCATGTTTTTGCTCCATTCCCTGCAGTAGTTTGTTCTGCCTGATTACACTGATGTCACAGCATGAGGTGCTAGGAAGTGCTGCAAAGAGCTGTGCTATCCATTTTCCCAACTGGAAGCTGCCTCTAGTGTCACTGAGGTTTCCAGATGGCTTGTTTTGAGACTTCTTCTGTTTGTCAGAGCTAACATTTCCTCCAGAATATACTGATTTTTCATTGTCAGCCTTTTGGTTTACAAGAAACTCAACTGGTTTTCACTGTCCCTCATGATGCTTTGCTGAGCCCTGTTATACAATCTGCAGACTCTTGTGCTTCCCATTATAAGTTACTTGGTATAGTGCATCTCACTGCTGAAGGCAGCGACCTGTATACCTCCCATTATAAACTCTGATGGTTTATCTTGCATCTTTGAGCAGATCTACTGCAGCTTAGCCATGCAGCTCAGGTGTCAGAGGCAGTATTGATGGAGAAAACCCTTGCAGATTCTATGTAAGTCACTATTGCTACTTAAAACATAATGCTGTTTGCTCAATGATACAAGGATTGGTGGCTGACACTAGCAAAGTGCCTGATCAAGTTGTTACTCAGTTTTTTCTCTAACTGTGGAAGCAAACATAAGGCTGTGCAGCTTTTCTTCTTTTTGAAGTGGTTTACCCTGGCCAGCAGCTAAGCCCACACAGCATTTACTTGCTCTCCCTGAATGGGATGTAAGAGAGAATAAGACAAAAAGTAAAACTTGTGGATTAAGGCAGCTTCATAGGACAGAAAAGGAAGCGAAAATGATGATAATGATGAAAGAATGAACAAAACCAGTGAGGCACAATGCAATGCTCACCTCCCACAAGCTGATGCCCAGTCAGTCCCCAGGCCAAGTCTCTCCAGTTTTATTGTTCAGCACAATGCCAGATGGTCTGGAATATTCCCTGAATCAGTTGGGTTCAGCTGTCATGGCTGTGTCCCCCACTCCATTTCCTTGTGCACCCCGAGTCCAGTCGTTGGTGGAGTGGTGTGGGGAGCAGAGAAGTCCTTGACTCTGTGTAAACTCTGTTCAGCAGTAATTGAAACATCCCTGGGATATCAACGTTATTCTCATCCTAAATCCAAAACACAGCATGGTACCAGCTACCAGAAAATTATCTATCCCAGCCAAAAGCAGGACAGTGGGATTTGTGGCTGCTGATCATAGAACTAGCTTGAGTAACATAACCAGTTCAGTCAGAATCACCTCTTTAGCGTTGCCCTGACTTTAAATCAAATCTTGGCTTTTATTTTTTCTGAAGTACATACGGTGTGTATTCTATTTGTATGTTCTTGGCACACTTGTCATATGTTGGGGAAAAAGAAACCCCAGGCCTTAGACAAAACAACTTTCTTCTAAATGAAAAAGGATCTCCTCTTCTTGGTAAGCCAGCCACTGTTTAGTTTTGTGCACTTGATATTTGAATGACATGTAAAAGGAGATTGCCCAACAAGCAGTGTTCTCAATTTACAAATGAATCAACATCTTATTAAGAAATAAAACTTGTAAAACTCCAGTTAGCGTATTGATACACGCCAGTTTTTATTGCTGCAGTGTTGGTTTTGAGGAGCTGCCCGGACTAAAACCTCAGAGAAAGTTCACTATCATTTTCTATTTATGAGAAGCAACATAAGAGGAGGCTTCCTTGTAGGAGAAATTTTCTGTTCCTTTTCTCCTGTTCTGTCTTGGATGGTATCAAAGACACTTTTCACACTTAGATTCTCACATAGAATGAGAATTAAAAATATCTACTAGATGGATATTTCTTAGACTCTTGCTACAGTTAGAAATAGGGTAGATTACTCCTCTCCTTTCATAATACTTGAATTGTAGTCTTGAGAAAGCTGACTTTGCATATCCAAGAGATCTTGATCTCACATTTGCAGGCAGGAGAGAAAGGATGGCCATAGGACCCTGGTGACCCTGCTGTCCCTCTCGGTGTGTAAATCTACTGCATAGGTCCTGCAGTTATTCTCGATGCTCTTACTCAGCTTCCTGCTTGCCCTGATGTACCCCAAATCTCTGACTCTTTCTTCTCCTAAAATCAATAGTGACTAAATCTGTGTTGATCTGTGACAACACCAACAAAGCTGGCAGCTCTTTCACAGCTAAGTATCTGCTTCACAGCTTCTCTATCTGATTCAGCAGCTGGACTTAGAGTGCTTTACCTGCTGGGGAAGAACTTCAGGTGAAAGTGTTCCCTGTTCTACCCAGTAGCTCTCTGTAAATTCTTCTGTCTGGCTTAAAGATTTGAATAGTCCTCTCTAGCAGCTCGTCTGTTGACCTCCCATTCCAAATGCTTCACTTGACATGGAACATGATACAAATACGGGAACTGCTTCCTGTCCTTGCTCCAAGAAATATTTAGCTAGTGACACAAAGCAGAGCAAGTCCATGAGGAGAAGCTGAGAGACTGCCAGCTGGTAATTAGTGACTGCTGTGGGAGCTTTGATTCCAGGGCTGCCATCCTTGCTCCAAATCCAACAAAGCTGGGTCTTCGTCCTAAGCCTCATTCACCCCAAATGACTTGGGTTGTTGACTTTGACTGGGAGAGGCTGGCACTACCTGTTGTTGTCTGAGGTTTGTGTGAGATGGGATTCACCTACATTGGTGCTCTCTAGGAGACCATTCTGGAGATAAGCATCTCTTTTCAGTCCAGATTTAAACACTGGATTTTCTTCAGACTCCACCTCTCTCCAAGCAATTTTGAATATCATCTGCTGTTCAACATACTGGCTTCTTCTTGCCAAACACTGGGGCCTCCTTTGTTACTGTAATAATTAATGAAGTGTTTGAATTTCTCAGTGATCCCAAATGGTTGGGCATAGGATCAAGAACCTGTCCTTATTTACCTACTTCTTTGAGATTCTTGTTGTAACTGTGAAGGTTCTCACATCAGCTGCAGCTAGAGACATGAATAGATTAGGGGCAAATGAAGTGTTGACATAAATGGAATTGAAAAATAATAAATGAGACAGAAGTGGGATTTAAAGTGATATTTTTCAGCTTGCTCAGAAGTTTGCCTGCTTTCCTTGCTCTGAAATCAAGGTATAAGTCCCACTGGGTTTGATCCTAAACGAACATCTAACCTTGAAAGCATTTTGCTTTGCGACACCGGTGTAAGGTAGGATTGATGCTGGGGTTTTCTGGGTGAGGAAGAGTGGCACGGAAAGACTGTGCATCACCTAAAATCACACAGGATTTCTGGTGGGAGAGAAAATGTTGAATACCCATCCTTAGGTAGTACCTTAATCTCTAACCCCTTCATTTCTGGAGTTGAGCCTCTATATATGGGAGAAGAGTAATAAATGAAGGTTAAGAAAAGCTGAATGCTATGCTCCTAATGCCTTAGCTCAAGTTTTCCACTGTTCCTATAGTCGTGTTTAAGTATTTCAAGTTGTTGTTGTGGTTTGGGGTTGGTTTTCTTCACTGTAATATTTTTGTTAACAATTGGATGTCACTGGACTGATAACAAATACAAGCAACAAACACGTAACCAAGGTTGACGTTAAAATTCCATCTACCTCTGCCCTTGTAAAAGACGGGTGAAAAAGGTCTCCCTATGTCTTCAGTTCTGCTTCATTACAATGAAGTGAGGTATTCCTATCTAACCTTCAGGGAAAACCTCCATTCTCTGCATCTGGGCAGTATCCCTGGGTCAGAGCTTGTATGTTCACCCAGGCAGGATTACTCAGAGAGCCTGTGTGATTTATGGAGGCACAAGAGATTGCACTATTCTGAAAACCAGGTGCCACAAACTTGTTACTGGATGTACAGTCACACAAAAACAATTGTTTAAATGCTAAATGAAACCTCGTATCAAGGCCCAAAGCTCCCCATTTACGATCTGACTGGAGCCCCAGCTGCATTTGTGAGTGATTTCCTTGGCTTCATGGTCCAGAAAGTGAATCTCCAGCTGTGTTTCTGGGGGAAAGATGTCCTGTATTGCCCCAGGAGTGCCATGTAGAGGTGGCAGGGGAGGAGGAAGCCATCCCAGCCTGGAGCATCAGGGACATGCAGAGGAAGTGGCTGCATACCACGTTTGAGGACATCATTTTAGAGGAGGAGCTGGTTAAAGCCCTGCGAGTATGATTTGGCCGAGGGCCACGCAGCAGCTAGGAATGACCTTAAATAGTAGTCTAGCTTGTGTTAGCCTGTGCTGCTGGAACGGGAGCTAAGAGAGTCCCGTCTGCTGACTCACCGGCTGCTGGGGTGAGAGCTGGCAACACCACGGCTTGCTCCGTGTGGAAGATGAATGCTGTGTTATTCATCACCATTCCGGATGTGATGTTGTAAGGTTTCTTGCAGGAATTGAAACGTTCCGATTTCCATTGTATCAGAGCAAGGAGTTGGTGTTTCAGTGGAATAGAGGCCACTGGCTACTGACTTTAGCCAAAGCCAAATTCAGCTGAAATCTAGATCAGACTTTGGATGTGCTGCTAGGGTGTCTGATCTGCAGTGTGGATGTTGTCCTACCACCTGAACGAGGGTTCAAACTTATACAGGGGAGATTTACGTTAGATCTAAGGCAGAAGCCCTTCCCTGTGAGGGTGCTGAGGCGCTGGCACAGGGTGCCCAGAGAAGCTGTGGCTGCCCCATCCCTGGCAGTGTTCAAGGCCAGGTTGGACACAGGGGCTTGGAGCAAGCTGCTCTAGTGGAAGGGGTCCCTGCCCGTGGCAGGGGTTGGAGCTGGAGGAGCTTTAAGTTCCCTTCCAGCCCAAACCAGCCTGGGATTCTATGATTCCCATTCATACAGAAGGGTTGTGCTTCAGATGCAGAGACTCATGTGTTTAAAAGGAAAGGGGAAAAATTTTTTTGCACAAAGTTTCCTGGTTGTGGTGGTGGGGAGGCTGCCCCAGGCCAGCTCCAGCCGCCTCCCTCAGGGCACAGCCAGGCATAAGAGTGCACTGACGGTGCCTCTGTGAAAAGTGCTTTCAAAAGGGGCAAATCACCGCACCGCAGTGAGGATGAGGGGAAAAGTGTGAGGAAGCAGCCCTGTGAACACCCAGCTCATTGAAGGAGGAGCTGGTATTTCCCTGCAGCCTAAGGAGAGGACCCTGTGCTGGAGCAGGGGGATGCAGCCTGATAGAAACTTTGGCCCCACCACACTGAAACAAGTGAAAAGCATAGGGAAGGAATAATGCCAGAGGGAGTCATTATGGACTGACCATCACCCTCTGTTCCCTGTCTCCCTGCATGGCTGGGACAGGAGCAGGGGACTAAGGAGTGAAACTGAGCCTGTAAAGAAGGGATGATGGGGGGGATAAGGTGTTTTAATTTATTTCTTGCTTTCTAAACTTATTTTAATTGACAGTACCTTAAATTACTTTTTTCAAAAGGCTGTTTTGCCTGTGTCTGTAGTTGGGAAGCAATCTCCCTGTCTTTATCTCGCCTCACAGGTTTTCTATCTTGTTTTCTCCTGCTGTTTTGAGGAGGGGGAGTTTCTGTAGTCTCCTAACATTTAACCAGTATCTTTTCAGGAAGCACCAATGCCTCTGCGTCAACATCTCCATCAGAGCAGCCACCTCTGCCCATGGCTTTGACAGCTGCTGCACCTCCCTGAGAGGTCTGTGAGAAGGTACAGTGCAGCTGGAAGTTGGGTAAGCGCAATTTACACTTACTAATTCTAGATGGGAATATCATGTTACCTTAGGCTAATCATTTTAGAATAAATCATCTGAATCAGATACCTGCCTGGGTAATCACCATAGTGATTTCAAAACAAACAATAGTAACCTGGAAATTATTGAGAGAACCTCAGGAAAATTAGGAGCTGGGTTGCAGTTTTGGAGAGTATTTAAGATTATGCCTACATGGTCTTTTTTGGGGGAAACATGAGCTTGTTTATTGTAGCACCAAACTGACCAAAAGACACATGACTATGTATTGTAACCAAAAGAAGCAGACTATGATTTGTGCCTGATCTAATACTTGCCACATCTCTGTAAAGCTCTTTGGTTAGGGCAAAAGTATGTACCTGCAAAAGCTCTGCCGCACTAGGTTCAAAGGGGCTTGTGGCTGCCTGCACCTGAACAGCACAGAATAGTTAGGATTGGAAAGGACCTAAGAGATCCAGTTCCAAACCCCATGCCATGGGCAGGGACACCTCAATACTTGACCATGTTGCCCAAGGCTCTGTCTAACCTAGCCTTGAAAACGCCAGGGATGGAGCATTCACAACTTCCTTGGACACCCTGTGCCAGTGCCTCACCACCCTCACGCTAAAGAACTTCTTCCTTATATCCAATCTGAACTTCACTTGTTTAATATAGGTAGAACAAACTCCTGCCTTCTGCTGGATACTATGTCAACATATCTAAAATGAATCCTGAGCTGCAGCTTGTGGCTTGTCCCTGGGATGTCCTGGCACCCACATTGTTCAGTGGATGTTTAGCCCTCAAGCTGGTCAGGGAGCGTCTTCCTAATTGTGTGTTTGTGTATCTTTCGTTTGAAAAGTGAGGCATGTCACTGACTGAGCTGCTTGAAATCGTCATTTGGATTAAAGAGAAAAACAGTAAACATAATTAAATGGATATTAAAAGGAGTCTGAAGGCAGGAAAAGGGCACAGGCATCTGTATATCTCACTCTGCCATATCTGCATCAACCAAGCCAGAAAAGCAGCTGTTGGTATTGTTAGCAGAGAGTTTTAAGTGATGATGTCTTTACATGAAGATGTGCAGTTAGCATCCTGTTGTGAAAGCATCAGCAGCTGCTTCTAGCTTCAGCCATTCTCTGGAGTTCAGACTCCACATGCAAACCAGCTGAACTCTCTCTGTCCACATCAAGGGGGGAACACTTGGATTGGCTGCCCTGCTCCAATCTGGAAGAATCAACGAGTTCACAGTTCAGGAATGCTCCTAAGAAACTGCAACAAGAGAATATGAGGAACTGCAGACATGGAAAGTCTGTGCACCACAGACCTAACTTCCCTGCAGAGAAGGGGACAAAGGAGGAGGAGAGGGGAATGACCCAAAGAAGGAAAAGCTCAGGGATCATATCCCTTAAGGGCTCTTAGAGCAGCACATCGTGTTGCTTCATATGGAGGACACGGGATTTCCTGGTGGCACCTGGTGTAAGCTGGGACCAGACCCTCCCCTTGGTGTGTGTGAGCTGAGCTGAGTGTGATGCACACATGCGTGCAGTGCTGTAATGACCCTTGGGGCTCCACGACTGGTGATCTTCAGAGACACGGCAACATGGACTGTGTGCCGCAGACCTGTCATTTTGTAAGGAGCTAGACCTTCAGTGTGTCATTTATTAAAACCCAAACAAACCCCAAAAGCCGAGACAAGAGGAAAAAAACCTGCTATTAGAACTGTTGGATGTTGATATAACCATTTTTATGGGATCTCTTTCATCTTGCAAAGCAGATGGGTGTTATCTTGAACGTGAGAAGATACGAGCTATAAAAGGCAATTAGCAGAAGAATGGTTGGGGTTTTAGGATCCTGGATATGTGCTGGCTCTGCATGTTGATTATGATTTTTCACTCCAGGTTTCTTTCCAAAATAACCAGTGACTTTGGACACCCAAAAGTGGGATGGTTGGTACATATGCGCAGGTATATACAGACAGAAAGCACGCTGTGCTTTAAAAAAGAAAAATATAGATGTTTATACCTAGTGGGAAAGCCGCAATTTCTCAACATTTTAACAGAGAAAGGACAGAGCAAACAACAAAAGGAGCACCATAAAAGATTTTAAGAGCTATTTTTTTAATACCAGTCTCACTTAACCTTTGAATTATTTCTTTATCCAGTCAGATGGTCCTAATAGAAAATTACACCATAGCATCAAACAACTCGGGGTTAATGGATGTGAATGGTACTTCTTAAGTGACAAACACATGGATACAAATGCTGATAATTAGTAACAAAACTTGTTGTGAAAATACCTTTTACTCTTTTCAGCGTGCTGGTGTAAGTACCTACAAAACACAGAGTCTTTCAGCTGGGATACAGGGAGGAATGCTCACCTGGGACAAAATGCTGCTTTGGGTAATAAAATAGCAAAACCTCATTTCATCGAGAGTTGTGTTTACATCATGGCCTTTGAGAAGGGCTGTCCCAGCTTTGGCAATATTCTTTTCATAGCCCTCTTTCCCCAGCATTCCAAACAGCCCTGTATGCTTCCCAGAGCAACTTGGTATCTGCAAAATCGCATTGAGATTGATAGCCCTATTGGCTTCCTGTCTACAAAAGTAAACGTGCAGGAGGTTGTTGCTCCTGCTAAAGAAGTCATGTTGCCTAGCTTAACAGTTTCACATGGTTGTACATCTAGACACCAGTACCCTAAAAGCCTGATTCTCCTGAAGAAAAGCATACTGCACATACTTGATTGACTCATAACACTGGTGCCAGGACAGTTATTTGTTTCTATTTATTCACCATGGGAAACCTAAAGTACAAGTACATTGGATAAAGCCTGGCTCCAGTGAAGTCAAGGACAAGATTCTCATTGATTTCTGTAGGCAGAAAACTTCACTTCTGTGGTTTTGGTTGTACTTTACCACTCATGGCTTAGGGCTAAAGTGACAAGCTGTTACCCACAGTGATGATGAATTCCAGTGGCACTTCCTGACACAGCTCATGTGTACAAGAAGCATCTGCTTCTATCCTGAAGAGCTTGTAGCTAATGAAGTAAGCCAGATTCAAAGGAGTGGGTAGTAAACACACGTACTCAGACCTTGAGTCTGCTTGAAGCTCCCTTATGCCAGACCATAGGGGACAAAAAGGTAAATGTGGCTGACCTAAGTGTTGATTGGCTTTTAGCAGCACACAGACGTTTGGTATTAAGCAGTTTGTGTAGAGCCATAGAATGGTTTGGATTGGAAGGGATGCAGCTTGTGCTCACCTGTCCCACAGGGAAAGGCCCTGTGCAGCAGCCCACCTTTTGATGGTACCTTCAGTGCTAAAAGAGCCCCTTGCTGTTGTAAGCTGCCCAGCACACACACTACAGCAGTACCACTGTTACTCTAATTGCGCTATGGTACCGGGTTTTGCTACTTGTCTACAGAAGTGAAAAGAATTATTTTGGGTTATACTGTGGTGAGGGATCTGGATTTGGCTGTAGGTTTCTTATTAACACATTACAAGGGCTCGCTGGCTTTTCAAGTGCTTTGTCAAGTACAAGTTCTGCTAAAGGAGCTTGAAAAAACCCCAAACCAAGCCCCACGAAAAACCAAAAAACAACCAAACCCAGCCCAAACTATGCATTTAGGAACATAAAATTTCAAGAAAAAAAGCTAAATATCTTGTAATGCTTAGCAACTGAGTTGAGAAATATCCACTGGTTAAAGAAAATAAGACTGACAGCTCCCCAGTGCACAACTAATCATTTGCTTTTAACAACAGAGGCTCCCAGGCAGACACAAAAGTGGAACAGGAAAGCAGGAGAAATGAAATGGTTCTTTGTCTTGTGGCTGAACTTGTTGCCCTTGCCGGGACACAGCAGTTCATCCGGGGAGAAAAACCCACTGGCCCACTTGGCATCCTGCAGCTCCTGGCATGTGTTAAACAGGTCGGTAGGTGGTCTGGCACAGCCCTCTTGGACGTGCTTTCTCACAAGGTTCCTTGCTTTGCAGGGAGAAAAACAGCTCACCAGAAAGGTCTTTTCCAGGGGGTTCAAACTGTTTCATGGTACTTACAGTGCTCTATTAAATACGAGCTGAACTTTAAGAATGGAAATGAACTCCGTAAGGCTGCATAGTTATTTCAGTGCTGCGCCATGTAATTTCTATAGAAACCTTTGTGTTGTTTCAGTGATCTATACAACCATCTTAGTAGAGAAATTGTACATAAACCAAGATTTGTGAGTTCAGAAATCATTAAATTTATCAGGTGAGATAATCTGGCTGAAGTTTGTAGCTGGGTTCATTAAGTATCACAGTGCTGCTCTCTGCCTTACAATCGATCAGTGTGTTTTGGCTCTGAAAGCTGTGACACCTTTCATTTGCTTGCTTCAAACCTCCTAGGGAATTGATTGTCCTGATAGTTCAAGCCTTTACTGCTGTATTGGTTTTATTCTTATTATTGCAGGACTGTATTAATCTTTACATAAAGTAGAGTTAAGTTCTTCACTATGGGGATGGTGAGGCATTGGTACAGGGTGCCCAGAGAAGCTGTGGCTGCCCCATCCCTGGCAGTGTTCAAGGCCAGGTTGGACACAGGGGCTTGGAGCAAGCTGCTCTAGTGGAAGGGGTCCCTGCCCGTGGTAGGGGTTGGAGCTGGAGGAGCTTTAAGGTCCCTTCCAAAACAATCTAGTCTATGAAAGTATGCCTGATTTACACTGATCTCTTGGAAGAACTTTCAGGTTTAAAGTGGAGAGTCAGATGAAAAAAGGTGGAAGGATGTGGAAAATTCAGGACATACTGGCCCAATTTGACACACCTATTTTTATCAGCTTAGTGTTATTTCTTAGTGTTTCTTTCTTTAGAGGTTGTTAGTATAAAACCTGTTGCTTGAAAGGTAAGAATTTTCCTCTACAATCTTTCACTAACATGCTGGGGAAGTGACACCAAGACATGACTTCTGAGGCTGAGGCTGTGGGACATCATTGCAGTTGGTAGTTACAACCTCAGCAGTGTTACTATTTATCAGCCAGATCAGCAAAAAAAGACCCAGGATGGAAGATTATCCTCCATTATGCTTACTCTGATGTGCATTTTCTTTCAACAGCTTACATTGGTGCACTTTGTATGGAATACAGAGGGATTATGTGTGCCAATGATCTCATGACCTGGTGCCTCTTTAAGTAGAAGTGATTCTATTTTGGTTGATAAAATTGTCCAGCTTTTTTATTTTGAATATATGAATTTACTTCAATTATAATTTAATTTATAAAATGCATAAACTATGCACACCCTTGCTGTGTCAACCTGACCACTGCTTATTTTCTGTGAACTGGCTTTAGACAGATTGTTCCCCTTCAGTGGCAAAGCGGTCCATGGTTGTGGAGAGCCCTTCCCAGTACATGAGTTATATCAGCTGTTCTGTGAAATGAAGAAACAGCTCTTTAGATATCAAGGAACTTCACTGGGAAAAGTGTCAAGAACAACAAAGAAAAGCTTTTGAAGCTGTGTGAGATGCCAAAATTCTGTCAACATCCCATTTCAAAGTATCTAGACCTTAGTTTTCCCATGTCTCATATCTTTGGAGAAAGCAGTAACAGGTTGTCCGAGGAAGCTGTGAATGCTCCATCCCTGGCAGTGTTCAAGACCAGGTTGGACAGAGCCTTGAGTGACATGGTCTAGTGTTGAGGTGTCCCTGCCCATGACAGAGGGGTTGGAAATGGATGATCTTAAGGTCCCTTCCAACCCAAACCATTCTATTATTCTGTGTGCTACTCACTAAGCTGAAAATGTCTAATTTGATAGTTTTTTAATAGAAGGAGGGTTCAGAGAATGAGCTTTGTGTCCCAATATCCAGCATAGTCCTCTCCATGAAATCTGAAGGCCCAGACATTCATAGAATCGTAGAATGCTTTGGGTGGGAAAGGACCTTAAGATCATCCAGTTCCAACCCCCTGCCATGGGCAAGGATGCCTTACACTAGAACATGTCGCCCAAGACTGTTCAGTCTGGCTTTGAACACTCAGCACCTTCACAGTAAAGAACTTCCTCATATCTAACCTGAATGTCCTCTATTTAATACCTTTACCACAGGTATTTTTAAACCATGAAAGATTTCATAAGTTCCATCAACAGACATGAAGTCAAATCAACAGAGTATTTTTTGGGAGATGTTCCCACTGCCTTTCCAGCCAAATGTACCCATTTGCCTGGTCTGGATCAGCCTCTTGATCCATAAAATGTTTGCATCTGCTTGCCATTACTGCCTCCTTCTTCCTCGTGAATTCCATAGTGTCAGCAGCATGTCTGCCTGCCTGGTTTTTGTACAAGTAGATAACACGCTTCATTCCTTAAGAATCTGTTCCTAGGGAGGAAAGTGAAGTCACTCCCTTCCAAACAATTGTCAAGAGCTCCTAAGCCTTCTGGAGCATCACACAAAAGCAACTTAATCCTTCTCTCTGCAAATGTCATGTTGCCTTGATCCCTCTTAACAGGAATTTGTTAAGTTGTTGTTACAACATTTGCAACAATCATGCCCTATGTCATTGCCTCGTGCCACAAATCACATGCAGAGAGCTGTCGGATGCAACAAAAACATATCCAGGATGAAATGGCTTAAGTGCTGCGTGAAAGATACAGTGCCATAATTCCACAGTGTTCATTGGTTTTCCTCTGTGTGCTCCTGCTGGATCCTTTGAGACTGAATTAGGTCATGGATCTGTAGGGGGGGTGGAATTTGCTGTGTAGAGCAAAAAGAAAAAGTAAGCAAAGTTTAGTGTAGTTTGGGCTTGATGCCTTCAGAAGGATTTACTGAAAGCAGTTTTGCAGTGGGCCCTTGCCTACAGCTGCAGAGCCAGCACAGGGAAAAGGGAATTTGTCACTGCCTTGTTGCTGGAGCAGAGCAGAAAACAAACTAGCTCAAGACTTGTGTATCAGGGGATAACTATTGCCATTAAAGTTCAGTCAGACATTCTCCTGAGTGCCTTCATTCAATTTCAGCTCATCTGCTTCCCAACTGGACAAGGTAAGCCTTATAATGGCTATGCAGACAGGAGCAGACAGTCACGTACTTGTACAGCAGCAGCTCTAAGCTGGCAGATGTGCACCACCTGTGGTTAAAGAACAGTGTTAAAACAGCACTGAAACCCCAGGTAGTGCCAAGAAGGATGTGTCAGCTTGGGTTTAGTGCTGAGCTGTCATAGCTGCAGATTTGCTGGCTTGCGTCCTGCCAGCATGGGTTGCAGGTGGAGGAGACATGTAATTTGCTTGCATGAGACCTTGTATATAAACTGTTAGTAAAGCACAGGCTTTTCTGTAGGAGAGTAAAAGCAAAGAAGTAGTTCACTGCAGTTTTTGTGAACTTTTTCTTCCTCAAGGACAGTGGCTCTATCTCTTCCTTTGCTCAAGATGGGTGGTAGCTTACTTCCAAACATCCCTTTTCCCCCTGTGTTAGTAAAAACAGCGATGCAACTGAGAAACCACTTCTCTCCACAGCACACGTATGTCACTGTGATGATACAAGAGATCTTCCTTGCAGTGAACTATACTGGTATAGACCCAGCTGAGCAGCCGTGTTTGATTATAGGTTCATCTGAAGGTTCAGGTACTGTTCAAGAGATGAAAGGTATTTTTGCCCTGGTCCTCAATTGCACTGTGTTCAGATGCATTCTCCTAGAGTGAGAACCCTACTGAATACATCAGCTTTTCCCCAACAGCTCTTTCATTTAAGAAAGTGGTTTTCACATGTAGATCCCATTCACTTGTCAATGGTGACTCTGTGACACCAGCTATGTGACAATACGCATCCTATGGAGGGGACCATTGAAAATGGATGTGGAAGAAAGTGCTGCAGTTAGGTAAACAAGTGGCTTTGTACATGCACAGTTACAGATCATGAGTTGTCACTCAGTGAGTTTATTCTGGTGGTGTAACTTCTCCAGTGAAAGATACACAAAAGGTGCAAGAGCAGCCTTCATCTCTGTGCTGATGAAGACATTCTTCATTTGCAGAGGAGTAAGTGATAAAGGAAACACACACTTTATCCCATTGCTGGGGTGAGGTGGGAGGAGACCCACTTCTTCTAACAGGGCTTTGAAGAAGGATTTGCTAAAGTGATTCCTCTGTCCATCCTGCCCATTGAGGACCTCTGGGATCTGCAGAGAGCTTGAGCCTTCTGTCAGAGGGGTCTGGACTTCTGCAGGGAATTAATATTGCTGATTTCCATCTATACCTCTAGATGCGGCAGCCACCATCGCTGTGGGAAAAACCCAAGCAACTTGTTTTTAAAGAGGATTAAAGCAAAGCAGTTTCTCCTTCCTCTTATAAAGTAACTGCTACTCAGCCCTTTAAAGAGAGCTTTGTAGACAAGGAGTTCCCCATCTGGAGGAAAGATGTGGTGCGTGGATTCAGGTTTTCTGTTATAGTAGGACAACTGTATATCTTCCGTTGTAGCTGACTTTTGCAGCTGAATCCCAGCGCCAACTGTTTTGACTCAGAATCAAGATCTGATCAAGAATGGCGTATAATGTTCTTATAAATTTTCTCAAGGCTTTGCAGATAGATTATTGTGTCATCACAGAGAAAAGGCAGCCCGGAGGTCATATCTGCTATGGGAAACCCCAGGCAGGGCTTTTAATATAGCAAGGGCAAATCAAAATGATGAACTAATGAGAGAAGGCCAGCTTGTTACTCAGCATGACTTCACCAAAATCAACTGTGCTGTATCAGAGCAGAGCTCTGGCCCTGAATGCAAATACATTTGCAGCATACTTAGACTATAGGATGTCATACCCTTATAAGGTATAAATCCAAGCAGAGGTTTTTCTTGTAGATCTCCCACATATAAACAACCCATAAACACATGACTTCTCAATCTAATTCACCTAAGGAAAGATTAAGATCTGCCTCGGAGTTTCATGTCTGTTTCTGCATTCACAGTCAGGCTCTGAGACATGAAAAGACTAAGTCTGTGTTTGGAAGCTGGAGTGTCTGTGCCTGAGAGCAGATGTTTCTGTGTGGATAACCACACAGCTTGGGAGAATTGTGTGTCCACTTCATTTGTCTCTGTGCTGTGTACACTACCAAACTGTGACATGAAAGAAATGATTCCCTCATTTTCCATGAGGCCAGAATATGCATCCAGTGAGCAGTGCTCGATCAGCAGCATCTGGCATGCAGGGTGTGTGATGCTTCAAGACAAGCAGGACAGAAGGACACTTTAAAGCAAACAAAAGGTTGAAACAATCTGGCTCCAGGCAGCTACAAGGAGGAAGACTCAGGTTCCTGGTGTGGAAACACAGCCAACACATGCTCTAACCCTGGCCTGCATGACGTCGCACACCAGCTATGTAAAACAAGAACTCTTTCACACTTTAGTCCCCCCACAGCTATGGGGTGTTGCACCGGGCTAAGTGTTACTTGACTTTGATGTTCTCCAGACAGACCCCATATTTGTTCATGTTTACACGTTTTGACAGGGAAGGAACGGCTCTGCTTAATATCCCCTGGGTTTCCTCACGGCACTTTAAAACACTGCACTGCAAATAATCAGCTCAGCAGGTCCTACGACAACTCGGTTCCTCCAGGCAGAGCCTGTGCCTGGCAGGGCGGTGGGTGAGAGCGCAGATCCCTGACACAGAAGATTTCAGACCTACAGCCTCTCCTGGATGCAGATATTTGGAAAGCTCCCGTTCCCTCCAAATAGGGACAAGAAAGTGATGGAGAAGCTGTGATAGGCCAGTGCGTTTGCTCCCTCCTCCTCTTCCTTTCCTTTACAATCTCTCTCCGCATGCTTCAGAAATACTTTTAACAGTAGCTGGACCCTGAGGAGCTTTCCCAACATACCAATAACAGGGATATACTGGAATCGCATGTGCAGTCACTTGTATCCTGCCTTTGATAGTGTATGTGAATGTCACTAAACCCCAGGTTTGTGGAAAATTTGGTTTTCTGTAGTTGATGTTTTTTGACGCTGCACTTAATTCTGATTAGAGCCTTTATACATAATAACTGGGATAGGGCTAATGTACTGAACAGCCTTGGTCTTATTTTGTCCTCAATTGTATTGGTTTTACTCAGAATTTGTCTTACTATTACCCTGCTTTAATCTGTCATGTGCAGAGGACCTGGAAGGTTGGAAGAAATCAAGGACTTGTAGGTATCACTGCTGAGGAAATGCAGGCAAAGAAAATTCAGTGATTTGTCTATGTCTTGGGGGTAATCAGGGCATTTATTACAAGTCCGTGTCCCTTCATCATTGTGATCATATTTAATATCCTATAACAAGGAGAAGCAAGAACCAAAAGTGAAACTGAAACGTTTAAAATCTGTATATGGAAAAAGTATCATGCTTTCTTCTGGAGGACTTTCCATCTAAATCCTTTGAAGATGTGTTATCACTACAGGGAATAACAAAGAGTAAGACAAGATAAGGCAAGGAATGTATCCACATGAAAAGGAGTGAAACTTCCCTCTTTCAAACAAGCAGTAAACAGGCATATTTGAATCAGTGAATTCCAGCAGTGGATTTCTCTTGAGCTTTCCAAGACCTTTGGACTTTTCTTGATTTCTTTCCCCCTCGAACAGAACATTGGGGCACACTTTAAACTGGCATCCAGCAAGTTGTAACTTTATTTACATTCAGGATCAATGGGGTGAAATGCAGGAAGCCCAAACCTTCATTAAAAGGCAATTTCAGTATCCAGTGTGCAGGAATGCAAAGAAGCAACTAGTATTTCTAGTGAACACACTGCAGAGCTGTTGGAATGACATGGGTCTACTTATGTCAAATAGTTGTGTTCAAAAGAAGACAATCCGGTTTTACTAGTAATTAGAAATACAGGACCAAGCTGAGAAGAGTAGAGCCTTGTGGCCTCTGAATAGGTATGGTAAGAAAGCAAACTGGTCTGCTGCTATGCAGTTGAATCAGTGTTTGCCTTTAAGGCCTGGTTTTTTTTTGCTGTGAGGAAGATGAAATGAGAGTGGATTTAGAGCCTTCCTCTTCCCAACTCAACGTTTGCTTTAGTCTGTTAATCAACTGTGAAAAAAAACAAAGCCCAGGGCCAGAAAGCTAAATCCAGTACTTGTGGTGCTCTGTACTTGAACTGTGCATTTGGAGAAAGCCCCAATCTACTCAGTTCATTCGAACATAGCGAATAAAGAGCTGACAGGCAGCTGAAACTCATTACACTCCATAACTGGGGTTGAATTTGACATGCACTGGGCATGAACGGACCAAAGAGCCTTCTCCCATCCTTTGGCATGAGATCAGAGGGTTGGATCAATCCTAAACAAGACAAAAAGCACACTGAGGATAAGGGCTGCTGGGGAGCAGTGTGAGGAGGGTGTGCAGGGCTATGTGTGAGAAGACTCTGAAGTTCAGAAAGGACTTCCCAAGTAAACCATGAGAAACGAGGACACCACCGCAACTGGAGCAGACAAAACTGGTAGTCTGGATATCTCACAGTATACCAAGGAAATAAGCGGTGTTACAAGGTTCTGAGCACAGACTATATACAAAATGAGATCTTCAGCTGATGGAAATTGGCTGAACTCTATCTAAGCCAAGCTGAACTGTGTTGCTTTATATTTCATGAAGTTCTCTGTATTTGGCAGGGTAATAGTTTGGGCTCTCTGACTTAAGTGTGGATGGGTGGATGGAACAAAGTATGATTTCATTTAGTCAGTTGTTGTAAATATTTATGAACATAACCATCATTGGTAGGGAATGCATGGTTACTCCGCATTAATAAGAATGAAAAGAGCAAACATGACTGAGGCTCACAAGGGCAGAACTGGGGCCAGTGAAATTTATATAAGGATCTGTTCTTTGCCAGATCTTAGCTGTCTTTCTGAAGCTCTAGACGGGTAGGTGAATAGCTCTGCAGAGGTGTAGATATCCATTTCAAGATGAGAATTACTCCTGTGTTGATATTAATACTGAAACATCAAAGGAAGTGTTTTGGTTTTTTGAGGACAGAGGTTTGGTTTCAGTGATGAGTTTGTTCCCTGCTGGCTCTAATAACCCATATGCTTCATTCTGCCTTGTGCTTGGGGTCCCAGTGAGCCAGTATGTCGCTAATGAAATGGAGTTTGTGATGTGGGTTGTAGTCAGCTGAATGTGTAAGTGTCTGCAAGTTCATGGTCTGACAGTTATCATGAGTCATAAGGAAAAAGTATCCTTTGACTTAAAGGCTGGGGAAGGTTGTTGGGTTTTTCCATTTTGAAAAGCTGAAACAGTTTTTTCCCAGATATGTCCATTCCAAAGAAAGATTCCTTCTACTTCTGCCTTGCCCAGGAGCCATGAATTCCATTGCAGACTAGCAAAGTGACAAGGGATTTGATTTGGATGAGACATCCTCCTGGGCGCAAGGAGTTCTAGCTGCTTCTAGCTCTGTCACAGACACTATATGTAACCTTCTCTGTGTTATCTAGTGTTTATTTTGTTTTCTGTCTCTCACTGTACAAAATGCAATGTGGGTTTCAGATAAAGAAATCTGGAAAGGCAAAGAATAGTACTGATGTACGGTTCATTGTTTGTCAGGTTCAACTTTCAATCATATGTCTACTTTGTTCCAGAAAGGATTTTATTGTGTTTTGCTGCATTGAGAAGAATAAGGTGTGTATCATGGAATGATTTCTCCTTTATGAGACTATGTATTTCCATCCTTCCCTCTGCTACTCTAATACTTTGATTATCTTACTGAAGGAAAAGAAACTGCCACAATAACCTGAAGTAGATAAAGCTCAAACCAAGTATCTTCACTTGCACAGTTCTAGCCTTAGGGACCTGATGTGTAGGCACAGATTCGTTTATCAGACTCTTCTGGCTAGTACCTCTGCAAAACCAGATGTGTTCTGCTCTTTGGCTTGCTGTCCTCTGGCTTCCAAACTTGATTCTTGCAGCAAGAGTCCAGAAAGAATGTCATCCCCACCTCCCTGTGCCCACCACCTTTTCCACAGCCATCTTCAAGCTTCCAGCCTGCCTTGCTGGCACCTTCTTTAGCAGCATGTGGTTCCTGGAAGTCTCTACTCGTTGGTTATGTTTCAAGATGATGGGCTTGGCCAGGTCCTGGCCTGTGGAACTCAGTGGTAAACATTCTCACGAAAGGCTTACTGTCTGTCACAATAATTTGCTAATCTGTTTATAGCTGAGATTCTTCTGGAATGAAATCAGTCCCCCACATAGCCTTCGCCTCCAAATATCTCCAAGAAATAGACTTGGTGCCTTTGATGACATCATTTTTCTTGCTGTTGCTGAAGTCAATGACATTGAGCAATACTTTTCCAGGATTTTTCCTACTTTGGAGCTCACAAGGTCTAGGAACAATTAAAAGGTTCTTACATCCCCCTTCATTATTGGAAGGGAACACTGAATTGAGGATGGTTCAAGACTGTGGGAAACTGGTTTGTGATAAATGTTGACTGCATAGTGTAATTGAGAGCCAAAGCCATGTTTACAAAGTACCTTTGAAACCTCAGTGAATTAGAGTCATTAAAGGGTGACCATTAGCCTCTTAAATGATCCTACTGTTTCTGTTATAGTGTGTTAAAAGTCCGTGAAGACTCTGTAGTTAGAGAGCTTATGGGTGTCATTTATGCCATAACTTTTGGGCTCTTCCAGCTGCTTTGAAAGGAGCCCACACTGAACTTGTTGAGAATTCACTGTCCTTACGTATGCCAGCAAAACAAAGAGCTAACTACTACATGTGGGCATAACTTCCAAGTAACCTTCAAACTGGGTGGCATGTGTAGTGAGGACTATTAAAATACATGATAGACTTTAGTACCAGAGAGATACCGCTTTATGTTCCTACAGTCTCCAGCAGACTCTCAAAGCTAACTTCAGTTGCAGCCAAATCCCCCACCGCCACCTCTGCCTGCATTGATAAGATGAAAGCGATATAACAAGTTGCACCCACATTTTGCTGTGCAGTTCCATCCCAAGAATACATTAGAGTGGATGAACAGTAGCCTTTTCAGCAGAGATCATACAGCTGCAAAGCCAGAGATCATTGTTATTCTAGGGCAGGGCTAACTTAGAAGCCTCTATGAAGAAGTTCATGTTACAGATCTCAAAAGAACTCAGTAACTGTCAAATAGAGTTTCCCAGTCTTTGCCGTGGAAAAACTTGCAAAGATTCTCAGCGAAGTTATTCTACTTTGTTATTTACATTCTGCACTGATACAAAGGGATGAGTTTTGTACAGCTTTTATAAATACACACTTATTAGCAGTCCCCAGTTCAGCTGTCGTGTTCCTTTCGTGGTGTTTAAAGTCTGTTTGAACGTGCTCAGTAACTCCAGGGAAGTCACTACAACCAACAAGGAATGATTATGGGATTGGAAATCCCTCGTTGTCTTGCTGAGGGAGCTCAGACAAGGCTGTGTAATCGGCACAGAGCAGTTCTGCCTGCTCTCTGAAGGGACCCGCACAGAGCACTTGTATCTGGCTCAGGTGCAGCCCAAAGCCCTGGCAAAAGGGGAAGCACAGGCCAAAAGTGACTTCAGAAAATACTTAATTTTCTAGGAATTTGGGGTATTTGGCAAGTATCTTTATCTTTTATTTCCTCTTTCTATTTGGGAGAGCCAGACATTTATATAGGACCTTTGGGTATGTCTGTACTGCAGGCCAGTGGTATAATACTAGTTTAACCTTGGCTCAGATATGTGCATATAAACTCCTAGCTCTGGTAGCAGAACCTCTGTGGCACTCAAAGATGGCTTCAAAACTCCCCTGGGATTCTGAAACACACCTTCAGTCCCATCTGTGTTGCGATGGAAACTTTCTTTTCTATGCCTTCACATTCATTGCTCCCTTTGCCATCTGGTCTGGATCTTGTTGGCACAAGCTGCTTTCACAGTTGTCAAACTGCAGTTTGTCTAGGTAGCAAAACCATGTTGCATGTGTTTCAAAAGAGATACTCAAGAGGCTACGGCTGTGTGCAAGAGCTGTATGTGATGCACGGGTAGTTTATAAAGCAGGAGGAAAACATCTCTACAAGCTGTTTCTGAGCCTATCCCTGGATCGTGAATTCAGGTTGAATGAGGAGACATGTGGCTTCACAGTGCCTGGCTGGTGCAACAGATGTGCAGAGGGTCTGCTCCTCTACCTGTCATTTCCACTGCAGGAATGAGGAATGAAAGGATTTTGACTGCAAAGAGTGTAAAATGAATGAGGTAGGATGTTTCTCCAACTGATTTTGGCAGCAGTCTGGTGTTGGTTGCACATGCTGAGCAAGATTATCTTGGGCTTAAGGATCCAGGGGCTGCTGGGTGTGCTGTGGTCCTGAGGATAAGAGAAACACTGAGCTGATTTCTAAGGCTTTCTTCCCTCTTTAATACTGCCATTCTGGATGTAATCCTTTGCTCCAAAGTAAACTTTTCCTGTAATGATCTGGTGAGAGGGACAGTCCGTTAAATCACAGTATGATCCTTCCTGATTATCTAGGACTGGAAAGTCATAGTAAGAGCCAAGTGCCTTCTAATGTGGTGGTGTTCACTGTCTCAGACTTGCATGGCATAGGTGGTGTCATTTCATATCCTCTAACCACCTTGTCTGGAGAAATGGTTAGGTTTGCCTGGTGGTTGTAATTGTCTTCACAAAGGGCCTCTGATCAGGGGCTTCCATCAGTTGTAAAACTAAATACATTATAGCCATTTTTACTAAGTCCTCAAAGCTTCCTGTGCAGCTTGAATTTAGCAAGCAAAGGAAACCATTCAAATTATGCCCATAGTTCTCTGGGGAGAGCTGGGTCTCCTGCTCTGCTCAGCCTGGTTTCCAAAGCAAATTGACACGGGGGCATTTGGAGAAAGCTTTGTAGAAGAGTCCAGATCGTCGCTGTTTTCTCCAAGTAGACCTATTAACCTGTGAAGGAATCTGAGATTTGCACACCCCGAGTTAGGAGGGTCCCTGAGGCGTGTTTTCAATGATCGCATTATTCACATTCTTGAGGTAAAACATACTCCATTGACATCACGTCTCACCTTGTGTTTCCTGATATTTTATAGGAGGCTGCACCAACTGTGTTTCTGATGTCACATTCAACAACTCTTAGCAGCTTTCTTTCTCCAGGTGGAATACAATCTATTGAGACCGTTGGCTTTTTACAGCGTGGTGAAACATTAACCTTTTCCTCTCCCCCAGTCTAGAACATCACACTTCTGACCTGCCAGCTAGGAGACACGGTCATTTACACCAGTCAAAACCTGAAAAAGCTATTTTGGATTTATGCCCCTTTAAGAGCAGAATTTGCTCTTGAGTGCTCTCCTTCCTCCCAACCTTTTCCTGCCTGGCTAAAACATTGAAGTTTTTGTAGGCTCCCACATTAAATCCATATTAGCCTGGAGGGCAGGCAGTCCTGTGCCATTGTGGTAAATATATCAACGCACTCTGAAATAGATATGCCTTTTATCAGATTCTTCTTTAATGAGGAAAGAGATTTAATTTCATGGTTAAAAAATTAAAATGAAATGAAAGACGTGATACATGAGCAATGCCATTAGACTCTAGGAAAATGGGAATTTTCAGACCAGGTCTAGGCAGCAGTCTCTGAAATGGTTAATTATGGAACAGGTAGCTCATTTTCAATGCTTCCCTGAGAAAAGGCTGATGAGCACGTAGTCCAGAACCTGGAGAGAAAATCCACTTCATAGTAAGTGCATCACATATATTCTCACCTTGGCAAAGTCCATTGCACTTTAATGAAACATAAGGACTAGAAGCAACGAGGGAAAGGGGAGAGCAGAGGTCTCTGTGCACCCTAATCAAGTACACACATACATGTATGTAAGCCTGACACCAGTCCATGAAGAAGGGTAATACCTGCTGTGTACCAGGCTGTGAGGTGGCCACAGTGCAGGGAGGCTGAATCTGACCCTAGAAAATACTGTTCAGGGACTCCCAGGCCTCTGTGAACAAACCCTGTAGATTTAATCATCTTGGTCAACGAGAGTTCCTGGTGGTTTGTTTTGCTCTGGTTTTCATACACAATGCAAGAAGTATTAATTCCCTGGACTGCTTTCACAAGAGAAACACAAAAGGCATCCACGGTCTGTTGGTCCCCTCAGTATAGTTTTTATACCCACTGAATCCTTTGCGGCCAGTTTCTGGAATGGACATGAGTGAAATTGGAAAGCTCAGAACACTTCGTGTGTTCCTTGCCCTTGTTACTGGGATGTTCGATTTTGTCTATGATGGGATGTAAAAAATGTATAATACTTTTTTTTCTCTTTTACTGAGGTTAGTTTATTCATTTGTATCACAGTGTTGGAACAGGTACAGGTGTCAAGAGTAGCTTCCAGTGTTATACCTGAGTAACTTCCTCAAGTGTCCATTAGCCTGGAGAAGCAAATGGATTTACTGAGGCTTCGCTTGGTATTCTGTCCATACTACTTTTTCTTCTGCATCTGAAATCCCCCCAGTCCATGTCTCTGCTGTCTGAGCCAGCTGCGGAAAATGGAGTCAAATATTGTAGTGTCCTTCCTGAACTGTAACATGTCTTTAAACATATCTAGCTCATAACAGAGGGCCCCATACCCATAAAATAAAAAGGGCCTTTCTCCCCAGTTCTCCCTAGTTCTCTTACTGTCACTGACTGGCTGCCTGCTCAAGGGCTTCTTACCTTAATGTTTTTCAGTGTTATAGGACTGTGACACCTCCTCTAAATAGAACATAGGGTTGCTTATACCTACTCACACTCTTGACTGGTTAAAAATGCCTGCTAGGCCACCTAAACTGCATATTGAATTCAGTCATGTTGCACTCATGTTGTTAGCATGGTGCTCTATGTTAGTAGGAGAGTCCATGCAGCAAGGGTTAACAGCCCCCTTGCAGCCCTGTCTTGAGTGCCTGAGGTCTGGGAGCATGGATAGGGAGGTGGCACAAAGGGGAAAGAAGATTCCTGGCTCCATGGAGTCCTTTTCTTTGCAGCCTCACCTAAAGGAAGAGGAGTCAGTGTTTTAACAAGGTTGGTGTCATTCTCCAGTAGTATCCCTGTAAGGGCTGAGCATCCAAAGAGCAGGCAGTTTGTTTGTGGCTGCTTACAAAGAACTAAGATAATTCAGCTACCCTACGGGATACTCTAAATGCAAAGTTACTTGACAGCTTGTTTCAGCAGACAATATCACTGTTATTGCCAAATGTTTTCCTTCTGGCTTGCCTTAGGGTGGGCAGATGGGGGAACACCCGCAGTGGATTAAAAACCGGTATTTGTCTGCAAGGTACCACTGCCAAACAGAAACCCTTTTGCATCTCACAGAGTCCACACAATCTGCAGACTCTGAACAAGCCCAGTTGGGAAAGAGATGAATTTTTCACACTTGTTTCTCCAACTTTAATAATAATAAAAATATCAATGCAAGCTCGGGAAGGCAACATTCCAGTAACATTTTGCTTTTACTGACTGAAATTTCCCGTAAGATGGGCCTCTGGCTATAGAATGGAAAATGTGTCCTCACTCACTTCCCCCTCAGTACTGGGCGGACGTATAGAGTCTGGTTGCTTTGTGATTCTTGCCAGGGCTGCTGCAGTAGCTCTGTGCTGGTGAGTCCCTGGTGCCATGAAGTCACAGCCACGAGGCTCCCCGTCACTGTAGGCGATGGGGTCGGTGGTTTGTTCCAGGCGATATTCTTAAGCCCTGTGTCACTTCATTACGCAGCAAACTGGGAGCAGACACTGGTAATAGAGACAGAAGGAAACAAAAGGAAAGAAAAAGAAGAGTCATAACACTATCAGAGAAATATGTGTAAAGTCCCTGAGTGCTTCTGCACTGTGGCCAAACGCCAAGTTGAAACCTAAGATGCTTGATGTGTTGAATTCTGAGTTTCCCACCACAATGGCTTTTATATATGTATATACTTTATTGTTATTTAGCAACTGGTAGTGAGATATAAACTTTATTGTGTAGCAGTTACCATGTTGTGGTTGTGGAAAACTACAGTAGGAGGACATGGGCTGCATTTGGCTATAATTGACTGGAATTCATGACACGGAGTATCTTTTGTTGGCTTTACAAAATGGAATCACTTCCTAACTGTAATGAGAAGTCTTGGACATGAGTGTTTTGGGACACTAAAGCACTGGCTGTTACATGAGTACTGCTGATCCTCATTGCATAATGGTGGCTGTAAAAAGCTTTTAAAGAAGGAATAAAATATTTGGAATTTGATATGTATAGAGGTTCTGAGTCCTCTCACTGTTCTCCAGGCATCAGTTTCAGAATTCAGCCTTGTGGGAGGCACTGCCTTTGCCAGAATAAATGCAGTTTAAAACAACAACATTAGGAAAAACCCTCTCATAATGCAAATGCTTGCCCTAAAAATTGCTTTAGTTGAGAGAAACCTAACTACACTCTAACTAAATCAAGGCTGTTCTGGAGATGATGCATTAAAGTAGAGATCTACAGCACAAGAGGCTTTTGTGTCTTGGTTGTTTTGAAAACAGTTACTAAATTATTGATACTGATGGTGCAAAACCCCTGAAATGTCTGGTTTTTGTGAATTCAGTTCTCTTCAATTTTGTAAATTAAGTTTTGAAGGAGTATTTGCACAATACTGTCATACAATACTCCAAAAATATGGTGATACAAGAATTTTATTCAGAACAAAACCAGTTTACTTAATTTCTGTTGTTGTGTTGTCATACAAATAGCTTGCAAACAACCTTATTATGTGGAATGGTTTGTATTATTCTGCTGTGGAAGGTTTGCCTTGTTTGCTAGCTCTGAAAGGGAGATAATCTTAAATCTGAGCTAGGACAGGTGGTTACAAGCAAGAGAGGAGGTTTAAACTGAGTTTACTCTTCTGATGTTGACCTTAAGAGACCCCTGAACTCCCGAGGAAATAACAGGGTGCTCCTGTGCTTTAAAGAAAGCAGGAAAGGCGATTGGTGTAAGGCGTAGTCAATTATGCATTCTTCTGTCTAACCTGAACATGTATTTTGCTTCCGTTGCGTTACCTGATGGACTTAGTCTCAGGCTAGGGTGCACTATGCTGACCTATTGAGGATGTGAAGAATTGGTAAATAAGAAAGGATTGGTGTGAGTTCAGTTACAGAGTTGCATTTTTTTGTTGTTAAATTTATGACTTGGATGCTGCTGACAAATTCACTCTGTCTTTTGGCTCCAACTGATTGCAAAGCTGGATTTCTAAAGACATAGAAGCAACGTAAGAAGTGAGCTAACCCATTTGAAGAAGCCTGGGATTCCAGCTGTGTTTAATAAAATCTGAGCTAGCTCTAGAGAATGTCAGTAAGCTAAATCCCATCTGCTTTGAGGTTTCCCTTTGGTCCCAGAAGCAGCCAAATGCAGGATATGAGGAGAGGTGTATAGGCTCCTACCGGAAATGCTGGGAAAAAGGCAAGGAAAAAAGGCCTCCCCCTGCTCCTTTGGTCTGCTTTTACGATGTGAACTCACTAGTGACACAATGCAGCGTGTTGAGCAATACACAAAGAGAGAGCAGGAAGACCTGTGTACCCCTCACTGCCATCTAAATGGGATCATAGAATCATAGAATAGTTAGAGTTGGAAAGGACCATGAGATTGCCTAGTGCCAAACCCCTGCCCCAGGCAGGAACACCTCACACTAGAGCAGCTTGCTCCAAGCCCCGTCCAACCTGGCCTTGAACACTGCCAGGGATGGAACATTTACCACGTCTTTGGGCAACCCGTTCCAGTGCCTCACTACTCTCACAGTAAAGAACTTCTTCCCTATATCTAACCTGAATGATGAGCCCTGTGAAGAGCCAGCATCACCTCTCACTTCTCCCATTGCTGCGCTATGCCCATAGCCATTTTACAATGGGCAGTGCCAGGAACTGGGCTGGTAGGTCAATGCTTCTATCTCTTGTGCTTGGGTGCTAACTGGAGATGAACAGCTACATTAGGCTGGGCAACTCTGAGGACTCTTGTGTGTGAAGTAGGGTTAACCATGCAGATGGTCCCTGGCAGTCTTTACAATTTAGATATGATATCCCAGCTGATCAGGAGGCAATTCTGACTAAAAACAGAGGAAAGGAATATGCTGACTAGCACTTTTCATTAAAAATCAGCAAGACTGGGCCTGGGGATCGAAGAGGAAATTCTCACAAGTCTGTTTTTCCTTGACTGTATTTCCTTTTCTGCTATCAAGAACTGAGGGAATAATTACATAAATGTAGCTGTCAAAAACACTTTATGAGTACTTAAGAAAGCCAGAATTCTATTTCAAGTATGTGCATTTATTGTGCCTACCAGCTCCCTTCCCCTCTGCTCCTGGGATACTGCTCTTGAACCTGAGGTTCAACATCCAAAGTTCGTTCTACTTGAAAATGAACAGATTATTCCAACTCTCACACTCAAAACACTTGGCTGGTCTGTCTGGCTTCTGTCTGTACTGTTCCAGTGAACCTTTCACCTCTTCAGCTGATTGCAGAATCACAAGCAAATGATTGGGAATCACAAAGCAAATGATGGGTTCTCCATCAGCCACATTCCTGACTTTTTTTAATGACTTTATCTGCTGCTCTTCCCCAAAAGCTGGCTGGAGAAGTTAAACATCCCTGTTTGCTAAGCTGTGACCATGATTTATTAGTTTAAAATGATTTTAGGATATGCTTTGAAGACTATAGAGACAAAAGTGTATAGAACCAACACAAACAGGTAGCTTTTAGTTGGTTTGGGATACTTCTGTCTCCTCAAACACAGCTTGAGATTTCTAGTACTTGGACAGGCCCACAGGTCTCTTTCTCTCTTATGGGGGTGCTTTGGATAGAAATGGTTTATCCCCCTCCCTCTTTTACATCAGTGGAATAGGACTGTCTTCATAAAAACCAGACAAACTGTGCAAGATGGACACAGTCCATCTGCTTATCCTCAAGTGGGTCTTTTATGGATGGTCTTGATAGAACATTGATTGCAATGCTTATCATACACACTAATCTGTCTATACACTTGCTTACCTTCACTCAGAGGAATGCCAGTGGTGATATGCATGATAGGATGCTTATAAATGTGGCTGAACAGCAGCTTTTATTTCATGTCCAGAGGGTACATCATTGAAGGTCCTTCTGCTGCATTTTCCTACAGTGTCTTCCTGTGACAGAGTTTTACTTTAGCATGAAGACAACTGTTGTGACCAGCTTTCTGATTTAAGGTCGCACATGGTTACCTGGATAGCCAGTGAGTCTTGTCTCTCCAATTAGCAAATACTAATCACTGCACAGTGATTATCAAACCCACCACCTTCAAGTCCACGGATCCAAATCCTTGCAAAGTTTCTCTTTTGTTTTGTGGGGGTGTATGTGTGTGTTTGCATGTGTACATTTGCTATGGGTTACCTGTTAAACAACTAAACAGTCTGGGTACAGCTTTTAGAATGACTGCATTGCCTGAAGCATGAGTGACTAAACTGAGCTGTAATCTTCTTTCTTTGGTTGTTTTCTCTCCTTAGAAATGAACTTTCCACTGTTTTCCTCAGAATAGAGACGTATTACAGCAGAACCAGGGTGTTGTGTACTGTGTATCGATAGCTAAAAAATACCGTATTTGTCATGTAGGCTTCTGGCTGGGTATTAGAAAGGCTTGACCCTTGTGTTTGCTTTCTCATTCTGCTACTGCTATGTTTAATTTTGGTGTAGTTCCCTTTCAAAACAAGTGTTATACTCTTTGCCAAGCTTGTTTTATAAACTGAATTGGGTTTGGTATAGCTTATTGTGCCCTGGGGAAAGATTATATTAGTTGCAAGGTTCCATCTTATTCTTTTTCTGTGTAAGTGCTTTGACATTTTTGAATGAAATGTGCAGTTGGGACTAAAGATTGCTTGAACTCATGCAACCATTTCTCTGGCTTTTAGTTGTAGCACGGCATGGCTCACACTGAACAGTCATTTAAGGAAGTAGTTAGCTTCCACAGGATCTGCTGGTTACATCTTCAGTCTCCTTTTTCCTAAGAAAGCAACTTTTATGTTTAGTAACAGCAGAGATGTTGATGTGACAGTTGTACATTCCTGCACAGGGGTAGCCTCATGCTTATGTGAGGTGAACGGTCCATTTCTGGTGCTCATTTGGCACCTCTTTTAATGACTGAGCATGTTCTCTGGGAGCAACATCTCACCTGGGGAAGCCCATCTTCCAGGCCCTTGTTACTACTTAGGGCCATTGCTTAGTCCAGGGAGGCACTGAAGATTATGAACTGTCCACAGCTTCTTTGGGGGGTGTGCAGGAGGTGCATGTGAGGTGTTAATGTGGTGTAAATCATGACATATGGGTAGCAAGTGCCATCAAATTCCTACCCAAAATTAAGTCACATTCTTATTAAACAAACCATACTTGATAGACCAAGCTAGAGACCAAGGGAACATTGTTATCACTGCACATTGCTACCTTCTTCAGCTACCACATTCATTAGATGCCCCCCTTTCTCTCTAAGGGAGTGAGGTAGAGCAGTCTTGTGGGTAATGTAGGTTGCCTTCCCCCTTTGTGATGACAGTTGGGTGGAATTGTATCATGTTTTCCAACAAAAGGTTACTTAGGTGTGCTCACCTCTGTTTGTGCTGTGTAAGTACCCACCACCCTTCAATCTTTATTAGCATTAGGAACCCTCATCAATGTAGGGCATATAGTGACCACAGCTATTGTTATATTTGAACATGTTTCCTATAGAATGGATGAGTACTAAGGACTTTTGCTTTGCTGTATTCATTACTTAAGCTGCAGTAGGGAAACTGTTCCTGCAAGGCATTTAAGGATCTGTTTAACATGATTAGCTGTAATTTTGACATTAATAATCTTAAAAACATGATTACAGTAAAGTGCATGGAAGTATTTAGGGATGGATAGAAGCATGTGCTTAAGTATTTTCATGCATGGAAGCACTTAGAGGATACAAATTGGTGTAGTACAGAATAAAACCTTTACAGCAGTTACTTTCCCTGTGTCATCTATGGATTAATAACTTATGATTAATGGTAACATGCTGATAAATGCTTTATGCTATTCCACATAGGGACCTTGACTTTCTCAGTCCTCAGCGATTTGGTATAGTTTTCCTTGTCATTCTTTCTACATAGTGAAAGCTGTGTTTTGTCTCATAATAATAAAGTCTACTGTAAGTATAACAAAAGATGAAGGTGTTTATGAAAATTGCAAGTCACTCTGTGTCACAGACATTCACATCAGCAGTTTGAATGGAATATACTCATGTCCTACGTAGTTATTATTGTCTATTTACTATTTTTTTTCAGTGAAGTTTTGATTTTTCTGGAGTGAATTTTGAATCTAGGTTATCTTTATGTGTGGTATCACCAACAAATTCTTGTCTAGTGTGTATTATCAGTGTGTTGAAGTCTATCTTGTAAAGGACATTTATTTCATAGATCAGGAAGGGACATGATCAAGGTCATCTCTTCAGAGCAAGGCAGACCTTGTATTAACACCCAGTTCATCTGGCTCCACTCTCAGGTATCCCTTAACAGGCACACCACTTCTTTTCATCAATGTGATAAGAGACTTTGAAATAACCTTATTAAACACCAACATCTGCTCCATTACCTCTTGTTTGTGATTAAGCCTGTGGCCTGTACAGGTCATACAAATGCTGCCAGGGTACACTTAGCTCTTAAAAGAACAGTTAAAGAAGGGCTAAATGTTATCTGTCACAAGTGTCTTCCTGTGTACAGGCTGTACGCAGTCAGTGGGTTTGCTCTCAAACAGCTGCTTCCTATTTATTTAGAGAATGAATGCAACCCTGGGGAAACGGTCTGATAATAATAATAAGTTCAAATAATAGAGGAAATTTCCTTTTTGGAGATCATCTCTTAAAAATTCCAAAATTGACAAGTATGTTTTTGTAATTTAGTGGTTGGTGTGGTACTTAATGAACATTTTTAATGGACATTATGGGGCTTCAACTTTACTATCTTTACATGTGCAGTAGATTCCACTGAAATTCTCAGTGGTGCTGATCTGTGCAGCAATTGCAGACTTGTGCCTTCTGGTACAAGCATTGGTCTATTTAGGTCAGACTTCCCCTGAGTTAAGAACGAGCTTCTGCGTTCTCTGATACCAAAACTGTGAGCGCTGCTCCTGCCTTTTTACATGGGTTGCAATTATCAGGATCAATCCAGCCTCAAAGCATGTCTTCAGCATGGTTGAGCATGGTCATACCACTGCTCATAACGTTTGGGAAAGGATAGTCAATGTATGACTGCATAATTTAGATCTGAATAGAAGCACTGGACAAGTAGCCGTAAGTCTAAGGTGCTTGAAAGCCCTTATTCTATTTGAGAGTTATCACATCAGGAAATGGAGGTTATTAGTGTAGAGGCAACATGAATTGCTGCAAATAGCAGATATTTAAAGCAATAGTTTAGATATTTAGATATTTTCTGGGGAAGCTGAAGTGTCCTCTTGTATATTAGCATTGAGTGATTCTAAATAAATGCTCTCTTAGAAATCAAAGTGTGTTTGCAAATGCTTGTCAAGTAAGAAGCAGTGAATGCACTGGGACAGTGATTTGCTGAAAATTAATGGGAAATCAACTGAAAAGCAGCAGATAAAATCTTAGCCCAAGAGCCAAAGGTTTAGCAAGGTTGCCAGAATACTCAATGTGAACTAAACTTAACTGACCTGTATCTGGCTACAGATGTAAAGGAATCAAGGCAATGCAGACGTAAAGACAAAAGTACTTGTACTCGATTCTGTGCCAGTGATATCTGTTGAATACAGTCTCAAAAGACAGCAGGTGGAAGTGTCATGGTTTAAGCCCAGCAGGTAACTCAGAACCACGCAGTCACTCGTTCACTTCCTTCTTCCTCTTCCCGCTCCTGGAGGGATGGAGAGGAGAATGGAGAGAATGTAACTCCCACAGGCTGGGATAAGAGCAGTCCAGTAACTAAGGTATAACACAAACCACTACTGCTGCCACCAATAATAATAATAATAAGGGAAATAACAAGGGAAGAGAATATAACCGCTCACCACCCGCCGACGGATACCCAGCCCGACCCGAGCAGTGATCTGGGTGTTCAGGATAACTCCCCCCCGTTTCTATCCTGTGCATGACATGCTGCAGTATGGAATACCTCTTTGGATAGGTTGGGTCAGGTGTCCTTTCTCTGCTTCCTCCCAGCTTCCCGTGCCCCTCCTCACTGGCAGAGCATGAGACTGAAAAGTCCTTGACCTGAGTAAGCATTACTTAGCAACAACTAAAAACATTGGTGTGTTATCGGTGTTGTTCTCAGGCTAAAGTCAAAACCACAGCACTGCACCAGCTACTAAGAAGGAGAAAAATGACTGCTACAGCTGAACCCAGGACAGTAGGGAAAGTATCAAACGATGTAGTGAAGAAGGATCAAATGTCTCTAAATTACTTGAGCCAAAAGCATCAGTTGTAAGAATGGAGCATGGAAAGGATTTTTAAAGTCATCTCTCTTTAAGGATTAACTCTGTGATATTATAGTTGCTGTTTAAATATTGATTTTTCGTCTTCCTCTCAACATTAAGTAATAGAAGCTGTCCTCAACAGGATGCATTTCACTGTTTCTCAAGCTGGCTGTCTTGCTTGTCTCCACTTTATGCTGCTTTTGAGCATGGTCCTACTCAATATTAGTTTCCTATGAGAAATTCTTTTCCTTCCAGCCACAGGCACTGAATATTTCTGGCTCCTAAAACTGTCCAAATCAAGTATCCGTTTCTCTGCCCTAAGGCAGTATCATCTGGCTGGCCATTCATGTCTCATATGTTATATTCCAGTGGCTCACTGCATTCCCAGCTGCACGTTATTGAAATCAGCTGCATTATGTGTGTACCAAGGACTTCTGAGGCTACACTACCAGTGGTGTGAATTCCTCCTGTGATTCATGTCTTCACATTCAGGGCAGCTTCCACCCTCTCAAATATGCTGGTACGAAGCAGGTTATTCCTAGGACTGGGTGAACCAACACAGGTATGAAGTGGGAACTAAGTCTGACTGCCTGTGTTGTACAATTTTGTCCCAAGATAATAATATGCATAACTTTTCCTATTCACTACTATTTTCCAAAGTTGGTCTCTTTCATAATTTCATAAATAGCAAGATGCTCCTAAATTTGTCCATCTGTTATGATCTTCCATACGTGTTTGAATTTTATCTCCAATATTATCTTAAAAGTGCATAAAACCACAGCAATAAATTCAAGAGCATGAAGCTTGGTGCTCATTTAATTTCTCCTGTTCCTTTCATATAAAAAAATGAATTGCTACCTACATTTAGCTAATGAAAGATGATACCACAGGGTACAGAATCCAGCTTCTTAGAGATCGCAACCTAAAGCTATCTTTCTGATTAAAATACATTTTCCTTGTTCTTTCATGTTATCATTTGCTTCTGACTCAGTGTTTCGTTCAGTTGCAACAGAGTGTAATTAAAGATGGGTGAGCCCAAAAAGATAAAACAAGAACAGGCCTGAACTCTTACCTGAAGCTCGCTTTGTATGGAATAATGTTGGAAAGTCAGGTAAGTGGGTGGAGAATTATTGGAGAAAAAAATTAGTTTAAATTTTGATTGAATAAACATTGACAGAAAAGCTCCAAAACCAAATTCTGCAGGTGGCTTTCCACAATTCACACACAATCTTGTTTTAGACTTGTAGGCATGGACAATGAAAGAAAGTGTTTTGCAAATGTATGTGGAAGGGCTGCTGAAGTAAGAGACAGTGAACGATTCAGTGCATGGGGAAGAGCTTTTTCTGAGGCAGATTTTGTTGCAAACCTTGTGTTATACGTCACATTAAATTTATGGCTTTGAGTTCATGTTTTAATTGAGTTTACCAGGACTGCATAATTGGGGCAGAGCTCACCCAGGCTGGTACCAGAACCATCTAGAGAGTTTTCTGAGAATTACACATAAAAATGGGAGGCTTGCAAGTGGCTGTATGCAGTAACCTCATTGCCTTTGAGACTGGTGGAGGTGCAGGTAATGATGGGACAAGGGGAATGAATTTAAGCTGAAAAAAGGGAGATTGAGCTGAGCTCTTAGGCAGAAGCTCTTCCCTGTGAGGGTGCTGAGGCGCTGGCACAGGGTGCCCAGAGAAGCTGTGGCTGCCCCATCCCTGGCAGTGTTCAAGGCCAGGTTGGACACAGGGGCTTGGAGCAAGCTGCTCTAGTGGAAGGGGTCCCTGCCCGTGGCAGGGGTTGGAGCTGGAGGAGCTTTAAGGTCCCTGCCAACCCAAACCATTCTATGTACAGAACAAGGTTTATTTTAAAAACTGTTGGATCAAAGAGGATCCGATGCCTTTACCAGGTATTAGTTAACATTTCTGAGCCTCTCTCCAAGAGAGGCTCATTTCTTGTCCTGGGACATGCCTGTTACAAAACACAGCATGTAAAAAATAAACTCAGAGATTGGAAATGGGTGTTCATCAACAGCTGATGCAGATACATCACTGGTCTTAGTGAAACTCCTGCTCCCAGTGCTTTTTGAACCCTTCTGTAATCAGTTGGATGAGGGGATCTGTTTGGAAAAGTAATTTGTAAAAACTTCAAAGAGTTTTTGTTTGGTTTTTGCTGCTTCTGTCAGCAGCAGCTATTTGAAAATAACTAAAATCTGTGTCACGTGCTGTGGAAGGGAGCTCAGTGATAGCGCTAGACATGAAAGAATACACATTATGTATGAAAGCCACAGCAAGGAAAGCTGAAGTAGCTCAGTGAGCAGAGCAACTCTACTCTTTAAGGTCTCAAGAATAATGATGCTCAAATGGTGATTCAGAATTTCGGGGTCAGGAATTCTCCCATCCTTGCCCAAGTGTGTTCCTGGCAGTGCTGTGCCTGTGAAGCAGCAAAAAGTGATGTGTGAGTCCTGGAGCCTGGGAAAGGCCAGCTGGGTGCAGAGACATTCAGAAAGAAACATCAGCAGCAAGGCCTGAGGAATCAGTTTTTATCTTTATGAGCATCCTTGCTCCTGAGAGAGATCCCTTTTCTTTCCTACTGGGCTGTCGCACTGCCCCTTGGAAGCGGTGAGAAGAGTTTTATGTTCACTGTCTTTAGAAATGTTTGGGTAACTCTTGCTTTCTTAATTTTCAAGCAGAAGAGTGATTTTATGCCTTATCCTAGAAGGCAGACCTGAATGTTAAAGATTAATTTTCCTCTCTCGCCCTGTGCCACCAACACCCCCAGCAAAAACAAAACCGCCCAAATTAAACCCAAAGCCATAGTGGGCTGAGGCGCAGGCAAGAGAGAGGTAGGCTTTTAGTACCAGATGGGAGGGAAATGAGTGTTAATGACTATCCTTTAACAGTGGTCTTTACTTTTTGCCACAAGCCTGAGGTTCAAGGGTAGTCAGAGATAAGAAACACCCTGAAAAGGTCCCAGATGAGCACTCTGGGTGTCACAGATATCTGTGGCCTGGGAAGCAGGGAGAATGGGATGAAGGAGAGACCACAAGGCTCACAAAAGTGGTTGGATTATCTTGGCACACACGCAGCCACGTAATCTCTTTTTATCAGATCTGAGAAGAAAAGGAATCCCTCCTGTGCCATTTGCTTGGGCTTTTATATCCTCTGCTCTTAACAAAGAATCAGGCTAGGGCTCCTCTCATTAGACTTTCCTCTTGATTTCTCCACTCATCTGCCTATGGCTTTTGAGAGAGCAGGAGTACAAAAGGAGGTGAAGGAGATCACAGGCTTGAAAATATGGGGATTTGCCAGCTCCTTATCTTGTGTTCATCAGTATCTTTCAGCTGATCCAGTGGAATGAGGTCAATTTGCACCAACTGCATTTCAGCCCCATTATGATTTGTAGGAGTTGAAATCCTGCGGGTGATTCCTCTGATTTTTATTGGAGATTGCTACTCTTTCGCAATGTTAAAATAAAGGGGATGAGGGGATTAAAACTCCTGATAATTTACTTGCTGATGCTGTAAGGAAAATATTCTGCTTTCTGAGTCATTTGCCCTGAGCTGACTTTCTTCTTGAATGGTTCAGGGGTTTCCTTCTTTAGCCATAAATTGCATGCAAATTCTTAGTGTGTGTGTGCCTGGGGATGACAGTGTGTGTGTATGTGAGTGTGCCTGTGTGTCTTTCAGAAGCTAAGCCAAAGAGAGGGGCTGTTCCTTTAAAGCAAAACTAGGGGGAAAAAAAAATGCCTTCAGGCGTCCTATTACAGTGGAATGAGCCAGGGACCGGGATTTGCAGCTCAGCTATATAAACCCTCAGAATCTGGCTGATCTGACCAGTTCCCTTCGCTGTCAAACGTTTCTGCCTCTCGCACACTCACCTGCACGTAACTTCGCCGAGTTTTTGACAGGACGGCCGCGAAGTCAGAAGCCAGCAGCTGACTTTAACATCCTATTTATTTCATGGAGACTGCTCACAGCGGGATCTGAGCTCCGTCAGTCTGTAAGGTAAGTCCCTCCTGAATGAAACCCTCTTCTCCCACACAAGTTTGAAATGCCATAGTCCTCTGTCATGGCACTTGTAGACACTGTCTGGATGGGCAGGGGTCTTACTAGGGGCTAGTTTTGAATTGGGGCACAGCTGTTTTTATTGCCTGGTGCAACAAGAAATGTCTCAGTGATATCAATCTGATCTAATGAATGAATGAAGGATGAGTTAGTTGGATGCTGGACACCTACAGAAATACAGGCAGAAACCTAATTGGCAGGAAAGGTAGAAAATCAGATCTGGGGCTTCCTCTTGGCTACTGAAGTGATGTAAACGTTTCCCTCATCCTTACCTCGTGTGCCAGACTAAGTTCACTCGCAGTTCTTACACCTCCCAGGTAAACTCTTCCTCCGCTGTTGCGTCTGACCCGAGAAGTCAGGCCCCTTCCCTTTGCAGTTTGCTGTCTGCACACTTAATTGCGCTGGAGCCTTTGTCACCTCCCTCCCTGCCCCCCACTGGGCTCCAGTTTCTTTTAAAGTATAGTTAACACCAGTCTGTAGTGGGGAGCAGAAGACAAAGGAAGATTCAGCTGGTATCTAATTACCGCTGCTTAAACGGGAGGGCTCTGGGAGCCGGGTGCGTGAAATTCTCCATCCTCTTGGAAAAACGGAGACCCTTTACGATGTGCCTTATCTACTTGCTGCCTTGTGCACAGAGATTTTCTGCATGACTGTGTCTGCACTTACCGGTTAGGCTCAAATTGGCTTAAAATAAAGAAGCGGATGGGGAGAAGGTGATCGCCCTCAGCTTCGTTTAGGAGCTAAGCCCACTTAAAACTTGATGTTACATCACCTCTGCAGAGTTGTTCCTGCCTGATTTGCTCTCTGGCTCCTAGAAGACAGAGGTCTGGGCAGTTATTCTAAACTTTGGAAAAGTATGTGTCATCCTATGCAAGAGAAGCTCGTGTTCAGATTGAAATGATGGGACATAACCTCCTGCACAGCGGAGACCTCATAAAATTAAGAAGCATAATGAAGATATTTACCAGATTTTCCTTCATGTAACACATAGAAACCAGTGAGGTACATGTAACTATGGACTGGGTAAAGCCTTATTGTCGTGATGCTGTCTTTGGTTTTGTCTCCCAGTTTATTTTTTCTTTTAAAATCATATTAAGTAATGGGAATTCATTTTACACTCTTCCTGATTATCATTATATGTGTTGGTGTTCTTTATTATGCTGGGGTTGTTCATTTGCCTTTCAAAGCTGTGAAATCGTAAAGGTGCTCTAGTCTGAAAATGAGTTTTCTTAATGGTTCAGGGACAGTGGGGGCTTGTGACAGCCCTTTGAATCCCAGGAAGACTGTCAGAAAAGTGTTATGATGCCTTTTAGTTTCTTTTCTTTTACTGCTGTTGGGAGCTTGGGAGCAAATGCTTGAGCAAATGAAATTGTTCAGCCAAAATTGAATCCATCTCTCTGCAGTTCACCCTTTCTGGCAGTGAATTTTGAAGGTACTTGGAAGAGTTCTCAGGGTATTCCCTTACACCTCTGCACCTTTACTCAGGAAAGGATGCACATCTAGGCTGAGCAGGACCACTGGCAGCTGGAAAGGGGCAGAGTAAGGGGGCTGCTGTACAGGGGATGCTGTACGGGGAGCTGGTTACCCCCACCCTCACGGACCCTCTCACAGTCACTATCCTCAGCACATTGCTACTCGTTTCCCATACTTTTTTGCTCATTAATTTTAACCTCTGGCTCCTTTCAGCCCAGGGAAAATTCTTTGCAAGTTCCAGTCCTTAATCCTATGCCTACAATTACTTTATCAGTGTTTCCAAAGCTGTAAAAGAGCCAACGGATCTGCTGAAAAGCATACAGCCTGCAGATGAGAATGTCATGTCTCATTTGGAGGGGAAACTGATTTTCTGCTAAAGAAACCTCATCGAGGTTCATTGGTAGTGATAGGCATGTGAAAAAAGAACCAGCCAGATCCAAACCGCCTTTTGAAATAATGATGTTTAATGATGCTTAGAATTTACTAGGAATATCCCTAAACTCAGATTAAAAGTCCACAAAAATTATGAGTAACTGTGTTAGCTGGAGACTTTTGTTAGTGCAAATTATATATATATATTTAATCCCAGCTCTTTAAGACTGGATCATTTCTCCTCAGTGTTCACTTAAACTTAATTATTATGTTGCTAGAACAGCATTTCTGAAGGTGTTTGAAGTTCAGGTCAGGTGGCTTATTTTTCATATTACTACTTATTATAAAATATCTAAAAAAATCCCAAACCTACTCAACTATGAAGATGTTCTGACATGTTCCACTCTAAAGGGACTGTCAAAATCTGCTCTTGACTATTGTTTCCCTTTTTGATAAGAAAATGAGACTAATGGCTGAGTCTGCTTCTTAGGACTTTTCTATCCTTTTTAAGATAGAAGTAGAACTGAGGAGTGTGGATTTGAAACACTTGAGAAGTGATGCTGCTTTGGAGCCTGGGTTTTAACCCTTTCATCCTTTCTGGTGATACTGTTTGAAATACTGGACTTGCTTGTGCAGTTCTCTGCCCCTTTCCTGGTACAACACAGCAGTACATCTGTTCATCCAGCTTTGTAGGCTGTGTTCAGAGGTTTGGGTGGTGCTAACTGGCAGTGAAGTGTACTGGGGTGTATAATGCTTGTCTGCTTTAAATTATGTCCCATATTAGCAAATCTATAAGGAAGAAACAGCGTTTATTCAGTTGGCCATTTCCATTATTGAACCCACATACCTTCTACCTTGAATTTGGAATCTAGCCTGAATTTAGCATTTGGAAGTAAGTGTAAATGCAGAGGGTGGTGTCTGCTTTATCAGCAGGGACACACACATCTGTCCTACCCTATTTACTGAAACATGAGAAATAAGAGTGGTTAAAAATTACCCTGGTTTGAAGCTTATGACTTGATATATTCATCCTTGGACATATGCCATCACAGTCTGCTAAACTGAAGGGCCATTGACAGTTTTAGGGTCCAGTTCCTCATAAAGCTCTAGCCTTAGGAGTGGATGATTTACATCACTGGAACGTAAGAAATTTCAGCTTTCCAGTAATAACAAGGTATTCGTTTTGAATTGTGGCAGTTTGAGATATTGGGCTTTAAAACTGTGCTCTGCTTTACCAATGTGCACTTTCTCAGGCTTAATTTCTGGCGTGAACTTAGCACACCCTTCTCAAAGACTGCTCTCTGTTATCAACCCCCACTATAGAAGCCTGAAACTACTGTAGAAGGTAATAGCTACCCTTAGTAGTTCTAAGGAAGTTGCTGATGTAATGTTGTGGAGGGATCTTTGTTATTGAAGAAGGAAACTATGGAAGGTAGCAGTCACAGTGAATTAAGTTTAGTAGATATTGTCATCACCCAGGCTCAGAGATATGCAAAACTGGTGCAAGCAGTTGTAGGGCTAGTAAGTTCTGGGCAGGAAACATTATAACCTGAAGTCAAGAGCTGAGAAATAAGGGATGTTATTAAGGAACTTATGATGAATTTACATAAGGTGTAATTTAATGCATTAAACTGTTTGATATCAAAGTGGGCTTGCTGGCCATGGCTTCTATTGGATTTCTGTAGGAGTTTATTAGAAGCTGATGATGCTGTTACTATTGCAGCAGTATTTTAGGCCTTCATTGTATTAGAAACGGTGAATAGACATAGTAAGCAATGCTCTCTGCCACAAACAACTTACAGTTGCTATTATTAGCTGTTCAAAACAGTTCTTTGTGTAGTAAAAAGAAAAAAGGAGGAGGAAGGCAACTCTGAGGAGCAGGACTACTGGAGGTAAGGACAATGAACAACCCCGAGAGACAATCTTGAGTCATCTCCATTTTCACTGAGCTGGGGGGTTTATACAAGTGTGAAACTTTCCCTAACTCGCCACTTACTGTCCACTCATGCGTTTGACCCTTTGTCCAAGCTGAGCTGAAGTTAAATGCCTTCCACATGTGGGAAAAGTTAAAACCTGGGCATTCTTCCAGGTAGTGAAATCTTTCTCTGTATGATGTAACTTACTGTGTGGAATGGGCGGGGTGGGGAGGAGGAGTCAGCCTGACGGGAGAACTGCCTGACAAGAGATGCTTCTTGATCCAGCAGAAAGTGTTTGGGCATTGAAAGGAGGAATATAATACAGAGTCTTCTTCTTTTTCTGCCAAAAGGGAAAAGTTTGAATAACTTAGTGTCTCCTTTTAACATTGACCAGAATGAGATACATGCCTTTATAACTAGGCATGGCCCTAATGAAATATTTTACTGGATTTCTATAGGCATCATTTGTCTGTCTCCTATATACTGCGCATCCTGTTAATGACAAAACATCGTCAACAGAAAAAAAACCAACCCTATAGCTTCAGTGAGTATATCTGGATACAAACTTTAAGAAATACGAGTTAATATACATGATATCCCATAAATTGCCCTTCACAAAGGTCAGGCTTTGCTACTCAAGGGTCGATGAGAATAACTTTCCATTTCTGTTTTTGTTTGGCTTATGCATGAGTCAGACATCAAAGATAAATTCATCCCGAGTAGCTCTTGTTGCAAGAAATGTCTCCAAATTCACATCCTTAATTGTCTTGCCACTGTAGTTTCAATTAAACTAAGGTGGGATGGTGCCAAGTTTTCAAAACCTCCAACTAGAGAGTGCCTGTATGCGAATAGCCTCTGGCATTTTGTATTCTTTGGGTAGCGGAGAACAACGTTGCCAAGTTTGCATTCAGTCATCCATCACACATTAGCCTACTGGAGGTCCATTCTTCCCTAGCAATAGGGGAGCTCTGCTTCCTACTTAGAAAGATTACTCACACAGAAAGCTCTTTCCCCGTAAGCAGAACCGCACAGGGAAGAGAAAGGAAGCTTTCTTCAGTTCACAGAAGTGCTTGGTTTCCAAACTCTCCACAAAAATGATATTGTTTCATGCCTAGAAAACATATTCTTTTTAGTAATTGAGTTGAAAGTGCAGGATGGTGGAACAGAAATCTTTAATACAGATTTTAAAAACAATTGCTTGAATCATAGGCACAACAAAGGGTTGTTGTAGCAGTCTGCCTCATCCCCATGCCAGGCTGTGGCATTGACTATATGTGTATAGATGTTGGCTGAAATTGGTGCCTGGGGAAATTCCACTGTAATGATTTTGCTTCAACTGCCTACTTGAGCATTTGCCTGTGCCTTATCCTCAGATGCACTAGAACATAATAAGATCAGAAATCTAAACTTACAAAAGCTAATTTTCTTATGGGATTAGGATATTAACCATAATTTAATGTAAACTGTCTTGATTCTTCTTTAATTTTATGCTCTTTCATACCATTCAGTCAGCACAAAGCTAAAAAGGGACATAAATATCTTCTTCAGAGCATACATAAAAGTTAAATTGAGATCGTTTCCCTGCTGGCCCATCAGAACAGGCTAAACAGTTATTTCCATCATTAAGGAGCTCCTGCTAGAAAGGGATTAAAAAAAAAAAAAGATATTTCCAGGAAAGGAGTTTTCACTTTTCATTCCCAAGAAATCAAAAGAACTGGAAACAGATTTTGTCCATCAGTTTCGGGCTTGCCTCAAAGACAGGATGCTGAGCAAGCAGGTAAGTGCCAATTGCAAGCTCAAATACTCTTGTGACTGTGGTTTTCTGCCTCTTTGGTTTGATGAAAAGCCTTTAGTCAGACAGGAAGGTTTCACTTTCAGTATGTGTTGTACACTTCAGTACAAGTCCTTAGTGGTTATCCTCATTCTTGGCCTGGCATGATCTCATTTAGTCAGAAGTCACTTTGTTAGGCTTTCAAAAGGAGCTCAGTGTCCACTTTGCACCGGTTCTTTGTTTTTACTGGTCCTTTTGGAAAGCCAGCTTCTTTTGGATATGCTGAATCCTCCTAAATAGTTTCCCTGTGCTGTGTGACAAAGGTCTATGCCAAGAAAGATATAAAGGTAACTTATGATGCGTAGGCTATCCATTCCTCTTAGTGAGACACAGTGTAATGCATATTTTTCCTTTACTTGTGGCTTGCACTTCCCTTCTGCATTGCTTGCACTACAGTAATTCACATCTGGCTCAGAATGAATGCTGCGCGTTGTACCCTACAAGTCAGAAGAGAACAGCATGCATATCAAAGGAAAGGTCTCAGATAATTTTTCTTCCTGAATTATTTTGGCAATATAAATAGCTTCCAGGGAAAAAAGGCTGGCATTTCCCATGGCGAGCACTCCTTATAAATGTCCTATCTATTTTTCCAGTTTGGTGGCCAAGTGCAATGTTTATAGGAGGATATGCCATCTACAAGCCAGGGGATTTATATTTCCACTGACAAGTGTTAATTATGATGTAGACTTATACACTTTATGGGTTAGCAAGTCAGTCACAGGGATCCAGCACTATCAGTGCTGCAGTTCCATGTTTGATGCAAAGAGTACAGGACCTAAAGGGAGCACTATTCTCAAATGCATTAACATGATTTGTACTTTGGCATTCTCAGGTGGTTATTTCATACACTGTTTATCTGCCTTAGCAGTACTACACTGGGATTTGTCAGGATTGCTGGTAGAAGTAAGGACATACAGTTTACTACCAGCCAGCCATGTGTCCCCTTTTCCATGCTTTCTCCAACACTGGTCTGTAGGCTCTTGCATCTCAAGGTGCTCAGAGCCACTGCCCCATCTGTGCCAGCAGAAGCCCCATGCCATGTCAGCACTGAGAAAGGTGACTTTGGACAGAGTTCATTTGCTTTGGTTTGGATCCCTCTAGATTTGTAGGGGATTACATTTTCACATTACTAATCATCCCTCTGGCACTATTCAAATGGGTGTAAGTCTCCTCTGTAAGAACAGGGAATTTATCCTGAATCAATACAGTGCTTTCCAGGCTGTGGCCTGACTCTATCTTGTACTGTTTATGTTGCTCAGAACATGTGCAGGAATCCTTAAATGATGTTTGTTTCTGTGTGTATACATAAACTTCACATTTGATGTAAGAAAAGTGCAATTTCTATCAACAGAAATATGCCCTATAAACCCTATAATCCTATGAATTTGCCCTACGACATTCGTTAAAGGGGGCCTTAGTGTAAATAAAAATTGAGTCTATGCAGTCTAACCAGTGGTTTCACATGGGCAAAGAGCTTTTTCTGCTAACATGAGCAATTATTTCACTTTGATACAAAGGGTTGAACATGCATATAGTACAGCTGCTTGATGTTGGCTTAATTATATAGCAGAGAAATCCTTTTTTGTAGAGGATGCCTTGTCCAGCTCCAATTTGGTTTGTGCTCATATAGGTCAGGAGTATTGCTCATGGAGTAACATGAGGATAAAACCAGACTGGCAGAGAGGAAATTAGAACCCACCAAGCACTTCTCATGCATGGAGCAGCACTTCATTGTCTGCATTATTCCCTGTCCGCTTCACTCCAGCTTGCATTTCTTAGGGGATGGATTCTCCCATACAGACCGCAAAGGCTGCCAGCCAAATTCTCATGTGACACAATTGCATTGATTTCACTGGAGATCTGTTGCTGGATAATTGAGCTCCACATCCCTTCTTGTATTCCACAGCTCAAATTGCTGCCAGCTAAGACTTTAACTCAGACAGGTCTCAAGTCACTGTGGGTTAAGAGAAGGAGGTCAGAACGCTGTTGGTGGAGGTCTCTCAAGTCTCCCATTAGTGTAACAGTGCCCAATTTGTTGACATTTGAAGCAGCAGTGCAGATTTTTGTCCGAGTTCAGTCACCATCACAACTAATCACTTGCTCAGGGCTGTGTATATGCCTGTATTTTCCATTCCATTACATAAGTGCTTCTGCTTTACATCAGAGCACTGAGAAACACTTTTTAGGAACGTTCTTCTCTCTTTTTCCACATGCCTTGCACTCAATTTGTTTCATATTTTGTGAATCTAATTTATCTTTTCCTTTGTCTTGCCAAGCCGTGGTTGATTTCACTCCATCTTCACTCTTCATTAGGTATATTGTTATAGCATGAGTTTGCTACCCTACCCTAGGTTGCCAAAGATGCACACTGATGCTACCACATCTGACAGAACCAGGCCAAGTACATATCTAGCCTGGGGGCTATTACTGGAAGTCGGGTTTCAAGGAACTCCTTCTGTGTTGAGGGGAGTTGGAAGAATGTGCACATTCCAGCACATTCCCAGTGCTAGTACCAAGGACAGAGGAGCTCTGGAGGGGAGGAAAAGCCACCCAAGTAAACTAATAGTTGTTTTAAAAACAGAGAATTGCCTGGTGAAGGGTTACCCCTGTGCTTCCCCAGCTTCTTTTCAGATGATGACCAAGGCTGCTAATGACAGGAGGCAAGTAATAACATTTCTGGTGGTCAAGAACAGCACAGGCTTTTATGCCCGAGTTCTGAGATGGTTTTAGAGATGTCATTTTTAGGGCTTGAATAGGTACATAGTTAACTGAAATTAAAATTGCAGACCGTATGTAAATAGTCACAGTGAGTTCTGAAAGCATCCTGCTGACCAACATAATCTGTAGCAATTCATGCTACTTAAACACTGTTATTCCAGATGAATATACATGTAAATTATTTGTGCTCTTAGTTGCAGCAAAGTCATTAAAACAGAAGAATCCCACATCACTTTTCTCTGTATGTGACTTTCATTTAACTAAAATCACTTTAAATATGGAAAAATGTGATGCTGGATGTATGGAGCAGGGTTTTGGCTCACCTCTTCCTCCTGACCTTCAGGAGGAAATGTGAAAAACAGCTTCATGAGAGATGCAGTACAAAGCAATGTGGCCTCAGTGTGTTTAGCTTATTCACTTGTGCACTATGTATTTGTTTAATACGTCAGTGTTTCGTGGTTCTTTAAATGCAAAGATCGTACTTTCTATTGCATAGTATTCACCAATATTTTTGTTAAACTTATTGATTTGGCACCTATTCACCTCCCCATATTGTATTTATTAAGAGTGTTGGTGACTCTTTTCTTACCTCTTATTATCTGTAGAATAGCTGGTGTGTGAATCAGCTGTGAATTTTAGAGACTAGTGAGACTAAGCTCCTATTTCCAGAACTGGCTGCTGCTTTGTTCTCAGAAACTCTTGTTCAATATGAAAGGAGTAGGAAGTAAGCTCAGAGCTCCTGAATTTCTGCTCTTCCCATCTCAGCACAAACCCATCTAGGACTTTATGAAATAGGCTTTGGAAAACCTATAGATGGTTTTGGAAGAAGCACTGTGGTGAAGGGTCTGGAAATGAAGCAGAGCTTGCTTTGTGGTTTGAACGTAAGCTGCTGTGATTCATGCAAAAAAGCACCCAAACCTCATAGTTTGAAACTGCATCAGCAAATCCCTCAGACTAATTCAAAGTGAAGTCTCCAGTGTCTACCCAGAAAATAATGAGCTCCTGACAAAGTGTAACTTGGCAAAGAAACTTTCCAAAGACAAGTTTAGAAAACTGTAGCTCCTTTCCAGCTATAGAAGCTCTGTAGAAGTTTTCCAGTCTTTGCTATGAGGAGGAAAAAGCCAAGAGACCAGACGAATGCTTTTGCTATTAGGAAAGGCTTCATTAAAAGGGACAGTATGTACATAGGAGGCAAGAATGATTTCTGATGAGAGATTATGTGCAAAAGTTGCTTTTGCTGTGAAAGGGGATTTTTATATTGAAGAAGGCACTGATCTAGGTTTCAGCGTCTGTGGTAGCTCTGCTATGGACCTGATTCAATTCTGCATTTAACAGTCCAAAGTTCTGCATGTGTCTTCAGAGACTAATGGGTAAAACTCACTTCTGAGCTGTCCATGTGAACAGGGGGTTTGGTGGGAAACTGTGCAAAAGGAAAGTGGGAACCCTTCTGCTTTCCATGGAGTCCTTTTGAGACGATCCATTTCTATAGTCCTGCTTCTGGATTTAGAACATGATGGTTTTTCTGAACCCATTGTCTTTGTTGCTGTTCACACCACTTGTGTCCTGCTGTTTCTAATCCAGTCTAGGTTGTAACTGCTAGTGGCTTTTTTCTTACAGCTCTGAAAGCTACAGTAAGAACAGAGGTTGCTTTGCAGACAGGAGGAAAAAAAGCACTTAGCAGATGCGTAGTCCTCTTTTTTTCTCTCAAGTTTGTAGCAAATTGCTCTACTTGGCTAGTTGCTGTGCACCCTGCCATTAGTCTGAATGCAGCTCAAAAGCATCCCGCTGACCTGCTTGTTTCGTTCCTTTTTTTCTGAGTTCCCATTTCCAGAAACCGGTGCTCAAGTGTCACAGCTCTTAAGAAAAAACAAGCTCCAAGGACAGATCGAATCCCCTGTTCACTTGTACCTCATCTCAGTCACTAGGAGCTGGACCAGATAGGGCTGGTGCTAGATCTTCCATAGTTACCTCTTCTAATTCTGTTTCTCTTTTCTAGTTTATATGCAACACATTTGAAAAACGTGCCCCATAAAATAACTAGCTTGTTTCTTGTGGCTCCTATGAAACTCTATCTGTGGTTTGAGCTGGACGTAGTATTCTTCTTTACATCCTGTCTGAAAGCATGAATCATTTCAATTGTATAACAGCAGAAGACGTTGCTACACAACGATGCATACAGCTCGTCATGGAGGAAGATTGTGTGTATGAATGATCCGTCTGAGTTCATAAAATGTCTGGAGGCTGTTAGAGATGAAAGGGCATTCTGTAGATAGAAGACCATTAGCTGCACCTAGGAATTCTGTTTCAGTTGCACATTTTTCTCCAGTTTTCTGGTGAGTTTCTGTGTGGGTTTTGTTAACCTTATCATTTATTTCCATGGATTCGTCCCCATATTCTGGTGATTGGCTTGCCTGTGCTTTGGCTTCAGAATAAGTCTTCAATTTTCTAGTGTTACCCTAGCATTTCAGGCAGTCCTGTAGTTATCTGCATATTTGCTGCACATCTCTGGTCAGACTTTGTTCTGCAGCGCAAAAGGCATTTCCCTGTTGGTGATTCTTCCTCCCTTACATTGCAGGAGATACCGATTCAGTTTTTTGCTTTATACTTATGTATTTTCTAGCCTTTTTCTAGCACTTTTCAGGAAGACTTTTAGTTATGGAAATGAGGGTTTAAAAATACTTTCCCTGTGAGCTCCTTGGAATACTGAATTCCCTGAGATGTACATTCTCCCTGTGAGGTTTTACCAGTGGATAAACTGAGACACGCCAAATGATTTATAAAATCATTTCAGTGCAGGATGTCTGACTTTCAGGCTTCAGTTCTAACCACAAGACCACACGATTAATCCTGAAGTTGTAAGCACTTTCTGGAGTCCCTGTTGAGAGTTTCTGTGGGAACTCCACAACTCCAGCCCTAACAACACAGCTCTATTTAGTTTCATTTCTGTCATTATGGTTCAGAAGACTCAGAGGTGACAGACTCTTGGTTGGGAAGCTTTTGTCTCAATTACTGCTGAGATGTAGTTGTTCTGGGCCTGGGGAATCCATTCATAGGGAGACCTCTTCATTTCTCAGTTCCTATAAGGTATCTTATGGGCTACGCCTCACCATTCCATTGAACAGGTAAACATACTCTTTGTCTACCCTATATATCAAACTTCATTTTGATTTTCCCATCAGTCAGCAGCAGACTGACTCCCTACTAACTCCATCTGGCAGTTTATGTTCCCAGTCTTTAGAAAGGAGTCTACTGTCTAGAAAGATCCATCCTCACGGTACCACAACCCAAGGCTCTGGTAGAGCAGAAGTGAGCCGCATTGTTCCTTTGCCTGCCATCATCTTCCACGTGTCCTTGCAGGACAAATCTGGAGGATATTGCTCCTTCTCTTATACTGTGTGAGTAGGAGGATCCAAATCAAACCAACATACAAGGCACTCTTGTAAATGTCACCTCATGTATATATATTAAAAACCTCACTCGAACATTTATTTGGCTTTTTCAACTCAACATTCACAGAAGAAAGGGAATAAACCTAATACGTAAGAAACCCTGTGCATTTTATGCAGGATTTTCATTTCCCAGGCTTTGCACCTCTTAAGAAGCAGCAGCGTAACCCATGTGAGACATTACTTCAGCCAGCCTACTACTGCTTGCATCATTCCCTTGAACTCATTCAGCAGCATCCTTCTTACATGCTCTTATCCTTATTCTGCCTCACCCCAAAACTGTATTTTTGAAAAAGTAATACAGAGACATATTTTTAGCTGCTGTGAATCACTGGAGTGCCCCAGGTCAAATTCACCAGCTGGTCTAACATGCTTTGTAGGCAAAGAGAATGTGGAGTTGGCTCATGCACCAGAAGAGCACTACAATCAGCAGTACTCAGTATCTGTCGTCTCTGCTCCCCCTCCAGGTCCCTCCTCAGCTTTTCTCTCTCTTTTCCCAGTCTTTCAAGCTGTTTGTTTCCTTGCCAAGATGATTTCCAGCCAAACATGCTTGCAGGGTGTAGGGGGAGTGTTACTTATCTGTAGTTACGATTTTTATATTATAAAGCAGTACTATATTTTTGTATTATAAAGCAGTATTATATTTTTGTATTATAGGCAGAACTTGCCTTGCAAACAGAAGAATCAGTGTCCGCAAAGAAACTGGTAAGAAACAGGAAGGTAATTGGGCACGGAGTCAGACCTCAGTAAAACCCTCTTTGCCTCTTGGACTGCTGTTTTGAAGTATTTTGCTGCCTGAAACTTTTGTTTAAAATGCATTGGCATGTCTTCCTCATGGATACATCTCTACACTCTTAAAGGTGTAAATGATCATAAGAGTCATTCTCCTCCTCCTCCTGTCCTGGGATGGAGGAGAGCATAAGTACTGTTGTTTCACTTTCATAAATGGAAGTCCAGCCTGGTCTGTGTTTTATCAAAAAGGAGGTTGAAGAAATGGTTGTGTGGGGTGTGTTTTCAGAAAGGCCATTTTGCTCACAGCAAGCCCTAGCAGAGAAACCTCTGGTTTCAAAAAGGTTTTTCTCAGAAGGTCTTTCAGGGCAGGCTGGATTTGTTTCTTGAGCAAAAGAACTCCTGAAATGCTGCTGACCATATTTTAGTTTTCTTCTTTCTGAGTTTTCAGACTTGAGCAAAGAATGGCACCTTTCAATGGCAAAACGTGTTAGGAAAAAAACTTTCAACCGGTTGTTACCTGTTAATTTATTATCACTCAGTCACAGTTCTTTTGTGTTCTTTTTATAGAGTCAGCCTTTATATGTCTGTCTGGTTGCTTGGACATCCAGTGGAGAGGACAGAGAAACACTGAACGAAACAATGCAGAATGAGAGGAACCGAGTTAATTGTTTTTTCTAATATAGGACATCACTGACACCACCAAGTAACTAATGTGGAACAATGTAATTCTGATGAGCACGGGTATTTAACCACACATATCTTAATGTTTATAAACATCTCTGAGTGCTTACAGACAAATCAGTGCAAACTAACTCAGGCTTTGCTGCTCTTAGACTTCCCAGTATAAGCTGACCTTGGGTGTGTGTCCTGCAGGGGAAATTAGTAATGGTGTAGTTACAACTCACTCTTTCCCTGCTGGTGTTCCTGCCACATCATAAGGGGTACTGCAAAGCACTACTGAAGTTGCTTGACCTGCAGGGTGATAAATATTCTCAGCCTAGGGCTAAGTCAAATAAAAACGGGGCACAGTTTACCTCCCCTGTAATGGCACAAAAGCCCAGTGTTTTTGGTAGTGGATTTCACTCCTGCAGAGGGTAGGTGCTGTGTGGGGAGAGGCAGAGGATGCCTTCTAGATGGCTTGTGCCATTGGGACAATGCACTGTGATACCTCAAGGTGCAATTTGCCCCGTGGATGTGTCTAACCAGTATCTGCCATGGTGCTGGGCTCTCTAGAAAATTTAGAAATAGATCAAGAAACTTTGTCCTGCAATGCGAGAACAATGAACCCCATTCTTGTGCCCCTTTCCCATCTTATTCCAATCTCCTTTTCCTGTTGGGGAAAATGAAAAGAAAAAACCCAACCCCAAACCCACCAATTTATTTATTCACTTCTCAATTCTGCCTCAGACTGTTTCTTAAAACCCCTTCTTTTGTGAGTTTAATCAGATGCTTGATAACAGAAAAAGCGTTGCTAACTAACCCAGGGTACAAAAAGCCCCTTCAGAGGAACACATGACCTCACCCAGGATTACTCTATCACATGAATTCAGACTCCACCGCACACCCAAAATAAATGTTAAGCTCCATTTGCAGTGAAGTGCTTCATTCACCTCCATTCGCAGGGCATATGCTTTGCCAATGTCTTCTTCAGTCACTGGGACTAAACGTGTATGGAAATACAGCACAAGAGGCAGATTTTCCTGGTCACAAATAGCCTGCTGTGCACTCAAAAGCTGCTGGCTGGATGGTGCCTTTGGGCCATTGCCCTCCTGGAACCAGCGAGCTCTGGCACAGGTTTGCAGTCGTGGAGCAAGCCTGGTTTTCACTCACAGCTCCTATTGTCTGTTGGTTTTGTTGGGTGCTGAGAGCCTTGGCAGCCAGGAGCTGCCTCTGGGAATGCTTGTGGGCTCACACACAGCACTCCCCAAAGTAACCCTTTGCCAGAAGGTGGCATGCAGCCCTCTAATACATACGAAGTGGCACTAATATATTGCCTCTGTGCTGTCAGGGTCTCTAGCACCTAATAATGGGCAGCATCAACATCCTTAAGATATCCTTTTTGTAGGCACTTTTCAGGGAGTGTGTGGATTTCTAGCCAGGTGCTTTGAAATCTCAGTCTGGGTGTAATAACAGCTTGTATGAAGAGGAAGGCGTGGAGAGCAGTGCAGCTTCCCACCCTGGCATGCTTTTGTTGGGTGAGGTATAGCAACAAAAACCGTAGGGTGCCCAAGAAAAGGCAGAAAAGACAGGAAAGGCTGATGAAGCTCTTTGAAGTAAAATAAACTACAAAGGCAAGATCCTGCCAAGTCGCAAGCTGGAGGCATATTTGGTATCAGCCACGTTATCCATAGGCGGGAGCCCACAAGCATGCTGGAGGGCAACACATCTGCAACTCAGGCTGAGATGTATCATTTGCTTCTAATTATGCACATTTAACAGTATATTACATGAGAGATTAAACACCCAGTTATGAGCATCGCCTGATTAATTCTGCATTGCACATCAATGCTCTCAGCAATTATCTTAATTCATTTTGAACTCGGATCATTTTATTAATTCTGGTGGTACCAAATATGGGTTGTTAAGAGCTTTTGATTCCTGTGTTTGGTAGGGGTCTCTTCCTGAGCCTGGTTGGCTCCATGTAACTTAACATAGTGCCGCACTGGACACTTTTCCTATAAACAACTGGGTTTAAACAGCCTTTAAACTCTGACACAGGCCAAGGGAAGCTGAGATGTTCTAGGATCCAGCAGATGCCATTTCCTTCAGGTCTGATCCTGTACATGTGAATTCTGTGTGACACTTGTGATACCTGTTGGTGGGAAAACTGATGTTGCAAACCCTATTTTTTTTTTTTTTGAGGTTTTCCAGTTGATATTTGTATTCCTTTTGAGGGTTCAAGCGTTTTGAATGTATCATGTAACAATACATACTGTGCCTTTACATTTCTTCAAGGGACAGAAGGCTGCTTATAGCGTGATGACCTGAATGTACAAGCTTGCGAAGTTTGCTGCAGGAAGCCACATGGAGGGGCTTGGTTTTTAATTTCCTCTGATGGTGGCTGGGCTCTGGAACAGCTCCAAAGGAAGCATTGAGTTTATTCTATAAATAATTGTGTAGGCACGGCCTTAACAAAAGTATCTTATACCTAGCAGCCCTAAACAGTATGGTAGTTGTTTCAGAGCAGCTCTGCTCTAGTCAGATGATTGTATAATTTCCAAAGGCATCTCACTTGTCCTTTCCACCATCAATCTTGTCTCCTGTCTATCTGTGGCCTATTTAGAAGATGGCTGTGATTAAAGCTTGTTAAGAACTGTAGCCACTTGGCCACTATTATTTAAAACAATTAGGGCTTCCTCTAATGTAGGTAGTATATAGAAGCATTAAGAGACAACCTCTAGCACAAAGTTAGGCAGAAAAATTGATGGCAGGGAAGGTCTTTATAGGGGGAAACTAAAGAATCTCTCTTGAGGAACAATTGGAAACATAAAAAGAATGAAGTAATTAAGTTCAGTTACTTGCATTTTGTTTAGGGTGCAAATCTCCCTATTAGAAATCAGGGTGGTAATTGTCTTGGCTAAAGTCATGCCAGAGATTAGGAATGATCCCAGCTCTCCCAGGTCCCAGCACAGTGTCATTTCCACACACCTGGCTCTTCTCTGAGGTCATTCTCCTTTGCTCTTGATGGACTCACAATAGCAGCAGCAGTGTGTTCAGGCAGAATTTCTTTACTTTTCTCCTTGCAGCCAGGTAACTACTAAGAAACATAAATCAAAAATGTCTTTAGGACTGTGAAACTGAAAGGCACCTCTTGGTTGTTGAGTTCAATATCCTGTCATTGCAGCCACCTCAAGCATAATCCGTTTGGCACTTCTGGTTAACTATTGCATGTGTTCAGCAGCCGTTTTCTCCTAGCTGACTTAATTTTTCCTTTAATTCATGAGATTCATGAAACACCCAAACTTACTGTTTCATTGGGAGAGGTCTGTTCTCGCTCTGAGATCCTGAACAAGGATAGACCTAGAGAGATTTGCCATGGGTAAGAGTACAAAACTTTCGAGACAAAGTCGTTTATAATGGAATAATTATGCTAATTTAACTCAAAATAGTCACTGTACTACAGAAGGTTTTGTCTCTCATGGGGCTCCTTTTTATGCTTATCATTCAGAATTTACCATAGCCCTTTCACATTTTTATGGATGTTGGCTTCAGTGGGTTATTTTTCCTTCTCCTTTTGTGGCACTGTCATGCTGATGGCTTTGAAATATGAGCCTTTGCTAAATTCTAAATTGTACACAAAGCAATTAATTAAAATTCTTTCCAAACAGCCTTGGTAAAGCTTTGCTATATTCAGTTTTTCAGCCAAGGTAGAATGGGCAGAGGTTAAAATGAAACCAGAAGGTTTTATTTAAAGATGATGTGCAGTAGAATCTTGTGAACCAGTAACCAGACATCTTCCCTGAAACAAAAACATCATCTAAGAGCTGAAGCCAAAAGTGATAAATTAGCTGGAGTGAAGAGTTCACCCTTAGCTGAGGGATGTTTAATGCAGGAACTCAGGGGCTAGATGGGGTAAAAAGTACCTATGTGTTTGTTTTAATTGCTGTTCTTTGAATCAATCTGAGGTATAAATGTCATTGCAATTCTAGTGATCACCAGGATGCTGTAGTATGGTAATCTATGGTAATCCGAAAGTTGTTTTGTGTTTATTGGTAATTCCAGCAGTGTGGGCAAGGCCCTCAGAATGTGTGATGGATACATTCTGCACATGAAAAACCTGATTTATGAGAGCTCAGAAATTAACTGTGCAAATCAGTGCCCGTCTCTGCATTTGGGTGCCCTTAGTTGTAAGTGCTCTCCCTCCCGCTAAGGGGGCTGATCTCAAACATGCAGGGCCAGCACTAGATGAAACACAGGTGGCTTCAGGGTGTATACAGAGCTCTGAGTTGTGAGTGCTTATCCACATCGAGCATACAGTGGCAGTTTGCCCTTAAATAAGAAGAGTTTAAGTGTTGAAGGCAGACTCATGAAAAGGACAGTATGGTATCAGGGTCTGGTGCTGTAAGGTGCTAAAACGCCTCTGAGAGGTGCTTGTGTTTGAACACCTCTGCATTCAAACACTGTGATGGGACTCAACAGAGATGATCAGCTTAATCAGTCTTGCAGTGGGTAGAAAACTTAGGTCCAAATGCAGAGGCTTCTAGGAGCTTGGGTGTCTCTATGATAGCTCTCTGTGTCTCAGTTTTCCATATTTAAAGTGGAGGAATGGCATTTGTCCATTATAATGACAAAATCCTCTTGGAGAAAAGGCTTTCTGCCACACCTACACCACACGTGGGTGTCATGGGGCCCTTCCTCTGGGGCTGTGGACATCACCAAATCCCTTCTGTAACAAGAAGGGATTTTAGTACCTGTACCAACTTGTATCTTTAGACATCACACTACTCTAGTTAAGCAAACATTGCTTAAAACTTCATTCCCAGTTGGTTCCTCCCTGCCTCTTTCTCCATGCATTTATTCCAGAGGGTACTTTCTCCCTCTTTTTCGCTGCTGTTGGGTATCCACAGACAGCAAGATCTTTTTTGGTTAATGCTTTTCTTTCCTTTTAGCTTCCAGCAAGAAGTTCAGTCAGCAAATCTGGAGCAGGGCAGGGTGGCAAAGGCCTTCAAATAAGTGCCTGTGCATTTTGATGGTTATTAAGTGGGGGTGTCACTGAGTCTGGATTCGTTGCTGTTTATGGGTTTTCCAGATGTGGGATTTCTTACATAGAAAACTGCAGAGTACATGCGGGATGCTTTTTCTTCGTCAACTGACCATAGAGTTAGAAACAAAGTTGTTTGAATATAGATTAGAGGTAAGCCTTCACAGTGAACTTGGAAGCTGGATGTAGTACAGCTTATCACACTGCATTTTAGCTGTTAGAAAGAGGGAATCGGGTTCTTTCTTTCTTCTTTGACAGTTACAACTCTCTTTTCCTCTCTTCATGAGGTCCATTAAAGACTATGAAGAAAAATTCTGAATTATGAGTATTTCCCTTTGGAGCTTCACATCCCAAGGTCCTGTTTGCATCTGTGATGTCTAAGTGGTGTTGAAAGAATCACACTGTGCACATGTTCTCTATGAACCTTGGGGAACACAATGCAGTTTTTGGAATTACTCTAGATTTGGCTGCCTTAAAACTCTTCTCCTTAGGATGAATACAATGTAAACAGAGAAGAAGAAACCAAAAAATAGCAACAAGTTGGCTTTGATTATTTCTGCTGGAAAGATTCAGTGCTGATGGTTTAGGAGTGTTATGAATTTTTGCTCTCCACTGTGATTTAATCTAGTTTGACCTACACTGAGCATCCCTGCTGTTTCCTTTTCCCTGTTGGAATTGGGAATGGAAAGAAAATGATTTTCTGCAGTTACAATTGTATGGAAACAGCAGCGAAAGATGAAGAGGTCAGAACTGTTTGTGTTTTTGCTTGCCATGTCAAAACTTTCACACTCCCTCAGTCTTATTGAGAGCATTTCCATTTACTTCAGTCTTAATCCGTTTGTGTTTGAGAAGATGCCTGGAGCCTCGAGAGTCGCATGCTCTTGGCAAATCTGCATTAGCACTTTTGGCTGCATCTTTTGAAAAGCCTTGTAAAAATGCACTCTGACAGACAGTTTCATTTTAGTAATCCTCTGTAAAAGCACCGCTTGTATTCCCTGTGGAAAATGCACATGCTCTCCATGTCTGCTCCAGGACAGAGCACATTCCTGACATCTTTTGTCTGTATGGCAATAGATAAAGAGAAGAGCACCATGATGCCAGTGCCCACACAAGTGTGTTGCTGGGTACCATGGTCTTGAGGGAGCAGATGACCAGGTCATGCCTTGGTGTGAATTCTTGAACCGTGAAGTTTCTTCACTTAACAGATCACACAAAACTCTCCTGGGATTAGCAATTCACCAACCCTAAAATGCCCCTTTCTGTGGTTCCTGTAGAGGGCTGTGGCTCTCAGCCCTCTCTCTGGCAGTACCTGCTGCTTTAACGCAGATTTGAACTGGAGGTGCTTGAATCCAATAGATGCTGACAGTAGTTGATCCCCTCCTGTAACATTGGAAGTACCTGATTAGAGAGGAATTGTTTCCTTTTTTATTTCCTGTTTTTCTTTCTCTGCCTTTTTAAAGTCTAATTTCCAAGTCATGGCATGTATGGGGTGTCTGAGCAACTCCCATCAGCCTTCTGCCTGCTTTAAGAAGGACAGCTGAGATACTTTTTAGCACCTCCATTGCTCCATTGCTGCAATCTGCTTTGATTAAAATCGCAGGGTTCTTATCTGCATATTTATCACTCCACATACCCACAAATCATCTCACAGCGCTGCCACTCCTGAATTTGCAACAGAGACTCGAGTGATTCACTAGGAAATTGAACTGTGCAAGTATTAATTTAGTTTCTCACACCTGCTGCTTTACAACAAATGTGTCTTGGGGCGGGGGGGGGGATATATTCTTATATTACCTTTGCTCAGTATTCCCCAGGAGTCAGGATTCCTGGGGGTTTTCAAGATGGATTGAAAATTTCCTATTAAGAAACACATTTCTAATTTAATGGAAATGTCCTGAAAAAGTTCTGATGTCTTGGGGTGGGAGGTGATGTCTAAACAAAAAAAAATAACTGTAATACTTTTTCAGCTTTTGACAGCCAGACCGTGATGAGCATTCAGGTCCTTGGATGAAAGGGCTGCAACAGAAGTGAAAATGATTCCTTTCCTTTGTGCTATTGACAGGCTAGCTTATTTCCATCATATAGCACCAAGAGCATTAGTAGCTAGTGATCAGGGACTTAACAGGGTTTTTCTAGAAACAGTCTCTTTTTTTTTCTCTTTGGAGAAGTGTTTCTACAAAAGAAGGAAAATGTTTGTTCTCCTGATTCTCTTTCTGCATCAGCTGGTGCTGCATAGAATTAGAATTAGCTTCTTAAGTGATAGTCTCTCATTCTTGTAGTAGGCCAGAAGACTCTAAAGTGAATAGTTACATGCTGTGAGCCAGTCAAGGTGGAGGAGTAGTGAGGATACAACAGTTCAGGCTGTGGCTAGGATGAAAAAATATGGATTATCTTCAGACTCTTCTGACTTGAACTGAACTCTCCTTGCAAAGATCCCAAACTTTCAACACCACTGCTGCCACGGTGGCTGAGTCATTGCCAGATGCCCTCTTCCCCTGTCACAGTGATACAGAAAGCACATGTGTCAGAGAGAGGGACTGACATCTCTATCCTGGGCACCTAGACCAGTTGTTTCAGATACATCACTCATGAAGTTAAGGTGCTGTAAGGAAGATCTTCCACAATTAAACAAACAAAAAGTGTTCTTAGGATGATAGCTGGTGCATCCAGTGTTAGTGGTCCAAGGTTTCATTACTCAGCCTGTACTTGCACAAGCTGTACTCAGGTTCTACTCAGATGGGTAAGGCTACCTAAGTGTTCTTGGAAACAAAGATAATGCACAGCAGACCTCAGATGACTCCAGGTGATATACCCTTGGATCTGTTTTTTGTCTGGTGCCGGCATGCAAGTCAGTAAGTGAGAGGACTGCAAAATGCAATCACTGCTGGTTAAGGAAATTAAAGACGTGAGAGACCATAGCACCTTCTGTTATCATTTATATAGTAACAGGGATCATACAGGAGCAAGAGAGAAGTAAAAGATAACTCTTGCCCAGTGAGGGTGATGGTTGTGGGAAGATGCCAGCGATCAGACTGGGAGAACATGAGCTCTAGACTTTATTGTTTTGCATGACAAGAAGAATATTTTGCAGATCAACCACCCAATCACTGCAAGATTTTTGGAGCAGTCATGTTGTAGTCAGGACAGCAGGGAGGCACAGTCCATTAAGATGAGTAATATTCTGTATTATACAAACTGCTTGTCAAAACTGGACACATTCTGAGTCATACAAGGTTCCTAATGTACCTGAGAGATATGGTACAAACATCACCCCTCTCCTTTTGTATGCATTACAGCAAGGTCAAACTCATGATAAGTGTCATCTTTTGCAAACTCCTGCTGCAAGACTTTTAGGTGCTTGTAAAGAGTCCCAGAGCTGATTCTGCAAAGCAGATATTGAGAGGATGTCTCCAATTAGCATGTTTAAAATACAACCTCCATGAACCATTCTGAAGGAAAGTAGATGAAGGAACAGTTGCTGTGGCTTCCATTTTTCTCTCTAACAGCCTCTCCTGGGTGGTCCCTTGTGGTCTGAACTGTTGTTTAGATACATTTGAGGAATGGAGTTGGAGAGAAGGATGTCACCTTTGCTCTTCCAGCCAAAAATATGGCTAATGTCTAAAATAATTGAATGAAGGTGTCTCATGTTGTAGATCTCAGATCTAGGAATGGAGCTCAGCTAGTCAGACAGGTCCTTAGCAGATCAGATGAGAATCTGATCTGGTTTATCTCAGGTATCACACTAGGTCAAAACACAGAGGTCAGATCAAATACTGGGGAATGCTTCTTCATAAATTTCAGCCACGGTACATTAAGTCTTCTAGTATCATCTGTAGGCTGAGAGGTTTGGCTGACTCTAACACAATGAGTTTCCAGTAGAAGTAATGGTGTTCATATTCCTTTCACCAATAGCGAAGGCAACAGTGACAGCAGCTCTTGTCAGAAGTAGGTTTTTCGTTTTGCTGGCATACTAACAAAACGACAGTTTGTACTGTCATGAAATGATGTGTAAACTCCCACCAGTCAGCAGAAAAACTACAATCAATTTTCTTGGTTTGGTCAAGGTCCAAGTTCTTGTAGGCTGGGATATTTAAAAAAGCCATAAGGAAATCGATGCTCGACTTCCACTAAAATTCAGTGAGAATTAGATGCAGACCTGCTTCCAGTTTGTTCCATTTTCCCTTGGTGGTGCATCTGTCAAGCAGCCTGTCCCCTAAATAACTACTTGAGGATTAGGCACTGATTTTAGCTATGTGACCTTGTCTCAGAGTAAGAAGTGGATAGCACATGGGATCTCATTGCATGGACAGCAGTGAGCAAACCTCATGTGGGAGTTCTCGAGAGTAAAATCCCACTTCAGATACTGTCCTGAATGTATTTCATGAACTTGCAACCCAATCTAGGGGTTGGTCTAAGTCACAGGTAAGATCTGGACTGTGTCTGTCTCTGTTATTCTTCATCAGTGACCTTGTGATTTCTTCTGGTGAAGACGGGGTTCTTGCAGACTACTTGATCAAATATGGTGTTAGAAATGGCTTAAAGCTGAATGTTTTTCCATGGCAAGAAAAAACCTCCACTGCTGCTTGTTTACTTCTGATTTATTCCCCAATAAAAAGGGGTGAAGTCCACTTTTTATGAGCTCAGCATTGTCTAAAAAAGCATTAACTTCAGTAAAGTGTCTGATGTATTATTGTCATCCTTCCACGAAGGCAGCTGGGGTAGCATGGGAAAATATTACCTCTGTGCTTTGGGGGAAGCAGAAGGGTGGAAGAAGCTGGTTTCTCATCTGAAAAATTAATTATCATCAAAAGAGTGTTGTTTGGAGAACAAAAGTTTTCTATGTTACTGGCATATCACTAACTTACAACTAGTGAAAGCACAGTCAGTGAGCTAACCGCTGAATGAAGCTGTTCTGGGAGTATAAGGGGAAACAAATGCTAAGGTGACATTTATAAGGTGTGCTTGTTTAGTCAGTCCATTTGCTATTTCTGGTTCTCTACCTGCTGAAGGGTTGACCCTGAACACAAGTCAATAGCTGTCCTTCAGCTCCCCTGGTTCGTATTTGAAAGGAACAGATACAGACTGAGGAGGAAGAGGAAGTATTGTAGTTAAGTGGAAAGAATGAGTTTCAGGAAGAGCTACTACAGTGCAGCCAGGTGCTTGTAACCTTAAGCAAACTATAGCTAATAGCTAATAACTAATAAATAAATAGCTAATAGCTAATAACTATAGCTAATAGCTGATGAAATATCAGACAGTGGGAAATACTGCCAAGTGAAAAGGTTGCTAAAAGGTGTTTTTACACCTGTATTGTTGTAAAGCTTCCTCTCTTGAAGGACTTAGATAATCAAAAGATTTCTTGTCCTCCTCCTCTCCCTTTTTTATGTATGTGTACACACTGCTGTTTCTTATAGTCTATCTCCTGTGCTGGAGTCTCCTGTTGTGTCTCACTACTTCTATGCTAAAATACTGGTAGCTATGATACAAGCACTGACTGTAGACCCTTCAACCAGCAGTGTTCTCCAGAGAACTCCATTTATCAACATGCTGTAGACAAATCATCAGTATAGTGAAACTTGCTACTGGGCTACAAGCCCTGGAGCTCAGATTCCCAAGAAACTGGAGTAATTTAAAGCATATGGAAAAGGGCTGCAGTGAGCTTTTAGGGTTGATATAACTTTTGACAATGTCTTGAACTTCTTTTGCGATCCAGCTTTCAATAACCTTCAAGCAGTGAACTAAGGAGTGAAGGAAATACAGACTTTTAATGTAATATACCTGAATTATGACAGAACACATTTATTTTACCTACCTCTGTCTGAAAATAGTTATTTTCAGTCGAGATGAGACTCAGCAAGCTTCCATGCCCTAGCCTTCTGCTTGAGGAAGCTAAACCTTCCGTTTTACACTATACTTGCTCTAAATTGGAAATAACAGTAGCTTCCTTTCAGATTCATGTCTTGTGGCGTTTAGTTCACAAGCACACTGAGATCCTGGAAAACAGGGTAATGTCTGTTGTTATATATGAGAGCAAGCTCAGCAGCTCAGGTGAGGTGAGATGGTACATTGAGTAGCACCCCAGTCAGGACACCAACACACATTCAGTGTCGTAGGCCTTTCAGTGCAGGGTGTAACTGTGGTTCATCCCTTATACTGCTCCTTCTTCTAGGGAACAAGTCTGCCAGGAAAGGAAAGGATATCCAACTTGGTTTGAACTGGCTCTCCAATTCCTGCTCCCGAATACAAAGGCCAAACGTATATAACACTCCATCAGCTTTGAAAAGGACCTAAACACCGCAATGGGACTCCCCACCCAGGTTTTAGCCTGTGCGATTTTGGCTTTGCTCTATCAGCATGTCAGTGGTGGGCTCATCAAGAGAATTATCCGGCAGAAACGGGAGACTGGGCTAAATGTGACCTTGCCAGAGGATAATCAGCCTGTGGTTTTTAACCACGTCTACAACATTAAGTTGCCTGTTGGCTCCCTTTGCTCTGTGGACCTGGATGGAGCGAGTGGTGATGCAGACCTGAAGGCGGAAATTGAGCCCGTCAAGAATTACGAGGAGCACACAGTGAATGAGGAGAACCAGATTGTCTTCACACACCGGATTAACATTCCCCGCCGAGCCTGCGGCTGTGCAGCTGCCCCAGACATTAAGGATCTGCTGAGCAGACTCGAGGAGCTGGAGGGGCTGGTATCCTCCTTACGAGAGCAGTGTGCCAGCGGGGCTGGATGCTGTCCCAATTCCCAGGCAGTAGAAGGTAAAGCAGACTGGGGGGAGCTGCTCTTGGGGAAATTCTTGTGCTGGCTGTGGGTCTTGTTTAGAGTAGATACCCAAATCTGTTTCAAGAATGAGCAAAAGTCAACCTGTTGAACTTGAAACATAATCAAAATCAGGAATGTATTTGGCCAGCTTGCAAGATCCATTCATTCACAGTTTTGCTGGTTTATGAATCTGTGGGTCAGAAGTCTGCCTGGGCTGCTTTGTAGCTGTGGCATTGAGCATGTACAGTACTTGGGCATGGTGACAATGTGTTGGAGTTGAGATTAAAACTCATGCAGTTCAAGCTCTTGGCTCCACATTTTGTCCCCTTGAGTAAGCTGCCAAGGTAACTGGTCTCGTTTCCAAGTTTTCTTTAAGAGAGACTGATAAAAATACAGCTGGACATAAGGCAATAGACAAGCCCAAGTAGTCAGGGAAGGGGGGAAAAAGGTAAGGGCTTGGTCATACAAGAGAGAAAAGTGGGTCTTCTCAGTATTAATTTGTCCCTCCGAGCACAGAGCTGGTCTCACAGCTGATGATACAATTGCTGCCTGGCTTTTTATGTTTGGGAGTGAGTTGGGGAATAATGATTCATGGTGCAAGCCCTAATGAAGCAGTCAGGAAAGCTGCTCAGCCAGTGGAAGAGGGATTTGGAGAAGGGCAGAGGAATCCAGCATCCTCATTTAACCAAGCAGTTGGCAGGGGCTCTTCCCTGGCATCAGTGTGAATTAAAGCACCCCATGTAAAGTGAATCTCACTGGAAAAAGAAGGATTTATTGTCATTTAGAAGCTTTGGTGATACTGGAAATTATATCTTGTACAGAGCTAGGAGCATTAGGCCACTTTCAGGTGGTCTGTGCCACACTGGCGTAGTGCATCCCAGAGAGAAGGGGAGTAATTGGTTTTCTGGATCATTGGTACAGGTCGCCTGGACACAACACCCTATTGCAGTGGACACGGCAACTACAGCATTGAGATCTGCGGCTGCGTTTGTGAGCCTGGCTGGAAAGGTCCCAACTGCTCTGAACCAGCCTGTCCACACAACTGCTTCAACCAGGGCCTCTGCGTCCAGGGCAGATGCATCTGCAACGAAGGCTTCACGGGTGAGGACTGCAGCCAGGTCTCCTGCCCGGCCGACTGTAACGACCAAGGCAAGTGCATCGATGGCGTTTGTGTGTGCTTTGAGGGGTACACAGGCACAGACTGCAGCGAAGAGCTCTGCTCCCAGGGGTGCAGTGTGCACGGGAGGTGCGTGAACGGGCGATGCGTGTGCCACGAGGGCTTCGCGGGCGATGACTGCAGTGAGCCCCTCTGCCCCAACAACTGCCACAACCGCGGGCGCTGTGTGGATAACGAATGCGTCTGCGATGAGGGTTACACCGGTGAGGACTGCAGTGAGCTCATCTGCCCCAACGACTGCTTCGACCGCGGGCGCTGTGTCAATGGGACCTGCTTCTGCGAGGAGGGCTTCACCGGGGAGGACTGCGGCGAGCTGACCTGCCCCAACAACTGCAACGGCAACGGGCGCTGCGAGAACGGGCTGTGCGTCTGCTATGAGGGCTTCGTGGGGGATGACTGCAGCGAGAAGAGGTGTCCCAACGACTGCCACAACCGCGGGCGCTGCGTCAACGGGCGCTGTGTGTGCCATGAGGGGTACCTGGGTGAGGACTGCGGTGAGCTGCGGTGTCCCAACGACTGTCACAACCGCGGGCGCTGCGTCAACGGGCAGTGCGTGTGCAACGAAGGGTTCATTGGGGAGGACTGCGGCGAGCTGCGGTGTCCCAACGACTGCAACAACCGCGGGCGCTGCATCAACGGGCAGTGTGTGTGCCATGAAGGGTTCATTGGGGAGGATTGTGGCCAGCTGAGGTGCCCCAACGACTGCCACAAACGAGGTCTCTGTGTCAATGGGCAGTGTGTGTGTGATGAAGGGTACACAGGGGAGGACTGCGGGGAGCTGCGGTGCCCCGAGGACTGCCACAACCGTGGACGCTGCGTGGAGGGGCGCTGTGAGTGTGACAATGGCTTCACAGGGGAGGACTGCGGCGAGCTGTCCTGCCCCAATGACTGCCACCAGCGCGGGCGCTGCATCAATGGGCGCTGCGTGTGCCACGAGGGCTTCAGGGGGGAGGACTGCCGAGAACAGTCCTGCCCCAAGGACTGCAGCAACGTGGGCCGCTGCATCGACGGACGGTGTGTCTGTGAAGATGGTTACATGGGGGATGACTGCTCCGATGGTAGGTTGCAATGTCTCTTTTGAACTGCTTCCCCATGGTAATTCCCTGTGCCCTTCCAGCAGCTTTGGAAGCTCTGTGAACCTTTTACATGTAGCCCAGCACTGTTGCCACTCTTATTTATCATCACCCAGACAGCTGAATTGGAGAAGTAACAACAACAGTAGCAAGATTTTGACCTCCCTAACCTTTCAGGGCTATATAGTCTAGAGCTTACTGGTGATTTTTAGTGGTCAGCAAGCCAGCAGGCTGACAACTGTGATGCAGTTTGCTCCCTCACAATGCCACTGGAGCCAGCACTGGTTGGGATTTGTCACCATGACCTTTCAGTTCCTCATAGCACCTCTTGATGCTTAAAAACCAAAATGCATCTGAAAGAAATTGTTCTAGATGTGGAGAAAAGGAAGATGCCTCCAGGGTCATCTTACTAGGAATTCAGCAGGATTAGTCAAAAGGATATGGGCCTAATTTTGACTAAAGAATAAGGCTTTGCAGGAAAGAGATAATATAGACAATGGATGCCAGTGAAAAAGGAGCCTGGATATCAAACATTTCTTGTAGCCAGGTTCTGGTTCCCAGTCTCATGCTGGATGGATAAGAAAGGGGTTTGGATTTATAATGCCATCACTACTGTAGGCAGCTGAAAATGAAACACACAGCCCTGACAACACTAACAGACCCACTCCAGGGGCTCAGTGGCCTTGTTCTGAAGACAGATCTCTGAGCTGGAGCCCTGGTGGAGGCAGAGGGTGTAGTTAGTGGAGACTGGGCACACATGGGAAATAATGTTGTCCCATCCGAGTGAGACAACTATCATAATGGAACTGCCAGATGGTGCAAATATTGCAGTTCAGGCTTTCAGGATTATCACAGGGGCCTTGGCTACCTCTCATTTTGGCCAGATAGATCTTTATAACTAAAGTAAATCTTGATTTTATATATATATATAATATATATATATGTGTGTGTGTGTGAATGTTAGACCTGATAAAAGCTTAGAGTAAAATCATGGAATCAGCTGGAGTGGAAACTTAGCTGTGAAGCCACATGCTTAGTTTCCCAATACCACTGACTTTATGGAAATTGATAGAAAATTTTGGCAGCTAGATAATGACAGGCATTATGCTATAAATGAGATTGTTTTCTTTAGTAGAGCCCAGGGGAGAAATTTTAGAACTAAGATCTTTGTAGAGTAATCAAAGAGTACTTTGGGGTTGGGAACATTATAAAAGACAATGAATACCCTTGAAAAGAAATCCTCATTTTTCATCTCCTCCTTCTGGAAGACTCCTAAGCCACATTTTGTGCTCTTGCACTTGCAATTTACAAAAATAATAATGTTTAATTTTACTTTGGAAAATCCATGCAAACCCCAGGACTTACAGCTATAAAACCATGTGCTGCTGGCAGTTGAATTGAATGTCTGAATCCCTAGGGACCCAGCTATAGTCTTGTGCAGTAGCTATGAGAGGAGGAGCTGGAACACAGTCAGCCATAGGCTGTGTGCAAGTGTGAACGTAGAAATTGGCCTTTTGGAAATGTCTGTAGTCTTCACCAGCTGAACATTCCTTTCTTCAAGCAGCTAATTTGTGGGACATGGCTTCCTCATTCCCTGTTTGTTAGATGATTCTTACAAACTGCTCCTGGGAAAATGGGGAACTGGGTAAGTCATTATTTTCTGAGCCTTGAAAACTTCTTACACGTTTGTTTTGGGTTTTCCCCTCCTTAGTGTCTCCTCCAACTGAGCTGACTGTGACAGACGTAACAGATAAAACCGTCAATCTGGAATGGAAGCATGAGAATGTTGTCAATGAGTACCTCATCACCTATGTCCCTACTGGCAGTGGTGGCTTAGACATGCAGTTCACTGTGCCAGGAAACCAGACAGCTGCCACTATTCACGAGCTGGAGCCGGGTGTGGAATACTTTATCCGTGTCTTTGCAATCCTTAAAAACAAGAAGAGCATTCCAGTCAGTGCCAGGGTAGCAACATGTGAGTTTTACACTCCCTGTCTTCTTTCTTTTGTCTATAATGTAGTATGTATTGATTTGCATCCCTTTGGAGGGGGGGGGGTATTATTTCTTTTGTATTTTCCATTTTCAATTCATCTTCTGCTCTGGACAAAGCCAGCTTTCTTCACTTTCATTTTCTATTATTTTCCAGTACCAATGACTGCATTCAAAGTTACAGCTCTCTCACTCTTCCACTCTCTGCGGTTCCTCCCAATGAATATCAGGGGGTCTTTGTAAATTAAGACCTTTGGCTCCTTCATAATTAGCTCCATTTTAAAATCTGGTAATGCTTCCTTTAAAACCAGGAAAATGTAACAGTGTATAAGAGGAATGTGAAATCACTTGATTCAAACTGTTTTGGCTGAAATTGAGATTTTATTTGTTTTGTATCTTCTGTGTGGTTTACCACAACTTACTTTCTATCTGCCTGTCCATTCATTTGTTGTTCATCTTCCTTTTTGTATTGTGCACATCACAGTCATAGCTAAACACCCCAGCCTCAAAAGATGCTCTTTGACTTCTGTCACTATGCTCATTCCTAGAGACCTGGGACAGGATTCATGTCACCTGTCTTTTAATGTCCATACTAGGCTTCCTTCAGGAGGGCAGAAAAAGAGTTTTTTTAGGGCAAAATTCATTTTACTCTGACATCTAAACCAGGTCAGAGGAGTGTCTCTCCAAAGACAGAACAACTGGCTGTGAAGAGGGTTTAAACATCTCAGATGCAGATAAATAGGAGGCAGATATTTATAGTGGTGGAAAGATGTCCCCCTCCCAGGGTCCTCTTTGAGAGACCTTGTCACCAGGTAATGATATCCTTCTATTGTCACAGATCTGCCTGCTCCAGAGGGTCTCAAATTCAAGTCTGTTAGAGAAACATCCGTCCAGGTGGAGTGGGATCCTCTAAACTTCTCATTTGACGGCTGGGAGCTGGTCTTCCGTAATATGGTAAGGGAGCATATGGTAAGAGGCCATATGCAAGTGGAAGAGCCTGGATTTTTTATGTTAATACTAACTGAGTGTTCCATGTGTTACAGAAAAAGGATGATAATGGAGATATAACCAGCAGCTTGAAAAGGCCAGAGACATCTTATATGCAGCCAGGTTTGGCACCAGGACAACAGTATAATGTGTCTCTTCATATAGTGAAAAACAATACCAGGGGACCAGGACTATCCAAAGTGATAACGACAAGTAAGCACAACCTGTACTTGGTGTAGGGTCACCAATAAAACAGCTGCTGTTTGGTGTAGGGAGCTTTTAAACAAAGAGAATGCCAAGTTCTCTATACTGTAAATCAATAGGGGGAAAAGAAGTAGTAGTGGAGCTGCTAATGAAGGATACATGAAAAGAAATTAATTCCTTTCCAAATTACCTGTTTGAAGAGGAAATGAATTATTTTTTAGCTAGAAGGTAGCAAGGAGCATTTTTATTCTATTTCCCATTGTACATCAACAGAAAATAGAATTTCTTTCATCCTAGTATTATTTGCATGAAGAAATTGGTTAAAGGAGAATCTGTATTGTGCAGGGGGAGAACCTCTTAGGGTTCCTGCTTGTCTTTGCTTGGCAGCTTCTGATGTTAATGAATTTTGATGAATCTGCTTCTGATGAATTGACTCCATTTTGCATTTTCTTCTGCAGCTATGGAAAGCGAAGTGAGAAAGTAGATGAAGATAAGCTTCAGTTGGTAGAAGCCACTCATTTTAATTTTGAATCATAAATTGAAAGCACAAGAATGTGTATGATTCTTATGGCAAGATTTCTTTAAAAACCACTTTTCTCTCTTTTTGTAACAGAGCTTGATGCCCCTAGCCAGATCGAGGCAAAAGATGTCACAGACACCACAGCTCTTATCACATGGTCCAAACCTTTGGCTGAAATTGAAGGCATAGAGCTCACTTATGGCCCCAAAGATATTCCAGGGGACAGGACAACCATTGACCTCTCTGAAGATGAAAACCAATATTCTATTGGAAACCTGAGGCCACACACAGAGTACGAAGTGACGCTCATCTCTCGTCGAGGGGACATGGAAAGCGATCCCGTGAAAGAAGTCTTTGTCACAGGTAAGAGGCTTGGATGCCAATTCCAACCTCTGGGAAGGTAATGCAATCACCATCAGTCTTCCTGTGCTGTTTGTGTTGTGTTGCTTGAGTTGATGAGTTACTTCATCAACACAGAATCAGCAGTACTATTATAGAGGTACATGAAAGTAGAGAATGTTTTTCTGTGCCTTATATACCCTACTGGCTCAACAAAATATACTCAAGTATCTAAATGTATTTTGAAAATGAGAATTATGCTATTAAGTCTCTTAAAAGCTTTTGCTCATCATATGCTGAATCTCCACTTCAGGAAACAAATATCCTCTAGGTTACTTATCTTCTATGGTTTCTATTCCATCTAAGACCTTATTTCTGTTTGTCTAAAGCATAACAGACTAGCAGAAAACTGCTTTGTTTTCATACTGCAGTTCTTCAAATGTTTTCTGTCATGTTTTTTATAAATTTACTTTGCTCTTTAGTGACCCTGAGAATGCTTTATGAAAGTGTGAGTCCTTTAGCATGTCATCAAGGTCTGATGCATTAAGGGAGCTGAGTAAATGGTACATAGGAAATAACTTCCCTTTTCATCCTGAAATGTAATTGTTCATCCAGAGCAGGATTTGAGCCTACTATAGGTGTGAACAGCAAAAGCCCATTGAACTTCTGTATAATATTCACCTTTTCTTTTAAGCCTTAGAGCTCCTTTCAGCTATGAATGCAAGATAATTACTGAACAGAAATCTAGACATGATCAGCAGCCTTGATCCTTTTGAAAGCTGATGTATTTATAGAGGAAGAGTAGTATTTTCATCCAAACGTGTTTTTCCACAAGCCTATTTTGTAAAGAAAATAATTGCTAAAGTTGAAATTGTTATTTTTGTCTTAGGAGATAAAAGTTTAATTTCTTCCACTGATCTTTTCTCCACAGCCAGTGAGCTCTCCACTTCGCGGTAAAAGAAATTGCTTGATGTAGTTAAGAACATAGATTTATCATGTGAGAGGACACTTAACTTCAGCTTGGTGGATCATTCCACCCTCTAAAAAGTACTGTTATAAGAGACTTCTGTCGTAAGAGAATTATTCCTATGTATTTATTTATTGGTTTATTGATTACAGACTTGGATGCTCCAAAAAACCTGAAGCGAGTGTCGCAGACAGACAGTAGCATTACTTTGGAGTGGAAGAACAGCCATGCAAATATTGATAACTACCGCATTAAGTTTGCTCCCATCTCCGGTGGGGACCATGCTGAGATCACAGTGCCAAAGGGCAACCAAGCAACAACCAGAGCTACACTCACAGGTAGGAGAATGGTGAGCTAGTCATCAATGTCATGCCGCTGCCATCACCGAGGGCACAGTAATGTAGCACAAAAGTACCCTTTTGGTCACTATACAGAAGAGGTACAAGCAGAGGTTGTGCATTTTGAGTATAGGCAAATATCACATGGATGTCTATGTGCTTTTCTTTGGCAAAAGTACCTGTACTGCAAGCTCTTGAAAATAGAAGCTATGTCTGATTATGCATTTGCACAGTGTCCAAAATGTGATCTCAGTCATAATCTTTATATTTAAGCATGTACATGGAAAAGGATTTATTAACATCAGGTCAGCTGGAGGGTCAACTGGAACCTCAATTCTCTGCATGCACAGGAAAGCATATATCTTAACTTGCATACATTCAGGCTTCTTTGTTTAAACAAATGCCTATAAGCATATTCTGTGGACAGAAACTCATGCTCCTATTTCTCTTCACTTAGGGTTGAGGCCTGGAACTGAATATGGCATTGGTGTGACAGCAGTGAGACAGGACAGGGAAAGCGCTCCTGCTACTATTAATGCTGGCACTGGTGAGTAACTTGATCCCCTTTTGCTCTGGAGGAAGCAGCAAATCAAGTGGATAAGCCTCTGAGCTGTTGCTAGACAGCCAGTATAGATGCTAATCTGTCAACTCTGCTTTTTTAACCTGTAGATCTTGATAACCCCAAGGACTTGGAAGTCAGTGACCCCACTGAAACCACCTTATCCCTTCGCTGGAGAAGACCAGTGGCCAAGTTTGATCACTATCGCCTCATTTTTGTTAACCCCTCTGGAAAGAAGAGTGAAGTGGAGATCCCCGTGGACAGCACCTCTTTTATCCTGCGAGGGTTGGATGCAGGGACAGAATACACCATCAGCCTGGTGGCGGAGAAAGGCAGACACAAAAGCAAACCCACAACTGTCAAGGGTTCTACTGGTGAGTGACAGCTTTTGATGAGTGCCGTGCACCAGGTCATTGGGCAATGACTAGCCCAAGTCTTCACCTCATTTTGTAAGCCATGCCTGGACAACTGCTTAGAAACATCAACTGCCTACAGAGCAGACTTAGCTCTGTCTAACATGATAGGCTTAACTGAGGGATAGCTGTGCATTTCCCTGCCTACCATGTCTAGCTCCATATTCTCAATGATTTCTTGCTTAACCTTTGAGAAGACTTGCAAAGAACACAGCTCTTTGTCCTGCATGAAATGCAGATCTCATCCTTTGTTTTAAATGAGGCTGTTCTTTGTGTATTATGTCTTGTAACTTGTTTTGTTTTCTACAGCCAAAACCAAAAAGGAAGAGCAACCAGAATGTATTTAACATTACTTGTTTCTGCCTAATGAATTCTCTTCACAGCATGCCTCCACTCATCACGCTTCAGCAGGGTCAACAGGGCTCTGATGCTGCCTTTTTTTTCAGTTTTGTCATCCAAAAGCTAGAAGGGCCTCCAAATCTGGTCACAGTCACCACTTCCATGGAGACCACGACTGTTACGTTTGTCTACAGAGAAAGGGGGCATTTCTGTCATCTTCATTTGTACAAACCACTCCGAATAACCATTATCAGTGGATTACTTACCACACAAGGTTTTATTCTTTGTGAGCCATTTTAACCCAAAGTTTGTTGCACACAGAATTGTATCTTGGTACAGAGCATAAATAAGTCTTGAATTTTTACAGGCATTCAGGCTAAATTCTGTGAGGCAAAGCCTGAAGTGCTGTGAGCAGAGACAGTGAAATCAGAATCAGCTGACAATTCCTGTCCTTAGCACTGATCAAAGGGTTTCTCTTTTTCTCCCCAAAGACCATCTATGAGGTAAACATGTGACAGAAGTTATGGATTTTACAAATTAATAACAGTTTAACAAATCAAAACTGGTTTCATATTCAGTGGTGGTGTCCATCCAAGCACAACCTCTGAGTGCTTTACAGATTTCACTGTAGTTTACAGATTTTTCTGTAGTTTATGCTATGATGCAAACTACAGAAAACCAGCAGTACTGAATTACTAGTTTGATGCAAGGCCTGTGTCCAGTGTTGGGAAATAACAGGAAGCCTTGAGGTATGCACATACAAATGGAAGCCGAAGGTTTATGTGGCAAGAGTGAGCTGACTTTGATTCTTCCCAAGTTACCAGATGCTTCCCTATCTGTCTGAAGACTGAGTGGTCTCAAAAGGAGTATGTATAGATGCTGAAACGGCAGAAACAACACGTTGTGGAATTTCACAGCCTGGCCTTTTCAGCACCAGCTTCCCAAGTCTCACAAGGTAGCTTCTTTTTCCTGATTTAGAGCTCTTATAAATCCATTCATCGGGCAGGGTATCTGTTTTACACCTTTACTCAGAGCAGACGGTAGAATTCTTTGTAGTGGGCTCTTTAGAAGCATCAGCAGTAGTTAACAGAGCCTGTCTCTATGACCTTCCTCCTGTGTAGGAATGGACAAATCCAAACACATGGGCATGGGGAGGCAGAAACGCTCTATAAGCCTGTGGGGTGTAAGAGACGAGGTCTTTCCTTCAGTTTACTTTTTTATCCACCCTCAATACCATACTCTTTATCTGTGTTCCCAGTACCTGGGAGGTCCTGAAGTCTTCAGGCTAAGCCAAACAAACTTGGTTTGCCCTCTCTTGCAGAGCTATGGGGGCTCTCACGTCCATTGCACTGCTGGGGTAAATACTTGGAGCAACAAGGGAGACAGAGGAATGATTGAAGTGGAAAATGCCAGTAGCACAGCTAGAACTGGACTAGCTCTTCTCAGAGGGTGGGGGAGGCAGTCCTGCTGTTTGGAGGGGCATGTGCCACCCCTGCTGAACAAGGGGGCCAGGGACTGCAGAATGGGTGAGAGCTTTTCTTCTCAAAGTTTCCTTTGCTTCTCCACGTTGCCAGTTTTTCATCTTACTTTCTTCCCAACCTCTTGATCAGAGTCAGGCATCCCTGCCAGCTGCTGTTCAGGAGCCTCTCACATGGTATTATTTATTTGTATAGTGGATTTTCTATTGCTGAGGGTAAAGCTTTTTTCAGCCCCAGGGCTGAAGATCTTCTGTCAGTACCTTCTCTCCCTTCTTGCATTCTTCTTACTATCTTTTTTTTGTATATCAACTCCCCACACAGAGCTGAAATGTTCAGAGCTCATGAACAAGGAACGTGTCCCAAAACCTTCCATAGTATAGGATGACAGCTTTCTGATGTTTCTGTCTCTTCTTATAGATGAAATGCAGCTCAAGTGACAAAGGTTTTTGCAACTGATGTCAACAATTCTGTATTCAAGGGATGAAAGGGATTATAAAGTGAACAGTTTGCTAAGGGTCATTTTATTGTACTGAAAAGGGAAGACTGAATATTTCACACTGCCATTTGCTTGTCTGTTTCTTCATGGCTTTATATAGGCAAAGCCAAATGCAGTCAATGACTCCTTACCCAGAGGAGCTTCCTGGCTCTGGGAGCTTTCATGCTCCAGAGGCCTCAGGGATGCAAGAGGATGCTCTGAGGGACCTTGTGGTCTCAAGGATGACTGACCACAGCTTTAGTGTCTCCTGGTATGCAAATACAGGAGTCACAGTAGTTCTGTGGTGGAATACAAGGATGTGCCATTGGCAGCTGAGCCCCCTGCAGAAACCTCCCTGCCCAGAGAATCCCTAAGTGCTGTGATTGATGGCCTCCAAGCTAAAACTTCCTATAAAATCAAGGTGTATGGACTGGTTGGAGAACAGCGCTCTTCTCTGGAAGGTGTGGCTACAACAGATACCTCCTTTCTGTTATTAACAAAGGTGTCACAAACTAGGGTACTACCTGTTTGTTAGAGGTCCCACCCAGCATCGCACTAAGGTTTTGGTTTAGAACTGTTTCTGAAATCAAAGAACATGAGCCATTTTACTAGTTGGAGGGACCGTTCTGGCAGCATGTCTTGAGGATGTTTCATCAGATTAATAACTAATTTGTAGGGTGAGCATGTAATCCTGCTCTGAGGAAGCTGAGCAGCCAGAGTCCAGCTTTGTTCTTGCTCTGGTTTGGAACCCTGCCTGCATAGCACAATAGTCCTGGAGGAGGATGGATGGTAACACATCAGCCACGAGAGGCCTGTGGAAATAAATGAGTGGACATTAGAGAAACCAAGCGCCAACCTCGAATTCCTCTGCTGAAGGACCCAGATTGTGCAGCAACTGCTGATGAATCGTGGTTGTGATACTGTCTTGCATCTGGAAGTGAGTTGCAATAGGAGCATGGCTCAGAGAAGTATCTTTTCCATTCTGTTGAATGTTTTTAAGATAATTTATGCTTTTACCAAAGACTGTTGTCTGCACTGTGCTTCAGTTCCCTCTTCCTCTCCTGGCTTCTACTTATCTTATATTGCTCCACCCATTTTTATGCAAACTCAAACATTAGGAAGAATGATTAGGTGAGGCAGTTCAATGGGAAACTGCCGTGCTGGTGACTGGCAAACTGAGTTTGCCAGTAAAGATTGTCCATTTATTCAGCTGATTCCTCTGCTGAAAATACCTGGAACCTGACTTCAGTAGGAGCTGCTGTAGCATTTCTGGCTTATTACTCACTGCAATGTTTTCTTTATGAAGTTCAGAGGGGCAGAGGCACTCTAAGCCCAGTTTAATCAGCTGCTTGGCAGAGGGGAAAGCTATTTAGCCAGAGAGATCTGAAAAGAACCAAAAAACCTTGATAAACCATCATATCTTACAGTGTGCTTGAGCTTATGAAAGACTCTGCAATGAAACCGGTTCACAGCTCCTCTTGGCAAATAATATAAAATCCAAAGAGCAAGAAATAATACAGAATACTGTATTATGAATACTGAATCCCAAGGAACTGGGGAAATGTCCTGGCAGGACATTAGCATTCTTTTTAGTAAAATTGCCAGTGAAGCATTGCGGTGGAATTCCTCAAAAGGCTATCAACAGCAGTATAGATGTATTTAGGCCATGTTCGGCTTGGAGATTTTACAAAGAGAATTAAACTAAGAAGTATTGCAGTCTGAGAAAGAGCATATGTTTGTTGTCCATTCAGTTTCCCCTCTACATTGCTTTCAGCTCTTTGGCATCAACTTTCATTCATCTTGCCACCACGAATCACTCTATCTGGTTGTCATCCACCCACCTAGGGCTCCTAGAGCTCTCTTCTCTCCATATATTCCCCTGGTTGCCAAGTCAAGTGTTTGAACTCCATTGGTCTTATCCTACAGTTCAATGGTTTTCCAGATTTTCTGTTATCTGTTATAGTATTCCATGTGCTAAACAATGAACACTGATACTGCCTGTGGTATCAGAGAATTTCCTATGTATTCCTATAATTTTCATTTTCCTATCTGTTGTTTGTACAAAAAGCCACATATTCCTCTATTACACGTGAACTTTATGTGGCTTATATGAGTGTTAATACATGTGTGTAGAGGGTAGACCACTCTCATCCACAAATTCATTTGTGGAGTCATTAAACCCAAGGTAGTATTCAGAATTAGGTCTGAAAAATAGTCAGAGGTAATGTAGTTACATATAATTTGATATGCTCCATGAGACAGGCTGTGCATGGCAACCTGCCATGTAGTTGGCAAAGTTGGCAGAATAAAATTAATCCACTTGTGACAGCGAACTTCAGAATTAAAGTGTCATTTAGGTAGTTGGTACCTCAGTTTTGGTATAATACAGTTGAACAGCTGCTGTATTTTCCATTCACATTAGAGTAACCAAGTTCTTGTGTGGTTATACTACAACTGGATCTGGGATAATGTCAGGAGGATGGTCTAGTAAAATGAGGGAAAATGGGGAGCCAGTTTTGACTCTCATTACACAGAGTTTTCTGATAGATCTTCAGTTTATCAGGAGTGTAATGTCAGCCTTTTATTTTTCTTTTCTATTTCTCTTGTATTCTTTGATGTTTTCCTTTTGTTTCCAAATCAGGGTGCATGCCAGTTTCCTAGTGGGACCATCCAGAGCATGAAGCTGTACCTGTACCAAGTACTGCTGCCCTGTCCTCCCCACTGGTCTGTTCACTCTACCTATGCATGTCTTCTGCAGAAACACTCCACAGTAAAGCCCAGCTACCACTGTGCATGTCAAGTAGACAGCCTCAAGGTTGAACAAGTACCAATTGCTTGATGCTTGATGGTTTTTAGCCTGTTCCCAGAATAGAAAAGAGCTGGTTGACATCTAATTGTGCACAAGCAGCTGAGAGTCCCAGGTGGCTAATGGTTCCTCACTGCATGTCTTCCTACTTCACTACATAAGCACAGTAACCCTGGTGCAGTCAGTTCTGACAGCTGTTTTACTGAGGAAGAAGGAATTATGCTAGTGGTTATATTGCAGGTAAGCTGGGGCGATGGTTTTTCAAGTTACAGCATAGAAAGGGCCTGTTTCAGACTCTGTGCTGAGGTAATTTAAAGCAGGCCCTCACCTAAGTCAAGAATATCAATGATATATGTAAACATAAATCACTGTTTGCCTCACCTGCTTCTGCTCACCTTCCTGGAGGTGAGCAGAAAACAACGTTTTTACATCTGCATTTGACCTGAGAGTATGTTTTCAAGGTAACATTTCTGCATTTACATTGACATACATTTTTAATTGATTTTTCTCCTCTGAAAACTTCTTTTTTTTCTGATACATGTGTGAATTTGGAGGCAGATATTGAATCCTGAGTATGTATTTGTGCTGATTTGATTGATGATGGAAGATGACTTGCTCTCTCTTAATTGAATGCAAGTGGAGCATGTAAGCAAGGAAGTCACTGAGGTGTGAAATGATGTGGTTTGCCACTAATGAGGAGATAATTCTGCATGTCAGAGAAATCACCTGCCTCTTGCCTTGCAGCTGTGATCAGGAGCACATTCTCTGTCACCTCCACGCTACTCAGATTCTCAGAATCTGACTGTGCTCCAGGATGCGTTCACAGATCATTCAGTATGTTGAAGGCCAAGTCTTTTTCCCTTCCATTCTTTTTGATCTCCTTAAAGAAAGATTGTTCAAGCTCTTTCTGTCCTAGTTTTTAGGTAAGGATGTGTGTCCCCCTCCGTTTTATGAAAATCCTATATATATCCATATGAATCACTCCTCCAAGCCTGTTTTTGCTTGGGTAGGATAAGATTTAGCATGCTTCTGCTGTGGCCGATTTCTCAGTCTGGACTTGGATCTGTTTGCAGTATTTGGCATGCATTCCACTTATGTTTTATATCAGAAGTAGTAACTTATGTGCTGTAGTAAAGATAAAAGGCATGTTCAAGAGATTTAGGGTTCAAATCCTCACCAGTGTGAATTAGCAAAGTTCTTTGGAGGTAACCAGAGTGTACTGATTTACATCAAGTGAGGGTGTGCCTGTTTCTCTGCTGGGACCCTTTCAGCTCACTGTAAAATGGTTGTTGCTCTGGATCTCCTAGTTAGTGTTGTCGCATGAGGATCACACTGTGCTTGGTGCTGCTACCTTTCCTTGTGGCTTGGATTCAGTCCCCAAAAAAGACAAACCCATCTGTGTTCTTAGAGCTCTTTAATGCAAAGCACACAAACTGTTTGTAGTGGATATTAGCTGGCTTTTGGTGTATTTGGGAGTTTATTATCAGGAAGTTCTAACTTGTAATTTACCTGTGTTTAACACTTCTAGTCACAACACCTGGAGGATCAATCAGTGAAGCACCATTTAATCCCACCAGTCCTGCACCTAAAGAGATAAGCTATTTAACAAACCCCAGCACTGATTTTCATGCTCTGCTTCTGGTGCCCACTGACTTTCCCATCTCAGAAGCCGCTGGTGCTCTTCATGACCTTAACATAACACACAAGGCTTTCAGTAGTCTCACCCTGTCTTGGGCAGCACAGGATGAGGTCTGGATCAGTTCTTTATCACTCTGAAAGACCTGCCCAGTTTAAATAGAACACAGGAAATCTTTTTGCTGAAAAACCATTGTGAAACAGAATTTACCAATCTCAGCACAAGCACACAAAACCAGATTATCCTCCATGGAAGCACTCAGAGTCAGCTCTCTTGGTCCCTGGAAGCCCTAGCTACTACAGGTATTTTCTATGGATTCGTTAGCCATATGTTTCTTTTCTGCTTTGAAATGCAGAACTTCATTTCGTACTGCTGTCCCACTGCAGAAATGCTGGGCTTTGTGAGTGATGCATCCTTCCTTAGTTGTTCTTTTCTTTCTTCCTTTTGCACGGGATAAATGTCTTATTGCTGTGGAATGAGAGCCTTGAGTGGTGCAGCACGGAAAATGCCTTTTATGCTTTTAAGGCGATGTAGCATCAATTCTCTCTTTCAAATTTCATGTAAAGAGATGTTGATGCATCTGCTATTTTCAAGGCACATGAAAATAGCAAGAGGCTGCAGGTTATCTGCATTGTGGTTCAAGCACAAGAAAGATTGCAAGGATGTTGTGGATTGCAGCATTGGCATGGAAGTGGTGATGTCAGAGAAAAAAAAAGACTGTAACGCATTGGGAGTATTCCTTTTATGTTTTATCCCTGTTACATAAATCTCATGAGGAAACAGGCCTATAGCAGCAAGGCTCACTTCGATAATAATCAAAGTGCCAGTGAGTAAGGTCATATTTGGAGAACCTAGCTGGAGCTTAATAACTTTACCTGCCCATCGTCAAACCCAAATTCACAGCATGAGATAAAATATGTACATAGAAACGCACAGATTATTTCACACATACTGCAAGGCTAGAGCACCTAATTTCTCAATGGTTGGTTCTCTCTTTTTTTCTTGTTTAAGCAAGAAACATCATCCCTTGATATTATTTACCATGAAACAGTTATTGTTTCATCATCTATATTGGATGCTTTATGTATGAGGCATTTGGAGTTTTCCAACAGTCCAAGTTGGTGCATGATCTTGTATGAGAATCTCTTGTTCCCTAAAAAGCATGATGGGGTTGTGTGCACTTCCATTGCAGACACGCATGAGAAAGGAACGGGACTCTGCATCTTGGAGATGAATGAAGCTGAGCACTCGTCAGAGTAATCTGAATTGCTTTTAAGCTGTGATGATTACTGCATTACTTATTATAATCAAGCTTTTACTTTTCATTTGAAGGCAATGTGTTTGCTTGATTTGTTTCTGTTGCCACCAAAAGATCATTATTTCTGATACAATTCTTTTCTGTCCTGCTTTCTCTTTTTCAGCTCAAGGGTGCTATTTCAACAGGATTCATCTTTTACCCCAATGAGTCTAATTTCTGTTCCTGATAAAGCAAACCAGCTCTGAATTCATGCTTTTATTTTTTTGGTAGAATATCACTGTTATTTCATGAAAAAATTATTCTTTCCAACAGGATGGGAAAAGCTCATAAAAACTTTTGTGTTCCTGAGTAGCTATTTACAATAGCAATTTATTATACATTAGCGAATCTCACTGCAGATAACTGACTGTGATCTGTGAGTGCTCCACCTCTGAAAATACAACCTCAGCTACATATATAAGGCTATGCAGCAGTCATACAATAAGCACTCTTTTTTTACAGGGGGGTAGTGATGTTGCTGAGTCTAAATTTCACTTATTCCAGGGCCACTTTATCTTCTGCCCTAGAATAGGCATGAAGCTTAACGCTGCAGTTTACAATTGACAAATCAGATCCATTTCCCTTCATGCATCATCTTATAAATTGTTAGGCGTTCAGATTGGGATGATTCAGATGGATTTTGTTCTTGTTATAATGCTGATGTGTCAAAAGTACAAATAAATAAGTGCTAAAATATCAGTAAAAACAAAGGCCAATGCTAGATCGTATAGGAAGTTTTTCCATGCAGAAAAATCCAGGTGTTACTCTGTCATTTTCCTGTATGACCACTAATTTGAAGGAACCAGTTGTATTTTCAAACAGAGGACTTTCTATTCTTGCTGAGAAAATGACCTCAACTTTCAGCTTTAACAGCATCAGAGTTAGTTCTGATGGTTGCCAGCTTCCTCTGCCACCCTTGTGGTGGCTTATGAGAATGGTCATTTCTATGAATGCAGATTTCAGTTTTAGGTTAATATCAGTAACACTGAAAATCCAAAGCACCCTGTCCCAGGAAGGTTTTGTGGACAGAATACTGTAATAAAAGGAAGACAAATCCATTAAACAAAAGATATGCAGACTTGGAAGAATTTTCCCCTTCTTTATATTTTTGGATTGGAAATAGTTTGGAAGAGTAGATAACGTCCTTCATGCGGACACAACTAAAATCATAAACACCTGAATTCCAACTGCTAAACTCGGTGTCTTCCTACCCTTACAACTGGGTGCAGTATTCACTTCATAATGACAAACACTGTGTTGTTACTAGTGCAGTACAGTAGTTACAGTAATACTTACTGATCTCATAGTGAGTTGTAATTAATGTTGGCAAGCCACTTGCAGCTGTAAGGTGGTCTAAAAGCTGCTTTCTGTAAGCAGTCTTTCAGCATTAATGTGGTTATTATTCATTATTACAGTTCTTTTCTTACAGTTCTGTTGTGCCATGCCTCTGAAGAGATTTTACAAGTTATCTGAGGCAGCTGAGAATGTAAATGTGTGTGTGCGGGTGCATCTTTGTGTCACTGATTATAAGTGACATTCTTTAACGTGGAACAGCATTAAATAATATGTCATCACCAGCAGTCTGTAATGTGAGTAACTGATTGACTCTCTGTCCTTATTCAGAGGAGGAACCTGAGCTTGGAAAATTGTCAGTATCAGAGACTGGCTGGGATGGTTTCCAGCTCACCTGGACAGCAGATGACGGGGCATATGAGAACTTTATCATTCAGGTGCAGGAGTCTGAGAATCCCGAAGAAACCCAGAATATCACAGTCCCAGGCGGACTGCGCTTTATGAATGTCACGGGCCTCAAGGCTAACACACCTTATAATATCACGCTTCACGGTGTGATTCGAGGCTACAGGACCAAACCCCTTTCTGTTGAAACCATGACAGGTATCTTTTCAAGTCACTCACCCAGCCTGGTGGTTCCCTTTCTTTGCAGACAGGAATGGGAGCCAGAGCTATTGCAACTGCTTGGCAAAGCTTGCTCGCTTTGCATGGGGAGCACTGAACTCATTAAAGCTTGGCTGAACATCTCTGGCATGGAAATGTCTCTTGGTCAGACTTTCCAATAAGAGTCTCAGTGCCCCCATGGAGCCTTTCACTTTTAGGACTGCTTTCCCCCCCACACCTCTGAATGCCTTGTTTTGTTCCCTTTACTTGCTTTTTGCTGGTTGACACTAACAGCAAACCCCAACTCACTGTTGTACATGCTTGCAAAAGCCCAGGTTGCCTTTTTAAAATTACAAAAATCCATTCATTATAGCCTAGAGAATTAAAACCGAAGATCAGGTCTAGTTTTTACCCTTTGGAAGCTACCTGTGAAATGATGCACTAGTTTCCATGTAAAGACAAACTTTGGTGCATAGTTTGTGCATCTAACTCAATGCAAGGCCAGACACCTTCTGTATGTTCTTATATAGAAAAGAACACAAATTAAGTCCTACCAAGAGCAGCGGCACATAATAAGCTGTATAAGGTTGTTAAACAACCTGGTTGGTCTGAAAAAGATACAATGCAAGAAGACCAACTTCAGCAGAAGTGCCTTGGCATAAAACTGACCTGAAGGAAGGAAGGTAAGCCCCACGTTATGGTTGCCCCACGTAAGGTTGCATGGAACTAATCATAAGCCACAAAAATCATTTTCTGGCTGATACTGTGAAAGATGTCAGTTTGAAATGAGAGCTTATCTTGAGCTTTGCGAGGGGTAAATACGTACCTCTGTCTATCCTGTATGGCTCAGTGGCTCTTCCTTCAAATAATTTTTGTTGGACAATATCTGATGCCTTTGGGCTTCCTTACAGACCTGTGCAGCCTCCTGTGATTCTGAGATAGCCTGAGCTGGCTCATATTTGATTTCCCCCAGCACAGAAGGGGATAAAAGTACACAATAAGAACTAAACAGAGTTAAAACAGTAGAGCTTGTTTCAATAATGCTTTAAGCAGCCTGGCTTAGGTAGAAACATGTCTGGCACAAGGCACTCCCCTTGGGCTGTGTCCTGCTGCAGAAGTCCTGTGCTTCGAGAGTCCTGAGTGTGAGCTGGTAGCAGACTGCCCATTGAAAACTGACAAATGTGGCTAGACAAAGGAGGCTGTACAGGGACAAACAAGAAAACAGACATCATGGGTGTCCTGCCTAGCTATGCAATGTGCTCTGCTCTTATTAACTTCATAAAAGCAGCAGAAGATGCCCTGCTGATGTTTTCCCTTCCCTTTCTGGGTCATGCTCAGCACCCGGCTTTTCAAAACTGTCCCTTCTGGGGATTTCTAATTGTCAGAAATTTTGGAGTCTTCCTGTAACATCCGAGGGATGTCTGCAGAAAGGAAGGAACCCCAAGGCAGCAATCACTGTTCTGCATTTTGGCCCCAGCTCCAAAACTTCATGCCAGCTTTCATAGGCTTAAGCTAAGAGGGAAAATAAGAAAGCAAACAAAACACAACCTTTCCCTTTGGATAAAGAAAGAGCTCTAGGTTTAGCTTCTAAAACTGGAAGCTGACTTTTCCAAATGCCCTGGGGGCATTCACAAAAGTTCTGCATCTGCTTTCATGCTCGGACCTCGAAAACACATGACTGCTCCTGGAGGAAAAGGGAAATAGCCATAGCTATTTCCTTATTTAACATGTTGAGATGCTTTTTGATTTCTTCCCCTTAGTAACTGTCTGCTTGTAGCAAGCTTTTACCCAAACCCTCTTCTCCAGCGGCAGCTGGGAGTGCTGCCAGCATGAGCAGAGAGTACAGTGTTTCTGAGCACGAGGAGGTCCAGGGCTGTTCCTTTCTGACCTGTGTTGTTTCCCTTCTCAGGAGCGCACCCAGAAGTTGGTGAGCTAACAGTTTCCGACATTACTCCTGAAAGCTTCAACCTTTCCTGGACAACCGCCCATGGGGACTTCGACGTCTTTACGATTGAAATTATTGATTCTAACAGGTTGCTGGAGCCCATGGAGCTCAACATCTCAGGCAACTCAAGGACTGCTCATATCTCGGGGCTTTCCCCCAGCACTGATTTTATTGTCTACCTCTATGGGATCTCTCATGATTTCCGCACACAGGCAATAAGTGCTGCAGCTACAACAGGTATACAAAACTACCTCAATGCTAACTCTCCTTTCTTCTAACTCTTCCTTACAGGTTGTGCCCCTTTCCCTGCCCTCAACTACCCCATCAGCCTACCCATTATCAAATCCTCTACCTCACTGTTTGAAACCTTCTAAGGAAGACCTGCTGGAGACATTTTGAACTGTGAATGTTAATCCACTACCCCATCCAGCGAAGTCAGTCTATCACATTATGATGCAATTTCATCAACACAATAGGTTTGCTCTTGTTTAAACATTCAGGCTGGGGCAACCTCTGCCACGGCAAAATACATTTCCCAAGAGCCAAGTGGGAGATGATGCATTGTGTTAGCCTTGTATCATGTGTTTGCGTCTGTCACCCACATACAGGAGACACTGTTCCTCTCAGATAAGCTGATTTCTAGATACAGCTTTTATCCTGATTCTTTAAATAGACTTCAGGCACATTTCCGTCTGTGGCGGCAGAATCCTATAAGGTAGATGCATTGCCTGAATTCAGCCTCAGAATTCAGGTTGCATTGGGTGAGAGATTGAAAGAGCTCATTTGTCTTGATGTTGGTGAAAGAAACAGGAAGGCATTTAGCTTCTTGGCACATTGCACATCTTCAGGTTTTACAGTTGGCAGTTTTTCTAGAAAAGATGGGGAAGTCAAACGTTCAATGTGCTCTAGGTAGTAAGAGTATGAAAGTGGAAGGAGAGGAGTAGACTACAGAAACAGAAGGTGCATTCTCATAGTAGGCAGATAATAGTTCATGTTGTGATCATTTAAGTTTTGCCTGCTCCTATGACAGTTTTTCCTAAGATCATGTCAATTTATCATAACAATGGATGAATGTGGCCCGTGACATTTAGCAGAATAGCAAATTTCAGTGATCAGATAATACAGAATTGCAGTTTCCAGCATCAGCGATGGGTTTACATGGGCAGGGCTGCCGGGGTAATGGCATGAACAACATTGAGAAACACAAAGCTAGATGATCTTTGTGACCCATGGCTCATGTGTATTCAGACTTCTATATTACTTTATTTTCTTGCTTTGGGTTTTAATGATTGCAATACATTTCCATTTGTTTTTCTTTCCATAGTAGAGGAACTTCTCCTTAGCAAACTCAGTGTATCAAATGCTACCTCAGACAGCATGTCACTGACGTGGGAAGCGCAGGACAATGCCTTTGACCATTTTATTCTAGAAGTCAGAAACTCTGACTTCCCTTTGGACTCCCTGGTGCACACAGTGCCAGGGGCCTCCCGGCGCTATGTAGTCACCAACCTCAAAGCTGCCACTAATTACACTGTCCAACTCCATGGTGTAATTGATGGGCAAGGTGGTCAGACCTTGACAGCACTGGCAACCACAGGTATTTCACCTTCCAGGTTTGCTTTTTGCTCTTCTTTCTTTTGCTGTCCACCGAACTGCTCTAAAACATGGCTCCAACTCATCGTCCTGCCTTTGGTAAATTGTAGGGAGATCACTATGAGGGGAAGCTGAAAATGCTGGGCTTGAGGGTGCTTGGAAAAAGATCTCAGACAATGGAAAAGGCTGAAGAAGTGCCCCCAGCATTAAGGGAGCCAGTAGTAAACCATGATTGGTTTCTTTATATATACACTTACTTGCAAGTTCTGTGTATATATAATTGACTTGCTCCAGAAGGTCAATGTTTTTCAGAGTATCTTTGCACTTGATCTGGTAAAAAGTTCTTGCTCATCCCATCCTCACATGCTTTGTTGTGGGTGGGAAGCCTTTGTGTCTTTATCAGCCTGGAGAGGCACCTGCATGCCACTTTTGTTCTTCATTCTTAAACCCAAATGTCTTCCATGACATTTGCGTCTCTTGTTGGAGTTTCATGCAGCATGCTAAATGACCAACCAGAACTGCATGGAGTGGTCTGATGTTCTGATGTTCTTCTCTGCCTGGTATTTTCATGTGTTCCCAGCAGAGAGCAGGGCTCAAGAAGCAGCTTCACCCTTTTGATGGTCAGTCCACCACTGTCACTTGCATTGCTGCCTTTGAGTCTCTATGACCTGTTTCACTGGATGTCAGAGCTTTTCCTGTGGTGGCGGTGATTCCAGGATGGCAGGAGATCACTAGGACTTGCCTTTTGCATGTAGTGTTCTTTGGAGTCTGGGTGTCTTGATGTTAACGTGCCTGACGGGATGTAAGCAGCATGTGAAGGAATGTGGCCATTTCAAGATGAGATTGGAAAGGACTGGTTTACCCTCTCTGACCTGCATGCAGGGCTGATGGCTCCATGCTTGGTTTCATGGGGTTTTACACCCAAGCCTGTTTGCTTTGGGGGTATTTTCTCATCTCCTCCCCTGTCTTCAGAAGTACCATGCTTACATGGTGACATCCTCACTGTCAGCCATGAAGGCATTGATGGTCACTGGTTGATAGCATGATGACAGCATGTGTCCTTAACTGGGGCCACTTGGATTCACCTGTTCCTAGTCAATCCCAGAGAAGAAGGTGGACTGTTTGAAAGTCTTGCAATGAGGGATGGGAGTAAAAGTTGGAACATCTCGCAGCAGTTCATGTTTTAGTTAAGAAAAGGATTTCATTCTGTCACTGTTCTCTCTGTCAGTGGGATACAGCTTTCTCACTTTTCTCCCAGCATGAATCACTTGCATCATTATTTTCCTGTATCTCACTGCATTTCCCAAGGTGTTCTTGGTTCATACTCGATTGGCAACAGGAAAAAGAGAAAATCAGCCCAGAGAGCAGACATGGGATTCTCTGACCCCTGACTGCTGGGTTGTGTTTGTGCTCTCTCTGGGCTTTAATGAATCTTTAATGATTTTATGCTGAATGGAATAGCTTTAAAACAGGATGGGCAAGGAGCTCTCCCCCTACTATAGCCTGAAGGCCAAGTTTGTCTCCTGGCAGGGGGAATATGTGATTCTGAACCTCCTATAGCAGACAAAGAGAGTCTTTGCTTCTTAAGGAAGTGCTCTGACCACTGAACAGTCAGGAAGGAGAGCAACAGCAGTGTGGTGGAGTTATTTTTGGTCAGTCTGTTAGATATTCTCTGATTGTGCCTAATCAGAGGATGAGGAACACCTTATCTGTGGAGTCCAGGGAGGTTTTGGCCTGAGATTAGTGCTGAGATAATAAGTTAGGATTAAAACTCCTCATAAACTTCAGGGTCCAAATAGAAAATGCATCTACAGCTCCAGGCAACAGAAATGCTAAACAGAAGCTGAACTGGGATTTCAAGATGTCTGGTTTGGACTCACCTAATTCCTGCCTGAATCCTACTTTATCTACTTTGGAATTGTTGTGGGTTTGTATTCCCATCAAATTCCCAATGTGAAGTTCCTGCAATTCCTATGGTTTTACCATTTTACCATAGGACCATATACTGCTGGTGCTTCTGTAAATCAGGCCCACATTTCATTAGGAAAATGGAGTTTATTTAAGAAAATGCAATGAAAAAAATCAAAGTCAGCACTAATTTCAGTGGCTTCTTTCCAAAACCTTACAAAACAGCTCTTGCAATGCTCCTTTTTTTAATTCTTCAACCACTGCAAAACAGAGCTGATACATTCAGCCTTAGCTTTAAGCTTCTATAGATCCCCAGTGCTATCCCCCAGCCCCGCGGAGTAACGCTGTGTCTTCACCTATGTTCCTTTCTCCTTCAGAGGCTGAGCCACAGCTGGGCACACTCACCCTCACAAACGTTACCCCCGACAGCTTCAACCTCTCATGGACCACGAGAGATGGGCCTTTTGCCAAGTTTGTTATACACATTAGAGATTCCTATGCAGCACATGAACCCCAGGAGCTCACGGTGTCAGGAGGTGCTCGCAGCGCTCACATCTCAGGCCTGCTAGATTACACTGGCTATGACATTAATATTAAGGGGACCACCAGTGCAGGTGTTCACACAGAGCCCCTCACTGCTTTTGTTATGACAGGTACCTGCTTAAAGGTTTGGAGTCTATTCATTGGCTCATAAAAATAGATATTCCAGCATGGATAAAAAGAAAGGCTCTCTACAGCACTGAATATCTTGTCCAGCAACAATGGTTTTGTTTGCAAACTTATGCAAGGATGGGTCAGACCAGTCATGTTGACCTTAAAAGAGATATCCAGTAGGAATACAAGTTTAAAGAGGTTTAAGAGCCTTCTGGAGTCATAGAACCATAGAATCATGGAATGGTTTGGGCTGGAAAGGACCTTAAGATCATCTAGTTCCAACCCCCTGCCATTTCTAATAACCTATTCCCATGTCTAATAATCTTGAATGCCTGAAGTTTGAGGGGGCAGTTTACCTAATAATGCAGCATTTGCATCTAAAGAATCCAGAGGGGTCTGGATTTTAGAACAGCTCCTGCCCTGTGATGTTATAGAATCACAGAATGCTTTGAGTTGGAAAGGACCTTCAGGTCATCCAGTTCCAACCCCCTGCCACAGGCAGGGATGCCTCACGCTAGGCTGTGTTGCCCAAGGCTCTGTTCAACCTGGGCTTGAACACTGCCAGGGATGGAGCATTCACAGCTTCCTTGAGCAGCCTGCGCCAGGGCCTCACCAACCTCACAGTAAAGAACTTCTTCCTTATCTCCAACCTGAACTTCCCCTGTTTCAGTTTGACCCCATCACCCCTAATCCTATCACTACAGTCCCTGATGAAGAGTCTCTCCCCAGCATCCTTGTCACCTCAATACACCCTTTATGTCTGAATATTTTGGTCAGATTTGAGTGGGATTGTCTGTACATTACATGCCTCCTAGATGACCAAATAAATGCCACAGAATTCATCTCCTATATGTATTATGTGGCCAGTATGTGCTACTAAGGCTTGTCACAGACACATGGATGGGACGCCCTAAATAGGATTAATGGAGAAACTGAGGCCTTATTCACCTCTCTTCACTAACATGCAGTGGAAACACCAGTTACAGCAGCTTTTCGTGGCTTCCTGTGAAAGGCAATATCCATGGTCATTTTCCTTAAGGCAAATGGTTGTTTTACACCAGCTCCAATCTGCTCCCTCCTGGCAGTCAGTCACATAGCCAGAAGTGAGCAACTACTTTCAACCCCCTGCTCTTTTGCTCCACCAGAGCCCAAATGCTTCCTTCCTGAAAATAAACCATGGACACTGGTATTTGGAGAGGAAGCTTCCCACAGCTAGGTAAACAGCAGAAGGATGTGCCAGCAGTTCACATAAATCTGCAGGGCTTAGTGTGTTGGTGTCACTCAACACCTATCCCAGGAAAGTAATTTCAGCTCACTATTTGTTTACCCACCCTCCCAAAGACCTAACCAAAATGTGAATCTTTGGGACTGCTTGATTAGAAGTAAGTAAGCTGCACAAATGACTCCAAATTGAGTAAATTTGAGCTGAATCTCTGGCACCCAAATGTGTAAACATCAAAACATAAGGACTTCCAAATTATAAAGCTTCAGGAGGGAATTTTCATACCAAGTTCTAACAGAGCATCGATTTCAGCTGTTATGAAATGTCAAAACCAAACCCAAAACCCTTTCCCAGAGAAAGTTCAGTGTTTAACCAACTGGTATTTTCTTAAGTGAGTGAGATGTGAATGATTGGAAGATGGGATGAGTTTAGCTCCTGCGCCAATGCATCAAGGTTTGATTAATAATGTAGAGAAATACTAGTAATGCCTTGGATTCAGGATCATGACCAGGGCTTAGCAGAACCAGTTGATCTTCCTATCTATCTGACTTGTCAGATTTTGAGTGAGCATTTGGCCTCTTTATTTAACTTTATGGGAAAGTTTTGAGGAGCTGATCCCCAGCTTTGACAAACGTCATGCTGATGGGAAACACAAGAACACAGCTCACTGGAATTTCTTGAAGTTGTCAACAATCCACACTAGCAGCTGCCTGTGAAGCTCTTTGGACACATTAGCTCTGTTCTGCCATCGTTAGCCCCTGCCCTTAGCCAGTGCAAACTGGCTTCTCTCCCATCCCCAGCAAAACCCAAAACATTTAGTGCTTGCACTGGCTATGACCCTGACTGATTAATGTCCTGCTTCTGGCAACTCTGACCCCTCCACCACTGAAATGAAAAGCTGGAGATATTCATGTGAAGTAGAGAGATAAAGAAGCAAAATACAGGAACCACAAATGCCAAAGTTGAGGCTTTGTCCCTAAAACACCAATGGTAGAGACAAGTGGAAGGAAATGACAGCTTTATGCATAGCATTTCTAAGCCAGTTTTGGTTATAACTGTCTTGCAGTGCATGTGTAACAGGAAAAATGGGCTAATACAGTGAGCTTGGAAGGAATTTCAGTAGAGCTTGTGAATTAATGGTGCCTAGTCACCCTTGATGAAAATTTAGCATCTAACTTCTGGAGGCTCCATTGAAAACCCTGGTCTTGTGGTCCTGGCTATGCACTTCTATTAAATCCATACTTGGGGGAAAATGTGATTTATGTTTGGTGAAATCTGTGACACTTTATAATTTGCAATGTTTTTCGCTTCTTTTTTTGTGTGTGTTTTTGCACCTTCCCTTCTTTCAGAGGCCATGCCCCAAGTGGAAAACCTCACTGTCTCTGATATTAACCCTTATGGGTTCACGGTGTCGTGGATGGCATCGGAGAATGCCTTTGACAACTTTCTAGTAGTCGTGGTGGATTCTGGCAAGCTGCTGGACCCACAGGAGTTCCTCCTTACGGGAGCCCAGCGGCAACTGAAGCTTAAAGGCCTTATAACTGGCATTGGCTATGAGGTTGTGCTTTATGGTTTTGCCAAGGGGCACCAAACAAAGCCCTTAAGCACTGTGGCTGTTACAGGTATTTTAATGCGAACAAATTGTTCTCTTCCACCCTTTTTTTCTTGCTTTTCTTCTCACACGGAAGATGTCTCATGCAATCCATTTGCAAAGCAAACCTTGGCTTTTGCATCCTTTTCTGCATCATGGCTACACTTAACTCCTTGTGATTGATAGGTTCACCAATGAAATTCCATTCCTTTTAACTCGATGTTTCCCTTTTCCCTTTACAAGGGATCCTGTAGAGGCGCATGAAATGGGTTGAGGGGTGAAAGTTTCTGCTGTGGTCATGCAGGTTCTTCTAACTGAAGTCTTTAAAGATAAAGGGCTGCATGTGGGAGCTCGTCTTGTTAATAGCTGTTGGGCACGTCAGCATTCTCCAACTTACAACCATCAGGACCTTCAGAAAGAGTCATGGGTTTCTTGCCCATGGCCTCCTTTCTACCACTCTCTGCGTGGGTTCCACCCAAAGACCATCAATGTGTGATCAGTGCCACCTTTAAGGTTGGCTGGCATCTCTCTCCAGAAGCTCATGTGTTCACCTTCATCACAGCTACTGTTTTCCAGCAGCATTTGAGCTTTCTTGAACAATCATAGCAGACCTATTCTCTAGCCCCATAACCATCCGGTCTCATCTGCATGACACTGTCTATGCAGTAGTAAAGCTGGGGTTTACCTCATTAGAGGTTCTTCTGTAGAAGAAAAAAGTGCTTTGGAGATGCTTTAAGACAGTAACGACTCCAGTAGCATTTCTCTAGGTAATGATGCTTGACCATACCGCGCTAAAGATATTTTGCAGGTAATGAATAACTTACAGCTCCTGGGATCCTCTTGAATGGGTTCTTTCATTAAAGACAGTCTTGCATTTGGATTTAAGCGTGTGGTTTAAGGGATATGAGTTTTATGATTCCCCTTGCTGCTTCGGCATTTGTTTAATATTGACGTAAAGGGTCCATCTGCTATGAAACATCACAGATGCCAGAAGTGCATGAAACAAGGGGTTTGCATGAAGTAAAAGACTCTTTGAAGTTGCTTCTGTATTGTCCTCCTAACAGAGAGAGATCTGACAACATTCAGGCATGCCTTCTATAACAAGAGCTTGGGTTTATTATACATGAAGGTTTCACAGAGGTAGCAAGGGAGAAACGCACCTGAAACTTACTATTAGCATGTGTAACTTTGCATGTCAGAGGCAAATGGTGCATGTCCATGCAGTGGGTTTGCTATTAGAGTGGAAGTTTGAATGAGCCTGCACACACTCACATGTATCTTCTTCAGTATGTGTGTAACTCTAACAGTCTTTTTACTTGGTTTTTTTTTTCAATAGCTGGCAGATTGTTTCCCTTTCTTTGAACTGTGGTTGGATTCTTGCAGTGTGCTACAGCCAGACCTTAAAGGTCTCTCATGAACTGATTAAAAAGTCATTTCTTTTCCCTACTGTTATCTTCTCCTTTTTTAGAAGCAGAACCCGAGGTCGACAACCTTCTGGTTTCAGATGCTACTCCAGATGGCTTCCGTCTGTCCTGGACTGCAGACGATGGGGTTTTCACCAGTTTTGTTCTCAAAATCAGGGATACCAAAAGGAAATCTGATCCACTGGAACTAATAGTACCAGGCCATGAGCGCACCCAGGATATAACAGGGCTGAAAGAGGGTACTGAATATGAGATTGAGCTCTATGGATTTAGCAGTGGACGACGTTCCCAACCCATAAATGCAGTAGCAACCACAGGTATTGTCTTTGCAGTAGGAAATATATAACAGGCTCATGCCTGTTTCTTTCAGCATCTCCTTTTCATGCCTGCTTGAGCTGTTACAAATTGTCTCCTGCATGTCCCTTATCCAAGTTACTGGTTCTGTGTGGTGTAGTTACCTGTAATCAGTCATCTCAGATTCCTTAGCTTCATCACTGTCTATTTAATGTGGTTTGATTTAATTACTTTTTAATATGGTTTGATTTAATGACTTTTACGATCTGGAATTAGGTAGCAGATTATAGCAATTAAAGCACAGGCTCTGAGGGACAGAAATATTGTCTCTGTATCAGCCTTTTTCTGTGACTCCTGACACTGATTACATATCAGCACTGCACAACACTTTACCTCCTTAGAAAAGAGGCATGACAAAACGAATGTACCAGAGCTATTGAGAAGTTTATTTATGGCTTGATCAGCAAAGGACTAAGCACCATTAACTTAGATCTTAACAGCAGCAACATGGGCTTGATAATCCAAAATCAACTTGAGTTTCTTGCAGAATCAAAGCTTTGAACTCCCTCAGCAGAAGTTGCTATGTATTCTCCTTCTCATCTGTCAGAAACCTTGGTGGGAATGAAGAAACATTGTAAACATAATTGTAAATGGCTTCTGTTTGAAGTTAGCCTAAGCCTATTTGTACTCCTGAAAAACCTCCACCAGAACAGAGCTTCATATTCTCAGTGTCACGGAGAAGGACATTTTTGCTTTTGTAATGAGAATATTTTCTTCTTCCTTTATTTTTCTATGAATATATGCAGATATTAGGCAAGTAAAAAGTTCTCGAGGCTTAGGTTGAATTCTTTAGCTTAATTATACAAAGAAAAGTTTCATACTTTGAAGCATTTCATTTTGGTACTTTTGAATGAAGCTTTTCTTTTTTTTTTGCCCACCAAAACATGGTTTCATTTGGAAACCTTTAAATCCAAAGCAAATGAAGCAATGACCCACGTTCACTCTCTTAAAAATGCTCATCTGCTGTAAAAACACAGTAATTTCAAGTCAACCTAGTTTCGTGCGGGGAATGAGAAGGGACCAGGTGAGTTCAGTGTGTGAGGAAGCCAAGAGAAATGCATAAAAGAGACATTTGCCCAGTTGCAGCAGTGTACTCCAGACAACAGTAACTCAGCGCTGAACAGCTTTTCCTGAAACACCATGGACTCATGATTCACTCTAATGTCTGTGGTGCCAGTTGTTAGCATGGAAAAGTGCATTTCTGACCATCTCTACTGATTGCCATCACATCCCTTGAATAAACAACAAGGGCATGTTTACCCTAACCCGGACATTTACATGAAGCAGAACATGCATCCATCACAAGCCCCTATTCTCCAGGCTCATGTGGGTTGTCTTGTAATGGAGAGGGATGTTTAAAGTCAGCTGCACTTGTTAGCAACATGCCCCCATTTTCACTGACTTCCAGAATATTTATGGTAAACCACTAAGAGTTCCCATTTTCCTCATGACAACATTCTTCACTTCTTTCAGGGAGATTTAGCACATGTCACCTACTGAAACCAATAGCCCAGAAGGTGTTTGTCAGATACAAATAGCCTGTGGATAATTGTTAATAGAGCTGGCGCCACAAAAATCCAGCTAAGTAATTCGAACTGCAGGTTACACCAGTTGGGAAGCTGGGCCACTGAGACATCTAACTAATTTCTGTTCTTAGGAGTGGATTATTACACAAACATATGTGTATTTATAGCATGTCCAGTCTGGTGGCAAAGAAATATTTCTGCTCCTGAAAGGTGTAGCTCACCCAGGCTTATATTCAGCCTTGCTTTGTTCTGGCCTGTGCACAAGTTACAAGGAATATATTAGTTAGAAAGTCTTTAGGTTTAGTAGAGGAGATGATAGTAAAACAACAGTTGGAACAAAGCTAGCAAATGGAGCAGCAAACCTAAACCAGACACTACCTGGAAATGAAGGCAGAAGAATGTAGATTGAAAATCCTTCTCTGTACTTACCACTCCAGCTTCTCCCTTTTTCCCCACCTGGGCATGTGCCCTTGTACACACAGATGTTGTCTTCAGGGATCAGGTCCAAGCAATCTTCCCACACCATCACAAGTAGTTCTTCCTCCATTGTTTACTTATATGTGAATACACATACAAGTGAAGAGCAGTTTCCCCCCAGGTCCTGGTAATGGCATTGTTAAAAGGTTAACTTCTTTGGGCTGATGACGGTACCCTACTCTGCATTTATCTGTTATTTTACCCTCATCGCTTCTGCTGTGGTCGAAGTCATCAGTTATAAAAACACTGTAGTGCAAGGCAGCACCATGCAGATCTGCAGTGTCCAATCAAGCTGGCTCAAGGGAGTTTGTCCACTGCTGCTTTCAGAGGGACAGTCAGTGTCTTTTGGAAATTCATCTGGATAATGTTTGTTAAGATGCAGTTCAGCCCCCACTGGGGACCCCAACCTGGCTATGTGCCACTTCGTGTCCTTGGTAGGAAATGTTGGTCTTATGCTGCTGCTTTCCTTTCTCCTAATCATGTTCTGCCACACCATGAAGTATTTTCCAGCTGAGAGGATCACCAAATACTTCACATGCTCTTTATACATGATAAAAGTCACCTGATGCTTCCTGTTGCCTAGGAGAAGAACACACTCCTGTAGCCTGTTAGGAATGGGAGAACAAGCTCCTGGAAAAAAATCCCCAAAGAATAGCAGCTACTCAGATTTCATGGGTGCTTCAGCAACCTCACAAGGAAGTTCTCTGTCTCTCATACAGCTCATGGGGAATGATGCTGGAGGGTAATGCCCATTACCTGTATCTGCCCAACAGATGAACTGGGGTTTTGTGAGTGACAAGACATGCTGGACATTTTTATGCCTGCTTAATTTTGGCTTTCAGGTACCTCCAGAAGATGGTTTCATTTGCTGCTTTTTAATTTCCCTGTGCTCAAAGGTACCACTCATGCATCTCTGGGACTCATTCCAGGACTGATGCTTGTTGTCATTGTCCGCTGTACTTCCTTTGCTAGGCTTGCTTCCTGGAAAGTACCTGCAGTTGTGGCACCTGGGGCTGTGGAACTCAAATAGTCAAGGCTTTTCTTACTACTGTTTGTTATACAGTTTACCTGCTGCAGAAAACAAGTGTTAAGCACAAAGAAGTGTGCACAGCAGAATCCAAGTGGGATGGGTTGGGTACTTTATTTGCTGGGAAAGGATGGAATTCTTCATGTCTATGAAAATTGAGTCCTGGCTCATCTCTTTGGTTTCCAGAGTCAACACTAGCACTTTTCACCAGTCACAAAGTGCACTTACGATGTGAAGCGAAATCCATGCGATATTCACTTCTCTCTCCTTCCCAGTTTCTCTTTATGCTCCTCTGTTTCCTTCAGACTGTGCCTAAATCAGTAGCAATTTCATGTGCTGTGTACTTTTACCAACCCCACCCTACTTTCTTAGTTATCTTTAATTCTTTCCTTTTTTTGGCTTTTCCATGAGAGCAAACCCTTCAAACTCAACTTGTCTCATGAGCTCCAGATGAATAATTTACATTTCTCTTGAGAGCTTCATTGTTTTTCCTTCCTTGCCTTTCACTTGATTTAGTGCCTTGCTGCTACAGCTTTGGGGACACATGGAACAACCAACCTTTTGACTTCTTGCCCACAGGCACATTCTTTCCAAGCTATTTCAAGCCCAGTCACTTTTTTTCTCCTCTTATCCCCTGCCCCTGCCCTCAACCTGTCTTCACTGCTCTTAATGTGGCTCGATATCCCCACTGTGCTTAATGGCCTACTGTGTGTGGGCTGTTGAATTTTTTTCATAACTAGTCAGGGTTGTTTTGGTTACAGTCAAAAGAGTGGATTGGAAGTGAGATGCCCAAGGTGAACTTTGAAGTGGCAGGGCTCTTTAGCATGTCCTTCCAGAAGCCCTTTCCATGCCTGTTTTATAGTAGCTGAATTCTGCTTTAAACTGGAACGTTTCACCTTAAGCGTTGGTTTGCATATTAAGGTTGGGTCATTTTGGCAAAACTTGGGCTTTGTTTACCCAGCTGGCTGATCTAATTTGGAGGGGCAATGTAGTGCTCAGCTTTATAAAAGGAGAGGCTGTGTTGTATGACAAAGAGCTGCAGTGGATCCACAAAGTGCCTTCCTCATGATGGTTGTACTTGGATGTCCTCTGGATGGATGTGCTTGAATGCACCTAAGAAAATCACGGTCTCAGATAGAGATTCCAAGAAGACAATCTTATCACTTCTAGTTTGAAGCCAGCAGAAGCTACAGCCAGTCAGTACTGGAGAGAACGGACCCTTGATGAACACCTGCACCTGAGTCCTGGTCTTTTTTAGGCATCATATAGTAGAAACCTTATGCTCAAGCAGAGATCTCTCTGCTGTTAAGGGCTGCCATTGCTGTGCGTCACAGACAGGGTTCTGAGACCCAACGGAATGTCTAAAAATCATTCAAGGAAACTGGGGTGGAAAAAATATAAGTACGATGACTCCTGAGTAATAGAAGTATATTCCTGTAAGTGTTCTTCCACACTCTTCTATCACACTGAAATCTCTGTTACTTCTAGGTACATGATATGTTGGCATATGTCTGGGGTATTTTTAAGCTATGCACTACTGTAATGTTACTGAAAAAGGAGAACTTAGACCACATGGATAGTTGCTGTCAATATGTGCTAAAACCATTAGCTGTTTGGTACTCCCTGCATTATTGTTGTTCAGGACCAAATGTTGATAGCATCAGCTCTTGGGATAGAAGGCTAAGACAAATCAGTGTTCCAGCACTAAGGACTGATAAGCAAATGATTTAACTTTTCTTTCTATGTGGTGTGTTTTTTCTCTCTTCTCCATTGACAGTTGTTGGATCTCCCAAGGGAATTTCTTTCTCTGACATCACGGAAAACTCTGCTACAGTCAGCTGGACACCCCCTCGCACCCGCGTGGAGAGCTACCGCATCTCCTATGTCCCTGTCACAGGAGGTGAGAACTTGGAGGAGGGACAGAGAGGGAAATGATAAAGGGAGAGCAGAAGGGGTTTCTTCTGTTGATATCCATCTCTCAGAGCAGCTCCAGACGATCTTAAATCCCCTTTTTCTTCAACATGCTGACCAGGACCATGGGTGTGCATGCACGGTCCCAATAGTCAACCTCTGTCTGAACATAGTCCCACATCCCATGGGCAAGCCTTTTAAGTCTGCTCGGAGCTAGATGTTGGGTGATCGTACCCCTAATAGGGCCCTGTTCACAAAACTCTCTACTGCTGCTGAGCCTCCTAAGTAAGGCTTTATTTCCAAATTGTCTCATTATTTTGCTCTCACTTTATGAGCTAAACATATCTGAAAAGATGGCCCTTGGAAATAATAATCGTGATCTATGATTATAATAGTTTTCCAAGGCAGTGATTTTTCTTAGTACTCCCCAATGTTGTTTCATTCCAGCCATTATATCGCTGTTTTAGTGTTCAGCTTAAAAAACTTCCTATACTTACACAGATTTTTAGCATAACTTAGGGACATCTCTGAAAGGAAATAGCTAAGGAGCAAACACTGCAGACATCAGGACCATAAAAGACTTGCTGTTGACTCAGACAAGAAAACACATAGGCCTTTAGACAATGCAGTATGTAAGCACACACATAACTAAATATACAGTGATACCACCACAAAGGAAAAGGAGCAATCCACAAGCATAATGTTAGGCACCTGTCCAAGTGCCTTCCTGGAATAAATTGAGAACATGAAACAAACACATATTGTGTTCTCACCCACATACGCAGCACCTCTTAAAATAACATATACTATATCTTGGTTTGAAATGAGGTGGGTGAAGAAGAAACCTCCAGCCCTTGCCAGAAACAAAGCAGATCTAAACTGCAACTCGTGTCCTCACAGGTGTAGGAACTTCCATGTACAAAGCGCTGTGTTTTCACCTTACATCTCATTTGTAAAATGAGATTTTTCTGAGCAGAAATGATGATTTTTCCTTACTGTTGGCATATACTAGGAATGAATCAAACCAATGTCTTAGAGGTAGGTGTTACGGCAGCAATATTTTTTCCTGAGGCTGCCCTTTGACATTGGTGGTTGTAGCCAAGTGGAGAAAATTCACCTCCTCCTGCACAAGTGCATCCATGTTGGTCATAAAGTCTTTAACTTGGAACACATCTTTCTAGCATTTACTGAAGTATTGTGTCACTAATCCCTTGGCATTTGGCTTCCTCCTAGGTACTCCAAATGTTGTTACGGTCGATGGAAGCAAGACAAGGACCAAGTTGGTGAAGTTAGTCCCAGGTGTAGACTACAATGTTAGTATCATCTCTGTGAAAGGCTTTGAAGAGAGTGAACCCATCTCTGGCATTCTGAAAACAGGTAATATATAAAGAGGAAACGGGAGGTTTTCAAATGCATTGTCTGTGCTGTAGGAAAGACTCAGAAACTGGAGCTGTAGACCCACTGAGATCCCATTTTTGCTGTCCGCACAAGCTGTAGGAAGATTTGTGGCCAGTCTTTCTTTGAGTCCAAAACCTCTAAGTTTCATCAGGCTCTCATTTGCTAACGGCTGAACCAACTTGCAGTGAGACATTCGTGTATTTACAGTCCTAATACATCAGAAAGAAAGAAACAGTTTAATTAACACCGTTTTACAGATGAGGTAGTGAAGGGCCAGCTCAGCTGAGCAGTTCAGACCGATTTTGTTGTGTACTCAAACTCCACATCTCCCAGGTTCTAGACTGTTCTAAGCATGAAAGCAGTCTTCCTCATCGTTTTTCTTCAATACAGCCTTAAATATCCCTGCAGGAAATGAGGGTCCACCACACTCCTGCTGACCACCTCCCACTGTCTCGTTCATTCATTCTTTTTTTGTGGGGGATAATAGATATTCAGAGAACTAAGGCAAGGAAGAAGATGCTGAGTATTGGAGAATATAGAATCATAGAATGGTTTAGGTTGGAAAGAACCTTAAGATCCTTAAGTTTCAACTCCCTGCCATGGGCAGGGACACCTCACACTAGCTAATGTCACCCAAGACTCCATTCACACTGGCCTTCAACACTGCCAGGGATGGAGCATTTATCACTTCTTTTGGGCAATCTGTTCCAGTGCCTCATCACCCTCACAGTAAATAACTTCTTCCTTATATCTACCCTGAACTTCCTCTATTTAAACCGATCACCCCCTATTATATCCCTTGATATAATGAAATCTGTAGCACATTCCAGCTGTTCTGGAGGCAGGTATCTATCCTAATTGAGGGAAAGCATAAACCTGTGTGCAAAATAGAGTCCCATGAGGAAGCAAAGCAGGATGTGTGGGGATTTTGGATGGTTGCTAGCTGTTTGATTGGTTTATTTTTAAACATGAAGGGCAAGCTGGTGGAAGGTCACAGTGCCTATCAGTGATCACATTAGTTGTTTTTCCCAGCTCTGTCGCCTGAGTTTGCTTCAAAAAGCAGTCAGATTGGAGGGTGCTGAGAGAAATATGTCACCTCTGACAGAGCCATTAAGATTGGTGATATCAAGACTGATCTGAGAACATAGTGATGTCTGTTCCCGGTGCTGAATCTTTTCACACATTGACCTCCCTTTCCAGTGGAGGCATTTGATGTCTCTTTATAGGCACTGAAGTCTTTTCTGTGGAGCTCCACTATTCTGAAGGGGTTTATAAAAGCTGCATCAAGCAGCGCTGTTTGCACATTTTGTACCGTATATTTTCAACAGAGCATTGCACAGAGCTGCAGAGTGTTTGTCGAATTCCCTGAATCTGTTACTCTCTTTCTTGCAGCTTTGGACAGCCCATCAGGCCTAATAGTGGTGAACATCACAGACTCTGAGGCCCTGGCAACCTGGCAGCCAGCAATTGCTGCTGTGGATAATTACGTTGTGTCCTATGCTTCTGAGGATGGTAAGAAGAGTTAGTGATGGGTCAGGGAGCTGACAGCATTACAGTCTTGAGACCGCCTCAGAAATGGGTGCAGCAGTGTGACACCAGGAAGATGGCAGGGGGTGTTACTTGAAGGAGATGCTTCCTTGCTGGAAGCAGTTTAATAATGATGCTCTTAGTTAAACATCCCCAATTGAGGCACGAGCAGAGATAAGTGAATCTTGGAAAGAAAAGCTGGTGTTATTATTCATACGAACACTAGAGAGTGCTAATACTTTTAGATAAAGGACTCTGGTGTTAATTCATGTTCAGTATAGATATGACCAGAGAGAAGCGCTCTGGGCTTTTACAGTTTTCACCTTGCTTGCAGCTAGCACAAAAACCATCAGAGTGGAGCAGGGGGCTGAGTCCATCCTGACATGAGTGAACAATGCTGAGACCTCTTCTCTTTTGTGGTCTCTTCTTAGAGCCAGAAGTTACTCAGATGGTGTCAGGAAACACGGTGGAGTACGACCTGAAGGGCCTTCAACCTGCAACTGAGTATACGCTGAGTGTCCATGCGCTGAAGGACACACAGAAGAGTGAGACCCTCTCCACCCAGTTTACTACAGGTGCTGTGTCCCACCTCAGTGCGGGGAGACCTGCCATCTCTTTTAGTCCCTCTGGGCTTTCATTCCTCGGATACTTGAAAGTCAACCAGCACATTGTGACTTTTTTGTTAGAAACCTGGATTTTCATAGTATTTTCACCAACTTTTCTCTGGTGGAAGGCTGGTGTGATCCAGATGGAGGTTTTCTGTTGTTAGTTCTACAGAGTCTCAAAGCAGGACTTCTTTGGGGTCCATATGTTGGGGTACCAATGCTGAAGATATCCAGTTGGTTTCATACTCTGGCTTCCCATGAGCATCAATGAAATCATGGAGATTTCTCATTTTCTTGACTGGTCCCAGGGGGTTAACTAGAGAGCCAAGAACTAAGCCACACAAATTCAGTGTTATAATTCCAGTGGAGAAGGGAAGCTATAGCCAGACCAAGTCTGAAAAGTTTTCCTATTCAAAAGAGGCGTATCAGAACCAGAGTTTTTTCCTGGGAATATGTAAATATTGATCTGTCTTGTAGGAAATAATAAAAGGCACAATATTGTTTCAAAAGACATTTCAATGCAGCTGCTTGCAAACTGAAGTGCCTGGGACAAGCCAATATTTTAACTTGGATAAAATGAATGCCTTTATTTTAAAACCTTCAATGGGGAATTTCTTTTTTTGTCACAAAATTTAGGTTGAAGCATTTTTCAACTTCAAATTTCTGTGGGGAAAAAGTTTGCTTTCCTGGCCTGTTTTAATATACTGCCCATAATATAGCCTGTGTACTAAACTCCACATAGACGTGATTGTGAGTGATCTGTTGTCTCCTTCAGGACTGGATGCTCCAAGAGATTTAAGTACTGCTGAGGTCCAGTCAGAAACAGCTGTGATAACTTGGAGGCCTCCACGTGCTCCTGTCACTGGTTATCTCCTGATCTACGAGTCCATTGATGGCAGAGTCAAGGTATAGCATTTGTAACCAAAGCAGAAGAACTGTGCCTCAAAACAGCAATAGAACATGGTCATGTGCCTTAAGTTAAACATGCTAAAATGCTAAGTACCTGTTTCAGTGCTAGCTTGAACACAAATGCATTTAAAACCTGCTTAAGTACTTTCCTGTCTTTTATCCTGAAACAGAAGCTCAATTGCAGCCTGAGTTTTGGCAGTTATCTCTCCACAATACAGATAAAAGCACAAGCAAGCATTTTGCCTCTTTCCAAACCAGTATCATGGAATAAACTCATACCCCCCAAGGAATGTGATTTCTCTTTCTAATCTCAGGAGAATCCATCCTCCATGTGAGATCTCTAAGGCAGGATGAATCACCTTTGAAAGTGCCTTGTGCTCTCCAATAATTGTATTATGTTCGTCCATAAGTAGATTACAGTAGATGCTTAAATAGAAATGAGGTGAACCCCAGCAAAATTGACAGACAATTCCGGATGCCCAGCCTGGTACATCAAGAAAGGTTCTGATTTTCAAGAAGGAAAATTCCTTAAGCGGACTTAAAGTCTTTTAAAGCTACAGAAAAACAGCCTTTCAAAGACTGGAGTATAATATTTCTTTGTTGTAAAGAGTGCTTCTCTATTTTTTATGAGTTTCATAGACATCTATATAATGTATAGTTCAGAGCATGCACACATTTATGCTAACTTGCTTTTAAATCACACAGCTTACACATTCTGATGGTCATGATGGTCATAAACATTTATTTCAAGTCAACTACTGAAGAAAGTGTAGCTTGATACAAATCTTAGCGAAATAGAGCTTTTGTATTAAATAATTTAGATGGTTAAAATGGCCCTAAATAATTACCACAAAAATAATGTGACAGACTAAAATATGTAGCAGTTACCAGTCATTCTGGTTTTCTCTCTGAGGTTTTCCTGCATTGTTTCTTCTCCCCATAGGAAGTCATCCTAAACCCTGAGACTACTTCCTACAGCCTGACAGAGCTGAGCCCATCTACCCAGTACACAGTGAGACTCCAGGCGCTGAAAGGATCCCTGAAGAGCAAAACAATCCAGACGATTTTCACCACAAGTAAGGACATTAAAGCACAGGCACAGTGGAAATAATCCATGAGCTGAGCTCTGCAATAGGCAGACATAGACCTCATAGAAGATTTTCAATCCAATTGTCAGTATGCACTTCATTTGCTTGTAGTGTCAGTGCCAAAGTCCCCGTCCCCCCCCCCAAGATGTCATCTGCTTTCCCCAGACTGGCAGGATGAAATTCTTTTCTTTGCATCCATCCACATTGCCCCTATTGCCCTTTCTCTGAGGAAACATCCTGTGTAAAACATCAAAAGGAACATTACTCTAAAATCCAAACTGATGCTCTGATTTGCCTCTGTATTGATGCATAGCAAGCTGTTAAAAAAAATCAGTGTTTTGAGCTGAAATGAAGCGAGCCACACACACAGACACACACACGAATCAGTTCAGTCCAAGGAGATGAATTTTAGGGCAATTTTTTTTCTCCTTCTTCCAAGATCAGTTTTCACAAAGCCACGTGGCATGTCTGTTTCAGCTCTGGCAGGACAGCTCTGCAGTGAGCTGAATGTAAGAATAGATTGGGATCTCTGAAGGTCACTTTACAGCTGACATTCAAAGAGAGGTTGTTCAGTATTAACTGTGAAACCTTGCCTGTCATTAGTCACACTCTTCACAGTTTGGAGCCTTTCAGGAAGGACCTTCAGCCGTTTCCATTCTCCTTTCTGCTGCTTGTATCAACTTCAGCCCAAGGACGCGCAGAAGTGCTAATAAAGATCACACAGCTCCGAGGCTGCTCACAATCACTCCTTTGGTGGAACAGGATGAACTCCACCAGTAGGTGACAATCCACGTCCAGACATAAGAGAAGAATTAAATCTGGGTTTATTTAAGCTATTTTTAGCAGATTGACTATAAGCAGGACTGAATGGGGTGGCTTCACCCATACGAACACAAAGGCAGCCTCAGTCAGGTGGATATTTAAGCCTGGCCTTAATTCTAAACATACATTTGTGTGCTATTTAGTGAGAGGAAACACTGAAATAGCTCCCTGCAAAGTGATGCTTTTCTCCAAATCCCAAAGCTGATGAAATTCTCTGTAGCTGAGGTGTTGACGCAGGAGTCACGGACAACGCAGAGACGATCAATGTGATCAAGTGATTGCCAAATTTATTCACACACATCACAACTTTTATAGTTTCTAGGATTAGCTGATGTAACTAATATAGATTCTGATTGGCCCAAAAGTGCTGTTCACACATTTTCGAAACAACAAAGCAGATAACAGGCTAGCTGAAAATTTGTTCGTTACTCATTGCACACATCTGACATCCCATCCCACTTCTACATCTTGTTAACCTTGAGCAAACGCCAAGTTCCCTGTTCTACTGCACGTAGCTGTTCTTTAGTAACCTAAGGTTAGGCCTTGCAGCCTGGGTAACTTGAGTTCAGGCTTTACAACTTAACTAAGTTGAGTTTGGCTAAGACCACACAGCTGGAATGGCTCACATGTCCATTGTTCAACTGTATTCTTCATAGCCACCATCTCCTAAGGCTAAGACATCTGGGTTGGTCACGAAATGTCCACGGTTCCTTGGCCTATCCACACTGAGGCACAGGCAGGGATGTGCATCACGCTGCAAAGGGAGCAACAGCCACTCTGTGGGCAGCCAGAGTCAAACACTCTACTGTGGATACACCTAGAACATCACTTCATTAGACCATTGGCTGAAATAGTTAATGGCCTAAGAGAACTTGAAAAGAAAAGAAGAAAAGCTTTTTTGGGGTTGAAATTGTTCTGACTGCAGTGATCCCACTGTGATGTTGTCAGAAAGAAATGATTAACAATATTTCCCTGTACTTTCAACTGTTATTGTTTGCTTTCATTTTTAAAAGCCTCTATTTATAACATTTAATATTACACTTGCTAGCAAAATATTCCCAGTTTCTTTTAGGTTGTAGTCCTGTATTTGTGTTTTCCCTTCCCATTTCTGTCATATCATGAGATGTTGGTAGATTTGGTTTTATCCAGAAGTTGCTCATGCCATTTAGATACTTAGCTGGAGGATGCACTCCCATCATAGCAGGAGTAGTTACCTGCATTCACAGCACTTCCAGAAGTGTAGGCAGATGTGCAAAAGCATATTCAAAAGAAAAATTTGCATCATCTGCTGTTGACTGTGAATCTTTTCTATGTAGGAGGGGAATTACAAGCCCATTCCTGGGCTCTGTACCTGGCTGTGCCATTGACCTACAACAGATTTTCATGAGTCATCTGTATTCAACAAGTTCCTTGTAACTGCCGATTTCCTAAGGACTGCTTTCTCTCTTTCTGTGTGCGTGCAGCTGGTCTTCTCTATCCTTACCCTAAAGACTGCTCCCAGGCTCTCCTGAATGGAGAAACCACCTCTGGGCTCTACACGATTTACCTGAATGGGGACAAGGCTCAGCCTCTGCAGGTCTTCTGTGACATGGGCGAGGACGGCGGTGGATGGATTGTGAGTAACAGGGAGAGGGCCCACACCACCTTTACATGCATCTGCCTGTGCTAAGAGCACCTGCTCATCTATGGGATCCCTCATAGTGCTCTACTGTCAGAGTAGGGCTGACTTGTCTATAAATTTGGGGAATTCAATCTTGGGTAGCACACGTGAGTGCCTAGAACAAGGTTGCCGGATGTCCCTGTAGCTGGAGGAAAGAGAGGTGTCTCCACAGGATGGGTCACATCAGTGGTTTCACTACTATACAAAGCACAGATCTCTCTCCCCTGGCTATAAGGGGTGCTGAAATGACCAGCTTAGATCAGATACATGCCTTCTAAAGAGCTAATTAGGTGACAGGAGAATAGACTGACTCTATTTGAATGAGGGAAGCAATGGAGGAGGTTAAAGCACAGGCCAGAGAAATATTGCTTCAGCAGCCATGTGGTGTGATGGCCAGCCAGGCTTCCCAGGCCATTATACAAGGAACACAACCCACCCAGACAACAAATGAATGGAAATAATAATGTCAGCTCTCTGTACTGACATCCTCCAATCTGAACATGCCAGAGGAACCTGAGGAACAGAAGGGAAGTTGGAGCTGGAGAAATACATGGCTAGAGGACTAGGGCATGTAGAAAGTCTTGGCTGAGAAATACAGAGTTGCAATGGGCTGTTAAAAAGGCAGAAAGGCCGTATCATGAAGCCTGGGAACCCAACAGAGAAACTAGAGGCTTTCAAAAAGGAAAGCAGTCTTGGTACCATTCAGTAGTTGCAGTGAGACTGTTGCTTTGGCTGGTAAAGGCAGGGGAGCTGCAATGCCAAGCTGTGCATTTCTAAAAGCCACATTACTAGTCCCTTTCTGCCAAAGGCAGTGTGTCCATAACTCTTCTTGCACGTGGTGGTTGTAGGTGTTCCTGAGGCGTCAAAATGGGAAGGAAGATTTCTACAGGAACTGGAAGACTTACGTGGCTGGCTTTGGAGATCCTAAGGATGAATTCTGGATAGGTAAGTGGCAAGAATTTGTCTTTTTTAAAAGAAAACATGAACACAGCCCAAAAGACCAGAAGCCCCTTTGAACCCTCCGTTTAGTTGTCAAAAGTCTGGGCAAAGGAGGTTAGGGAGAGCATGCTCTGAGGGAGATTGAAATTGCCAGGTCCATGCCAGTCCCTCTAGTCACAGCTCATAGATGTCACGGTTCTTGGCTCACCGTACATACCAAATCAGTGCTCACTGGCGCTCTCTATAAGAAGTCAGAAGCTAAGCTGAGAAGCAACTGCAAACCTTCTTCTTCCTGTGCTCCTAGTACACCCCAGCAGCAAAAGCATACAACTCAAAGCAGCGAAGTGGGGAAAATAGCAGTAAAAATCAATTTTTCAAAGCTTGTACTACATTGCATTAGGTTGTAAGTGAATGACAGTAATGATCACGCAGCGCAACTTTGCTTTTCCCAAAGGGCTACCGGCTACTGCGATCAGTCAGCCTGTTCTTACCTATTTGGTTTCGTGCTGACATTACCCTATGGCAAAAATAGCTTTTCCCTCATTAGTGTTTATGCTCGGGTGTAACAGACCACTGTAACTCTTTAATGGGACAGCACGATGGTGCAGAAGTAAACACAGGGAGACAAATCAATTGCTCTTTTATGCCCACAGGTCTGGAGAACCTCCACAAAATCACTTCTCAGGGCCAGTATGAGCTGCGTGTGGATCTGCAGGACAAAGGTGAGACAGCTTATGCTGTCTACGACAGGTTCAGCGTTGGAGATTCCAAGACCAGATACCGGCTAAGAGTGGATGGCTACAGTGGCACAGCAGGTGAGGGGTGTATGTTTGCCTTCTGATTTGCAATTTCCTCCCACTTGCCTCGAGATAACTGAATATTGCAGATGAGCATCACAGAGGGTACTTTATGTATGTTAGGTGCTTGAAAATAGGAACATATCAGTATATTTTATGTTTCCATTCTAAATCCTCCAGTCATTTAGGTGCCACATTTTATGGCATGCTTATGGTGGAATATAAACTAGTATATTAAACAGCCATCTATCTCATTTGTTCAACACTTGACTGTCATTTATACAGCTAATAATAGCTTGGCACAGCCTCCTGTCTTGTCAGTGGAATGTGTAGCAATGTCCTGCTATAACATGATTTGTAATCAAATTGTATGCCTTTTGTCATCATGCTGGGGCAAACCCTGCAGCTCTTATCAGGGCTTCAAAGGATTAAGAGATAAATTCAGCTTCACAGGATGTCTTAATGGGAGATAATTTCATGCTGCTAGGGGCATAAAACACCACAGAGATATGTGTGTATGGACTCTGCCCTGTGACCATCACACAGACTTTATGCACAGCCTATAGGGATACAGACAAAGTATATGCAGCAGTAGTAGAATTGTCTATTTGAGGCAAACACATTGGTGCAGAGCAGTAGTAGCTGCTACATCTAGTAAGATTCAGGCTTACAGGTCTAAGATTTATGGATAGAGCAACACAGATACTAAGACATGAATGAGAGCTCTGCTTCAGGCATACACTGAAAGCCACTCCTATGGCACCCACCTGTAAATGGGCACCCAGACCCTGGGAATGGGAAGTCAGTGGCAGGCAGACAGATCTCTGTTTCCAGCTAAAGAAGATGGGCAGATTTACTGCATGGACCAGCTAAGTGAGGAGACTTCTTTGGTCTTGCAGATTCAGTCCTTTTGGAGGTCTCTTTGGTCTGCACTGCCTTCTGTACAGAGCCAAAATCCACCTCTGAGCAAGAAGTGCAGAAACTGAGCTGCATAAAAATACTGCTAATAAGTTGAGGAGAATTTGCTGCAGAATTGTCACTCCCATATTATCTAAAGTAGGCAAAACATTGACCTTGCTTTCTTTTGTCTTCCCCATCCAGGTGACTCCATGACGTACCATAATGGGAGGTCCTTCTCCACTTTTGACAAAGACAATGATTCTGCCATCACCAACTGTGCTTTGTCATACAAGGGGGCATTCTGGTACAAGAATTGTCACCGAGTCAATCTGATGGGCAGATATGGTGACAACAGCCACAGTCAGGTGAGTTTGGTGTTTAAAGTCTTCCTTAATGCATTAAAAGAAGGGGAACTGCAGTTACGGATATGTCTTGCTGTTCAGCTAGCAGGACATCAGAGCACCAACCAAGCCTACCTTCTAGACCCATAGGGAAAGATACGGGCAGTTGCTCCCAAAACAGGAATTTAAAGTCAGCTGGTGAAATGGGATGTTTTTGTATGATTTTCCAAGGGAATATCCCAAGTGTGGAGGAAGCAACTGTAATTTTCAACATGTGAAACAGAATGTTCTTCCTGCCATGAAAGTCAGGCAAAGAGTTACAGTTCCGAGAGACAGCACGTGGTTTGTTTATCCAGGTTGTGCATGCTGGTGCCCAGAGCCCTGTGCTTTCCTAAGCCCCCCCCAATTTGTTGTGCTTCTGTTCCCGTTACAAAAGAGCCTGCAGTCTGAAACGAGAGCAGTAAAGGCTGACAACAGGAGAAGAAGTGGATGTATAATCTCCCATACACCAACCATCTTTTCCTTTGCAGGGTGTTAACTGGTTCCACTGGAAGGGCCACGAATATTCCATCCAGTTTGCAGAGATGAAGCTGAGACCCTCCAGCTTCCGGAACCTGGAAGGAAGGAGAAAGAGAGCGTAAAACCCCGGAGGTGGCAATGGGGCTATGGGCATGGTGATGGGGGGAGGGATATTGAGTGTGGGTGTGGGCAGAGGTGTGGGGAGATCCTCTAGCATCACTGGGTGGTGGGGTGTGAGGAGCTGGTACTTGCACCAAAGCATCAGTGCACCTTGGCCCAACAGAGGCTTCGGCAGCATTCCAAACAATAAGCCTTAAGCATCCCAGCTTTTCCAGCAGAGCCGCTCCAGTTGCCCACCAGTAACGTCCTCCACACCAAAGACAACGACCTCAAGGGTTGTCGGGTTGCTAATTCTTATCTATCTTCTCAGAAAGCCTGTGGGATAAGGTTCTTCCACAGTCTGACTGTCTCTTGGGTGGCCCAGGGGAGGGGAGGGAGAACAGCTTTGTACATTGGTAGTTTGTTTTAGAACCAGGCATACTTTACACACAGAAATGTGTACGATTAATTATCATTATTATTATTATTAGCTAGAATTGAAATTTGTTGGTCATTGGAAAGCCTGGGTTTATATATATATCAAGTACTAGAGAGAAGGAGGGGGTGGGAAGGGGAAAGCAGTATGGTTTTAAACTTAAGCGTAAGATTAATATTATTAATATAATGACAAAGTAATAATAATAATAATGATAATAATAAGCTAAGTTTTGGTCATTTTGAAGAGAACCATGCTTGGGAAACACAGCAGGACAGTGTCTGATTGTAAATTTTTTTGTTTTTATAAATAAAAGCACAATTACTTCTAAATAAATTTCTACCTTTTTGTCATACATGTTGAGTTTGTGCATGGCCAGGGTATACTTGTTTAGATGGGGAAATAAAAGGAAGGCTGAGAGTGATGAGGCTGCTGTGCCCCTTCTGAAATCTGTCCCTTTTGTGACTGATTGGTTGTAAGTATTCTGCTGGGTTTGTTACAATGAAATGCCTGTAAGGAGTTGGTTTCTTAGAGAATATATTTCTGATTTTTCCTGCCCAAAAGCTTCTTACATGTTTTTTTAAGCATTACTGACCAGTGCTTGCTCCATCTAGGTGGGAATAACTAACAAAAATACAAAGAAAATACAGATGTTGTTAGGTACCAATGGCAACTTTGAACACATGTAAATAAAGGGCTCTTTTTTTTATATGAATGAAATCTATGTGTAGTTCCTCTGTATCATACGTGTTGAAGACAATAAAAGATCTGTTGTTTTAATCCAGTCTCTCTGCCCTACTTCAAGCTTGCACTTTTCAAACAGAACAAATGTTTCCACCTCCTCCTTGGCAATCCCTGGGAGGTGGCTGGGAAAGAAGATGCTGTCAGCGAGAGCAGATGTGATCAGCTCTGTGAATGAGACTTACTGTGAAGTGGCAGCAATGAGGTAAGGTCAGACAGTGTTGATTCGACACAGGAGTAAAAGGTGTGTGTGCCTGGGAAACATCACTAAAAACCATCAAAATCATGAAGGAGGAAAGGAAAGAGCGAGGGAATCACTTCCCTTCACCCTTAGCTCCTGGCTTCCTAATTATTTCTTCTTGTTATTATTTTCAATTGTCATCCTTCCGTTAATGCAATTCTGAGCTTTAGCTGAGCAATAGACCTTGGGAATGGCAATGTCCCAGGGCTACCTTGCTCATGGTCTTGACTCAGGTGCTCACTGGGACCAGCTTTACTGTGAGAGAGCCTCAGCGCAACAGGAGTTGCTGTATGGAGAGAGGGAAGGTTCTGAGGCAGAAGCCCCACACCTGCTCTGCTTTATTAATAATCAGTCTCAGCAGATACATTTCATAAATGTCTCATTTCTGTAGGTATTTATAAAGCATCTCCAGGAACACATCCATCTCACACAGTGCGCAGCTCTCATCACTAGGCAGACTTTAGGACCACAAAGTGAATGCTCAGGGATGGTGCAGAGGATTTACTGTTTGAGAGCAGAGAAGGCCATGCTGGGGAAGTGGGAGAAGTTCCTCTTCAGCATGAGTAAAACATTGGAGGTCTTCTGTTCATGCAGTTTCTATTCCAGCATCCCTTGGCAGCCCTGCTCGCTCTCCTCATCCATCACAAGCCAGGCTGCCGGCAGATGGCACAAGGAGTCTGTCTGCCTTGGTCAGTGCCTGCTCTGCTCCGCAGCACTAGGGAAGTCCTGCGGATATCCAGCATCTGCTTCACGATGGTCTTCTTGTGCACTGACATCCAGCACTCTGAGCTTCCCAGCTGCTGTTGGTGTCCCTGCAGCTGTGGTCTTTGTTAGGAAAACTGACTGCAGGTAGTAAAGCATATCCCTGTGGTCTCACAGCAGGAACTTTGCAGGGACACTGTGAGAAGAAGCTTACTTGTGGCTTGCAAGGGCAGGAATAGGTCACAGCAAAAGCACATGTCAAAGGGGAACTTACTTCATTAGTATTATTGTATGTACTCTGAATTTCCTTCTCCTTCGCCACCCCTCCAAATGGAAGTTGTACTAGTGAATACTGTTTGTTTTACCCAAGGAACACAAATGTCCTTTGACCTTCCAGAGCACTGGCAAGGGGCTGAGATGGAGCACTATATTAAAATTCATTCTCTGTAATTAATAGCCCTTCTTTGGTGTTTGGCAGTATAAAGAAGAGAAAATCCAGTAATGAAGAAATATGCTCCACTCTCAAGATGCTTTCAAAGTTATTAGGAAGTGGCACTCAATCTGTATAACTGGGAGCTTGAAAGCTCTTAGACTCTGTTTGCAGACATTCAGAGGAAGAATTGACATTTATGAAATCATTTCCCCATTCCAGTAACTTCACTAGGCTGAATGTATCTGGCTGCGATGCCATTTAGCTTGGCAGAACCAAAGAGGGCTGCTGGAGAAGGGCTCAGCTTGGTACCTCGCTCCAGAAAGGATGCAAGCACACTGCACAGAAGATGCTGTTTCCTGTAATTACTCACTGACAGATGCCCTGATGGATATCTTTCATGATTACTACTGCGGAAGAGAAACTGGCAACTCCTTGAGGTAACACACGCCAACCCTTGGGAGCTGACACAAGCTTGGTTCACTACCAAGCAGCTCCACCGTTGGCCGTTGTAAGGGATATTCACTTTCTGGTTTTTCTCTCCTTCCTTTCCTGACTATAACTTGTGAGAATAGCTTGAAAGCACTCCCAGTTTTGAAATCTTTATAAGCCTGCCAAGGGTGAATCAAATTGCTGACTAGTTGGTTATTCAACTTAAAAACCCAGAAGCCACCTTACTGCTGGTGTTAATACTTAACATGATGAAGCAGTTTAGGAAAGGAAGGGTTTCCAAACTGTTCAAGCAGCAAGATTTAAGATCTCAAAAGCACTGAAGAAGGTATCTGGGGAAGTGAGTGGGATTTATGGGGTTAGGACTGTATCCATAAGGGGTATTTTTGAGACAAGTACATGGAAAGCATCTTCTCCAGTGCCACAGAACCACTTCTCCTTCCTTTTGTCAGTGCACAAGCCAAGCCCTGCATACCCTTATTCATACTGCAGTCCTAGCAAGATCTCAGACTTGGATTTCTTACTTAAGTTTGAGTGAGGTGAGTGCTATGAGCTGGTTGGGCAAAACACAGCTGAATAGATAGTTTTGGAGCACTGAGGCTTAAGTTGATGGCTTTTAGGTTATTAAATCCTCTGGCTTTTTGTGGGATTTGGAGCACTAAATGATGTTTATTTCTGAATTCAGTTTTGAGTGTGCAGCCACCCTGACCAAGTGGATCACTCTAGTGTGATGTAGGAGATGAGAGATGCTTGAAATTCTTCCTTCTGCCTGAACCAGAGTAAGACCTTGATGTGGGCTCAGTTTAATTGTTAATCAAGAGTCTAAATGGAACCACAATACCAGGGCATCGTGCCGGAGTATTAGTGAAAAAGTAGCCCAAACTGCTGCAGTGATTGAAGTGACAGAAGACACTTTCTATTTCCCATCTTTCCTGCACAAGGATGTCACTTCATTCAAAATCACAAGTTTCACTTGCTTTGCTTTAACAGGAGTTGGCATGACTGGGGTTAAAGAGCATTTAAAACTAGGAATCCTGCATAAAGCGATCCAGTGGCTGGCCCCATACCCATTTGGACTCAATCTTCGATACCTGAATCCAAAATTGCAGCCTTGAAAAACCTCACAGCTGCCTTCTTCCTTTTTCGTTTTTATTTCTTCCTTCTTTGTTCTCCTTCCTCTTTTCTTCTTAAAAATACAGAAGACATGAGCCCTTCAGCAGCTTTAATGCTCCAGCTGGGGTTATCCCCTATTCCCCTCTATTGCCTTAGCATTTTCTTTGGAAAAAGTCTCCTTAGAAATCCTCCTGACTATAGCCTTTGTTTTATGCCTTTTTTTCCTGGGTATTTCCCCAGCACCATGTAAAGAAATCTCAACCTGGAGTATCTTAGCAACTTTGTGTGGGTACAACATCTGTTTGCCTTGATAAACAAGGTGTGGTTTGTCCCCAAGAAACTGCAAGTAAATATCAGCAAAAGCTTCACATATGACTTCTGTTCATGGAAGGCTGACAGCCTCACTGTGAAAAAGCACATCTTAATCAGAGCTCCAATCTAGAGAATAACGTGATCTCTCTGTGGTGAAGAAACTGGTTTAGGTGAGAGGGAAAGACAGTTGAATGGTACGATGATGTAAGAACACCTCTGGTTTTCTGGGTCATCCTCAGCTGCTCACAAACTGTTCCTGGCTCCAGCCCAAGAAGTTTAGGATGATGATTGTATGGTTTTCACTTGACTGGCAACCTTGGTGAGGAATTTCCACTTGGTCGAGAATGAGTCTCCATCCGGGCTCATATCAATCATGTTCCTTCGGCAAAATGAATCAGTCCTATTTCATTTTGCAGTGGAAATGACATCCCAAGTGGAGGATGGAGCTGTAATACAACCACATGCAAGCCTTTCAACACCCCTGCAATTAAAGGAAGGTTTTCTAATAGTAGTAGGAGTTGGAAAAGAAAGGCAGAGGAAGTTATTGCATTATAGTTAAAAATGAGGCTGATGTTCTACCCAAGTACATGATCTCTGTCTGTTTTTTATCCCTTCTACTCCTACGTTGACACACATGCACACTGAAAAACCCACTGCCATTTTAGTCACCTTTAAAGTATGGGGAACTCATGGTCTCATTGAGATATCTGATGATATCCGATGAGTTACTCACTCGTACCCTTTTAGCTGACATTGAGGATAAGTTTTCCCTAGGGTAGAAGTCCCTCTTCAGGACCTCTGAAACTGCAGGTGTTTGACCTGAGCTTAGAAAAGGGGTCTTGCAATGCAGGAGGCCCAAGTCACATTCCTTAGTGCTGATACTTTGGCTTCAGAAGAGCAGAGCAGATTTGGAACAGCAGCTATGGCTATGCCATACAGCAAGAGCTTGCAAACTGCCTCTCTGCTCCTGCTCTCCTCATTGCAGCTCTCAAGACTCAACCTCATACTTTTCCATCTCTGGAGATAGAGAGGAGCCTCCAAAGCCCAGGTGCTGTGTGCAGAATGAGCACTAGTCACAGTGTGTTGGTGGTTTAGAGGTTTTTCGGTGTACAACATGCAGCATAACTCATAGTTAAAGGACTTCAGGACTTCCTGTGTTTGGATTGCCAGAGGGAAAGATTCAAGCCTTGTGTCCCTCCGGCACTGGCAAAGCCATTTCAAAGGTGTCTCATTGCATGATCCTGTCTCTGCCTGACACAGCTGAGGATGCACGCATAGCGATGAAGTCGAAGGACCTGATGATTTCACTCCTTCACCTCTTTGTCAGGTACTTTCCTCAGAGGAAATCATTCAGCTTCCTGTGTTTTTACTGTAAATTATGCGCTGCAAAGAGGAAAGACAGACAGATTAGGAGGGAAAAAAAAACAAGAGACGATGGTTTCAGTACAGATAACCCCTTTCACTGCCACTTTTGTGGCACCCTTTGCACCCCCATTTTAACCTACAGAAAAGGTTAAACCTAACAGCTGAAAGTTTGTCTACTGCTTAAACTGAAACTACTTCAAGTACCCAAAGTGCCCATTTCCTCCCCACCCTCCCCCTGCCTCTTTACTTTTACTTTACTTAGTGCCTTGTCCTTCTATTTCTGTAACTGAGAGAGAGAAGAAATAACGTGGAAAAGACTGTTTGTCTGTTTGTCCTTTGTCCAAATGGAACACAAAAATATCCTGGCTATGTCACCAGAGAGCACAACTGCTCAGATTTGTTCTCAAAGATAATTTCCACTCTTTCATCAAATCAATTGTAAAAGTCTCAGCTTTAGGAAGAGTTGGGACTCTTTTATGAACAAGATGTTCTATGTTTCCATGCCAATAGGATGCTGCTTGTAAAGAAGGTGCTTAGCCAAAAAAGAAGCCATTTTCCCTAGAAAAGGGGTTTGATGGGGAATTTTAAAGCAGCTTCCATGGAGATGTTTCAAGTGTGAGAGACCAAAGGAGTGCAACTAGCTGAAATAAACTGAAGTAAACCCCCCCACAGAACAACACAATCCATCATATTCTGAGTATATGTACACACTGAATGAGTAAAAATGAGATAGCTCCCCCCCCCATGCCAATTTTTATGTATTTTAAGTGCAAGCTCTGTGGATGCTCTACCTTATAGTAACCAGACTACCTGGAAATAGCACACCCCACTGCAGGGCTGGCACATCAGCCTAATTAATTGCAGATGCCTTTTTAATCGGTTCGTCAGACTAAAGATACAGGCAGCAGCTCTGTGTTTTGACAGTCTCCTACTAAACCAAAGGAGTCTCCTCTGGAGCCTTGTGTGTGAGTTTCTTCCAGCCATGGTTATACATGGATACCTGGGGTGTCTTAGAGGAGGGAATGGCTTTCACATTTGTGATTGCATCTGACCAGCCTGATCTTTGCTTTCCAAAAGGCTTTTCAAACACTTGCAGCTCCAGTTGCTGCTTTGAAATCTTCTCACTGAAATAATGGATTAAGGTCTCTGCTACAAAAGTGTCAGTGCCCCTGGGCAAAACTTCAGTTCTAAGCCCTGCTTCACTCCAAACCATCTCCCCTGTTGCAAATCTTTGTCATCTCACTTGGCTATGGAGCTGAAAAACAGCTCTTTGATGAGGATCTGCTTCCACGTGGTAGCAAGTGACCCTGTCTTTGCTGCAAGATGAAACAGGATTGCTCTGCATAAGGAGAGCGTCACTCACACGTACCAGTGCAGACAGAGGTGTGTCTGTGTTCGTGTCTGTGTGGTTTTGTAAGTGCAAGCGCCCTTTAGCTGTGCTGCCTTACAACTGCCATCAGACCAAGGGAAGAATTCAGACAAGAAACTCCCCTTGTAAAATTCCATGTGCTGGAGAATGTAATAAGTCAATTTAGGTGACACATCCCTGGTCACTTCTGCACCTCCCACACTGCGGTGCTACAGGGTGCAGTCCCTTTAGCTTGTTTTCTTCCTGTTTGCCTTGCACAGGCTCATGTGGGTTGCTGTGGGTTTGTAGAGGCCCTTGGGCTATGGCTCTGCAGGGGAGAAGGCTCTCCCCACTACTTCTGGTGCTGGGTTAACATCCTGCACCCTGCCAGCATGGGAGCTTCCAGATAGTTTCATCCTTCAGTGAGTCAGCTGTGCTCCTATAGCAAGTAGGTAGATTGAGATGAGATACACAGAAGAAATGCTTCCCTGTGAGGGTGCTGAGATGCTGGCACAGGGTGCCCAGAGAAGCTGTGGCTGCCCCATCCCTGGCAGTGTTCAAGGCCAGGTTGGACACAGGGGCTTGGAGCAAGCTGCTCTAGTGGAAGGGGTCCCTGCCCGTGGCAGGGGTTGGAGCTGGAGGAGCTTGAAGGTCCCTTCTAACACAAACCATTCTAGGATTCTATGATACGTATGCATTTATGGGTATACCTATGCATATGTAGAAAACATCCATGTCTGCATATGCATTTGCCCACAAATATTCATTTGTACTAAGATCTATTCATTGCACATTAAAGAGAGTGCAAGAGAGCGTATGTGTACACATGAACAGCATGCACACACACGCAAATGCACAGATTAGGCAGATATATAGATCTAGATACAGATATAGATCTAGATACATAGATTTAGATCTATAGATATATATAGATATAGATTAGATAAATATAGATATAGGTATAGATATAGATTTAGATTTATAGATAGAGATATATAGATACAGATTAGATAAATATAGATATATAGGTACGGATACAGATTACAGTTGTTTAAAGGCTGGGAGCACCACTGGTCCAGAGCCCCTGAAGTGCTACCAGCTCAGCATAATTGTCAGTACTTGCAGTTTACAAAGGGAACAGAAACCACTGAGTTTTCAGGTGGCTGCAGGTACCAGGACCTCAGCATCAGCCCTGGTGAGCTGACAGCAACTGCCTGGTGCAGCCAAGCTCCACCAGCCCCACACTGCAGGCAAGCTCCAATGCTCCAGAACATTTTGATGGATTTCCCTTTCCACTGCTCTGTTAGAGTGTGATACAAGCACATTTGCTGCTCTTGTTACAGCATGTTTATGAGTAGGAGTGCCCTGATTCCTGTAGCAATTGGTTCATTCACTTACGTTCATGCTTCAAAGTGCATTACAGAGAAAGAACCAGAGAAAGAACCAAAGGGATGTCTGGGAGGGATTCATCCTTAATGGGAGCTTGCTTTGTGTGCCTCAGGCACGAGCAGGTGGGGAGGTAATCAAAGCAAAGGAACAGTGACTGCGTACTTGCAGCTTTGTTTAATGCTCCTATCAGGGAAGTTTCACCTCTCCCAGGGAAGGATTTTGACAATCTGTTCCTTTATAGCTTCTCTCCTTGCTGCAGTTTGGCAATTCTCATCAAACTTCCCAGCTCAACAAAGTGTTGATCTGGGAGGCTTTGCCACACAGTGGGTTCTGGAGAAGTCTCTTTGCTTTGTCTTAGTTGGACACTGAACAAACACCACCTGATCACGTTACCTATGTGGGTGCCCAGGGAACAGCAAAAATGGAGACACGTGGTCTCTCTGAGATGAGAGACCAACTTTGCATCTAAATGGGAGGTAGTAAAAATGAGTCTATCCCCTCAAAGGCACCTGCAACTGATGGGCTCTCTGGAGTTAGAACATGGCAAGAGTTGGCATGCTCAGCTATCTGCACAGTTAGTGCCCAAGTGAGAAGTGGTAACTTGTGTGTATATTTCATCAGACCATGGATGTGGAGGAGAAATAGCAGAAAGGGTACACTCGGCCACCAAGAGCCTTTTATTCCAACTGCAAAGCAAACAACATGTGATGAGAGTTTAAGGTTGCTGTGTCGAAGAAACCTCTGAGCTTTGCATATGTTATCGGCCAAAGAAACATCGGCTGCTGTATTTTCCAGTTAAAGGCTGCATGATCAGCTGCAAACCAGCTCTTCTGAGGGTCACGTTTTCCAAAGGGCTGCAGGTTTTGGGTTGCCTGAGCTGCCCTTAGTGTTCTGGAAGAAAGATCACCTTGTCCTGGCCATCTAGAGATGTTAAAACCCTCACTGAGAATCCCATTTATGGCAGTTTAGTCCTGAACTAAGTGTCTACGTGTATACAGATTAGGAATCAGATGAAGAGTGTATGTAAAGTGAATATACGATAATAGTGTGAAAGTGAATATGTGACAATAGTGTGTGCTATTTCTGCTAGGAAATCACTTCTTTTTCAGATAACTTGGTGTATAGTGATAGTTTTGAAGTCTTTTATTGATGATCTGTATATGTGAATGTGTGTGGGTGTATCTTTTTTTTAATGTATATATGTATCACAGAAAGATGTTACCTATCTCCTGTAAACAGCACGGCGAGAAATGTCCCATCAGCACAAATGTATCGTGTGTGTGATCTTTCAGAGCTAACAACAGTGTCTAAAAGCAAGAACAGTCTGTGGAGTTTGATGTTTCAGTGCTAACTTTTCACAGGAGACTCAGTTACTATTGCTGTTATTTCATAAAATCCCAGCCTGGTTTGTGTTGGAAGGACCTTAAAACTCCTCCAGCTCCAACCCCTGCCACGGGCAGGGACACCTCCCACTAGAGCAGCTTGCTCCAAGCCTCTGTGTCCAGCCTGGCCTTGAACACTGCCAGGGATGGGGCAGCCACAGCTTCTCTGGGCACCCTGTGCCAGCGCCTCAGCACCCTCACAGGGAAGAGCTTCTGCCTTAGATCTAACCTGAACTTCCCCTGTTTAAGTTTGAACCCACTAATCTTTTGCCATGCAGTACTTCCTAGAACCTCCAGTTGAGAAGACGAAGCTTTTTAGGGGGGACCATCGTGTGAGCATCCCACTTGTTGGAATAGGACCTTGGGACAATGAAGGCAACGTACCCAGGGCACACCAGCCCTTAGCATAGGAGAACATCTGCCTGCAGATGTTTTTCCACTGACAAATCAACTGAACATCCAAGCTGACACGTCTGTGAAAAACAACCTCTCCCTCCTGGGAAGACAACTGATGTTGGGGCTCACACAGTCGGATAGGTCAACCCTCTGAGGGTGGCAGGAGTGCTCCCGTTTGTGGTGCTCACAGCTTACCCCAGGAGAAATCAATAGAGAAGCTGGCAGACATTGGCATCTGCAATGGGCAAAGAGAGAAAATAATAAGGGCAGGCAGGCTGTCAAAGAGGATTTTTAGCAACCAGTATGTGTGTTAATACTCTGACCTAGTTTCTGAAAGGCCTATATAAGGAAGAATATTCTCCACTGAGCAAGCAGCTAGTAAGCAGTGCCAGCAATTAAGAGTTTGGAGTGCATCAGTTCTGAGATTCAGTTATCTCTTCCTGGAAAGAAATAAAGCACAGAAAACAAACACTCTTCAAAAAGCATTAATCCACCCCCCCTCCATTTCTAATAAAAGCTTTGCACCTCAGCAGTGGTGTGAGTTGGCACCGTGAACCCAAAGACATTGCTGTGCTTGCCCACTTGTGGCTAAACTGCCAGAGGAACTTCATGAGAAAGGAAAATCCCTTCCCTCAAGTTACCACAGCTTATTTTAATGGAGTTTCTGCAAACACACATCCCTTTGAACCACATGTACAAGTGGTCTGGAGTGCAGCCTTGGCACCGTATTCTCTTTTGTCTTTACCGTTTAAGCCTTAAGCCTACAACCTGCGTGGGTAGGTCCAAGTGGGGCAGAAAGGCCTCTTACATCAGCCAGGGTGCCTACTCTCTTGAAGCCACCCATGACTTTAGGAGCTTTTGTTTCTCCTTGGCCAGTGCGAGATGTTTCAAGGCTTCTTTCTTTGGTCAGGCTTACTTGCAGGGGCCTTCCCTTTGCCTTCCAGTGGGGCTGAAGGTGCTCAGCAAATTATTAGGAAGTTTGTAAAGTCTGGACATCAGAAAGAAGGAAACCCAGAGCTGTTGCCCAAATCTGATCATCTGGGACCAGTTCTCGCATCTGGCAGCACTTGTTTCACTGCTTGCATTGGTTTTAGCTGTGTGTACAATAATAAATGGTGTTATTTCTAATTTACTAAGTTGAAGGCTACACAGTTAGTCCTCGTAAGAGTTACAAGATTATTTTGCATGTCACTATCCTTTCAAGAGATGCTTCATCTGTTGTAGCATAAGAGATATTGTAGTGCTTCACTGATTCTCATAAAGAAATAAACATACCAGAAATTATACAGAAGTGCCTTCCCTTTTTGAGAGCACCAAGTGCTTTTCTATTGATTGAAGTACATAAACATCAAAACAGCCTGCTCCTCAGGATGAGGAGGTTTTCAAGACCACTAGGAGAAAGTAAAACCCCATTGTGGTTGGGGAAGAGAGACGTTCTGTTTCATTAACCATGGAGTATCACTGATTCTATGACTTCCTTGCTTTCTTAGGTGAACACTTATGGGAGAAGACTTTCTTTTGCTTCTTTAATTTCCTTTGTTTCTATAATTGGAAGAAAGCATAGCCAGATATAGATGTTCTCCATGGACATGGGAGGACTGGGGAGAGGGCAAAATAAGAGCTACTTACTGTCATTCTGTACTTTACATGCTTTCCTAATCTTACTTCTTCTTCTATTAAATATTTCTTCTTATAGAGAAATCTGCTATTAAACACTTCCTATTGGAACTTCTCAAACACACTGAGACAGCAGCCCCACAACAGATCTTCTCACTCCTGGGGATTTCCACTTTATCTGTGTCAAAACCCCATCACAGAGGCATGAAACACCCAGTTCAATACATACAGCAAATCACTGCCAGAGCCAATAGCATCATCACCTTCCATCATCATCCTCATTGCTTCAGCCATGCAAGCATCTGCTCTTGTCTTCAGCTCTCTCCTCCTTGAAGCATAGGGGTTGGAATGAGCTCAGCACGCAGACAGCGGGCTGCCTGGATCCTTCCTATGATGCTGCTGTAATATTTTCCACTGCGAAAAACGAAGAACAAGGACTCTAAAGCTTGCTTTCTTTTCCCCCAAAACATATAAAATAGCGGGCCCCAGGGGAACATATGACACAAGCATCTCCCTCCTCCTGTTCTTTCTGCATCATCTTGTACAGCACACGCTGCCTGGTGGGAGGACCTCTGAGAGGAATTTGCTGCAGGTGAAACTAGCCACATTTATCATGCAGCTCCATAACCATCCACCTTATCAGTGTGTCAAGCCCCTCAGTGTAGCATGATCACTGGTGCTACACACAGACAAGCTGACCATGGCAGTGCTACAACTGCCCCTTGCTAACCTTTCGTAACACCTACCTGTTTGTTAACTCTTTAAAGCCCCTGTGGGTTTCTGTAACAGTGCAAAACAAGAACTGTCCCTCGGTTCTCAGAAAAACATAGAAAACCACAGAAAACCACACCAGGAGTCTGTCAGCCAGTCTCAAGTGTGTTCTCACTGCACCTGCCTCTATAGGGATTGGGGCACTGACACAAATCAAAAGAAAAACTGACCTGGCATGAGCTGAAATGACACCAAAACCCATGCCTCGGCTCTTTTGATGAATAAATATTGTTTCATTTTAATTTTGCTTCATAATTTGCTGAAATTTCAATTAATTCAGCAGATTTACTGCCATTCAAAGACTGCATTCAAAACACTTCGGGATTTCCTGTTTTGGATAAGCCTCTTAAAGCAAAGAGGGGATGCTCGATGGCTCCCGCAGGGTGTGGAGGGCTGCATCCTTCCCAGCTCTCCGTGCTCTGGTCCCCCATTGGGACAGGCAGGGAGTCCTATGCTACTTCCTCCTAGGAACTCCTGGAACAGATACATACAATAAGGCAGAAGAGTGTCCATTTCTTCCTCTTGATTGAAAAGAGGTTGGAAAGAGCACTATGAAATACTGAATGCTTGGAGGCAGCAAGCCAGAGATGGATCTAATTCTTTATCTAACAGCTATAAGGGGCACCCCAGGAAAACAAACCTTCAAAGCATTTAAGATAAATGAAAAGAACATTTGCTTTATACATAGTGTGATGAAATTATGGATCTCATTGTCACAGTGCCCAAGTGTGCTCAGATAGGAATTAAATGGTAACTTAGGTAATGCCCACTATATCTTGCCTGTTGCTTATACTTTCTCCCAAAGCATCTTTGACTTGATTACTGTGCTTGCAGGTGGTTGGGCTGGATGGGACTTGCTCTAACTCAGTACAGTGCTCTGACTCACTGCAGGGACCAAAGGCAGTGGGTGGTGACATACCTGTTTCTTCATTAAGCAGCTCTTGACAATCTGCATCCACCAGCTCCAGAAGGGTTTTATTTTACACCTTTCTAGTGCCTAATTCTTGCTGTTTCCAGCATATAAATGGAACTACAGCTCTCTCTTTCTCCAACTAATATGGAAAGGGCTGTTGAGCTCCTAAGGAGACCAGATCATAAGTGATTGAATATCTGGTGGGTACTCATCCTGTAAAAGTGAGAGCCAGGGAGGGAATCTTAACTTGCAGTTTTCAGGAAATGGTTATCAGGTATTTTCCTACCCTTTCATTCGTTTTATGGTATTCTGGTTTGTGGATACTATTTAATAATAATGATTTCTTGAGTACGGGAGAAGGTTGTTCAAATCTGTGGTCTGAATTACTCAGAGAGGGAGATCATATCTACACTCATTATGGTGTGCATTGTTACCTTAACCATCCAGTTAATGGATGAGGAACATCTCCATCACTTAGCTCAGGTTTTGGCATGAACAGAACCCATCAGAAGTGCAACTATTCCTGAGTTGTCTAAACCGCTGTTTACCCTTGTCTAATTGGAGGGTTTCAGCACTCCAAAAATTTTCAGCATTTGTGGTTTTGGAGTACAATTCATCTCAAATTCATGAACCAGCTTAGCCAACCCCAAAGTGCCTTTTCCAATGAACTGATGACTCATTGAACAATTTTCTCCCACCTTTAGAGTCACACCATTTCATGGACGTGGGTTCTTTGCTCAGAGAGATGGCTATTGCATCCGACTCCACCATAGGAGTGTTGAAAGCGCAGGCTGTGGGCTGTGGAACTGTCTAGGAGTAGCTTCTGTGGTAACTTAAGCACTTGTGGTACCTCCTCCTCTATTCCCTTTCAATTAATTCAGCAGATTTATTACCATTCAAAGACTGCATTCAGCAAACTATTTCCCAAGGTTAAGTTTACCAGATGTTGCAGTCGCCTTATGATTAGGATGTGCTTTGATTTGTGGGTCCATCGTGTGCTTTGTCATTTTGCTTTCCACATGACTTACTTCCCTTCTGTTACACAGCTGTCAGGATAAACATTTAGATTTTAACATTATAAAAGAGGTAATAAGTTTTCCAGACATTTTCTCCACCCCAAAGTGTAGCAAATGGAGATCAAAAGGCTATTTTTCCCCATAGTTTCAAGTTGAATAAATTCATTGAATAAATAAAATCATACCGAGTAGAGTGTTCCAAAACAAAATATCATTTTAATAGAAAAATAGTACCAAATTGCTGAGCTTGTGGCTTTCAATGTTACTGAAGTGCAAGGATTGTTTTCATTTTCTGGGAAGTTGTATCAGAATGGCCATCTTTCTGAAAAATGGTGTTGCTTTTAAAGAAACAGTAGTTTTGAGAGGAGGGGAATCCACTGGGATATTTCCATCTATCTGCATGCCGTTTTGGACTCAAAAGACTAGAGCCCCGAGGTAGGAACTGACACAGACCTGCAGTATGACTGTTACAGTATGACCTGCAGTATGACAGTTCAGGTTGCTCTGAAGGTGACTCTTAAGCCTGCACTGGCCACATATCACAGACTCATAGAATCATAGAATGGTTTGGGTTGGAAAGGACCTTAAGATCATCCAGTTCCAGCCCCCTGCCATGGGCAGGGACAACTCACACTAGACCGTGTCACCCAAGGCTCTGTCTAACCTGGCCTTGAAGAATATTCATAGTAAACACCAAATATGCCATGGCACCCATAGCATTAATGTTACCTTGTGTTTGGTGAACATACTGGCACATACGGAATCATAGAATAGTTAGGGTTGGAAAGGACCTTAAGATCATCCAGTTCCAACCCCCCTGCCATGGGCAGGGACACCTCACACTAAATCGTATCACCTAAGGCCTCGTCCTGGCCTTGTTCAACCTGGCCTTGAACACTGCCAGGGATGGAGCATTCACAACTTCCCTGGGCAACCCATTCCAGTGCCTCACCACCCTCACAGTAAAGAACTTCCTCCTCTTATCCAATCTAAACTTCCCCTGTTTAAGTTTTAACCCGTTACCCCTTGTCCTATCACTACAGTCCCTAATGAAGAGTCCTTCCCCAGCATCCCTATAGGCCCCCTTCAGACACTGGAAGCTGCTATGAGGTCTCCACGCAGCCTTCTCTTCTCCAGGCTGAACAGCCCCAACTTTCTCAGCCTGTCTTCATACAGGAGGTGCTCCAGCCCCTGATCATCCTCGTGGCCTCCTCTGGACTTGTTCCAACAGCTCCATGTCCTTTTTATGTTGAGGACACCAGAACTGCACACAATACTCCAGGTGAGGTCTCACGAGAGTAGAGTAGAGGGGCAGGATCAATCTATCTACTAGCAATCACTTGCTGAGACTCTCCCCTATACCTGGAGCACACCTGGGGATGCAGAAATGCTGTGGGTCCCCCAGGAGCCCCATCTGAGAGTCTCCGCTCCTGCTGGTCCTCCCTTTCCATCTCCCCAAAGCCAGACCTGCTCCCTGAAGCACCATCCTTGATGCACCAGCACTTCAGAGCATTGCTGCCCATCTCTGGGCTGCTCCAGGCAAGCAAGGTGTCCTGGGTTCAGCAGTAGCAGTCATGTTTCTCCTTCTTGGTAGCTGGTGCAGTGCAGTGTTTTGACTTTCCGCCTGGGAACAGAGCTGATAACAAGGGTGTTTTGGTCTGGCCAAGAACTTTGTGAGCCTCATGCTCTGCCAGGGAGGAGGGGAGGCTGGGAGGAAGCAGAGACAGGACACCTGACCCAAACTGACCAAAGAGGTATTCCATACCACAGCACGTCATGCCCAGGATGTAGCTGGGAGTGAGCCGGAAGGGCTGGGACTGCAGGGTTGGAGGAGGTATTGGTCGGTGCTTGGTCGGGCTGGGGGGACGAGTTATCGGTCGGCTGGTGCTGAGGTGTTGTATTCTCTTCCCTTGTTATTCCCTTTATCATTGTTACTATTGGTGGTAGCAGCAGTGATTTGTGTTATACCTTAGTTACTAAACTGTTCTTATCTCAACCCGTGGGAGTTGCATTCTTTTTGATTCTCCTCTCCGTCCCTCTGGGAGTAGGGGGAGGGAAAGAAAGGGGTGAGTGAGTGAACGACCTGTCTGGCTGGGTTTAAACCACGACTCAGGGGCAGTTCATGCACTTTTAGGCTGGAAGGCAGAGCCTTAAAGATGAGAAAACCAGTGCTCTGAGCTTTTGCTTCCTATCAGACTTTGCATCTCCTGTTCAGGCTGCACAAGACAGCTTTGTAATATGTAGACCAACCAATACTGTGTGTTTCCATTGCTAGCTGTTACCACGACACAAGCAAGGCTCTGTCAAGGCTAAAAGGCTTCCTTAAATAAGTGCACTGATAAGCCTGTCTAACTAACTGCTTACTGCTGATTTTATGCCTTGTTGCTAGTTTTTAGACTTTAAGGTCTTCGTGTCTTTGCCTAATCTGCTTTTTGGCAACAAAACCACTTATAGGAGTGTTGATAGTATAGCAAAGCAATGATAAACACAGCCACAGAATAGTGGCTTGGTTGTGCTGTCCCTCCTTCCCCCTAGATGAGTGGAAGACCTATATTTGGGTTGCGGCTAACCTATACCTGGTACGTCACAGCCCAGCCCCTGCCCTCCTGCACTTCATATTGACTAATAATAACAAAAACTACTTTGCGAGCTGCTTACCACCCACATGTATCTATCCCCCCTAGAAAGCCCCAGAGGAAATAACAAGAACTAAGAGGCTTTTCCTATTTATAAACAGAAAAAAGCATGATTCCTAGTAGTAAAACAGGCAGATGTTTATCTGCTACGTCAGAAATGTTGAGTTGGTTTTTTTTGAAATTCCAAATGTGAAGTTTCCTTTGCTTGTGTCAAAAGCTGTTTCATGTTCACTCGCAACCTTCACCACCACCACCTCCTCTTTCTCATTATCTTCACCTCACTTCTTCCCTCATTCCTTACCTTGCCTGGCTACATGCTAAAGGACTGTTCAGGCTCAGCCAGCATGACAGCAAAAACCCATGGACACAAGGGCTCGTGGAGCTTTTCGTTGGCCCATGATGCTTCTGCGAAGTGTTTAAGTTCACGGTAGAAACTCACTGCAGCTGCATGGATCTCACTTGTCCAGTGCATCTGGCAAAGGTTTTGGAAAGAAGCAGGGTCTCTTTGCTTTCTCCATCCTCTGCCCCATGTTGTGTGCCTGTAAAATGGTAGGAATCAGGTAGACCTTTCTTGTAAAAGGTTTTGAGCTCTGGGGTGGGAGAAGTATATTGAGCTCTGAGGTTCAAGTATTTTGGAATAGATCCAAAGGCATTAGCAGGTGCTTTTGCTCAGTGCTGGCTTCAAACATTTCTCTTCCCAAAGCATTTACAGAAGCAGCAAACAAGTGCAGAGCAAGGGTTGGTGGCTTCCCTTGCAGAGCAGTCAAGCGCTCCCCTCCCACCCTCTTCTCTTGAGCTTTGGCCTAAGGAACTCCAGACAAAGCCATTATTGTCTCATCTAAAATTACCCTCCACTTCCAAGGGATGCTGACAGATGGTGAGGCCGTATGTTCACACAGCTCCCACCCGGGTGACTGCGCTGCTTCCCTCACAGAGCTGCTGGGAAAGTGGGACACAGCAGGTGCCATGGCACTGGTCAGGCGGGATGGCTGTGGCAGAGACCAGACCTGAGGCCTGATTTCCTTTCAGTCTGTTTTACCCACAGGCCAACATCATCTAGAAAACACGCAAAGAAAATAAAACAAACCAGCCTGTCGAGACACATCCTGAAACTGCCTCAGTACCTTTGACAGAGGCCACAGAGCAATAAGACATTATTCTATCTGAGTGAGTGCCTCTATCTTTCTATTGTTTTCTATGTTTCTATTCATTCAGAGCACTGTTTGTGGCTGCACTTTGCAGTTTCCCATCCTGCATGTTCTGAGAAACATCCTTTGTTGAACATTTTCCCTGTTAAACCATAGCAGTGGCAGAGTAATGAAATGATTTGGGCTCTAGAAAATAACTTTAACATGAGAAATCTGAGCTATTTTGTTTATTTCATTTATTAACTTTATTATTATTTTATTTTTATTATTGTATTATATATATTATATATTATTGTCTTTATTAACTTTATTCATTCAAACTGAGGAAAGAAAATTCGAACCTGCGTTCATATGGATTTAAGGAAAGAGTTCTGACTAGTGGAAATGAGTTAATGACAGATGAGGTGAAAGAAAAAAAAACAGCACAAGGCTTTCCACTTTTCTATTTTTCTGTCTGATTCTCTGGCAGTCCAATAGAAAAGGAAAGCGAATCCGTGAGACTGAAGTTAGTTAAACATTACCATGGCACCTTGAAGGAAATGGCAGGTCCATCATGACTTGAAGTCTTTGAAATGCAAGCTAGCTGTCTTTTAAAATTAAATCTTTCAGTCTATTTGAATTTCTTGGTTCAGTAGTGCTCAGTAAGGTAATTTCTAAGGAATTCAGCAAGAGAATGAGTACTGATGTATCCTGGGTGACAGAATTGGCTCAGTAGGTGAGACGCAGCCTTTGGTAATGTATCCAGCATAAATACACATATTTACTTATATATCACTAAAAATGCATTAAGATTCAAGACAAACTGTCCACAGTATAATATGTCTGCAGTGCTACCCATTCTTCATCTCACTCCTATTTTAATTCATCTACTATTTGACTGTCATGAATTCAAGGCTGAAGCTATCTTTTATGTGCGCAGCCCTTGCACAGCCTCAGCTACCAAGTGCTTGATGAGCTCCCTGTCCTGACTTAGAAATGATCCAAACTTTATTCTCTAGGGAATAAGCCACCTTTAATCAATGAGAACAAGACTAGAGTATCAGTATTTTCCCAGTCTCTTTAAACCCTGAGAAATAAAAGATGTATACTTGTGTATGCTGTGCCTGCACCACGATTTCCCCTCACGACAAAGAAAATCCTTGTTTTCCATCTTCTGGGTACATGTTCAAGGCTGAAACTATACTAACACAACCAATATAAAGGCCAAAACCAAGCCCAAAGCTCAAGGGCAATAAACTAATCTATTTTCACTTAAATTGGGGATTCACACAGTGCAGAGAACTGTCTCAGTGCAACCAAGTACCTAATAGCCAAGGCTGGTGTTGTCAACCATTATATTCCCAGTAGATAAAAGTGCATAGATGATAGCAATTCACAGTGCTTAAACTTCATGCTTACCTTTTTTTCAGACTCCATGAAACTTTCATAATGAAACCCCAAAAAACAGGGGGAAATGTATGGTTTGGTCTGGAAACCATGAGCAATTCTGTGGTTTTGCTTAGGTTTGGACTGAAACTAGCCCAAAGTAGGTAGTTTCTTCTAGCTGAATTTCATCTAAAGATTTTGAATTCATTCATACGTGAAACTGAGAGCGAAATGTAGGGGGCATGAATCCACATAGCTTAAAAGAAGGAAAAAGGGTGAAACCACAAGTCAGGTTTGCTGAGTTTAGCACGACTTTGAATTGCTTTGCATGGTATTGGCTGCTGACTTGTTAAACTATAGACCCCATGACTCTTTGGCTATTTGTGAGTTGTCAAGTTCTTGTACAGGTACCCATCTTTGAAGGCATGGCTAATGTTTGCCTTGTGGCATTCTTTCTGCTTTGCCCAAATAAGCTAGAAATCCAAGTGTAGGCTGGCATGCCTCCAGCATGGAAAAATCTAAGGAAAAAGTATGGAGAAGTAGTATTGCTAGAAAACCCCTTGCTATTTGCTACAGTGGTTCACGTTGATGGTTACTTTTGATTGTCATTTGGGCATCTCAGTGTCCAACTCTCCTGTGTAGGGTGAAAAACCTGTTTTTCCAACAGTAAAACTTGCTGTGTGTTGTATGCCTATGAAAGTACTAAGACATTTGCACAAAGGCATCAAAGAAAGACATAAAGGAAACTGTGGAGGTGGGATTCAAGAACAGACAAAATAAAATTTATCAGTTTGCATAAATTGAGACTAACATTGCTAAGATTCCTGGGTTACATTAATTCAAGAGAAGATGAAGTAGAAATGATATGAATATCAATGGGGACGCTGTGATTGGAATTCAAGACAGAAACACCCAATTTAATTCAATGGAGAGCAAACAAAACAGGATCCATGGTGAACAAATCCTTCTTGTGGGTAAGAAATCCAGCTTTCATAAAACCTTTGTGCTTTTTCAGGGTAACTGTTCTAGTGAAAATGCTGTCAGGTACAGTATTTTTCCAGACAGTTTTGTTCGTAAGGACAAAGAGGAACTGTCACTCAAGCCTGATTGTATTGATTTTGCTTTTTCATTCTCCTGTCACTTCTACATCTTATCTGGCTTATGTAAATGAATAGCCAGTTTTTCCAGAGGTGATCATGCCCTGGCAGTCACAGCTGTTGTGATGCAGTGATGCCTCGATTTTCTTATCCCACCGTTACCACTCCTCCTGGATGCACCAAAATAAGATAGCTCTCAATCCCTGGATCATCTCTGCTTGATGATGGCCTTGTGTAGTTTCACTCACAGACATGGTGTGTTATGCTTATTTGGTGGCTGCTATCCTTGAAAGGGTGATATAACAGGTGGGTGTGATTTTTCACATGAACAACAGTGATCAATCTCCAGCCCTCTGCCTGCTAATGAGGGTCATAAATCACAAGCATGCCCAGTCACTTCTCTGCCTTCAGCTATCTGAAAGATATCTAGACCAAGCAAATTATCTGTTTCTATAACATAGGCTGGGAACATAAGCATTACCAAACTCATTCACCCCACTTAACTATTTTAAGCTAGACTGAATCACTTGCCAAGAAAGCACAGTCTAGCTAACAGTGATGCCTGCCTTAGAATTGGTGTGGGGAGCTGAGAAAGATTCCATCCAACACATTTATGAAGATCTTGCTCCTTTTCAGTGAGTAAAGCTTGTGAGAAGCCAAGCAGCTCGGAAAATTCACTGCAGAAAAATGCTCATCCTGAGCTGTACGTTTTTGCACAACTGTAGACCAGTGTAACCATAAATTGCATAGGGCTGGGATCTAAACAGCTCTGTTTGGAGATGCTGATTGCAGCCAAGGGCTACCCAGCTCCAAGGAGGGAACTTGCAGTACTCTTATGGTGATTTTTGTCTTTAACTGTGGTTGTGGGAGACTATAAAGAAGCTACTGCTTGAAGGTGTCCCAACCCCGAAAGTTCAACACACTAACGGAATACAAATAATATTGAAGCTTTTGACATATATCAGCCCAACTAGCCTTTAGTTCAGGATTCCACTTCTTATTATGGCCAGTTATTTAAACTTTCATATTCACACACAGGAAATCCCTTATTATTACAACCTAACGTTTCCAGAACAGTGTCCTTATATCTATGTCCCCAAAGACAACTGAGTTCCCCTTTCCATTTAAGAGGCACTGTCATCCTTTCCAACACTATTGTTCATCTGCATCCCCCCCATGCCTCACACTCTTCCTTAGATGAAGTGGGAGGGCCACGCACAGATGCAGAATGCTGCTCGAGTCTGATCCTGTCCCACAGCTCAGACCCCACCTGATGTTTCTTTGCCCGGCTCATCACCATTATAATTTTCCAGGTTTTCTGAGTCAAAACATGGGCCCTTTTCCTGCATAGCAAGTCAGATCATACAATCTGAAGACCCCTTTCAGACTTACAACATGCAAATCTCCTACACCTAGTAAGTGTAAGATCCTTTTCAGGATTGAACCTTGCTCACCCTGCTGCATTTCTCTGCTAACCCTGGCTATACCTGGATACAGCTGGATTTGGTGTGTCTTCCCCTTCACACAAGACATGGTCCTGGTGTGTTCTCTGCAACGTTCATCCAAAGTCCAGCACAATGGAATGGAGCTGTTCCCTTCCTTGCACTGGGTTTCGATGCTCATGGTTATTTTTTCCTGCTACCCAAATCCATTTATTAGAACTTGCTCCTGCTGACCCAAAACCACCTCACAGATTTACCAAGATATTCAGCTGTGTCCAGAGACTTCAAGAACCGCATTCAGATGAACAAATGCCCTTTTTCTCTCTCTTAATGTTTGAAATTGATATAATCTTCTTTTTTTTTGATTGTAGACCCCAAAGTAGGCACCAGAGTCTGAATATGCTTCTAGGTGGCTCAACTATTTATTATGCTGCTTGAACCACACAGAAAGAGCCTGGTTTTCAAGAAATTATGAGAATATTATGAAAATAGAATAACTGGAATTTCAGGTATCTGAAATCTCTGGATGTGCCTAAAAAATCATATGAAGAAGTGCTTTATTATTAAAGTTATTTAATGATACCATTTCTTCCAGCTTTGTGATTCATGCATTGTCTTCTTCATCCTACTCCCAAGTCATTAATCAGAATACAAAGGGTTTTAATACCCAGAAAAGAACTTTTCTATTCGGATTGACTCTTACCAGCAAAGCTCCCTGCTTTGAGAAGCATGCTGCATGGGAAGAACTGTTACTGTTTGGGCAGACAACAACTCCTACTGAGCAAAAGCACTCTCTGACACATCTGTGGAAGTTACTGCACTTTTAAAACTGTTCTATTTGTACTGCTTTAATATTGCATTTTATTATCTACCCTAATATCTCTGGTTTCTATCTGCTTTTCAAAAGAGAGGGATGGTGCCTATCACCTACAGTAACAAAAGGTGGTTTTCTCCCTATAGCCAATTTTCAGCTAATTTAATATAACTGTTTTTCTATTGATTTACAAGTCTGACTGATATAATTCTTTTGAATAAGGAAGATGGTTGCACAGCATGAATAAATGCTATTAGCTTCCCAAGGAGATAATACAGCGCAGTGGCAGCAGTAAACTTTCCTTTTTTCTTGTTTTGCTCCCATATGATATCTATTTTTATTGAATAATTTTATTTGAGAAACAAAATGGAAAAAGAGCATTGCTATTTGTGGAACCTTTCCAATATGCTGCAGGAGCAGAAGGCTTGGATGGAAGATACGCAGCATCTCAAAAGACTGTTTTGTGGTGGCAGACATCATCACAACAGTGTTAGCAGTGTGATATTGGAATGTCATTTACTTCCTTCTGTGACCAGCCTTGGATTAGCACCACATTAGAATGCATTCTAATAAATGCAATTTAAAACAAACAATGTTGTCAGCTCTGGCCCAGGCACCCAACTCCCTTGTCTTGGGCTGAGATGTGGAGTACCAACATCATGCTGAAGTGCAATAGGAGAGTGATTCATCTGAGTGAACTTAAAAGCCTCCAACAACAAGGTGATTCATGCTTCAAATGCTAATGGTTTTTTGCAGTAACTTCATTTTACTGATTTTGCATTTCCATATCAACTTCCATATCAACTGATTTACAAGCATCTGCATGAGCTCACATGTTTATATGTGAGCAGTCAGGTGCGACTCAGCTGAAGTTAAATAAGACTCTATTTAATGGGGTCTCTCTCTGAAGATAAGCTCAAGGCATCTCTCTAGATAAGACCCTTAAGCAGGAGGGGACTCCAAATCACTTGTTGTAATAAAATATAATGGTGCATCTTCTTTGAGCTCTCTTAGGTCTTGAAAAGCTAAGGATGAGGTTCTGGTAGCAAACTAATGCATGTAAACATGAATGATGTCTTTGATGAGAAATGGACCCAGTTCCCATCGAGGATAAAACCAAAAACTTCCAAAACTTCATTTCTGCACTTCACACCCCTGTGGCAGCTGGTACCTACACATCTCTGAAGAACTGGCCATTAATGTCTTTCAGAAAGGTTTTCAGTTCTCACACACTTCAGTCAAGGATGAATTTCCATTGACTGTGTGGATGGGTTTTCAGTTCTCAGCAAGTTTATTCAGAGCAGCCCTGCAGAAAAGGACTTGGGGGTGATGGTCAATGAGAAACTGAACATGACCCAGGAGTATGTGCTGGCAGCCTAGAAACCAACCGTATCCTGGGCTTCATCAAAAGGAGTATGTCCAGCAGGTTGAAGGAGGTGATCCTGCTCCTCTACTCTGCTTTTGTGGGACCTCACTTGCAGCACTGTGTGCAGTTCTGGGAGCAACAACATAAGAAGGACATGGAGCTGTTGGAACAAGTCCAGAGGAGGCCATGAGGATGATCAGGGGCTAAAGCAACTCCTACATGAAGACAGGCTGAGAACATTGGGGCTGTTCAGCCTGGCAAAGCTGTGAGGAGACCTCATAGCAACCTTCCAATATCTGAAGGGGGCCTACAAGGATGCTGGAGAGGGACTCTTCAATAGGGACTGTAGTGGTAGGACAAGGGGTGATGGGTTCAAACTGAAACAGGGAAAGTTCAGGTTAAGTGTAAGGAACAAGTTCTTTACTGTGATGGTGGTGAAGCAGTGGCACAGAATATATCTTGCCTGTTTCCATGGTGATGACAGATGCTCTGAAAAACACTACTTTGAAAATCTATATAAGCCTTTGTAGTGCTGTGATTTGATTAAAGATAGCAGTAATAACAATAAAATCCCAGGACTCCATAATGCCAGAGGGGTAAAGAAGAATTGGATTAAAATAGAAAGGTACTACCTCTGGTTTTGAAGTCCACAAGCCCAAATCAGAGGAAACTGGAGAATTACACCAACAAATACCTATTTTTCTGTTCTGATGTTCTTCCCAAGGCATCCCTTGTTACTCTCTACTGAAAATAAGATGTTGAGGCAGGTGAACCATGGCTAAAATCCTGTTTGGCCTCTCTGATGCCCTTTTATTACCAAAGCAGGAATAGCTGAGACAAATGATACTCCCAGTCATTTTGATCATGTTATACAAGAGAACACACATCTAATTGTGGAAGTTTTCAGAAACACCAGGAGTGTCTTTCATGTTTGACTGGCCAGAAGGCAAGGAGTCATCTCACATAGGAATGACTGCTCCTTCCATACTGGAAACAAGTAGGAATGAAAGCAGTCTCATTTCAGTTCTATGAGAAGTCCAGTGGCTCAGTGATAGTCCCAGGCTAGGACAGAGGAGAGGCTTGTGGACAGGATAGAAATGAGCATTAATTTGCTAGCTGCAAATAAGCCAGGGCAGGAAGGTGAATACAGAGACCCTCTGCAGACACATCCTAACATCATCGCTTTCAGCCACTTTGGTGTGACCGCTTTCCTCCTATGCCTCTGCCTAGAAAATGCTTCCTGCTTCAGAAACATCTTCCTGACACTCTTCAAAGAAAATCCCACCCAACATCTCCAGACCTTCACAGGCACCAGTCACCAAACTCAAAACCTGGGTTACCTCTGAGCATAGAGCTCGGGAGATCACAGCTCTGGGACGCTGCTAGGAATAAGAAGAGATCACCCTGTGCAACAGAAAGGCAGAGCTCCAGGGTGATTCAGTGTACTGAATTGTAGCTGCACTGGGTAGAAAATGAAACAGGATTTGCACAGCTCTCTGTTTCACAGAAAGCCAGTGGTGGGGCGGGGGACGGCAGATCTGGGTAACTGCTCACCCTCTGACATCAGAAACCTCCGATGCAGCACCCGAGAACGCAGCTGCAAAATCCCTGATCAAGAACATGAAGCTCCTTCCCGTCTTCACAGCTGCATCCTGCTTCACGCCCCCAGGTCCCCCTTTTTTTGTACTACGAGTGATGAAGATTTTTTTCCGGATCACATGAGCCAGGATGAAGGGGGAAAATCCTGCCAGGAAAAGAGATGGGCTGCAACTTGAACCTGATCAAGGGGAGATACAGAGCAGTACCCTGAGGGCTATATAAGAATGTGCTCGGCACAAGAGCAAACACTTTTTCAGGCGAAGGACTTGCATGAGTCAGCCATGCATGTGAAGGAAGACTCCGTTTCAAGGAGGCTTGGAGCCACTAACAGAACATGTTTGTATTTCATCATCGCTACCCTTGCTGCGTTACTCATCTTTGCATTAGCCACCATCATGGTCTTAGTCGTTCAGAGGATGGTAAGAAATTTCTTACTTTATTCATTCTCCCTTTCTACCCCTTTCTCTCCCCCCCCCCCCTTCCCCGTAGTGCTGTCCCAAAATTATCCTGTGGCCAGAAAACCAGCCACTGCCTCCTCTTATAAATGCACACCCATGAAACAAAGAGGGAAAGAAAAGAACTTTCAACGTTCCTCCATGGGCAACATTAATTTCTAGCACGCAATTCCTCCTCTGTAAATGGAAGTGGAAAACTCACAATGTGAGATGCAAGTGACCCTCTATCCTGCCTAGTTAGGACAAGAGGTGGAGAGAAGATGTAGTGCCTCAGTGTTTGCTACCTCTTTCTACATGTGTCTCAGTTCACTTCTTTGGAGAATGACCATTTTCTGAGGTGGTCTGGTCTGGTTTCTAGAGTCTACATGAATTCCTTTGAAATACTGATGAATTTCAGTAATGGATATAACAAGAGACATCTGTGTGTGTGACACTGTGGATGCACCATGCTGTGGTGTGGCAGAACTCTCTTGAACTACCCAGGGCAGTGGATGTGGGCAGAGTAGCTCCCTTCTGCTCTCTTTTTTTTGTCAGTCCCATTCTGGGGTGGGATTTTTAACGCAAAACTAAAGCTATAGCAGGGATGACTGAGGATGTAAGTGAGGCAAGATCTCACAGGGTCTCACAAAAACAGCTGTTACCTCTGCCTACGGACATCTTTTCCTTCTTAAAATGAGGAAAATGGGTCTCAAGTGCACCTGGGGTTAAATGAGGAATCAGTGAGAAGTTACAGCCAGAGAAGAGGCACAGGTGGTTGTGAATATAAAAAAAACTCATTTCTAATCTTACCAGGAACATTGCCATGAACTTTACTGGAATGAAATGCCAGGTTAAACAATTTACAGGCTTTGAAATCTTACTGCAAATATCTAAGTGCTAAAGTATCACAACTATTCATAGGCTAAAAGCACCAGTGTGGGGCTGCTGGAGGAAGTTGGCCAAGGAAAACAAAATACGATCTTTCAGCTCAGTGTTTTCTCTTCATAAATTAACTCTGTGCAATTTGTGTGCCTCTGTATGCACATTACCCAGAAATGAAACCATGAAGGCCTGACTGATATTTCTTTGTTGCACCTGAGAGGAGACATTTACCTGAAATCAGTGCTCTTCCAAAAGAGAAGCAGTTTGGGCACAGTGAAAATGAGACGTGGGGGTTTTCAAGTGACAAATAGTGGGACATTAAGGGAGCTCTTTAACATAACAGGCTGGATAATTACAGAATTGCCAAAGCTTCCCTATATAATGAGACTTTCATTTATACTTATTATGAAAGTAAGCATTAAATTACCTCTCCATCAGGATAAACACAGTTACACTATAGTTGCCAGAGGAACAATATTACTGAAAGAGTCAAGCTTTTCATTTAAAAGAGTAATGACATTATCGCAGCTGCTTTGGTAATGAGTTTGGCTGAAGGAGAAAGCAGGAAGCTGAGGTGTGTGAGGAACACAAATAAAATCAAGCATCAATTTTACACTGTGAGAGGAATTTGGCAGTAAAAGTATAACTTGTGTTCTTGCTCTCAGGGAGCTGAAAGACCCCCAGGTTCTGAAGCACCATAGTCATTCTCCATCCGTGCCTGGTTTTAAACTTCCAGACCTGGGAGCAAGTGTTGGTTCTGTGAGACAGGTTCCTCAAGAAACTCCAGGGCTTACTCCAAAACTACTTTAGCTCATGGTCACAATGTCAGTGTAAGGCTAGGCACAAACTCTTTTGGTAAATACAGTTGTGGCTGGGCTAAGCATTGTGTAGTATTGACTTCAGTAGTTCCACGACATGGAGTTTGGATGGTTCTTGTACCTGGAGCCCTGTAGACATTGAGTCTTACTGATGAAGGGATTAGAACATCATCAATTGGCTTAATTTTCTTTGTAACTTCTAAAGAGAGGACCAACATTTTGTGTGATCTGTTTTACTCTCCAGATGTTGTCAGCTGGATTATGTGAGTGGTCTTTGACCATGGGAGCAATGGTGGCAACTTCATGCCCTCCCTATGCTGAGCTAGCAACTTTTCCTCTGCTCAAAGGAGTGTTAGGTTAATGGGTCTTAGAGACAATGCAGGCCCTTGTGACCCATGCCTCAGGTACCACTGCATTAAGAGAAGGCTTCTGGTGGCAAGCAGTTCATACAGTCTCCTACTCCCACTGCAGGTATATGCAAGTCACTGCTTGTCTTCCTTTTGATGAATTTACACTTGCCTAGTTTAAGATGAAGGATGATGCATTAGAAAGTGAAAATCAAACCGTGTAGAAACAAGGCAATGGCCTCATCCAATATCTGGGTGCTCTCAATAAAAGGAAATCCAACATGAAAGACCAAAACAAAAAAAAAGCAGCTATGATTCCAGAGAGTCTCTGAATTGAACAGCATTGAAAATACACATTAACACCCTCACAAACACACCCCCATTTTCCAGTACGCCAAGAACTTTCCTTTACACCTTGTTTTTCAGACCTCAGCAAATCTTACACTGTGCTGCAAGGAACGCTGTATCAGACACCTAAGCCACCTACCTCTATGAACAAATTCTGTGTGAACGTCCAAAGTCTGTAATCTGGGACAGTCCATCACTGCTCTGGATCTTGTAAACTTCATATTTTTAACCTCCAAACTGAATGGGCAAATCTTTTCAGCACCATTAAGGCACCAGGGTGGCAAATGCCAAGAGCCAGTGCAGTTACTTCCATTTGCTGATCCAGTTTTCAAGGCTGCTGGAGTTAAAAATGTCAAATCCTTTTAGCAGTGGGGCTGTTGTAACCAGAAATTGCTCCCAGAGCACCCAGCATGATACAACCTATAGCACCTAGTATGATAACCACGCTATCAGTGATTTATGTCTGCTCAAAGATAACTGTCACGCACTGCCCCACTCGGTGCCTATTGGCCCCCTCTGGCGGGCAACCCTGACAAGTAGGAAAAGGTGAAAACCCCAAACACCAGCTATCGCCCCGAAAGCAGATTTCCACTCGCTGAACACCACAGGAAAACCACTGAGGCATTTTAGATAAGAAAATGCATTGTTCCAACGCTTGCTGTCGGTGTTGTGTACAGTGACAGTCACCTGCTGCATGGAGGGGGGACTTTAATAGGGTTTGTCAGGACTGGAAAAGCTGCATTTCACACAGGGCTCTGTTTCACAGAATCAGTGAGGTTGGAAAAGGCCTTTAAGACTATGAAGTCAAACTGCTCCCCAGCACTGCCAAGGCCACCACTAACCCATGGCTCTGAGGCCTCGTCTCCACGCTGTGTGAACACTTGCAGGGACGGTGACTGCAGCCCTGCCCTGGGCAGCCTGTTCCAATGCCTGAGCACCCTCTGGGGCAGGAATTGTTCCTCAGCTCCATCTAAACCTGCCCTGGTGCAGCTTGAGGCCGTTTCCTCTTGTCTCATCCCTTGCTCCTTGCAAAAACGGAGCAGCCACCTCCCGTCTCCATCCTGCAGTGATGTGATGCTCGTTACGAGATCAGCTGTGGGGACAGTGCTCCACTTCCTGGTGTTTTCAGTGTCAAGTTTCTAGCTTTTCCTCTTGGACAACCACCTCAAGTGCCACCTCCTGCCTTCCCCCTCAGCCAGAGATGTGTAATGATGGCTGGAGGCTGAGCAAGAGACACAGGAGATCCTTGAGGCTCTTCTTCAAGTGGCAAAACTTCCTTTGAGGGCAGCAGCCCAAAAAGCTTGTTCCCACAGAGCCACTGAGTGGACATGCTCTTGGGAGAGCCCTAGACCTTGTTCAGCTGACCCCAGGCCAGTTTTTAGGGGCTGTGATTTGGAGGTGTGTTTTCTTGGGCTTTCTAGAAGCAGATACATACTCCAGTATGTTAAATGGTTAAATGACTACTCAGGGTTCTAACACGGAATACGTCCCTTTAGCAGCACCAATCTGACTCAGCCTGGGAAAAGTTCTTGTAAAATAAGGCAAAAGAAGAATGAAATAACCTTCACTGGCACCTGATTATCATTTTCTCTAACAAAGCAAACTCAAACCATGCTACTTGCTGAGAAAAGACTGAGATCCTTCAGCAGCAGCACCCAGCTCACTCCACACAGGGGGAAATTCATTGTCATGCACCCTTGCCTGATCTGGCACTGTAGAACTGAATTTCTCTAGGTTCCTGCTGCATGCCGCTTTGCATTCCAAATCACAGCATTGCAAGCAAAGTTTTTGCTGTCAGAAAAGGAAGAAGTAGTGCCAGTAATATTTCAAAGCAATCTGTAAAGCTCTATTTGAATATCTATTCAATTGTCACTAAAATAAATTGCATTAGTATCTGCTGTTTCCACCCCCTGGGAGACTTCCCAGGTGAGAACACAATACATTAGTTCGTTTCTGTTGTCCTGACTCCAACGCAAGCTGCGAGCCATCAGCCTTGTCCTGCAGGCCACCTCCAAGGGAGGTGCAAGATGAACACCTCATTGATGAAAAGGGTTCAATCAGTTTACCAAACACTTCTCTGCTGCCTGCTTTCATTTAGCATAATGTATCTGGGGACAGAGCGTCTCCATGCAGAAATGCCTTTAGCTCTCTGCAGAGGGCAGACATGCTCATACATAGCATTGAGAAGCAAGGCTTCCCTTCGCCCTGAGCACATGTGAGAGGGATGCTCCAGTGCAAGAGTCCAAGACAGGAGCTGAGATGCTCCTTGGGAGCATTTTCAGCAGTCTGTTCTCAGTCCCACATTTGATGATATGTGTGCATAGGATCCATAAAAGTTTGCAAGGGAGGAGGGCATGTAAAGGACCAAAAAGCTTGGAAATGCCTGGTTTTCAAACTACAGCTTCAGGTTCCTATTCTAACCCAAAGACCTTCCTGCACAGTTTAGGAAGATAACCTGGAGAATTATTATCTCCACAAATAACTTCTCCCCTGTCGTACATGGGTGTGGGGAGAGAAAATGAACAAATCACGTATTACAGATACCCGCATCATGAAGCACCTATGCCATCTGTCTGCAGGACACAGCATTTTGGTATTAAACCGAAAGATAGTGTTGCTTTGCTGAAAGCAGATGCAGCTTGACACTTCAGCCATGGTTGAAAACATAGCCACGTTAGGCCAATGTCTAATTAAAATACTGAAGGCTAGAACATTAAATACAACAACTACACAGAATCTGACTTCTCTCACTGTCCAACCATCTTCCTTCTCCGTGTGTTACCCTATTTACACACGGAAATAGTGCTTATGGACCACTACGAAGTTGTCTCCCACCACATACATGGTGTGCCTCATTTCTCTAAGGAGATATTACTGTTCTGCTAAATCTGGTACCAGATTCCCAAATTTCTTCTTGGGCATATAGATGCCACTGAAACAGGCTCCCCAGGAGAGTGTTCACAGCACCAAGCTTGTCAGAGCTCAGGGAACACCTGTACAATGCTTTTAGTCATTTAGCTTAATTTTAGGTAGTCCTGTGAGGAGCAGAAAGTTGGACTTGATCCTTCAGGGTCCCTTCCAACTCCAGATATCATACGAATCTATGATTCCATGCTAAATAAGGCCTGGCCTCATTAGATTACACAACTAGCCCAGGTAATTGGTATCCACATAAGAGGAGCTGGTTTAGGCTAGCCTGAGGAAAAACCTCTCCCTGATACTGAAGTCACCATGGGACTGCCTGCGTTAGTGAGTGCAGGAATATGACAGAGTTTCAAGCACTCAGGCACTCTCAGTATCTTTCCTCAGTATCTTTTCTTCCTGTTGGAAGAATTTCTTTGCTCCCTGAGGGCAATTGCTGGGTGTTTACAAGCTGTCAGTGACTTCACTTGTGTGGAGGTAATACGCAAGCGAGCACAGGTTTCAGGGTTGTACCTTTGGATGGCACAGAGGTGTGATGAAATAGAAGCAAGACCACAATGAAGCCTACCATATTCCTCACTTGGAGCTTGTTTCCTGAGATGTTCTCAGGCCACGCTGACTGAGGACAACTGCCTATTCTGAACAGTGGGTTTGCATCCCAGCAAGAAGTAGGAGGGAGGTGAAGCAGGACAACACCATCACTCTCCCACCTTGGGCTCTACATCTTTTACTTTCATCCAGCTACTGGCTTCCTGGGGGCAGATATTGACTTTCTAGGGTTACAAGTCCCATTCTGTCCTGCTCTCTTCAAGCTTTGCAAGCCACAGAGTGAGGTTTTCAGGGCTTCAAAAACCCAACTGCACTGAGAGAATTGCTTTCTCTGTTAGAAATTTAGATTTTCTACATTAGAAATAAAGGGCTGTGATGAGGTACACCTGAGGGTAATTTTTGGAGGATCGGCAGAGAGCTTCCCAGAGCTGTTTGCTCCACAGGAATCCCTCACTCACCTGTGAGGCCTTATAGGACCCATAAGCTCTGTAGCAGCTGGCACTGGCTCCCTGCACATCAGGCCCTGTATTGCCTACATGGCATGCAATAGAAACTCTTACAATCCACTTTTAAAGCAAGGTTGTACTTGAAGATGGATGTAACTCATGGAATAACCATCCTTTCTTTGCTTCTTTTTCAGGTAGTGGATCCTGCCACAGAGGGCATTGCAAAACCATTCAAGACAGGTAAGATACCTAAACAGTACATGTGATCTGTCTCATCTGTAAGGCAAATATTGCCCAGCATCCCAAATAAGCCAATTACTCACATTTTAACATTTCAGCCTTGGATAATCTTTTAATCTGAGACTCTTCTGTATTGGGCTTGTTTCATAGCTCACAAGTCTCAAGGTAGTCGCTGCATGTCCTTCCTGAGAACTTCCCATCGTGCCTGACCATCCTTTTTTCTGTTTTAAAATTCCTGTAATCTGGAGGGATTTTCTTTTCCCCAGGACATCCTAAGCACATATTGCTTTCTATCAACCAAAGTAGCTCCTTACAACTTTGTAAGTCTTTCTTAAGTTTTTTAGTGGTTTATTGTGCATGAAAAGTTCCTCAGAAATAAAGCAGCTTCTGAACACAGCCCTACTCTAATGCATCCCAAAAGGTGCCCAAAAAGGCTCTTTGCAAACCCAGTGGGCTGCAAGACATCACCCTCTCTGCCCTTGGTCCCCCGAGATGGTGGAAAGTCCCCAGCGCTGGAAGGTGGACCCCGGAGCAGAGCCTCTCTCTTTAAACCAGCATAAACTCAGAGATGTCTCCAGAACTGTGCTGGTTTTCATGGCTGTTTTACCACCAGTTAGGAGGAGATAGTGAAAGCTGTGGGTGTGAAGTCTGGTCGGTGACAGAGGAAGAGCCACAGATACTGTATCTGTAGGTCAGTGTTTTTCAAAGCAAAGCATTGACCAGCGATACTGGTATTCCCAGGGCAGGGAGGAATGATCTCACTAACCCAAAAGTGCATTGCAATATACATACACATATACATGTACGTGTTTCATACCATGCAACCTATGCCAATTGCTTTTTCTCCTCATCACTAGTGGGCAGGTGCCAGGCAGGAGGAACGTGTTTTTTCCAGGAATGTACAAGATGCTGTTTTCATTAGCCAGAAACCTTTCTGTCTTCGGGTCAATATCAGTACAGACACCCTCTTGCTCTGAAAGCAGCTGTTACATCTGAGATGATGCCATTAGTGAGAGACAAAGGAGAGAACGATAGAGAAACCTCACAAGACAGGAACAGTTGAAAGCCGTTTGCAATGTGTATAAGGGCTCTATCAGCCTCCCCCTCGCTGCCTATCAGTGTTTACTGTATGTCTCTGGCAGGGTAATAGAGCACTGAAGTGAGGGAATTACAACGGCCTTTGATTTTCCTCTTAAAATGTATGGAGCAGGGCTAATGGGTTAATACATCCCAGTGAGTACTTTACTGAGGTCCCATTAGCAGGGAGCTCTACCATGTGCTGCCAGGCACTGCTTGCTGACTTCTAAGCAAGGAGCTGTGGTGACCATTGCAAGGTCCCAAACCAGCAGTTGTGGAATAGGAAGAAACAGAAGCATAAGAGATATTGCAGGGAACTGTGGTGAGGCTGAAGTTGCTGTGGATTTAGGTTTGGATTTGGGTCTGCCTCTCAGGCAGCCCTGATGCTTGTGGAGTGGTTTGGATGTATTTTGTACCTACCCCGTTCAAACCAGGGCTTCCAAGCCCTGCATTGTAAAAACTGGCAAGCTAGCAAAAAGTTAGTGTTGCTGAGTTGCCAGCTGGGTGCTCAGCCTTGCTCCAGCCCTGTGTTGGTACCTGCTGGTGTGAAACATCTCAAAGATGCTAGTGGAGGATGCAGGACTGCGCTAGTGGGAACAGCTAGGGTTCACTAAGGCAGAGATTGCTTTGTAGCACAAAGGGACGGTGGTCCGAACACAGCTACATCGTGGAGTTAATCCTGTAATATTAAAGCAGGAAACCCACAATGATTTCATTTAAATCCCCAATGAGATTATGTTGCATGAATAGCTAAATGCCAGTGGGCACTAAAGCAGATCTACAGGTTTACATTCCTGACTCATCGTTTAGTCCTCAATGGATGGGTTTGTAGGTACCCCCAAGCACAATGCAGTATCACCTAATTAAATGTCTGTGTGAAAAAAGGCACGTCTCCTCCGATCCTCTGTGCTGTTGTCAGTGGAGTACCTGAGCAACAGGGGGAAAGACTGAAATTCATCATGAATTTTGTTTGTGAAATGTTCTTCCTGTGGAAAATATTTCTGTCATCCACATTTGGATGAGAGATGGAACTCATCCACATTTCATAAATATCAAATCATACATTAATATGGGAGAGACAGGTGTTATTGTAGGGTTCATTTTTTAGAGGGAAATCTAAGTCACAGAGAAATTTATCACCTGACAACATCTGGAGAGGTTCAGCCTTCATCAGCTCCTTGCTGTCTTCTCCAAGCCTCATTTCCCTATAAATGTAATCCTGCCCTGATGGCTTTTCTTGTTATTTTGAGCTGCAAAGACAAAATATCAAAACATCTTATTTATAAAAGGAAAACCCTGCAGCTACATAAGCACACGCTCACACACTCTTTACAGGTATCTTTTTCTGGTGGTAAGATCCATTGGCAGTTGGTAGGCAGAGCAGGAAAGGAAACCCCACACCCCATTCACAGTTTCAATGGGAAATCGGTTCCCAAATAAAACTCTGGCTTTGAGAAAGTACTGTAATACAGGTGCCATTCCCATCCTTGCTACCCTGGAGTGAACCAGGCTAAAGCCGGTGAAGCAAACAAGCCCTTCCAGATTTGCAGCTCTATCTGACTGCAGTTTGGCCTTCTGCAACTAAATCTGGTCTCTTCCAGCTTGGAACTGTCCCAGTGCAACACTAATGAAACTGTGGGTTGTTAGTCACAAGTGGTGACAAGATGGTGGGTTCTTCAGAAGTAGATATTTCATGTTTAGACTGTAGAGATTTTTGCTTTCTCAGCTTCAGTATACGTATGTGTTTGTGTGCATGTATGTGGAACTGTATGAGGTTCCGTCTGCTCTGAGATAAGGGCAATGAGCTGTTTCTCAGTTTGAAACATTTTGCCAAGCCTGGGTTTGCAAATGCTAGAAAGAGAGCACAGGCAACCTCTGGGGCCAGCATCCAGAGCAAACTGCAGCTAGGCAGATTCCAGGTAGTCATAAAGGGGGCTGTTTGCTTTCTTAATTCATAATGAGATTATCAGTATTGCTCAAGATGCAGAATGTTAGATCTTCCACCTCTCCAATACTTAAAATGCAAGTTAGAGATTAATACATATATGGAGAGATTAACAGCTCATGAAATTATGTGGCCTTAGGCTACAGAAGCCTGAATAATTTTGGCCTTTAACTCTACATGTTTTGTGGTATGGGGTGTGCAGTGATGAGATTGTACTGAGTGCTTCCTAAATTTGGAGGACAGAAACGGATACTTCTAAAGTTTATGACTTTTGGAAGAAGATAAAATTGGCAGTGAGTTCAGCGCCATTTCAATGCACAGGATCAGAGTGACAGTCCTTGGGCTCTCAAGGACCAACGGCACTTGGTACATGTGTGACAGCATCTCTCAGCTGGCACAGTCCATCAGTGCCAACAAACAGCTGTTTGCAGGACACTGAACTGGAAGGAGAGAGCTTAAGATAGCTACAGGGACTTCTTACAACAGCTGCTGAGACACAGCATTAAGCAAGTTCTGCTAGCTCTAGTGTGATGACAGAGGTGTGAAATCATCTTGACTAATTTTACAAGCACTTAAATCAATGCGGGGTATGGAGGAATTGAAAGCTGTTTGTTGCCAGCCTGTACTTCTTTACTTCATAAAATAAGTTCAGGTTCTTGTCCTGCTTTTGTGCCTGCTCACACTCAGCCTCCAGCTAGCTGTAATGACATAGATGCTGCAGAGGAATCCCATAGTAAGAGATGACAGCTACTAAGACAAGGTTCAGAAATCACATTTGAGGGGCTTTCCGTGTCAGAGTAGCAAGTTCTTGCACTCTGGCATGCCACTTTCAGCTGCTGGTTTCACCGCCCTTTGTCTGTGCTCCCATTATACTCAACTGAAAGTTGGGAAAACTGAGGCAGTGAGGAGATTTCCACAGGCATCACAGGGATGGTGGCATCAGGCATCAGGAGTGCAACATCTTGCACCTGGCTGGCAGTAGCCCATAGATCCACGTGTCCCACAGACCTTGGGTTCCTCCTGGCTGGACAGGGTCCTGCTGTGTTTTGATGTTTCTTGTTTGTCTACAGGAAAGCTGGAGAGGGGCTTTGGACAAGGGCCTGTAGGGACAGGCCAAGGGGAATGGCTTTAACCTGCCAGAGGGGAGACTGAGCTGAGCTCTTAGGCAGAAGCTCTTCCCTGTGAGGGTGCTGAGGCGCTGGCACAGGGTGCCCAGAGAAGCTGTGGCTGCCCCATCCCTGGCAGTGTTCAAGGCCAGGTTGGACACAGGGGCTTGGAGCAAGCTGCTCTAGTGGAAGGTGTCCCTGCCTGTGGCAGGGGTTGGAGCTGGAGGAGCTTTAAGGTCCCTTCAACCCTGTCCATTCCATGGTTCTATGATGAGGCTCCTTCCATTTTGCAGTGCAGGTGAGGCTGCAGCTCCTCTGAGTCCCATTTCAAAGTCCCCTTTGGCTCAGTGGGAAAAAGCTGCACTAAGCTCACAGAAATAGTCTGGGCCTTTTCCTCATGGTTGCACCCTCTGGATGCTCATCCTACGGTAAAGGGATGAGGAAGACAAGAGTGAATTATCTCCTGGTACTTTCTTTAGGGCAAAATAGTCTAAATGGCTTTCTACTAAGACTCCTTCCTTACTAGCAGGCTTCCTTAAAACAGCTTAATCTACACTGTCAGACAACAAAACCAGTGAGGTCTCCTTGGTATTTCATCCTAAATGTGACTTTACTTTTCCTCTTCCTCTTGGTTTTTTTAAAGTCATATAATCCTATTGACTTCAGTGGGATTACTTCAGATTTACAATTACCAGTGCAAAGCAAATTAGAGGATATGATTGAACATATGCATCAATCAGGCCTGAAACTGGAGTAATTTCTGCCTCTCTTGGCTGGTGCCAAAATGCTACTTTGCTCCTTGAGAAATAAAACAAGAAAATAGTTATTAGCTGCCTTAGCAAAGTGAGAGCCGGAAATGTCACATCTTTTTCCATAACTTGCCTTCTCAGAAACACAGCTGATGTCATCAAATAAGTGCTTTATACACACACACACACACACACAACTTGCTGACATCAATAAATGTAAGTACAGCTTTGGAAACACAAAGCGCGGCTAGCTCAGTGAGGGGCGAGTCTTGAGTGATGCCAAGACTCTCCCGAGACAGCTCATGACTGATGGGGCTCTGGTTACACCAGGCTGTTTGTAGAAAGTACTGTAATACAGGTGCCATTCCCATCCTTGCTACCCTGGAGTAAACCAGGCTAAAGGCGGTGAAGCAAACAAGCCCTTCCAGATTTGCAGCTCTATCTGACTGCAGTTTGGCCTTCTGCAACTAAATCTGGTCTCTTCCAGCTTGGAACTGTCCCAGTGCAACACTAATGAAACTGTGGGTTGTTAGTCACAAGTGCCATGATGGTGGGCTCTTCAGAAGTAGATATTTCATGTTTAGACTGTAGAGATTTTTGCCTTCTCAGCTTCAGTACATGTATGTACAGCATTTTGCTTGCTTCAGGAGACACTGCAAGGCTCCAACTCCCAAAGGCTGCTTGAGCAGCAGGGGATTTTCTGTTTTAGAGGGTGAACTCTCTAAATACCACTGAGTTTCTGTCCTTCTTGCAGGACGCTTGTAGTGGGAGCGGGCTCAGGGTGCTGATTATGCATGACCAGAGACTGCTGTTACCACCCTAACAGCTTCAGTTGGAAATAAGGGCCAGAAGGGTTTTCTCCTACCCTATGACCTCTCTCCACATCACTACAACACTACATTGACATGACTAATATCAGGAAAGTTGGCTTTGGTTTTTCTTTGGGGATTTCCAGCATGGTCAAGGGACTTTGATATGTGACTTGCTCAATCTTGGAGTGCAGTGACAACCTGTTTCCCTCTAAAGTTTTTAAACTGCTAAAAACAGAGACAGATTGCAATTCTTTCAAGGCATCCTCAGCCTCCTTCTCCAACAGTGAGTGCAGAGGGTGCAACTTTACAAATCACCAACAAGGGGGGCTTGAGGGGACCAGCTTCTCCCTGATCTATCCCTCCTGACCAAGTGCTTCTTAGAAATCTGGCCATGCAGATAATGCAAGGGTCTAGAGATCTGAATTCTTTTTTTGACCCTTAGTTTAAGGAATCCTGTAAAACTTCAGATCCTTGCCTCACTGCGTTTAGTTGACTCCTTCTCATTCATGTAAGGAACATGAAATATGTTATCTGATGTCATGGAGTAGCACCAAGATGTACTAGAACTTAGTTCGGTGTATTAACCCATCCTTCAGAGATGCTGGAGATGAGTGACTCTAATAGTGATGTTATCAACTGAGTCACAGGATTTCCACAGTCATTGTATACCATGGGAGAGGGAGTTGCAAGCACAGCCGGGAGATGTAAGGAAGAGCCAGAGCAATGAGAAATAACCATCCACCCTGTCTGGTTGCAAACACTGGGATATACACTGCTTTTCTGAGCCTGTATCTTGTCCCTGTATCCGTGTGCCTGTGGGCTGCACAGGACAGGGCAAACTGCTCTATACAATCACAAAATAACAGAGGAATAATCAGCCCTCCTGCATGCTACTCAAGCTGCTGTTGCTTGTTGCTTTGGAGCTGCTGCTGTGGGATTTGTCCATAGCACAGTTCTAGCAAACACATGAGATGCCAAACGCTGACAGCTTTTTACAGTACAAAACCAGCAGGAGTGGTCATTTAATCTGTTGTTTCCCTCAGGGAACACCTCCGAAGACTATTTAAGAATCCTACAGAACGTCCCGACCAAGGGAGCGGCTGCGTACATGAGAGGTCAGTGGGGAGTTCAGTGTTGGTAAGGAGAGGTCGCAGAGGTGGTTGAAGAGCAGGCTGTTTGCTATTCAAACTGGGCTTAGTGGCAAGTGGCTTTTTGACCCAATGGATATTTTATGGGTAAAAACGTTCTTAGCGTTCCTGAAATGCGGGTGTCTTGGGTAAAGCCCCTCTCTGGCCACAGAAACTCTGGTTTTTAACTTGATAAGGAAAAATCGGTAAGTAGATACCTTCTGCACACAAACACATGAATACACCTCTGTTATTTCCATTCAAGTATTGCAGAAGGCCATTTTAACTGCATCTCCCTGGGTTTCCCAAGGGCTCTGTAGGTCCTTGGAACTCTCTAACACCCCACTTCCATGTGTGAACTCCCAGTCATCTGGCCAGGGCCTTTTTTTGGAGCTTCCTATGGGAAAACCACTGAAGAGGTATCTGTTTATCAGGAAACACACTGCTGCAGGTCACCTAAGGCTGAATTCAGGTCAGTAGAGTTCAGCAGCTCATTTTAAAGTTTGTTTACTTTCCTTTCTAGTGTTCAAGCAAGTAAACAGTTCAAAACTGAGCTTGGTTGAGAAGGGCATTTGTGAAGACATCCAGTGCAAGAGAGAAGAGCTGGTGATAAAGAAACAAGGCCTCTACTTGATCTATTGCCACTTGAACTTCTATTTCCCCAGCTGGTCAAACAGTCCCACCGACCTCAAGATAGAGCTCCTTGTGAATGACCAAGTCAACAGGCAAACGTTATCCACATGGTGCGCCTCCGAAACGTGCCACAAAAAGACTTTTAAGACCTTGTTCCAGCTCCATTTGACACCCCTGAATGTGAAGGACCGAGTATCAGTAACACTCAATCATCCTAAATTCTTAAATGAAATTTTTCTTCCCAATGAAAACGTTCTTGGGGTCTTGAGGTACAGTGATGACATGTGAGCAGCTCTCTGACTTCCTACTGCTGCCCAGATTGATCTTTCCCTGAACGAGAGTAGTCTGTTTTTATTAGGCAACACCTTTAGGAACTTTGTGAGTATCCCAGAACAAACCCTAAAACACTGCAAAACCCACACCTGACAGATTCTTCTGGTGTGATTTGGGGTTGGATTGTTGTTGGACTACCCAGCATATAACCCACATACCTGACAATGGTTCCTCAAAGCAATCCTGTGTAAACCCAGATTAAACATAACCAGATTATGGGAAGAATACACAATATTGAGACTTGTTGGGTAATGGACCATTGGCAAGGTGCCTGCGCTCAGGAGATGGGGGAATCTTTTTAACTGAATTTTATGGAGTAGTATTTTGACATGGACTTACCAAAAAACTAACAATCAAAGCTTGTAATCTGGGTTTTCTTTACAACAACCTTGCAACCGTAACTCTGGAGTAGGTTTATGGATAGAATGTATGAAAGCAAAGGCAATGGTATTATTGACTTTCAAGCTAAAACTCTGGGACAAAACACAGAAGATAGGGGATTTACAGGATATTTCTGTGCTGCATCCTGCTATGGACTTTGTGCAATTTATTTCCAAGTGTCTTCTTTTTCACTATTTAACCATCTTTTCTATTTAAATATTAAGCTGTTTGGGGCAGAGACTGTGTATATGCACAATGCTCAGTCTCTGGTCTCACCTGGGGTTGCTAGACCTTTTCATAACAAATATTAGAACAGTAATCTAGTTGCAGATCTAGCCACATAGCTAAGCTCATCACTGTATGTTTTCCTTGAATCCTGTCCTGCCTGTTTGACAGAGCCCTGCATGACAGCAGGCCACACTGGTGTGGAAAGACACCTCTAATGCTTTCACCTTCTGAAAAGCCAAGATTTAGATCTGAGGTCCAGACTTTCCCAGAAACAATTTCAGGCTTGGCCCTCAGCCAGGAGCTGTGGAGTTTGCGCAGTCCAGAGGACAGATATTATCTGAGCTTCTTTGGTTTAGTTGAATCCTTAGATAATGAAGGATTAAAGAGTAATCTCAGGCTCTCTTAGTCTATGAATTGCAGTAACACAGGTGTGTATTTGAGATTTAATTATTACAGTGTGAAGATAGGATCAAAAAGCTGGTACCAGTTCACTGCTTTCTTTTTTCCCTTCATCCCTAAGATCCTACTAAGGTCTATTTTCACTAGTATTCAAGTTTTTCCCCTTGTGTTCTTGTATCTTCTTTCCTTTACACATCTAGAGCTCAGTGGATTGTTCACATCAAAATATTTAGTCACAGATTTAGTTTCTAGCTTCAGAAACGCAGTGTCTTCTTATTCAAGCTTAGTTGATGTTGTCAACTGAGGTAGTTTAGTTTGCATGAGCACACTCAAAAACACTCCTAATAGCAGTAATCTGTTAACTGTGCTATGTCACCAGAAACTGATGGTACAGAGTGGTGAGGTTTCATCCCATTGACCAGGTGACTTCAAAATACACAAGAAACTTTCAAAGCGCTCATGAGCAATTGGCAGGATTCATTGCTAGAGGTACTGTTTTGATGCACATAGAATTATAGAATGGTTAGGGTTGGGAAGGACAAAAATTCTTTTTGCTATTAATGTGGGGAAAAAAGGAAACCAGAAAACTAAATCCATGTTTTCTTTCTTTCTTTTCCCCTTACAGAAAAGGCTTATCTTGCCTATGACATTATAACCTCCACTGAGGTCTTCTCACCTCCCTAGGCCCTATAAATCTTTCAAGTCTATGAATAAGGTTTTTAACCTTTGTCTGCCTTCACCTCGATGCACACAGTGGGTGCCCAGAGAAGTTTAAGCGAGCCCAGCAGCCAGGAATCATAGCTCCTGAATATAGAAAAGGCAGCTAATGAATGAAGATATGCATTTACTCATATGTAACGACCCACTCCCTTTTCCTAACAGCTTTGAATAGAAAAAGAAAGACCATTCTTAAAAAAAAAAAAATAAAAAAAATCAGTGCTCTGCATAGGATGATTTTATTCTATTATTTTACCAGATGGAGAAAATCCTAACAAAGCAGTGCTAAGCTTCTCAGCCCCAGGCTTTTTAATACCACAGGATAAAGCAATCTGGCCTCTACTCTGTTGTCTCTGAGAAATAAGAATAAATTATAGCCATAAAGAGAGCCCATTAATAGTGTGCAATTTTGCCATCAGTTAGACAATGTTAAATTCCTTCCAGTGAAACAAGACCCTGAGCCAGCAGCAGCCTCCATGCTTCCTGGCAGACTCCAAGACACTTCACTCTTTCATCCTTTTGCCTTTGCTTATTTCCTAGTGTTTTGAAGAAGGTCATTTTGAACAAAAATCCTGTACTACAAAGGAGTCCAAACTGACTCTTCACACAGTGTGGTCCTTTCAGCAACATCAGCAGCAATTCACTTTGGGGAACAACCCATTTCCACGGTCTTATCTTCACCATATGCAGCAGATAAGCTTTTCTACAGGAGGGTCCTCACTCTTCTGAGTAGCACCTCAGCCCTAGAAACCCTGCTCTGGTTTCCCACCACGGGGCTCAGCCCATGAGAAAAGGGGCACTACTGAAAGCCCTGAAGTCATGGAGAAACTCTGAAAACCCCTCCCCTTGCCCTCAGATGTGGCAAACGTGTGGCTTTCTGAGCATAAGCTCTATTGCTAACTTGACCAGAAACAGGAAGCATCGGCAATCTCACAAGCAAGTCTGCTCTGTTGAGGTTTCTTGGCCCATTGCAGACACCAAAAAAGCTGCATCGTTAAACTGTTTTCTGCCTGGCTAAGGAGTATCTGTAGGTGTTAATGTAAGCCATTGTTTGTATATTGGAGGGTAGGAAAGAATGTGTGGTGTTGGCTTAATTCTGGCTGTTGTTAATTGCTAGAGAATATTTTTCATAGGGACCTAAATGGAAGATAAGTCAATGCAGTTCACTTCCAGCCAAGCTCACCCGGGGGCAGCAAATCAAAATCAGATCAAGTTTAGTTTAGATGATAGAGTCGGATCCGAAGTTCGCCCGAACTGTCAAGACTTTGAAACCAGGATTGCAATTAAACTTCACAAGGCTTGGTGACACCTCCCATGAAATTAGTCTGACCCCAGACTCCTCAAAGCTCAGATCTGAAAACCCGTCACAGCTTATCTGACACAGATTCATTATTTAGGCTGTGCAACTGCCTGCTGAGGGACTCGGGAGTTTTGCACTCACTTCAAGTCTGGTTTAGTTTCATTTCACTCTCCTCAGCACTTCCTACAGGCAGGAAATATCACAGTCACTGAGAGAGAAATCCTTCACTGCGCCATGGGCTAACCAGGGGCTCTGTGTTGCCTAAAAATGCACAGGAGTCCTATTTTAAAGATCCCACTCAGATCAATAGTGTATCAGCCTTCTTCTGCAAGGCAACTACCTGACTCAGCAGTCCTCTAATGCACTCAGATTCCTTTGGAGAGCAAACACCATTCTGCAGAACCTTTGCCACTTGCTCTTAAATTCCAGTTATTATTCTTTGTAATGTAATAGCATTACAAAGATACAAAAATTACAAGCAGCTATATTTTTCCCTAAGTGAAAGTAAGAAAGAGATTCTACAGCTCAACTAACCAACCAAAAAGTGAAATAAGTAAGAAGCCTTCACTCTGGGGGAGCTCTAGCTGGGCCTTACTCTCTGGTCTTCAAAGACTGGAAAAGGTACAACTTGTGTTTGGCATGAATAGCAAGGGAAAAACTCAAAGCAAATGCAGCTTCTGTCAGAGGAATAACTGTAAATATTCAAAGTCTCACAAACACTTGTGATACCAGGAGTTGCTCTCAGTGACCTCAAAATGTCATCCAGCCTCTGCTTTTTATGCTTATAATAGGTTCAATTTCAAGAGAGTATTATAGATTGCGAGGATACAGGGAAATATGTTTTGGAAGACAGCATTCTGCTGCCAGCCCCCCAGCCCAGGAGCTCAGCTAAAGCAGTTTAAATTCCCAGTTTCCCTTTCCAGTACTGATCCCAGGAGCTTGAAGATGTGGGATGGAGGACGGTAGAGACGAAAGAAGTGATCCAGGTGCTTCCAAGGAGAATGGAAGTGGTGAGCACCCAGAGCCCAACATTTGCATCAGGGCCACATGCAACCCCTCCACAATCAGCATCCCCTTTGGGCTGCAAAGAGCTCACTGCAGGCAGCAGCCACCCTCCTCTGCTGTAAGATGAAGCTGTTGTACACCATGGGTAAAGTCATCAGTTCTTCCCAAGATGCTGTATTCCACAGTATTGGCACATACCATTTCCCTTCAACCATGTTGACAGAGTCTAAATTTAGTATCCCTATTTCTCTCTATAGCCTGTGTGATGCAAGAGCTTCCAGGAGATGAGTCAGAGAACCACAAATAGCTGTCTAGATAAAAGTCAGCTGCTGAGTCTTTACACAGACCTGTCCTTGGAGTCCTCAGTTTTCATTCAGTTAACACAAAACCCCAGAACGGTTGGGGTTGGATGGGACCTCCTCAGATCCTGTAGTCCAACTCCCTTGCTAAAGCAGGTTCACCCAGAGTAGGTTGCAGAGATCATGTCCAGGTGGGTTTTGAATACTTCCACAACCTTTCTGGGCAGCCTGAGATGCTCTAGTACCCCAATCATCTCTGTGGCCTCCACTGGTGAGGCCACATTCAGCCAGTTCTCAATCCACCTCGCTGTCCACTCATCTAACTCACACTTCTGAGCTTACATCCATGAGGATGTTATGGGAGACAGTGTCAAAAGCCTTGCTGAAGTCAAGGTAGACAACATCCCCTGCTCTCTCTCTTCTATCCAGCCAATCGCTCCATCATAGGCGGCTATCAGATTGGTCAAGCAAAGATGATGAATTCAAGACAAATAAAAGATCATTTAATCTGTGGATTGATAATTTATGGACTCTTTCTACTAATAATTTATGGGCCCTTTCTACAGCTTCTCCAGCAAGATTTGTATGGAAAAACACAAATGGCAAGTAAAAAACTGATAAATTTATGGATGCAAAAGAATAACATTTGTTTGCTTAGGTCATTTTCGTTCCCACCAGCATCTATTGCTTTGCTTGGACATGTCCAGACCTAATAGAGGGAAAGCAAGATTTTGGAATCAGGCACCAATTCAGTACTTTGGGTTTGAAGTGACTGTTTTCTCACCTAAAACTGTTTAAATATTTGACAGTTTCATTCCTTCAGCTTATGTATTTTTAATGTCCTTGGGTTTCTATGATTCTGCTTCTTCCTCTCTTTGCATCTATTTTTCAGTTTCTATTTCTGCATAAAAGTGGATAAGAAAAAGCAACTAAATTGTAAAGTAAAGGAGGGAAAAGGAAGGAAACCAAAGCAGCATGAAGAATTGGAAAAAAACCCTGAACCTGTTTCACAGTTAAATGAACTCTACAGAAATTCTAACTCAAAGGGTGTTAGTGGTGATTGGCATATGCAACAACCTGAAAATAGGTATTTCTACAGCTGACGTTTTAGAGGAAAAATAAGTTTAATGCTTAAAAATAAGAATTTTATGCATTTTCTTAATACTTTCTATGAATGTAATTCCAGGGGCTTCAAGCAAGCTCCTGAAGCTTGACAGTGGTAGAAGAACATAACTTTTGCCTCCGGCAAGCAGAATTGTGGGCAGTATAGCAGAACCTTTATATTTAAAGGGTATTTCTTTCATGTATAAACCCGACTGTGTTGTGAGACAATTCACTGGGGGCTTTAGCAATAGAAAATGAAAGGTTAAAATAATTATGTCATGTAAAATGAAATGGTTCTGTGTTAATTATTGTAGTTTAAATACGGGGGGCATCGGTTTTCCTCAATAAATACATCTGATTCATAACACAGTGGGGAGTGTGTCTTGTATTATCTTCAGAGCACCACAGAGCATGTCTCCAGGTACATGTGTACAGAACTGATCCTGCAGCCTCGTCAATCCCAAACCTATTCCTTATGGGTGAGTTCACCTGGTGCTGGGTCACAACAGCCCTTTCAACTGTGTGCTCAAGGCAGAGGTCTGCAGAGAGCATCCATCCTACTCCAGCAGCAGGGACCCCCATAGCAGCTCTAGCAACATGAATGCATGGGTCTAGTTGACCTTTTACGCACTGAGGTCCTCAGGTTAGAGAAGTGGTTATGAAATTTGGCTGGGTTTTTCTTTTTTCTCAGATGAGAATGAAATGTCTGTAGAGAGAGCTAGGAATTTCAGCATTTTAGTTAAACGCTAATTCAAGTTTCGGAATTCAGTCCTGTAATGTGCTCAGTGCTTTTGCTCTGACTCAGAGGAACACTTCAGGGTAGACTTCACTTCAATAGGTATTTAATTGGAACCAAGATGCTCTAAAAATACATGGCCCCTTCAATACTTGAGTGTTTATAAGCAAGAGCAGTCATAATGCATGAGTTTAGGTGTCTCAGTAATTCTGGGTCATGGCATTGTATGAACTGTCAGTAACGTACGTTTGGCTAGTATCAATATTTTTAACAAGTCACTTGAGCTTTTCCGCTTTTCCTTAGACTTTGATCCTTCATTACCTCATAGGTTAGGGCTTTTGAAGCTTCAGATAACTTCAATTAAACTTGAAGGTTGTAAAACGCAATAAGCAACAAGGACTTCAGTGCACGTTTTGTTTAGGTATTGCATAAAGTCACTTAAAGCATAACAGGAATTGAAAGGCCAAAGATCAAAAAAAAATTAAGCTGTAATTTTTTTCCCTCAAATTTTAAATAAAATAAATAAAGGAAGCTATAGTAACTATAAGTTTGCATAAGAAAACACAACAGATATGACTCATTTTACAAGTTTTCCTCTGTTATAAGCAGATAAGACAAAGTCACTTTCTTACTGTGAAAGATAAAGAAATTAGAAAATAGCTTTATAAATAATCCACCCCATGAGGTACATGCCATGTACAATTCTCAAAGTCATTTTTCTTGCTTTACTGAAGTCTAAGATTTACAAGCAGTAGGACTCTAATGAAGCAAAATGATGATTTATTGTAGCAGATTCACTAGGATGTTATTAATTGTCAAGGATTTTCATTAGCAGCACTGCCAGCTAGAAGACTGATCCTTTTGAAAAGGTGAGGTAAAGCCAGTTTGTGTATTGCAGAGGAAAGCAAAACCGAGTCAAAACCAAGAGCCACTATCCTGATATCCATAGTGGCCAGCATGGCTATGCCAGATAAAAGGGCAATATCTGTCTCCATAGAATCACAGGTTAGGGTTGGGAAGGACATTAAGATGATCCAGTTCCAACCCTGTGTCAGGGGCAAGGATGCCTCACACTAGACCATGTTGCCCAAGGCCCTGTCCAACCTGGCCTTGAACACTGCCAGGGATGGGGCAGCCACAGCTTCTCTGGGTACCCTGTGCCAGTGCCTCATCACCGGCACAGTAAAGAACTTCTTCCTTATATCCAACCTGAACTTTGCCCTGTTATACTTTGAAGCCATCACCCCTTGTTTTATCACTACAGCCCCTGATGAAGATTCCCTCTCTGGCATCCTTGTAAGCCCCTTTCAGATATTGGAAGGCTGCTGTGAGGTCCATATTATGCACCATCCCATCCACCAGGAAATCCTGGAGATCACCCGGACCTCTGACATGGGATTTTTCAGTTATTCTTAACACGCTGTATGTATATGAACACCCCATAGCTCTTAATGATCACATTAAAATCTTGTAACTCACAAACCTGCTTCAAGTGCAATAACCACAGATTGGTTATTCAGAAATAAGAGGGGGAAATAAATCAGGGGTTTTTAATTTATGCCCTTTACATGAGGGTAAGACATTATTGACTGGTTTTCCTTAATGTGTTCCCAAAGTAGAAATCACTCACACATTCCCTCACTTGAGGTGTCATAGCTAATTTTGTTCAATCAACAGTCCATTTCACATTACACATTTTCTCTCCCGTTGCAATCAGAGCCATCCACAAAAACAAAGTGGGGAAATGCAGGGATGTGTAACTAAACTGAACACAGAGGAAACTAAAGAATGAAAGAGAAGACAGTGTAACTAGGTGGGAATAAAACCACAAATCATACACTCCCCTACTGAATTTGTGAGCTAATTCAGGAAATCTGCTTTTATACATCTTAAAGCTTTCATAGAAACTATCTGGTTTTACCATACAAGCCAAATCCTGTCGAATGGACATAATGAATGCATTGAACAACAGTAATAGCAACACATAATCCAAGAAATTAAACTCAAACCCATGCCTGTCCATTAACAAAAATTCTAGCTTCTATCAGCAAGGAAGATTTTGCCTTAATGGCTTTTAGAAATTCATATGCTACAGTTGATTTATCCTCCAAGATTCTAAATATTCTGAGCCTTCTCAGATTGAATATGCATCCCTATTTGATGGGGACCTGTATCACTGAATGCATAAGCTCACATCATTCAGGATGCTATTGTTTTTAGGAAAGGAGGAGTCTGTTTCTCAACTCTACATCAGCATTTGCCCACCAGAGAATCAAAATGAACAGATTATGTTAAAGGAAAAGGGAATATCACATTAAAGAAACTGAAGTACATGTCTTTTTTCTCCCTTTTTTTGCCAAAGCTTGCAGGGCTCAGCTCCACAAGGAAAACCAATGTCCCAGACAATACAAGGCATACTTCTTTTAACAAAGCCACATTTTTCCTCCTTTTTTTTTCTCTGTGAAATACCAGTCTCAGTGAAACATCTATCAGCAGAAGTTGCTAAAACCACAATGGAATTTCTGGTCAAAAACACAGAAAGACCAAGACACTCTCACAAAACATCCAGGGGATCTGGTTCTTCTCAGAGGCAGGAGGATGCCCCAGCAAAGCCTTATGCCAGGTCCCTCTGATGGAGGAGTGCCCAGCAGACAGCCCCAGTCCCCAGTGCTATGCTCCCCTTTACCACCACCACCACATATTTCTGTTAGTTAATACATGAAATTGATTGTGGCTCATAATATCCTGTTGTGGTATCCCTTGGCTGCAGAGTATATGGTTCCTTGATAATGACAAATTATGTCTGAAAATCCCCAAAGCATTAAACAAAGAGCTAAGTACGGAAGATCGAATCTGGAAGCCACTGCTCAGGATGGCCTAATACAACTCCTCTGCTGGAAGGGTTGGTGGTGCAAAAAGTACTAATTTTACCCAAGGCAACCAGAATGCCTTACCCCTGTATCAAAAGTCTAGCAAATGGGTTTCAGCTATTTGGTTTGGGATTTTGAAGGTAATGGGAGAAGCTCTCCGTAGAGCCCTGGAGAACTGCAAATACTTGCAACACACTGGAGCAATCCAGATTCAGCATTAGGAGTCTACAGTTGCTGAGTCTTCTGGAAAATCCATCACTCTGTAAGTCTCCAAAGAAGGCAGTACCTACCCATCCCTTATGGATTTTGTGTATCGTCCCCTTGGAAGAACACCTGGAACAGCACTGAGAGTACCTACCCTCATTCAAATGCTTATTTTCCAGCTGTGCCTCGCTGTCTGCTTGTCAAGAGGCTCTTACTGCCCTCTTAAAACAGGAAAATATGGGCTAGGCCTTTTCTTTGTATTTTCTTTTACCATACAGAAAGGCAGAAAGTACAAGATATTGTCCAGCACTTCCTCTTTCCATGTCCTCAAGTACGTTTCTCTCCTATGCTGATTTGCTTTGTGCCAGTCACAGCCTCTGCTACCTTCCTCTCCAGCTTCTTATGTCATGTAACTGAGAGGTATCCTGCCTCGATGATGTAGGTAGACAGAAACCCCTTGTGGAGAAGGGCACTGAGACACAGCTGCCTGCTTCCTATTAGGAGAAACTCTCTGGGAGTTGAGGAAGGAAATAGTTTTGCATGTTGAAAAGAATAATCTTTGCACTTGCCAGAGCTCAGGATGGAATCTGGCTGGGGTTTTCCAAGGAGTCCAAAAAAGTGAATGTACAGCTTGCTTAGAAATTCACTGACATTTGAATAGGAGCATTTTAAAAACATCACATTCCTGTTTGTTCCCAGCACTGCCAATGACTCAGCATAGCTATGCCTACACTGACCTGAGGGGAGGGTTTGTTTTGGGCTTGGTGATGGCATTGAGCAATCACAGTGCTGGATGCTGGCAGTACAACACTGTGGAAGGGTCAAGGTATGACAAATCCCACACCCTGCACGAAGCTGGGGCCATCCCAGGAAGGGACCAGTGATGCTGCTACAAGGCAGGCAGTGTGGCTGGCCAGGCTCACCTGTAGGCTGATGTTTTCCTGGCCCATGTTAAGGCTCACTTTTCCTTCCCACCCCTTAGCAAATCTCACACTGTATGCTGCTGCTTGTTTCTGGGTTTTCTCAGTCCATGCACTGGCAGCACAGGACAGCAAAGCTGGACTCAGGATCCAAGTGAAATCCACCTTCATCTTGTAAATGCATCCCCTGCAATCTCTGGCGAGTCAAGGGCAACCATTTTAGGCCATCTCCATTTTCACAAGTCCTGCTTGAGGTATGTCCTTGCCATCACCATCCTCCAAAAGCACTGCACAAAATGAACTATCATCTATGAGAACATTTGCCCATATCCTATCTGACGTTTATGTTTCCTAATCCACAATGAATTGTACCTAATGTTACTTTAGTTCTGCACCATCAGATAGATGCTCCAAAATCACAGCCATGATGTCAACAGAGGAACGTATAACAATGACAGATGAATTTGTAGAAGGGCAAGTTTCCACTATTGCATATATACGAACCACCCCCGTGGGACACAGCCCCTGGGACTGAAGTGGTATAAGGCAGTTCCCACAGTAACATTGATCTGGATCCAAATACTATAGTACAAAAGCAGAATCAGTTCAGAATGGCAGCCTTAAACTTTAAATAGTTTGGAGAAATTTTAAACATCTTATATCAGATTATGCTCTTCAACCACAAATAAAGAGGTGTCTTCAAAAGCCCAAATCATAAGGAAAAGTTTTGGAAAGAAAGAAGTTAAATTCTGCTAATCTCTGCTATTCTTCTTAGGCTGAAAGTTAAACAGCAGTGCATCCCCCTGCTCAAAGTGAGGCTATTTAAACAGGATCTCTGATATGCAGAATATTTCCATTTACTTGAAATAATTTGGTGTGGACATGTGGGGTATCAGAAGTTAGGACTCTATAATGAGATAGAAGGAATGGTCAAAAAAAATCTAACTTTATGCTGGGAAATAATTATCTGTATCATATAATAGAAAGTCTTTCAAACTCTCTTCTAGAGAGTATTTCTAGAAAATAGTAATTAAAAACAGGTTTTAAGCAATCAGAAACACTGAAAACCTTCATCAGCTTCCCTTGGAACTCCTGAATGCCCTAAGCTTTGCAAACAACACTTATGCATTCATTCACATGCTCATTACAAACAGTACTCTCCTTGCCCTTTGGTTTCCCTTTTTCTTTGCAGTTACTAGACATCAGGCAAAGTTGCTCAGCTCATAGAATAGTTGGGGTTGGAAAGGACCTTAAGATCATCCAGTTCCAACCCCCCTGCCATGGGCAGGGACACCTCACACTAAACCATGGCACCCAAGACTCCATCCAACCCGGCCTTGAACACTGCCAGGGATGGAGCATTCACAGCTTCCCTGGGCAACCCATTCCAGTGCCTCACCACCCTCACAGTAAAAAAATTCTTCCTTATATCCAATCTAAACTTACCCTGTTTCACTTTGAATCCATCACCCCTTGTCCTATTGCTACAGTCCCTGATGAAGAGTCCCTCTCCAGCATCCTTGTAGCCTGGAAGCCTTCAGACACTGGAAGGCTGCTCTGAGGTCTCCAAGCAGCTTCTTTTCTCCAGCTGAGCACCCCCAACTTTCTCAGCCTGTCTCCATACAAGAGGTGCTCTCTGCAATAGGAGAGCTGCCCTGTAGCACTTTATCTCATAGAACCTCACTCAGCAGGTTCCTGAAGAGGCCAAAGTCCAAAGTCTGCTCTCTTGAAGTCCAGGGCAGTGAGCTTGCTGCACGCTCTTCTCACTGTCCTGAGGATCTAGAACTCAACCATCTCATGATCACTACAGCCAAGGCTGCCCTGGAACGTCACATTCCCAATCAACCCCTCCCTGTTGATGAGCACAAGGTCAAGCATGGCACCTCTCCTGGTCGGCTCCTCTATTGCTTGCAGAAGGAAGTTGTCTTCCACACAATTGAGGAACCTCCTGGATTGCTTGTGCTGGGCCATACCGTTGTTCCAACAGATGTCAGGCTGGTTGAAGTCCCTCATGAGGACAAGGGCCTGCGAGCGTGAGGCTTTTCCTATCTGTCTGTAGAGCACTTTGTCCACAGAGTCCTCCTGATCAGGCAGTCTGTAACAGATCCCCACAGTAATGTCTCCCATCGCTGTTCTCCCTTTGGCCCTCACCCACAAACTCTCTGTTGACTGCTCACCTGTCCCCAGACAGAGTTCCATGCTCTCCAGCCTATCACCGACATAAATAGCAACTCCCCTTCCCTGTTTGCCTGGCCTGTCTTTTCTAGCAAGCCTGTAACCTTCCATTCCAACACTCCAGTCATTGGAGCCATCCCACCATGTTTCTGTGATTCCAGCAATGTCATATTGAGCAACGCACTTACCTCTAATTCCTCTTGTTTATTCCCCATACTACAGGCATTTGTATAGAGGCATCTGACCTGAGCTTCACATAAAGCCAGCTCATTGGCTGGTGCAGCTGAAGTAGCTCTGCATCTCTCCAAGCATTTATTACAGGTGCTGGCAACTGACTGGGAGTGTTGGGGTGGATCAATGTCCCTCTTTCCCAACATACCTAGTTCAAAGCTGCTTTGACCAGCCTGGCAAGCCTCCTGCCAAAGCAGCTCTACAGGCTCCAGCAGCCTCCAGTAGACCTGGCCTCCCAAGCTGAGTCTGCGATTAAAGTAACTAAACCTCTGCCTATGGTACCAGCCCTCTGAACTCCAGAGCCCCTAACTACCTCTCCCAGGGCTCTGTAATCCTTCTTAACGATTCCCAGCTCAAGAACCACTTCAGTTTTACACCCTCACACAAAGTCCTCAGCCTCCCTGAGTGCCACAGCACTGTGTGAAACCATCCCAATGCAGCACGTAATTGAATCTAGAAAGCAATTCTTTCCCAGACAATTCTTGGCTGCGACACAAGCTCAGCACATCTCTAGTTTGTGGCAAGGCACTAATGAAGTCTTACAGTCTGATTTTCATTACAGTCAGGCCTGGATACACCAAGGACATGGAAAGGAGAGGAAAACCCCTAAATCTGTGCCTTTCCCTTCACCTGATGAGCCAGATGCCACCACCCAGGGAATTTCTCTGGGACAGCTGGCATTTCTGTTATTAATAATGTTTGTGGCTTTTCACAGAGACAAGGAAAGAACATTTTGCACCCTGGTGCCTGTACACGCTGGCACAGTGAGTCAATTGGAATCAGAATGTTAAGTGGCAAATCTTAATATAGCAATGCAAGGCTCAAAAAGAGACCCCATAGGTTTCCTGATAAACCAACCGAAAACCAGGTTCATACAGCAAATCATTTCAGTGAGGAATGGGAGGAAATCCCTCAAGGCAGACCACTGAGCAGTGATTTTATAGACATTTTACCAGGCACCAAGGTGTTGTAGCCTACCACAATTCAACAGCAAGGCTTTTGTGCCAACTTAAACACCATGCAGGAGAGGATACTGTGAATCTGTGATGGAAAGAGGCCTATGACCAAGTCTTGTGCAAGTGGAAGATGAAGAACCGTGTAGTAACATTTGACGTTACCAGCAAAAAGTGACGAGACAATGACTTCATCTTATAAGATACAAGCCAGCAATTGCTATTTACTCTGATGATAGGTGGTTTAAATAGGTGGGTCAGTCTTCTTCAGGCTTTATTTTGTAACGGAAGAGGCAATGATATAATCTTTACCAATTCTGAAACTGAGCAAGGAGCCCATTATGAAGAAAGTGGGGTGAGAAGCATCACAAGCCCAGGAGCTAAATCAATTTGTGTTACATTTTCCGCTCTCCTTTCATATGCCTTGGCTTCTTGCTCAGGATCGACCGAAACAGCTTGCATAATCTAGTGACGTCCTCATCGTGCTGACATTGCTTATTCCCTGTTCACATGTGTTTAGACATGCCTGTACAGCATGGAACGTCTGCTGCCTTCCACCATAGCCACAGTGCCCTGAAACAGCTTCTTCCCTTTTCAAAGGGCCTGATATATTAAATCGAGAAGAATCTTCATTTTTATTAAAGATGCAGAAGAATAGATAACAACTCGCTTGACATGGGTTTTCATTAATATATTAACTGCCTGTGCAAGACCTATTACATTTCCCATCATAGTTTCTTTCATTTGTGCCTACACTGTGAACATTAAAGAACCCTGCACGTTTTCTGCTACTCTTACTCTTTTTCTGCAACGCATAGATGCTGGATTCTTTAATCAGAAAGAGACCATTTGACAAAGCACTACCAGACGTTGCAACATGAACGGGATCTTGCCAGGGATCTGAATGATTCAGGTCTTGGACCAATCCAGCCTGGGTTTGGCAGGAAGGGAAGATTGGCTTTGAGAGAAAAAACTTCAAGAAAAGAAAGAATAAATATAGTGAAATAAATTATTTAACACAGTCCTTGAGTCCAGATCTATCCTAAGCAGCTGAACATAGCTCAGCATGCCCCCACACTGCACATACCAAAAAGGAGGGTGAAAAAGCAAAAGGGTATTTCAGCTCTGGAGACATAGGCTTGCTGCCTTACTGGATCCTAGTGCCCCTGATGAGCTGCCAGAAGTGGCTGGCCTTTTCCATGCTTGCTTTCCTGCTGAAGGGAGTTTGATTTGTGGGCAACCATGGATCTGGAAGCACTGCAGTAAGGACTGGGCTTTCCCTGCCCCAGTGAACACCCCAACCCACGGCACCTCAGCTCCACTGTGCTGTTGGTGACAATCCATTCCCACACATTTCCTGGAAGCCTTCCAGGTCCTCACTCTCATGTGCCTGGGCTGCTGCCAGCCATATCTGGTATGTGGGTTCCTATGGCAGGGAAGTCCAATGGCCATCACACAGCTCACATGTTAGGTGAAGCCTCCTGGCTCCCTGGAGCTGTACCATCCTTGGGGAAGCCTGAGTGTGCTCTATGTGTGAATAACTCCCTTGACCCAAACGAGGGGTAGGTACCCCCAGCCTTCTCAGCAGCTCTGCCCAACACGCACTGCCAAAGGCAGAGAAAAATAGCTTGGTCTCTGGGCATCCTCTGTGTGTGCCCATGGGTCTCTGCTAGCAAGCTATGCAGGCAAGTCTCCACTAAATCCATGCTTCAGGTGACTTACAACAGCTGCTGTTACTCTTCCTTCTGCTTTCTCCATTTCTTCTCATGCTTGTCATATCATAATTAGAAAAATGAAATGATGATGTGTATAATGTTCTGTATTGCTGCCTACCCTGCAATCAGTATTGCTTCATTGTCATCCTTGCTCTCTCTTTATGGCATGCGGCCATCTCTCCTCTTACGCTGAGCCAGAGTTAACCACTGCATCTTTATCTTAAAAGGACACCAAAACATCTCCCCCGAAAATCTCAGCTAAAGCAAGTTATTTGGTATATAAACTCCTGTGCAATGATAACCAGACCCATCACAAACCAATAAACACAACTATGTGTTGAAAAAGTGAGTTTTGCTGGTGACTTCTCACAGTTAAGCAAAGCAAATCTGGAGGAAATTAACTCAGGAAATAACAGGAATTTAGCACATTCCCCTTGTGCAATATCTGAGGAAAGAGAAAATTGATACTACAATTCTGCTATTTGAATTACAGAATCACAAACTGGTTTGGGTTGAAGGTACCTTAAAGCTCATCCAGTTCCAGTCCCTGCCATGGGCAGGGACACCTTCCACTAGGGCAGCTTGCTCCAAGCCCCTGTGTCCAACCTGCCCTTGAACACTGCCAGGGATGGGGCAGCCACAGCTTCTCTGGGCATCCTGTGCCAGCGCCTCAGCACCCTCACAGGGAAGAGCTTCTGCCTAAGAGCTCATCTCAGTCTCCCCTCGGGCAGGTTAAAGCCATTCCCCTTGGCCTGTCCCTACATCCCTTGTCCCAAGCCCCTCTCCAGCTTTCCTGCAGCCCCTTCAGGCACTGGAGCTGCTCTCAGGTCTCCCCTTCAGGAGCCTTCTCTTGTCCAGGCTGCCCCAGCCCAGCTCTCTCAGCCTGGCTCCAGAGCAGAGCTGCTCCAGCCCTCGCAGCACCTCCATGGCATCCTCCGGACTCACTTCAACAGCTCCACGTCCCTCTTGTGTTTCTGGATACAGGACTGCTGGGGGGGGGGGGGGGGGGGGAAGGGATGTCTCATGATCATTAACAACACTCCCTTCTTTAATTAATCTAAGTCCTTGGCTGAAAGAGCTGTATTCATATATGTGTGTTTTCTGGCTGACCTGGATCTCTGGGGACGCTAGCACTGGCCTGCTCAGATCAAGACTGTCACTAGCACTAGGTCAGGCAGGCAGTGGCTTTCTCCAGCCAAGTTTTGACAGCTTGCCAGGGAAGGGATTCAGGCACCTCTCCAACGGCCCATTCCTGTGCTGTATCAAAAGCTGAGTGAAAAAGGTCATCCAAACATCCAGCAACAAGTTCCTAAAATACAGTTGATGGCTGTGAATTATATCTGGCATTACCAAGGCTTTTTAACTCCCCTTTTTGACAAACTAAACCAGCCCAGCTTTTTCAGGCTCTCCTCAGAAGTCATGTTGCTCAGGACCCTGAGCATCTCTGTGGTCCCCATAAGAAGTAAAGAAGGAGGCAATGACCCCTTCTCTCTGGTATCCAGTGACAGGACACATGGGAATGGCTCAAAGTTGCACCAGGGGAGGTTTAGACTTGACCTTAAGAAGCATTTCCTTACAGACTGTGAACACTGAGCAGGCTTCCTAGAAGGTGGTCAATGCCTCATGCCTGTCAGTGTTTAAGAGGCATTTGGTCAATGCCCTTAATAATAATTTGCTTTACCTTTTGATTAGTCCTGAAGCAGTCATGCAGTTGGACTGGATGATCCTTGTAGGTCCCTTCCAAATGAAATGCCTATTCTATTCTAGTCTAAGCTATCCTACCCTCCTGAGCCAAAAATGGACACCATATTCCAGATGCAGTCTCATAATGCCTCTTGGTCTGCTGGTTACTTTCCTGCTGACATTTCTCAAGATATAAAGAAACCATCTTGATTTGCCATCCATACCTAAGCTGGTGTAACGAGGCCTGAGTCAAGTCTTCATCAAAAGCTGTAGAACACTCTTCATTTACTTCACTGGATTGGGTACCTGGTTTATCAGCCCTGTCACAAACCTGACAGCCCTGCCAGCTGCGTGGGTTTGAATTTGTCTTCTCTGGATTCCGGTAGTTTCCTCTCCTGAGACAAATGAAGAGAGCCACCCTACTGGGACTATGGAAAACACTGTCTCCCACTGCGTTCCTTTCAAGTGCAGGTATGTAGAAAGAAGCTTATTTTACATTCCTTTCTGCTTTGGCAGCTACCAAGCTCCCTGCAGCTGCAAAACCCACATCATTTGCCAAGGAAATGAAGAGGAGTTTCTCTGCATGGAGGTGGCCTCCTTGGCAGCCTCTGGACATGGTGGAGGAGGAGAGGAAACACTCTGCAGAGGGTGTGTTGAGGCAGGCCATGGGACTTTTATCCTGCGTGGTCACATGTGTGGGATTCCAGGCTTTTACTCTTGGTTTTATTCTTTTCTGGCAGCTTTGTAGCTGCCAAAGGAGAAAGGAATGTGAAATAAGTTCCTTTCTACATACCTGCACTTGAAAGGAATGCAGCAGGAAATCATTTTATGTTTTGCTGTTGCTTTTTGTTTCCCCCAGCTTCCTCTTTACACAAACAACATATATAGATAGAAGCAGGTATTTTTCACTGGAAATGTGAATAACAGTGCAAGAACATAAAGCTTTGCCGTATTTCTGGAACATTCCTGTCCTCCTTTAGTATTTTTACGTCATGGCTAAAGAACTTTATGAATCAAACAGGGTTGCTCCTCCTTCCTAGCCTCTGCTCCACCAACAATGTCAGCAAACTGAAAGCAGTCTTTCAACCAAAAGAAAAGATGAAATAGCAATATTCCCTATGCATCCTCTGAGTTTACCAATGCTCTGATATGTGTTAATCATAGACTGCGTCCTCACTAGACACCAGACAATGTCCTCGCACACTGTGCCCATCGGTTTGGTCTCCACAGCATTGCCCTCAGGAAATGTGAATAAGCAGCTGTCATGAAGTGTCCTCCCTGTAAAGTTCAGGCTGCTCACAGGGACATTTCTGAGGCACTGAAGCTTCTGATTGAGTTCAGACATAACCCACCCCTTAGAGGGTGCTGAATGGTGGGCGACGAGTGTTGACGTGGACTCGTGGCACCTCTATGAAGGCAGTTGAAGGGTGCTGTGACACTGACCTGAGACACCATACCATAGTCTCAAATGGTCTCAAAGCTAAAGTGACAAGATGCAATTTGCTTCAACACAAGATGGCAACCAAGAGGTCTTGGCACTCCTGGGTTCCCTCAGGAGCAGTGCGGGCTACAGCTATGAAAGGAGGAAGCCAACACTCCGCACAAGGCAGAAAAGGGCAGGTTTTTTCTCAGATTTCTCAATAAAAGCCCTGTTGAGGACCACTACACAACAACCAGCACTTACTGGCATCAGCAGATGTACTGAGACAGCAAGCTGTGCAGCTCTCAGAGTGCAGACCTCAGGCCAAGAGATTGTCCCCAGCTTTGCTTGCTGCAAGCACATACTGGAGGAGCCTTCAGGCTGTTGCAGCTTGCCAAGGGAAGCAGATCTGCTCCAAATGGTGCAGGGGGAAGTATCAAAAGGTAAAGCAATCTACCTGTGCAAAATCTGATGTGTGTGGAGAACACCTGATCTCAGACCTCAGCTTTCACAGGTTAATATTTAGTAGTTTCTAATTTTGGCTTTTCTGAAAGAAGGGATGGAAGGCAAGAGGAGAGGTTAAGGATTAGAAGTCAGGGTGTTCACTGGGGTCTAGTCCAGTTCTCTCTGGCAACCTTACAGAATATTCAGAATAGCACAAAATTACAAATAGGAATTAAGATCCATAGAAAAGAACATCACAGGAGCATAGACGTGACTGTACCATTGGGTTCATCTCACAAATATTCTGCTGGTTGCACAATATTAATTCTAAATTTATCATGGAAAAGCCTAAAATTCTGCTTCTATTTTTGGCACATCCCTTTTCTAAATGAATTAAATGAAGATACTGCGCAGGAACGTATTGCACCAACTCTTTGTGCCCAGTGAAATCAAGCCAGAGCAGACAACTCCGGAAATGTGCTTGTGCGTATTGTGAACAAAATACTTTTTGCATCACATCAAATGCTCTTTTTCTTGTGGGAACTTATCTCATGCTATGGCAGCCCTACTTTTTATTTCATCTCTGCTAAACTGAGATGATGTTTGAAATATCCTTTCTATGGGAAATATTCAAATGTTTCACTTTGTTTTCTTCCAGCACAAACTGAAAAGCTGAAAGCTTTTTCCTGAATAGAATTCCTTAATTTGTGTAAGATTTAACTTCAGAGGAGTGGAGGTGTTTCTTTACAATTTTGGCCGAAACAGAGAAAAGAACTTGATTAGATTTGTTTGTAATTAAGTCAAATTAAGTTGAAACAGGGCCACCAAACATCATTACAATGAATCTTATGGATGACTATCCTTGACAAAGGCAGTGTCATCCCTCCAAGAGCTTTTAGTTCATTCACACAAAATTCCCTTCCAGGAGACAAATATTCCTATCAGAAATAGTGTGGTCAGACCTGACACTGCTGGAAGTGAAGTGTCAAGGGATGAATGTGCCATGGGGTTGAAGTTTCGCATCTCACCCTCTTTGCCCTAACCCAGTTTAGCTCTCTGAACTACCAGAGCAGGCTGGGCTGTGCCTCATTCTGTAGTGCTCATTTTCTGTACCATTTCCTGGTTTTCAGTTGGGTGTCAGAGGAGCTGAACATTCCAGCACATGGCACAGGCAGCAAGTGTCCTGCTTGGAGCCAGGCACAGTATTGACTCCAGTGAAGCTAACTCAGACTAACAGAAGGGATCATGAGCTAATTGATCTTAAGTTGCAAGTAAGTTCCCTTATCATTGCCAGCTTGATTTTCCTTTCAATTACTACCACCCCTCTGTCCCGGACAGTTCTCCTTCCCTTCCATCCTGGCACCTTGTTATTTCCATGTCATAACTACACTGATCTCAGTATAACCCTTCAGTGCTGCATGATTTGCGTGCACAGCATGAAAGAACTGTTCATCAAACGCTCTTGCAATGGACCTGAGAGGTGATATATCCATTTTTTGAAGCTGGGTATTGAGGCAGAGACCACTGTGTGGCAAACAGATTTTAAACAGCATTTCAGCACTTAATTGCACTGTCAGGAGTCAAGCAGTTTCCAAAAGCAACTAAATATGTGACTTAAGAACCATTTTACATGAGTGTCACTTCATCAGCACCAAGGAGCAGCATCACATTAACATGGCTGGTTTCCCAATAACCATAAAAAAGAAGAGTCCTCTAAAAAAGTTGTGCTGGTTCCTTTCTCTGCAATCATGGTAGATAGTGTAAGTTTTGCTTTTTGACCTAGGAAGACTTGGAAAGTATTTCTATACTACAGCAGAAACATTAAAAAGTACAGAGATTAATCTAAGCAACACTGATATTATAGGTGAAAACAGTATTAGCAGTTAAGAAATGCTTATTACTGAAAAAAAACCCTACTTTAATAATAATGATAGCAATACTAGCAGTGATGGAAAAACTAGACAGGCTGAGAGAGCTGGGCTGGGGCAGCCTGGAGAAGAGAAGGCTCCTGAAGGGGAGACCTGAGAGCAGCTCCAGTGCCTAAAGGGGCTGCAGGAAAGCTGGAGAGGGGCTTGGGACAAGGGATGTAGGGACAGGCCAAGGGGAATGGCTTTAACCTGCCAGAGGGGAGACTGAGATGAGCTCTTAGGCAGAAGCTCTTCCCTGGGAGGGTGCTGAGGCGCTGGCACAGGGTGCCCAGAGAAGCTGTGGCTGCCCCATCCCTGGCAGTGTTCAAGGCCAGGTTGGACACAGGGGCTTGGAGCAAGCTGCTCTAGTGGAAGGGGTCCCTGCCCGTGGCAGGGATTGGAGCTGGAGGAGTTTTAATGTTCTTTCTCAGCCAAACCAGTTTCTGATTCTATGATTCTATGATAATTGTAGTAATAATAATAATTTCTGCTGAATTCCCAAAGTGCTTCACAAATAAGCCCAATACACATTTTTTACCTGTATTTCATTCTCTGTCCTTTTCCTCCTCTTGAGAACATTTTTACATAGTATCAGTAGCAAGCTTTCAAAGAAGCCTAAAATCTTCTTTTAACCAGGCCCTTCATCTGTGTTTATGTCTCCTGCTGCTTGCATTCTCCACACCTCTTGTAATCATCACTGAGTTTTCCTAGAAAACCTCCAAATGGACATGCTGCTACAGAGATGCTGGAGGCATACGTACATACATGACAGCACTTCATGCTGTTATTTCATAGTCTCTTCACTGGGGAGGGGGAATAAAAGCCCTTTGAGACCAAGTGCTCAGGGCCTTGAAGCACACAGAGCTGTCTAGCCATTTCTGAAAGTCTTTTCCAAAGACCATGGTGCCTTAAAAGACAATGCCCCAGCATGGAGGTGAATTGCACACCCCAAGTGCACAAGCTGGCCTCAGGCCTGCTAGGGACCCATAGTTATCCCAGCATGGGAGGGCTGCTCTTGGCTTCCAGGCTTGCTGCATAGCTGTGCCCTTGGCACTTCAGCAAGAGGTGGCTCATGGCACATCACTATGTGCAATGGGTGCCAGGGGTTGTGCAACCTCATTGGTGGTGATTTCCAGGAGCAAGATTGACTTCCCTGCCACGAGAACAGCCACTACAATGAGAGCTATTCACCCCGTTTCTACTAGCAGGATGCTGTGAGCAGTCCAGCACAGTTCAAACCTATGAATGAGGAAAGAGATGAATGGCTTGGCACCTGCAAGAACCCCTCTTTGTACCTGTCGTGGTTTAAACCCAGTCAGGTAGCTTGTTCACTCACTCCCAGTGAGTGGTGCCGAGCTGACAACAATCGAGGTCCGTGTCCGTCTCCCCCCCCCTGCCTCCCCGCACCGGGGCTCTCCCCTTCCCCGCTCCCGGAGGAACGGGGAGGAGGATCGAGAGAGTGCAACTCCTACGGGTTGAGACAAAAACAGTCCAGCAACAAATCACCACCGCTACTATCAGCTACAACAATGATAAAGGAAAATAACAAGGGAAGAGAATACGATACCACCGGCCAAGAGAAACGAGCTCCACCCGGAAGCCCCTGTCCTTCCGGGTAACTCCCAGTTACCCCTCACCCCGGGCATGACGTGCTGTGGTATGGAATACCTCCCCGGCTAGCCCGGGTCAGGCGCCCCGTCTCTGCTTCCTCACAGCCTCCCCTCCTCCCTGGCAGAGCATGAGCCTCACAGAGTCCTTGGTCAGGGTAAACATCACTTAGCAACAACCGAGAACATCGGCTTCACCAACACTGTTCTCAAACTGGAAGTCAAAACACAGCACTGTACCAGTTAACACAAAGGAAAAACATGACTGCTACTGCGGAACCCAGGACATTATCCACCCCTTATTCCATACCATTCACGTCGTACTCAGATCCCACATTTTCAATACACCATCGCTCTCCCACATATATACATCCATATACATACAGACCAAGAGGAAAAATCATTTTCTTAGTGCATGGACCAATCCCTATAATGCTGCCGAGTCCATTCGGTCCATGATGTTCAAAGTTCATTCTCTGTTGGGATGATGGCTGGAGGGAAGTCAGGGCCAGTCGCTGGTGACCTGGAGACATCTAGTTGATGGGCTATAAAAGCATTACACAGCAGGCAACAGCATACAATTGAGTTCACTGGCTGTTTTCCCCTAAAATCAAATCCCCTTGAGGTATACATCGGACTTCCCCATCTTCCCGCATTACCCACCAAGTATATCCAGGTCCCTGAGCAAAAGCAATCCCACGAGTGGGTTTGCCTTTACCTGAAGCAGGAATTACCCAGACTGTCTTCCCCAGCAAATTCTTCATATGCACCACGGGAACTTTGTCCCCCTCTACAATATGTAACAGTTCTGACTGGGCTGGGCCAGCCCTGTTGGCAGATCCTCTGGTGTTGACCAACCAGGTGGCCTTTGGTAAGTGTGTATCCCAATGCTTGAAAGTTCCCCCACCCATTGCTCTCAGTGTAGTTTTTAACAGCCCATTGTACCGTTCGATTTTCCCAGAGGCTGGTGCATGGTAGGGGATGTGATATACCCACTCAATGCCATGCTCTTTGGCCCAAATATCTATAAGGTTATTCCGGAAATGAGTCCCATTGTCTGACTCAATTCTCTCTGGGGTGCCGTGTCGCCACAAAATCTGTTTCTCAAGGCCCAGGATGGTGTTCCGGGCAGTGGCATGGGGCACGGCGTATGTTTCCAGCCACCCGGTGGTTGCTTCCACCATGGTAAGCACATGGCGCTTGCCTTGGCGGGTTGGTGGCAGTGTGATATAGTCAGTCTGCCAGGCCTCCCCATATTTATACTTCAACCATCGTCCTCCATACCAAAGAGGCTTTAACCGCTTGGCTTGTTTAATTGCAGCACATGTTTCACACTCATGAATAACCTGGGCAATAGTGTCCATTGTTAAGTCCACCCCTCGATCACGGGCCCATCTATATGTTGCATCTCTGCCCTGATGGCCTGAAGTGTCATGGGCCCACCGGGCCAAAAATAATTCACCTTTACGTTGCCAATCTAAGTCCATCTGAGCCACTTCAATCTTAGCCGCTTTATCCACTTGTTGGTTGTTCTGGTGTTCCTCAGTGGCCCGACTCTTGGGTACATGGGCATCTACATGACGTACCTTCACCACCAGGTTCTGCACCCTGGCAGCAATATCTTTCCACAGTGCAGCAGCCCAGATGGGTTTACCTTTGCGTTGCCAGTTGCTCTGCTTCCACTGCTTCAACCACCCCCACAGGGCATTTGCCACCATCCATGAGTCAGTATAGAGATAAAGTACTGGCCACTTTTCTCGTTCAGCAATGTCCAGGGCCAGCTGGATGGCTTTCACCTCGGCAAACTGACTCGATTCACCCTCTCCGTCAGCAGTTTCTGCAACTTGTCGTCCAGGACTCCATACAGCTGCCTTCCATCTCCGATGCTTTCCCACAATACGGCAAGAGCCATCAGTAAACAAGGCATACTGCTTTTCACTTTCTGACAGTTTATTATATGGTGGGGCCTCTTCAGCGCGCATCACCTCCTCCTCTGGTGACATTCCGAAATCTTTGCCCTCTGGCCAGTCCATGATGACTTCTAGAATGCCTGGACGACTGGGATTTCCTATTCGAGTTCGTTGTGTAATTAGTGCAGCCCATTTACTCCATGTAGCATCGGTTGCATGATGTGTAGAGGAGACCCTGCCTTTGAACATCCAGCCCAGCACGGGCAGCCGGGGTGCCAGAAGGAGCTGTGCTTCAGTGCCAATCACTTCCGAAGCAGCTCGAACCCCTTCATAGGCTGCCAGTATCTCTTTCTCAGTTGGGGTATAGCTGGCCTCAGATCCTTTATATCCCCGACTCCAAAAGCCGAGGGGTCGACCTCGAGTCTCCCCTGGAGCTTTCTGCCAGAGGCTCCAGGTAGGACCGTTCTCCCCAGCTGCAGTGTACAGTACATTTTTTACATCTGGTCCGGTCCGGACTGCTCCAAGGGCTACTGCATGAACTATCTCGCGTTTAATTTGCTCAAAGGCTTGTTGCTGCTCAGGGCCCCATTTAAAATCATTCTTCTTCCGGGTCACATGATAGAGAGGGCTTACAATCGAACTGTAATTTGGGATGTGCATTCTCCAGAACCCCACTGCACCCAAGAAAGCTTGCGTTTCTTTCTTATTAGTTGGTGGAGACATTGCTGTTATCTTGTTGATCACATCTGTGGGGATCTGTCTACGTCCATCTTGCCATTTTATTCCCAAAAATTGAATCTCCTGTGCAGGTCCCTTGACCTTACTCCGTTTTATGGCAAAACCGGCTTTCAGCAGGATTTGGATTATTTTCCTCCCTTTCTCAAAGACTTCTTCCACTGTATCGCCCCACACAATAATGTCATCAATGTATTGCAGGTGTTCTGGAGCTTGCCCCTGTTCCAGCGCATTCTGGATCAGTCCATGGCAAATGGTAGGGCTGTGTTTCCACCCCTGGGGCAGTCGGTTCCAAGTGAACTGGACACCCCTCCAAGTAAAAGCAAACTGTGGCCTGCACTCTGCTGCCAAAGGGATTGAGAAAAATGCATTGGCAATATCAATCGTGGCATACCACTTGGCTGCCTTTGACTCTAGTTCATACTGAAGTTCTAGCATGTCCGGTACGGCAGCACTCAATGGTGGTGTGACTTCATTCAGGCCACGATAGTCTACTGTTAGTCTCCATTCTCCATTAGACTTTCGCACTGGCCATATGGGGCTATTGAAGGGTGAGCGGGTCCTGCTGATCACCCCCTGACTCTCCAGTCTACGGATCAGCTGATGGATGGGAATCAGGGAGTCTCGGTTGGTGCGATATTGCCGCCGGTGCACTGTTGTGGTCGCAATTGGCACTTGTTGTTCTTCAACTTTCAGCAACCCCACAGCAGAGGGATCTTCTGAGAGACCAGGCAAGGTGGACAGCTGCTCAATTTCCTCAGTCTCCAAAGCAGCAATACCAAAAGCCCACCGGTACCCTTTTGGGTCTTTGAAGTACCCTCTCTTGAGGTAGTCTATGCCAAGAATGCATGGAGCCTCTGGACCAGTCACAATAGGGTGCTTTTGCCATTCCCTCCCAGTCAGGCTGATTTCAGCCTCCAGCACAGTCAACTCTTGGGATCCTCCTGTCACTCCAGAAATATAGATGGGTTCCACCCCTTGACAGCTTGATGGCATCAGGGTACACTGTGCACCGGTATCTACTAGAGCCTTATACTTCTGTGGGACTGATGTGCCAGGCCATCTGATCCACACAGTCCAGTAAATCCAATTGTCCCCTACCTCCACCTGGCTGGAGGCAGGGCCCCTCTAACAGTCATCACAGCATTGGACACTTAAGTCGTGTTGAAAGGGATTATTCTTCGTTATCACAGGAGCTGGAGTAAAATCAGCTCTTCCACTCCATCTGGGAAACTGATCACCAGAGACTGAAGCCGTAGCTCTCATGGGACGACCAGTCTTGGCCCTTGCTCCCCTCTTCAGTTCACTCACCCATTCCTCCAAAGCTGAAGTAGGTTTTCCATCCCACTTTGTCATGTCTTCTCCATGATCCAGCAGGTAAAACCATAGGGTACCCCGTGGCGTATACCTCCTGTATCTCCTCTCTTGAACAATAGGACGCCTTTTGTTAATAGCTGAGACGCGTGTTGGTACACGTGAGGAGCCAGATAAATCAGATAGATTGTCCTTCAATTGTTCGATGTCCTGGGACAGTTTTTTCACAGCTGAGATGATGGAAGGGGTGAGGTTGTCTTCGAACTCTCGGAGTTTATGAACCATTTCATCCACTGTTAGTGGTACTATGTCATTCCAGGTTACTGTTGCCAATGAATGGGCATATGATGACGGTGCATTCCGTGTAAGTTTTCGCCACATGGGTCGTGTACATTCAACTTCATCTGGATCTATAGGTGTATCCCCGTTATTCGGCTTGATGTGATAGATCATCTCTACGATGGCCGATTCCCTCAGAGACTGGATGCCTTTGTCTATAGTATTCCACTTGGCCGAACGACTCGTAACATCGTCCTTGTACGGAAACCTTTCTTTCACAGCTGCCAAGAGCCTCCTCCAAAGGCTGAGGGACTTTTTCTCTCTTGCAATTGCTTTGTCAATTCCCCCTTCTCTAGCAAGTGATCCCAGCTGCTTGGCTTCTGTACCTTCTAGTTCGTGACCATCAGCCCCATTGTCCCAGCATCGGAGTAACCAGGTGATGATGTGCTCCCCTGGTTGACGGGTAAAATCTTTTCGCATATTCCGCAGCTCGGTTGAGGTCCGAGGTCGAGAAGTTACCTCTTCTTCTTCTTCTTCGTCATGTGATGATGACTCCTGATCAGATTCTGGACCGGGTGGTGAATTCATTGGTTCTTCATCTCGCTTCACCCTTTTTGCCTCCTTTTTGCTTGTTCTCTTGCGTACAGGGGCAACTGATATTGGTACGAATTGGTCCTCTGGTTTGGCTGCAGTGATTATCACTGTGGTTTGAGTAGCAACTGTACTTGTTACTGGGGGTGGTGTAGCTACTGTGCTTGGAGCTGGGGTAACCGCGCTGTCTGTTGCAGTTGAAGTTTGAGCAGCTGCTGTACTTGCCACTGGGACAGCTGTGCTGTTCATTGCAGCCAAAGTTTGAGTAGCGACTGTTGCTTTGCCCTCAGATCCGCCGACATTCTTTTCCTTTTGAAGGTGCTGGATAGTGTTGAACAAGGCCCTGTAAGCATAGGCCAAGCCCCAGCACGTTGCCGTGATTTGTCCATCTCTGGTATGGCCAGAATGACCACACACCTCATTTAAGTGTTTTACTAATTCTTCTGGATTTTGCAGTTGTTCGGTAGTGAAATTCCAAAGTACTGGAGGGGCCCACTGACCTAGATACTTGCCCATACTATCCCACACACCCTGCCACTCATGGCTGTCCAGCCTCAGGGAAAATCTCTCGGTCCTCCTACATCGTCGTTTGACCCCAGACAAGACCCAAACCTGAATCTGCTTAACTCTTGAAATCAGTAGTGGGTAAAACACACTCTGTATGCGTGTTAGCATGGTGATTCCCATCACCATCAGCAAACAAGTCTCAACAGCATTAAAAGGCCATTCAAAAAATTCAAAACTCTCAAATGTAAATGGTCTGGGGGGACGACTAGGAGGGTAAAAGGATGTCTCCTTCCCAGGTTGAGCACCTGAGAAGGAGAAAAAAAATGTGTAATTGCTAAGCACCTCCATCATATACCTCCCAAAGTATAAAGGTGGTGACCACACTGGGAACATAAGCCAGATCAATTTCATGATCAATGATTCTATTGTATTACAAGTCATTACCATAAAGTACAATGGGATAAAAACCTTAGCCCAAGCCCCACACTTGAAAAACACTAATACAGCAAGTACCGGATGGACGTAAGATATCATATACTGAAACTGTGAGATCAAGAGGAACAACCTTGAGAGCCAATAAATCAGCATTGTGACGAGTGACTATCAATCCAGTCAGATCTGTTCTTATCTCAACCCTTCGTGCCCCACGTTGGGCGCCAAAAAGAACTGTCGTGGTTTAAACCCAGTCAGGTAGCTTGTTCACTCACTCCCAGTGAGTGGTGCCGAGCTGACAACAATCGAGGTCCGTGTCCGTCTCCCCCTCCCTGCCTCCCCGCACCGGGGCTCTCCCCTTCCCCGCTCCCGGAGGAACGGGGAGGAGGATCGAGAGAGTGCAACTCCTACGGGTTGAGACAAAAACAGTCCAGCAACAAATCACCACCGCTACTATCAGCTACAACAATGATAAGGGAAAATAACAAGGGAAGAGAATACGATACCACCGGCCAAGAGAAACGAGCTCCACCCGGAAGCCCCTGTCCTTCCGGGTAACTCCCAGTTACCCCTCACCCCGGGCATGACGTGCTGTGGTATGGAATACCTCCCCGGCTAGCCCGGGTCAGGCGCCCCGTCTCTGCTTCCTCACAGCCTCCCCTCCTCCCTGGCAGAGCATGAGCCTCACAGAGTCCTTGGTCAGGGTAAACATCACTTAGCAACAACCGAGAACATCGGCTTCACCAACACTGTTCTCAAACTGGAAGTCAAAACACAGCACTGTACCAGTTAACACAAAGGAAAAACATGACTGCTACTGCGGAACCCAGGACAGTACCGCAGTTGAGACATGAGGCAGAACAGAGGTGCTGTAGCCTCCCTGTTCGTACCTGTGGCAACACAATTTGAGAAGAACATGGAGCAAAATGAAAGAACAAAGCAGACCTAGATTTGAGAGAAGTCCTTCTACCTTAGCTTACTAATTTTCTCTCTACCAAAGCTCTGTAGTTTCCATTAAAGACAGTAGTTACTCATTCTTTGTACTGATATCATTTGACCCCAAATGCCCTTTCATTACTCATTCTAAAAACCAGTGCTAAATGATTCATGAAGGGAGATTTTTCCCTTGAATCCCCAAGACTAGGTAGCTCCTGCAAAATCCAGAGGGCTCAGTGGTGAGACATCATACCGGGAGTGATGGGTTGAGGACTGAAGGACAGTGAAAGAACATTCAGCGGTCTAAAAAGATGTTACTCTAATGACCCAGAGAGTAGGAGGGAGAAACAGGAAAGTGAGGAATTTGGGAAGATGAGGGAAATGGTGCGACTTAAAAACCTGGTGGAAAGTTCCAAGGAAAAACAAAATAGAGGAGCCTGCTAGCTTAGGCAGGGAGGCAAGAATAGCTTCATGATGCAAGCTCATTCCTTTCTTCCCATGAGGTGGGGAGGCCTGCTGTGCTAAAATCTCAGTGGAACAGGATAAAAGAAGAACAAGGGTATTTTTCATCCAGCATCTGCTCTATATGAACATACAAAGACGGTTTATTTCTGTCAAGGTTGTTTTGCTGAAAGCTCTGGAAGTCACTACGATGACGCTCCTATAGTTTCATATAGCTTTCACTACCTGAAGATCATCGCTTTTCACAGCAGATGAGATGATTTAGGATGTTTCGCCCCACTTGTTATACTTCACAATTTCAGATGACAGGTAAAGTTTCTAGGAATGACATGGCAGCCTGCATGGTATTTCTGCAAATGGAAGAGTTTTGTTATACATTACAGACAATAGTGTCCAAGGACAGATTGGGCAGAGCCTTGGGTGTTATGGTGTAGTGTGAGGTGTCCCTGCCCATGGCAGGGGCTTGGAACTGGATGATCTTAAGGTCCTTCCCAACCCTAACTATTCTATGGTTCCATAGCAGATGTTAAAGCTTTCCATAAAAATTCGCCTACTAGCAACTAAAGAGGAGAGTTTAAAGACTGATAATTACAAATGAATTACCATTAGTCCTTTAGGTACAACCAGTTGTACATGAGAAAGAGACTAGAACACAGGGCATCACTATATTGAAAATTTTGGAGAACCTATGGCATTCTTGATCCACTTACGATAGCATGAAGGATGGAGAGAGGGTGTGTTTTGTGCCAGTTCTCTCATTCAAAGTTGTTCTCAAAGTCTTACACAACAAATCCTTTCCAAGTGCTTCAAACTGACTCCCTAAGGCAGTGTTGCTTAGATTCTCCAGGTATTTCTGAAAGTCCTGGTCCACATTCTTTAACTTGGTTGTTGTGAGCCTTAAGGAGAGAAAAGAGGAGGCTGGGGAAAAGAGGCTAAAATCCTTCTGCCGTCACCCTGTTTAATTTACCATGGCAGCTCTACAGCCCATTGGTAGTCCAACTGCACTTCCTTCCAACCTTCCCTGGACCTGTCCCCTTCCCGCTTGAGGAGCTGGGTGCAATAGGGTCCACCACACAACTGAAAGGGAAATATATGTCCCTAGGAAGTCACTTCTGTGCATGGAGGAGCACATGCTTGGGTCTTGGGTGCCTTCTGGAAGACAGCGTCACTGCTGTCTTATACTATGGCCAGAATACTTTTAAGTATCAGTGTGTAAGTTAGAATCATAGAATGGTTAGGGTTGGAAAGGACCTTAAGATCATCCAGTTCCAACCCCCCTGCCATAGTCATATGTAGCAAGGGGCAATCAGATGAACAACATAAAATATTTCAATCGTGTTTCTTCCCTCACACCCCAGGATGTTTTGGTGAATTGAATTATTTCCCCAAGCCTACAATCTTACTTTGCTTCTGTTTTCAGATTACCAAAGCCAGAACTTTATTGATCAACATAAAACCAGAAGTGATTTGTGTTTAACAATAGAAGGGGAGGGAGTATCAGGAAACAGCCTTTCTTTATAAGAGACCTACATGAACCCATGCGATATCCACCTCCGCTCTGGCATGCCTCCTGCAAGCCTACTTTCTCTACACTTAAAGACTCAGAAATGAAAGATTCTTCCTATTGTCAGTGGCAGTGTGTTGATTTATAGGGCTCAAATTCCATAAGATTAGCTAATAAAACATTCCAGAGGCTGAACATTTCGGCAAGAATTATGTCATTATATTGACATATGTAAATAACAATGACTTTAAATGAAAGTATAAAAACAAGCTGGGAAATGATACGCACTTACAGACATGATGTATGACTAGATACAATTTTGTGATAAGGCACAGACTGTGTTATTTGGTTGCTTCTCAGCATGTCCCCCATATAATCCCCTTATAGAATCATGCAATAGCTAGGGTTAAAAAGGACCTTAAGATCATCTAGTTCCATCCCCCTTGCCATGGGCAGGGATGCTTCACACTAGACCATGCTGCCAGAGGCTCTGTCCAACTACGTCAGAGGCTGCAAGCGGGAAAACCCAACAAGCTGTGAATTTTGTTTTTCAGATAATTTTTTGATGTCAGTCTTTAAAAAAATGTAACTGCTGTTGCTCGATTTCTGTATACGTTAACCTAGAGCAACTTTTAGCAACGGCAAGAGTTCCTCTCTACAACAGCAGTGAGCTTTAATTAGTTCCAATCAGTCTCATCAGGTAGTCGAGTCAAAGTGTTGACTACGGTGTAGTCATATCCTGTGTGAAGAGATAGGGATCCTTCAAAAAGCCACCGCTGTAGTCCAGTAAACCCATTATTTCATCCACCGGAAATCTCAGCTCCAATGCTCAGTGCAAATCATTTCAACTCTTTCCCAAAGGTCATTGACTCACTGGCTTTGCCCACACAACAGGACTGGGACATGAGGACTGTTGAATCACTCTTCCAGGCTCACGGACATACTGGCACACATGATGGCTCTATCTCCCCATTTGCATGCCCACACTTGAACATCCCATCAGAGGATGGTGTGGTCCCAGCTCTTGCTCTGGCCTGCATGGTCATGGACTGAGAACACACCCACAAACCAGGAATGGTGCGTGTAGCAGAGGGCTCCTTATCCCACAAGTGAGATTCTGCCAGGAGATTCAAGAAGTGATGAGGGATATGGATCTGTTGACAAGTTTCAGGAATTGACTCATTAATTTCTTTGGCACTTGAGAAAAGCCCAATTAAGAAGCAGCAAACTTCTGACCTCAGAAAGCAGCCAGAAACATTAGCCTTCCAGAGACTCCTAGCTGGAGCCTGCATATGAGGCTGGGCTGTTCCAACAAGTCTCCTTCCTCACCCACTCAAGATGTTAACCCATGAAGCTGACAGAGCAATAATGTCTTTCAGTGAATTGCCTCATTAACCCCACCCCAGCAGCCTTTGCTTGTGCTGAGATGACTCCTCTCAATGTTCTTCCACCATCCCAAACAGGCTTCAGGCTTCAGAGGTGCAACTTCATCTGAATTACACCACTACTTTTCCTAAAGCCTGCCCAGTATCGAAGCACACTTTGTCTGGTGCATTCAAGCCTGCTGTAAGCTGGTTTCTTGGATGTGACAGACCCACTTTTCCACCTCAGGCCCCCTAAACCTACATCCCAATGTAACCAATTACAGGCCCTTCTGCAGACTGACCATGAGATGAGATTTGGCCATCATGTCTCCCACAGATCTAGTCTTCCCAAGCTGTCCTCCTGCCACATCTACCCACAAAACCAGATGGGTTCAGTCCTATTGTCTACCTTAAGCACTCTCCTCTTGTGATGGGAACCTCAGTGCTCAGTTTGTACCAGCATCAGGCTCATATAACCCCTCCACATAGTGACCTGAGAGTCAGGTGGTTCTGAAGGAGAGTTCCCATCTTATTATTGCTCACTTTGATAGTCTGCAGCTAGCTTTTGGAGCAGGCAGTTATTTTCTCCCTAGTCAGCATTTGGGTGGTCAACCCTCAAGAGCCATAATGCGATGACTGTATTTAGTCCCAGGTTAATATAGCTAGTGTAAGATGCAGGCATATTCTTGCTGTTTGATATACTTTTCCAACCAGCCATGGAGAGAACTAATTCCCAGTTCCCCAGAAAATTCCAATGATGAATCTCAAATCAAAACCTTAAATCGAATTACGATTCTCAGAGCAAACTGAAAGCAATTGCATTGGAGGACATGCATGCAAACATGTAACTGTCCTGATAGGAGACTTCCCTCTGTACAAATGACACCTCAAAAACCCAGGGGGAATTTCACAGCTTTACTCAGGAATGCACCATTTTTTCCTTCGGGGAAGCTACAGCTTTGGTCAACTTTTTGGGGCATCACTCCAAGCAAAATAGGCCTAATCTGCCCAAGAAAAATAGATCTCAGGAATTGTTCCTGATACCTGCGTTTCACAGGTGTTAAGAGGCCCAGTGAGTTAATGTTGACAGAGCATTTACTAGCTCTTCATAATGAGAAGCCACATAAATACTCAAGATAGATCACAGAATCCCAAAATCACCAGGGTTGAAGGGACCCCTGGAGATGATCCAGTGCAACCCCCTGCCAGGGCAGGGCCACCCAGAGCAGGGCACACAGGAACGTGCCCATGGTGCATTTGGGACGGCTCCAGAGAGGGAGACTCCACAGCCCCCTGGGCAGCCTGTGCCAGGGCTCTGATACCCTCAGTGTAAAGAAGTTCTTCCTCATGCTGAGGTGACACTTGTGTGATTTAGTTTATGGCCACTGCTCCTCGTCCTGTCACTGGGCACCACTGGAAAGAGTCTGGCACCATCCTGCTGGCACCCATCTTTGAGATACTGATCTGCATGGATGGGATCCCCTCTCTGGCTGCTCTTCTCCAGACTAACCAGGCCCAGCTCCCACAATCTCTCCTCATCACAGAGATGCTCCAGACCCCTGAGCATTCTTGCTGCATAAACCATAAATGCTGCATAAAGCTAATCTGAGTCTTATGGAAATTCTGTAAAACTGCAATGATTTTGCTCTTCTGTTCAGATTTTCACAGATGTTTATGTCATCCCTGGAACATGAATCTGTTCAGCATCAAATGCAACAAAACAAGTGAAGGTTGTACCAGTCCCTCCTCGTTCACATTTGTATCACTTCTGCATTTGAAGCCATAACAACGTTTTGCACAGCATGAAACTAATATCCTCTCTCCCTCTGCAATTTCCTTTCCCCTCTCCCACCTCAGCTCTCATCCTCCTGTGAGATCGTGGTATAAGTATCATTCATCCACTGCCAGAGGAAGCTCATGAGTCCTTACAGACCTTACACAGTGTCTCTAGTTTTGATTTGCATCTTGAGTTCTAGGCTGAACCACCCTTATGAATCACAATGGAATTTATCATATATTAATTCAGCAAAGCAGCTTATATATTGCAATTTCCAGGGACATAAAACAAGGTCAGCCCTTTATGGATAAATGGAAAACAACCTTAACGCTGTCTGACAACTAGTCTCAAATCACCCATCAGATCATCTAGGCTAAACTAAAGAAGAGTTTTTGCAAAAGAGAAACACCATCTTCCATGCATCCAAATACATCTCTACATACCAATCGAAAGGCTGACCCTGAGAGGTCATTGTACCCCCAGCAATATCTGAACGTCTCCTGTATGCCTGGAAACAGCCCTAGTGTTCTTTGATTGCCATTCAGTTAAAAGGGGGACAGACAGAAAGCTTTGAAACACAAAGAAATTTACTGTGTTTGCTGTATATTTAACATTCTCACCTTTACGAAGCAATATTTGGGCTCCAGTGCCATGAAATATTTGCTTTCACCAATAAATGTTTCTTACAGGAGGAGAATCTATAAACAATAAGGAATTACCGCACTGCAAGGCAAACACTATAAACTCAAGCCTGAGTGATATTTGTGCCTGCATCTTTTTGCAGTGTCAGCATAATAATCTGCAATTGCTTGTCCATACTTCATATTCAACAAAAAAGTACTTGCAGTGGGTTTGTAATCTCTGTGTCAATAGCAGGAAAATCCCTTTGGATCAATGAAAAGACCTATAAGATCATGCAGTCTCAGACAGGGCTGCTGAAAGAGGGGGGTCAAAATGTTAAGAGCACCCTAAAACCAGCGTCATGTATAATCTCTATGCCTTTTTCCAGCCCGCTTCCATCCTGAAACATGTATTTGCTTCACAGGTTTAGAACTGTAAAACTGATCCGGGAGAACTTTTCCATGCTATTTCCACCCTGAAATTTCTCAAGATACGTCCCATTTCTGAGAATATCCATTTGAAGATCAGCTCCCAAAGAGCAGACATGGAAAAGTGCATTTATTTCTTAATCCTAATTTCATTTCAGGTAAGGTAAGAGTTTTGTGTGGGCAAGCAGGTTCTTCAGAACTGCAGCCAACAGAAAGGGTGCGTCGGAGGGAGGGGAAGAGCGATGCAAGTGAGGAGTCTCCCACGCCAAGCGCACGAGACGGCTGCCAGCAATCCATTTGAGGATACTCGTCCGCAACCCACTTAGGGAAACCATAGGGGTATTACTCAAATGAAAAGACAAAGTGGGCTGAAAGACTCACATCAGGAACTGTGTAATTAATATCAATCAAAATACGGAAGCAGGCTCAGCGTGGCCTCATTTGATGTGAGCACCCTTTCTCTGCTGGTCATAAAGGTGTATCCACCCTGCCGCTATAGCCTCCAGACCTGGCACAGTAACTTCACCTATTTCCTCCCGTTGGAGCCATGACAAGTCACCAGTATCAGGAAGTGATGGTGTTAATTTCCAGAAGTGGCCCAGCACTGCCTGCTGTCTGCAGATGAAGATCTACCATGAGGCCATTTCCACAGGCACAGCCCAAATCTCCCTAACTCTGGTGCCAACGTACAGGGCAAACGTATACAATGCTTCCCAAAACAGTCCTTCAGTTTCCAGCAATTGGAGGCCCAGGACTTCCTGAGACACAAAGATCCTGAGTATTTAGATCCCACACAGAACTCCTCTTCTATAAACCTATCTAACATGTGCTTGAACCAGTGGAAATTTTCAGCATCCACAATATCCTAAAGAAAGGAGTTCTACAGCCTAAATGGGGTGGGGGGGTGTTGGTTTCTTTGGCCCTCTCTTGTCGTTTTAGCTTTTCAGCAAGTGCTAGAAGCATCCTACCATTAATTTAATTGGTTCAGGTGATGGTGGCCATAAGGACCTGGCAGTGAAAGCTAATTATAAAATTTATGTGCTGGTTCCTGTGATGTTCACAGCACCCGTTGTGAACCAAGGTGTAGAGGTTCACACCAGGAATGTAAAACCTTGTAAAACCTGAACTGCCGAAGATTGGGCATCCTGCCCAAATCCAGAGGGAAAGGACCTCACTGGGGTTTCTTCTTGTACATTCTCTAATTACCTTCTCTCCATCCAAACAAGTGCTTTTGCAGTTGAGCTCTCAGCACCTCTCCAGTGCGGATCCAAGGTGGCCAAGCACAGCCAAAGGCAAGTCCTGCCCCCAAGGTCCATGCTAAGGAGTCATGGTCCCATCACATGTATAACATAAGGCTCTAAATGCTTCTCTTTTGCTCTCACACATATCCTAGGAGAGCAGAGTCTGGCTCACTGGCTGGGGAAGGAGAGATTTGAAATAAGGGCAAGTGAAGGGTATTGTGCCTGTGGTTTATTTACCTGATGGGACATAGCCCATAACGACTCTACCAAAGTGAACCATAAAGCCACTAGAGAATGGCAGGAAGGACAAAATGTTTGACAACGTAAGTGTGGGAGGAAGTGTTGTAAAGGAGGAATAAATACACCCCACTGTTGGTTTCAAGAGAAAAGCAGGGCTGAATCAGCACTGGAAAACTGTCGGCGCATGCAGGGGCATTGATTACTCTCAGATGCAAAAGCTAAGGCTCACTATCCACCACATGCACAAAAGGACACAGAAATCCTGAGGTCAGTTTGTGCTGACATCTCTTGTCTGTTTCTGCCCTAGGCCAGGACCTGATAGGTGGGATGTGGTTAAGTGTGACCATACTCACTTTTGCAATGTGATACAAGTAGGGGTGATCCTTCCTTTTCACCACAGATAATGTATCAGGATGAAACGCATGGATTTAATTTTCTCTGCTTTTTGCAGAGTTACTCTCCCTGTGGCTCCACAGCCATCCTTCTGCTGCTGGAGCACTGAGCCAAGTCTGGTATAGAACCTTTTCTTTGTGAACAGGTTTCTCAGCACTGAGGAAAGGCTGCAGCTAAACCAGAAATACCATGGAAAATGTTTAGATCTAGCACAAGCTTTCCATCACAGAATCAGCCAGGTTGGAAAAGCCCTTTCAGCTCATCCAGTCCAACCGTTCCCAGCACTGCCAAGGCCACCACTAACCCATGGCACTGAGGCCTCGTCTCCATGGGCTGTGAACACTTGCAGGGACGGTGACTGCAGCCCTGCCCTGGGCAGCCTGTTCCAATGCCTGAGCACCCTCTGGGGCAGGAATTGTTCCTCAGCTCCATCTAAACCTGCCCTGGGGCAGCTTGAGGCCGTTTCCTCTTGTCCCATCCCTTGTTCCTTGGGAGCAGAGCCCAGCCCCTCCTGGCTCCATCCTCCTCTCAGGCACTTGTAGGCAGCGATCAGGTCCCCCCTGAGCCTTCTCTTCTCCACACTGAACCCCCCAGGTCCCTCAGCCCTTCCCCATCACACTTGTGCTCCAGGCCCTGCAACAGCTCCATTGTCCATCTCTGGACCTGCTCATAAACTTCCTTAGAGCACACATGTAAGAGACCTCCCTAAAATCCTGCTTCATGATGCAAACAGCTCTTTCTCACTGAGCTTTTCTGAAACTCTCTGGCTTTTTCTTCCTCATTTTTCTCTCCTGTGAAAGTGTTCCTGCAACTTTTGGCAATGCCCCTGTGGCTGGGGAGGAGCAGGAGCAAGGGCAGCATTGGAAATGGCACCCAAGTTCTGCTCAGGCCTGGCTCCCTTTGCCCTGCTGGCACGCAGCATCCTGACCCTCCAGTCCAGCCATGGCTGCGGCTATTTTGGCAGACTCATTGTCTATGAGAGCAGCAACCTTCTCTGAAGAAACATGGGGCATCCCTACAGGGGAAGAAGATAACTCCTACCCCCAGGTTTCTATGGCATGCACTTCATCTGTCACTGGCACCCTTAAACATGAAGCCTTCTCTTAAACAAGAAACAGGTATCACTCACAAGCATGCCTTGGCAAGTCTGAGAGCATCTTAAGGCCACACAGGCCAAAACCTTGAGCTGAAGCTGTTTCACCTATGCTGGGAGAAATCTGGAGTCTGGAAGAAGTGAGCTACAGGGTCCCCTGGTCCCATTGCTTACACTTGGCCGTTTCTGGGCTGCGTTGCTCCCAGAGAAGGCAACGAGAAAGGGAAAGACCAGCTGTGATGTGTGAAGGTAATGACATGTTCATTCTTCCCCCAGTCAATGCCATATAATCCTTTCCACAAAATAACCAGGAACTGCACTTTATAATCAGATTTTCTTCATTTGTTTGTCTTTGCCACATAGAAACAGGCATCACTGATGCTGCTGCGTGCATCCTCAGCAACATCTTAATGTTCAGACAAAAGCTAGCTGTGGTTTGTTTCTAATAGACTAACGGGTAGAGCAGGGACGTTGGTGCAAAGCAGTCAACTGCTTCATTGGATCGTTTGCTAGGGACTGTCAACAACAAGGAGAAAAACAAAGCCCTGGATCATGAAGGGAATACTTTACAGAGCCAGATCCCTTGTATGCACTGAAACAGATGGGAAAATGTCCAGCTAACTTGTCCCCACAACACAAATGTATTCTTGCAAACCTTGAGCAAGATGCCTCTCTGGAAACATATGGGAATGAGCAGTGTCTCTATAAATACATCTTGTACTAGTCCAGGAGAAAAACCTTAGATATCTGACCTGACTGTACTTATTTCCTACTGATATTGCCTGTTCCCTGAACATACTCATGAGTGAGAAGCAGAGTTCAGACTCTGCACCCATACACGGGTATGCTGTGTGCATGTCATTGGGGAAGCCCATCCTCAGCTGATGTGCACTGGTTTCATTCACAGATTTCAACTTGCCTGTGCCAGTGCAGTCAAAAGGAGACCATCTATCATCTCTCTCAGTATCTTGTTTGGAGTTTGGCTAAGAATACTTCTCTCAGCCCTGTAATCAGTTGGGCCTAGGTTGGGCTATTACAAATGTAAATGATAAATGGTTTCTTTGGTTGAGCTTCCCTCCCTATCTCTGACTACTTCCTGATCCTGGGAAATTCACTGGAAGAAAACATACAAGGAAAAGCAGAGAGCATTATGCCTAAGAAGGAGTGAAGACAGTGAGGATTCCAGGTCACCAGGAATTGATTTCCAAGAGAACCTACGTTGTGCTGCTGAGCTGCAACAGCTCGGAAGTAAATGCTGAAAGCGCATCTGGTCAAATGCTGAGGTCTCTCCTAGGTGAGAACTAGGGAGCCTGGCACATGACCTCTTCTGGCTTCAAGAGAGTTTGAAGAGAGAGGCTAAGGTGTTCTTAGCCTCTTGCAGACTAATGTAGAGACTAAGGTGATCTTCCCTTGTCAAGTGCCACAATCTTACCCCTCAGTATTCTAAAAGCTGTCTGCGTTACTCCATCCTGGGCTTGTCTTGGGCAAACCAGGTAGTTTCCCTGGTGAGAAATCTATCCACAGAGCAGAGGATAAGATCTTCAAGGGTATACATCCTGCAGGGACCATGCTGGATTTTGGTCTCTTTGCCCAATACATCACATCAAAGTTCTTTTAGGAGACTTTGAACCCTTATGCTCCCCTTGTGCCATGCCACTTTACCCCGGTGCACTCCATACAAGAAGCCTGGTATAATGTAAAGCATCCTGTGTAACATTTACCTTTCCCTCCTTAAAGACAGAGGGGTGAAGAAAGGTGACTTGAACACCACAAGAGACCTGGTCTATTTGTGTCTCACCTGGGGTCTTGCTGCTGGGAAAGGTCTCCTGGCGGCAGTAACAGGAGAAGCAGCTCAGCACAGCAACAAATGTGGTGCCCAGTGCACCTTAAAATTCAAGAAATTCCAGGTTGTCTATGTTGTGCTGAAAAGCACCATGGTTTGCAACAGCACACACAAGGGGATACACCAAGATTTGCCCTGGAAGGCTCTCCTGAAATCCCTAGCATGGTGCAGTTCCCATCCCACAATCTCTGCCTCCTCCACAGCCATGGGCTGGAGCCAAGGACATGGGAGCAGCATCGCTTTGGGCCATGACATTCCTGCAGCTTCTGACACCATCGGCTGGGAGTACCGCCCAGCTGATTGTCTCACTCCGCATGTGGAGGAGGGAAATGTGCTTACAGGATAGAGCCAAAGGAGGATTTCAGTAGCAGATGTGGGAGGTCACAGCAGGGACACAGCGGCTGGAGCTGGGAACCATCCTGCACACTCCCACTCCTTCCCAACATACGTCATGCCCTGGCAAGGGGCAACTTGAGGAGCTGGCCCCCCTCTCCTGACAGACCCAGTCCAACGGAGTAACATCTTCACACAGCAACCAGCTATGTCCTACTTCTGCTTATTGGTGGTCAGGAGTTGAGTAAGACTCATGACTGACCTGAAAAGCCCCTCCTGACACATATCCATACCGACTATGCCTAAGGCGAAACCCTCCCACAGCCCTTGTACACAAGGGAGGGAATAGTCTCCCTTCCAAGGTGGTTCTGGTCATGCTAAGATGAGCCACTCATCCCTCTGCCTTCCTTCCAGCCCTGCTGTTCTTGGCAATCACAGCCATCAGCATTTGAATTCAATGGATATCCATGTGCTGACCCTGGTGTAGTAGAAATTTCCACATCACTAGCATCAGCTACAGTCTTTCCATGCCACATTTGAAAGACAAGAGACTCCAGACACCCTACCAAAACACCAAGCAGGAAGGATATGACAAGATCAAGAGGATCAACTTGCTGATTCCCCCTCTCCTCCCAGTGGAAGGATGCTCCGTGCTTTGTCTTTCTAAGGGGAATCTCCCAGGATTCAGCTGGAAACAGTGAAGATGAAACATCAACCATCCTGACCAAAGTCAACAAAAATCATTTGGGAAATTCTTCAGAAATGTGTGAAATGGTCTTTCAATGCTCAATGACTTTTTCTCCATACTCACTGCAAGCTTAAAGTCTAAAATCACAGCCACAGCCTGATGTAGACAAGGAATGAATAAAAATGCAATATGCTAAGCATCTTCCAAGCTAAAGACAGAAATGCCTGTAGTAACATCATTGTGTACTTTATCCTCACTATATATACGATTCATCTTACAAAATGCCTTCATACAGATCATACACAAGCATGCAGAAAGAACAAAGCAGAGAAAGAAAGCAAACTGCAGAAAGAAGAGAAACCTCAGCAGCACAGAGGTGGCATGCCCCAGCGACAACCTGCTTTTTTGGATGCCTAATTCCCTTCATGGCTTTTCTTCTCTGTAGAAACATCACAAATTCCCACATATTTAACTTCACAGTGTATCATCTCACCTCTTTAAAGCTTGTTAAAGTACAGAGGTGAACTGGGTTGGTAACCCCTGCAGATGTCTCTAATAAATAGAAACTAGTCAAGAATCACAAGCTGGAACACATCTGATGTGAGCAGAAGAATGTACCCACCAGTCAGGGCTGAGAACACCAGGGAGCCCAGGAGACATCTGAAAAGCACCATGACTGACAGCTCCACTCAAGGGGAAGCTGAGACCGTTGTGGACACTGAAGGTCATTCCCTGTTCTGCAGCAAGGGGATGGAAACATTCCAGGCAGGAGCACCCTGTGTGCTGCAGTGCAACCAAGGGGAGCAGAAGCCCAGCACTGATCTGCAGACCTGGCTTTCTTCTGGCTGCTCTGATTTATTCTGCTGAGCTGTCTTGGGCAAGTCACCTCCTGGCAAATAAAAGGCACGCAGTGTACGAGATGCATTTACATTCTGCAGAGGAAAACCAGATTTTTTTCCTTCCTTTCTTGTGATTTTTAGGAACAAATTCTTAGTTTGGCATCACAACCAGGCACATGGATCTGTTCCCATCTCATATTAACACCCAGCCCTCTCTCCCCAAGGCCCCAGCAACTCATCCTCTTCCAGCCAACGGTTTGCAGGTCATACACCACTGCAGGAAATCCCAGGCCAATAAAAGGTTTTTAAGAGCTCTTGAGCTGTTTTAACTCGGGATTCCACTGGAATTCCCTGGAAAATAAAACCCAATAAACAGCAGGGGGGTTGCTAGTTTACAGATTGGAGATGTGTGGCTGGCTGCTTGTGAGCACTTAGACATTTGGTGGCACTCACAATGAAGAGAAAATGAACTTTGACATTCATGGCCAAAATATTAGTACTAGGTTTTTTGGACTCTGCCCTAGAATAAACAACTGGGACCCCAGAGAGGGAGAGAAATAAATCACATCTCTACACAGCACTTCCACAGAAATATGAGTTTTCTTTCTGCTTATCTTAGCAGCACCTTCCTGCTCATTACGGTTTTTAAACTGATGATGAACACAGCCATGGCTGCCCTGAAGTCAGGTCTGGGCACTGTAAAACCACACAGCAGCCCTTGTCCTGAAGGTTTTACAGCCTCAATAAAAACAAACAAGGAATTAAAGAAGGAAAGAAATCAGTCACTAGCCTAAGGTCACAAAGGAGTTCTGTGGCTTGGCTCGGATTAGAACACAAGTCCTTTGTTGCTTTAGCAGCTCTCTTGTCCTGTCTCCATAAACCATATAGGGTTTCATTATTTCTTGCTTTCTCTTTCCTGCTTTCTCTTCCCTTGACCTATTCCCAGTCCAATCTGCTGGCAAGGATTCCCATCCCCACTGCTGGCAGCCTCAGCCATCTTCACTAACTAAATTATCCATTACTCAGAGCATGACTTTTAGCTTTCTAGCACATCAAAAGCAGCACTGGACTACTGTAAATTATGATTTCTAGCAGCGATATTGAAGTGTGAGTGATAAGAGCTGGCTGGAGTTTTATTGGGGGTTGGTGTAGACAGAATGGGATATGAGAAAGTATTTTTCTTTCTTTGATATTATTTTGTAATAACACAAATCTGAAATGTTTCTCATAGGCAGGTGGGGGAAACCTTGTTGCTCTTTCACTAAAAAACACGCAAGTTTCCACCCTGTTTCTCTACGCAGGGAAAAAGGAGAAGCTTCTGCACAGCAGTGTGTGTGTGCATGTATAAAATGAAGAAAGTTTCAGTTTTGGCAAGAGCCATGTTTTCTTATGGAAAAATAAATCCCATTTCAACAATCTGGATGAGTCTGTACGTCACCATCTCCTCAGACAGCTCCTGCCATGCCCTCCCTAAACCCTACCAAGGCCAGGGGATGGAGGGTGGACTACTGCTGTGTGCCGGGGTGCGAGCATGCAACCAGCCTTTCCTGGCACAATGGAGCCCCTTCCTACTGGACATGGGCTGCTGCCGGAGCTTGTTCCCCCTAAATCAGGTGCTGAGCAGCTCCTGAGGTTGCCGATAGGCAGCAGGTCCTTCAGTCACAGACAGCAGCTATCAATAAACATGACATCACTTTTTTGCCAAGTGCAATAAAGTCACAGCTTTTCCAAGACATGATAACAGGCTCCTTTGAAAGCACAGTTACTGGGTGATGACGAACCCCACAACACCCTATTTTAGGCCTGACCCTGGATTGTTTGGTGCAAAAGGTACATTGACTGCAGCCTGCTGTGAGTTCTGCTAAGATGCAGGAATGAAGCAACTTTCCAGAGAACCAGACTCCTTCTTTGGGGTCCCTTGCGATACCCTCTATAAATCTCTTCCTTTCTCTTCTTGGGGCTGTGCTGAAACTGCTGGGCTCCGGGCCACCACACGCTTGCAATTGGCTCTTGCTCTCCCCCTACTTCTCACTTTCACTCCCATTGGTTTCATGTTCCCTTTGCCAGGCGGAAAAGCTTTCAAGTTTATCCAGCCCAGCAGCAGGGTTTATCCTGGTTCCACCCACTGGGACTTTCCTAGCTTCCTTCTGCACAGAAGGGGGAAAAAAAGGCAGAGGGAGGCCAGCAGCAGGCACCTCGGGGAGCTCAGGGAGCCGCAGTGCTCTCTTTCCCTGAGCTAGGTTTCTATTGTAGGCGGTGCATTCCTTGGGAGGGAGGGTGTGTGTGTGTGTCGGTGCCTTCCCACACTCGGGGCAGCTCTTATTTAATGGGGGTCTCCATGCAGGGCAGACACCAGAGGAGATTTTGCCATGCCCAGTTCTCATCCAGGAGCAGCAGCAGCTCGCACGCCAGGAGCTGTCATGGACCGTGGGGCTGAGATACCCATGGAAGAAGTGGCTCCTGGGACCAGCCCGGCTGCCAGGATGCACCTCCGGGAGGATTTGAAGAGGATACGGTGCGCAGTGCTGCTGTGCCTGCTCTCCGTGCTGGTCCTCGTGCTGCCCATTGCCTACCTGCTGGTTGGACACCTCAGAGCACCCAGCTCCTGTGCTGGACAGGTAAGAGATTGATGGCTGATTTCTATCTTGGTGCGCTACATCCCGCGTCTACAGGGTTGGGTTTGTTTGGTTCTTTTATGCTCTATCATGAGTTTCTCATATTTAAGGGAATGCAAGAAACTCGCTGTTACATTCCTTCTTCCTTACTCAGAGCAAATCTGCCTGGGATAAATGTTAGTTTGGTTTGGTCTTTGTAGGCAACGCTTTCTGTTCCTCTTAATTTCATAAAGGTCACAGCACAAGGCACAACTTCAAAACTTTTAGTGATGTGCTGAAGGAAACACTTAAGAAAAATGGCTAGTTGATGGAAATCAGTGCCTCTCCACTAATCTCAGCCAGATTTTGACACTATGGTTCATCTTCTTCCCTTCTTTCATGTTAAGAAAGGAGAATTCCCCTCCCAGTGTCCTATTTCAAGAAACATCTGCTGACTGTGTTGGTGATGCCAGCGGGTCAGTGCTCATCATCCATCACTGGACAGAGAGATACAGCTCTTGCTTATTATTAATACAAACTCCTGCAGTTGCATGATTTGAGGCAGTTAAGGAGTCTAAATTTAATTTTCACATCCCAATTTTACTTCCATCAAAACTTTCTCAGGATCTAGGGCTCTCCTCTGCTCATCTCCTTTGACAAACAGCTAAACTCACTTTGCTCCTAGCAAGATAAGCTTGCTGCTATGGTTGCTTCTAATGCTTTTCTATGCCACCCCACTCCTTCTTGTGCCAGACTGGAAACAAGTGCCTATTTCCACAATAGGCTATGAATTCAGGAGGGTTGCCCCATGCTAGAATGATGTGTATACACCTAAAGGTTGGAAGAGCTATGGTTTGAATTTTAGCTTCAGGTCTGAAATTCCCCCAGTAATTATCCTACTTGTCCTATGCTCACTTAGGAACCACAACAAAGAAAGCAGTGTTAGTAAGTGACCTTGAAGGCAGCTTTCTAACTTCACACACATTTAGCCTAAGGATGTTTGGAGAGCGTGACAGCTGTACCCATGGCTGCACACATGCGCTCTGGGCTGCACAGGGATGAAGTCAAACGGGCTGGCACGAGTCTGCACAGCTTGATTCTCACGCCCAAGCGATGCTGGACTTAGGGTGCAGCATCTTCTGTGTTATTATTAAACCTTGTGCAGAGTTAAGAGGAGATGCATCAGGCCTAGGCAGTACCTAGGGCTGTTAAATCTGCCTATTTATTTCTTGCATATGTGAAAGTGCACGTTACTGCATTGACCCTTTTACTGCTATCACAAGGATGCTGGAGAGGGACTCTTCATCAGGGACTGTTGATGGGTTCAAACTTACACAGGGGGAGTTCAGGTTAGATATAAAGAAGAAGTTTTATACTGTGAGGGTGCTGAGACACTGGAACGGGTTGCCCAAAGAAGTGGCAAATGCTCCATCCCTGGCAGTGTTCAAGGCCAGGTTGGACACAGGGGCTTGGAGCAAGCTGCTCTATAGTGGAAGGTGTCCCTGCCTGTGGCAGGGGTTGGGGCTGGATGATCTTAGGGTCCTTTCCAAACCAAACAAATTTGTGATTCTGATTCAGGCCAGCTAGAGCAGGTGCACACAGAATGAAGAGGTGCTTTGGGCAGTCTCAGCTGCATTGCCCTGTGAGGTTGTACAGAGCAGAATAGTTCAGTTCTTGAAATGATCTTAGAGTGAAATAATAGCAAAATGTTAGCCTGTCTGATTGGACTAATGCGTTCCTGGCTCTTGAAGTTGTTGGCAGAGTTACCGAAGTATTTCTGTGAGTGGGTTTGGCTCCTGAAGAGGAAAAGCACAATTTAAGCCATTAGGCTTGCTCTAGCCTGGGCTACACCAGTGTGTTTTTCCATGCGCATGCACAGATTGTTAGTGAGTATGACTCCCACAGTGATGCAGTGAGGTGATCAGATGACTTACAGCCTCTTGTGAGTCCCAGTGAGGAAGAGAATAATGACTGGGGCTGGCTGCCTGCCTGCTTCCTTCCTGCCAAGGCCAGAGGTGAAGCTGCAGTTCAGCTGGATCCTGTTTTCCATTCACTGCTTGTGACTGTCACCAGTGTGGTGCAGCAGCAGAGTGCTCTGGCTGCCTATGAAGCTTTCTGTTAATTCCCCATAGTGCTGTGTCATGCTGAGCTCTGCAGCTCAGCACAGCTGTAGGGAGTTTCAGTCTATGGGAACACTTCCAGGTATAAAGGCTCACGGGAAAAAGACTTTTTGTATTTCCTACTGCATCTTAAGCGTTACAACTGGATTGTTAAAGGATGCTCTTCCCTCATGTGCCCCTTTGATAACCCAGATCAGAATGATAGAATCATATCATAGAAGCAAGGTATGGTTTGTGTTGGAAGGGACCTTAAAGCTCCTCCAGCTCCAACCCCTGCCACAGCAGGGACACCTTCCACTAGAGCAGCTTGCTCCAAGCCCCTGGGTCCAACCTGGCCTTGAACACTGCCAGGGATGGGGCAGCCACAGCTTCTCTGGGCACCCTGTGCCAGCGCCTCAGCACCCTCACAGGGAAGAGCTTCTGCCTAAGAGCTCATCTCAGTCTCCTCTCTAATACCTAATATTTAATCTAATATTACTATTTGACCTAATATCTAATTATTCCAATCCTAATCCTACCTAGAAGGAGAAGGTTGAGCCCAGGTGAATGTGTCAGAGCCCTCTGTGGCACTGGTTTTGGGGTGTGGATGCCCTGGGCATACTGGGAGCAAGTGGGCAGACCCAAGTTTCACCCACTGACCCTTGCATCAGCAAGCTCACAAGAGTCCTCTTCTTGCCCAGGACCAGAGCTGAGCTGAGCTCACACATGCCAGATTATCAACTTCATGTGCATTGGGACAGTGGGAAGGGGGGAATTCAGCAGCAGGTGAAAAGCAGAAGCCCATCCTCCCTGGAGCAAGGAGGAGTGGGAAGGGAGCTGGGGAAGGTTTGTACAATAGGGTTCTGCCTCTTGCATTCACCTGCAGGGTGAGGCAGTTCATTCATCTCTGCCTCTGTGTGGGTGCACGTGGTGCCACATTCTGCTTCCAAAGGGACACAAACTCACCTTTTCCTCAGGAAACATCCCTTTCAGAAAAAAAGGGGGGCAAGTTATGTCAGCACAGCAGGACGGGTGAGCTACCGCTTCTCTCTTTCTCATGGTATAATGCATCTTGCATGAATAATTGAAGTCTGCTGATGGGTTTCCTCCCTGGACACCTTCCAGGCTTACTACACTGCCTCCCTTTTGGAAAAAACAAATCACTTCATTTTGTTCTTCAGGGCAGAGGAAGGTGAGGAAATAGAGTTCTAGTGATCTTTAAGCAATGACACATGGATGGTGTTATCAGCAGGAAGTCTGTGAAAGGCTCTAATAATGCCTTTCCAGGGGAAGGTCCAGGAATGATGTGTATCCTTCCCCAAAGGGAAGCCAAGTTTCAGTCTGAGTGCACAGATCTACCATGGGAACGGCACAGCAGCAAGGAGAGCATCTTTGGGCTGCCTTAGCAACTCTGCTCAGCTAGGCCAGCAGAGCGGAACATCAAGCCCTGCTCTCTGGAGATGTTGTTACTTGGATTTATTTTCATGGCATCCCTAGCATGCCAGGATCACAAGCAGTGTAAAGGGAAATCCCAAAACCTGTTCAAAGGCTTGACATGAACCTGTGTGCCATGTCAGTCTTGCAATGGAGAAGGCAGCTGTTGCAGTACAGGAGTCATAGAATCATAAAATCATGGAATGGTTTGTGTTGAAAGGGACCTTAAAGCTCCTCCAGCTCCAGCCCCTGCCACAGGCAGGGACACCTTCCACTAGAGCAGCTTGCTCCAAGCCCCTGTGTCCAACCTGGCCTTGAACACTGCCAGGGATGGGGCAGCCACAGCTTCTCTGGGCACCCTGTGCCAGCGCCTCAGCACCCTCACAGGGAAGAGCTTCTGCCTAAGAGCTCATCTCAGTCTCCCCTCGGGCAGGTTAAAGCCATTCCCCTTGGCCTGTCCCTACAGGCCCTTGAAGGGCATCAAAGCCAGTTTTCAGTGGCATAGGACAGGTCCCTATCAAAACTGCCCAGTCTGGGCCATACAGCATCTCTGGAGCTAGCAAACCTCTGTGTGCATGTACCATGTACGACCTGTACAGACCCTGCCCATAAAACAGTATTTTGTCCTAAAAAAAGATAGGGTGGAGGTGCTGGGGATATTTTGCTTATTAATCTCTCTCTGCCTGCAATGCCAAGCTGCTTCTCCTGTACAGTTCCCCACCGTATAGCCGCAGCCCTTCCTGGAGGTCCAAGAGGCAAAGCGTGTGAGCGAGGATGTTCAGCCTTTCTTTTTGGCGTTAGCAATATGTATTCTTATCAAATAGCACCATTAGAAAAGTAAGAACCCCAACTTTACCAAGCAGCAGAATGACTCCACACCTCGCAACACCCTGCTCTATCTACTGCATCATACTGCTCTTTAGCATCTCCAAATGAAGCTTTCTCCTCAGCTTTCAGTTGAAATCTTTTTCTTTATTAAAAAAAGAAACCCAAACCCAAAACAAGGAAAAACCCCAAAGTAACCCAGAATTCTTCTTGCTATCCTTCCCACTTTCCCATCATCTCCGTTTGTATTGCAACCTCCAAGTTTATTTGCAGTACTTCAGTGGAAGCTAGGCTTTACATATTTAAGCAGTCCCACTGAAGCTACATGTTTGAATGTAGGTTTGTGATTGATTTGCAGCTCATTGCGGTACTGAGCATCGTTAGAAAGTCTGTCACTTCATAAATATGTAGGAAGTGTCACATAAATAATGGTGTAAATCAAGTCATTCACATAGATATCTGGCCAAAAGCAAGGGAGGAATGCTCGAGGGAAATCCTCCACATGCATCTTGTGCTTCCCACCAACAGAAGGACAAAGTCACCTGGCTATGACGATGTCACATCACCTGGCTATGATTGTGTCCCATCAGAAGTACAGTCGTGTTTAGATGCCACAGCAAGCAGACAGGACCCTTGGTGGTGAAGGGGTTTAAAAGAGGCTTTTCCCTGCTGTTTTCCTTCTCCATTTTATTCCAGCACACTGGAATAGCTGTTTTAGAAACGATGGTTTTATTCAGGAGCACAGGGATGTTCCGTGCTAGTAAAACCTTAAAATATCTCTGGACTTACCAGTGTGGCTGGCAGTCCCCAAACCCAGGCAGCCTGTGATTCTCCTTTCAAAACCAGTCTTCTTCATCCAGCCACTATATATCATCTATTTCCTGCTTCTCCTGTAGTATTTGAAGTTATTCAAGACACAGACACCAGGAGACAGCTTTATCATCTGTGCGTTAATATTATTTCAGGCTGTTTATGAATATGCATCAAATCATTGCCTGCAAGCTGAGCAGGCTCTGTTTGATGTATTTATTGCAGCTGTTCATTAAACACACTATATCAGACCAATGTGCTCCTGACAAACATTGAGTAATGGGCTTCCTGACAGCCAACCCCGAGCTGGCTACATATCCCAGACTGTGTTCTTTCTGCAGCCACACTGTTGGCATAGACCTGCAATGAACTGTGCCCTGGGGAAAGCATAAGGGATGCTCCTCACACCACAGGGAGTCTGGGTCCAGAGTCAGCATCCCACAGCATCCTGCAGTTAGGAGCCATAAAAGAATTGGCACTTGGCAAGAAGCCACTGGCTGTGCCCAAGCATTATTCAGAAGGACCAGCCTTGTTAGGGATGCAGCAGACAGACAGCAGCTTCCCTTTGAACTGCTTGACCTAAACATCAGAACCGCTTGGTGCGGTCCGGGGCCATGTCCTGCTGCTATGCAAATGCATGTTGGTACAGGGATGGGTTATGAGCACGCTGGGGCTCAGCTCTGGACCAAAATGTAAGAGCCAAGGAACTGTGAATCACCCTGCTGTCTCTTGGTAAAGCATCAGTGAGCTGCAGAGCTCACCCTCTGCCACCTGCGCTCTCCGACAGTCTCAGCTCCTGTCCACCCTCCAAAGAGGCTGCCCAACATTCCAGACAGTCCTGAGACAGGGAGGAGTTGCTCACATTGCTCTGCAGAGATTGAGGACCAGGAGAGTCTCTGAGCAGCAGAGGTGCTCCAGCGGTGCTGGATGGAGTCACCATCCCAGTGGAGGGCTAGCAATCACTAATTCACACCAGCCACTCTGCCAGTCCTCTCCTAGTTGTGCCAAGGGCTCATCCAGCCTCTAAACAAGACTGGAGTTGAGCACAACCATCACTACAGGAGCCCAGCTCCTGTCCCTGGCACCCTTTCAGAGGCACGGGCAGTTTCAAACAGCAGAAAGCTCTTGCAATGAAGCAAAGCCTTGTCAGGGCTTGTCCTTTTACACAAGAACTCTAGCTGAACTTGGTAATGTTACAGTAGCACATTCCATTTTCTGGGATAACACAAACAAGACCCTCTATGTCGGTGCTGTACATGCTGGAGCCTGGAACTAACCCATTGGAATCTCTTCTTGCAGGTCACAGAAGAGAGGGGCTCTCGCTTTCTGAAGCAACGGGCAGTAGATACTGGTAAGTTTGCTTGTTCTTCCCTCCCCATCCCCAACACCTTTGTGTGCTGAGGTTTAGCAATCACTGCCGCAGCTCCCAAACCCCTCCCAAGCCAAACAAGCCAGGGCAGATGGAGACAAACCTTGCTACAAGATACAGGGAGATAACTGGGGCCGTAGTGAAAGTGCGAGCCACTCCTAATCCCAGGACTGGGCAAGCTCGTTCTAATGCAGGCACAGACATCCCCGGCAGCTCTCTGGGATCAGCGTAACATGGATTTGGGAGCCCATGCACACAGCCCTCTGATCCATGGACACCACAGCTCCTCTCAGCTCACCCTTCAGAAATATAGGTCTAACGAGCTCATCCATATGCAAAGGGATTTTATTACCTCAGTGGTGTCAATAAGCAGTCTCAGCAGGTAACTCCTGACTCATATGCAGAAATGGAAAGGGGCTGCACAGGTTTCCTCAGCACCACTGGTCACCACTCACATCTCATTGACTTGAATAGCATCTAACATGCTTACTCCTGACTTTTCCCTTTTTCCCTCAGTTACAGAAACACTTCCCAGTGCTGAAAAGCCAAGAGCTCACCTGACAGGTAATGTTTGTTCAAAAATAAAGCGTTTCCCATGAGTATTCCAGCAGATGTAACCTCAGTTTATATGGAGCTGATAGGATCAGGTGTTGCAAGGAAAATAACCATCAACTCTGCCTTGCTGACCGCAACAGATTGACTGCAGGCTGTGTTTGTAGGAAAGGCACTGCAAAGGAGGTAGTCGACAGAAGTGTTGTTGTGTTTCCAAGATGGAATGAGGCATACCTGACCATGGCAGAGGGTTTGGAACTAGATGATCTTAAGGTCCTTTCCAACACAAACCATTCTAGGATTCTATGACTCTATGCTTCTTCCACTGAAAGAGAAGCTCTTGCAACTGTACTAAGTCCCTGGAATTTTAGTGATCTGCTGAATCCCTTAGGAAAGTCAAGGAAAGGAGCCCACATGGAGCAGTGAAGTGGGATGAACTACCAGTTTTGGGAGAAAAATCAAGTAAAATAAGATCAGTTTTAGACCTTATTTTTCTGCAAGATCTTTCTCAGGTCACACACACCATGTTGCCATAAAACTGCTCCTGTTTTCCATGGAAAAGGAAGGATGAACACCTCCAAGCCCTTATGCTGTATTAGGAAGGTGCTGCCACAAAGCTCTATTGCAGGGTAGGCTGAAATATGTTTCTAAGGGGCTACTAGCGTCTGCAAGGCCACCATCTCACCACCTCAGCCGTGAAGGTGTAGCTGTCACCACACCAAGGACGCTGTCCTGAGCCTTCTGTCGTCCTCACCAGCTCCCCCCACCTGGAAAATACAGGTATTATTTCCAGGAAAGAGGAAAAATTCATGGCTGGTTCCCATGGGGATGGAGCGGAATGCTGAAAGGCTCTCCAGCTGCTCTGACCCAAAGCAACTTACAGCTCTCAAAACCTCACTACAGAGGTGACCCCAATGCCCTGTAGTTGCACCAGGGGAGCATGTTAGTAACTTGAAACGTGCAAGAAGTGACATGATGCTTCGCACAAATTCACCTACAGGGTGAAATCAATCTGTATTCCAGAGGTGAGTTCTTTCCCAGCATAGTTTTCTTTCCCTAATCCACAAGCTCCTCCCTTGGTCCCATCCCCTTTCGCATGCAGGTTGCTAGAGCTCCAAAACTGACCTGTCCTTATTCAGAATCCTATCTTTGCTTAAGTGCACGTTTGAAAGAGCAAAAGGACCATGTCTGCTAGTGTAAGTCTCTCCATTTCCCAACTGCCCCCATGCTAGGGAGAGGGGGCAGCCACATTTGGCCACAGCATGCATGAAAAGAAAAAGCTAAGGGGTTCTGCATGTACTATGTAGCCATCAGAGAACCTCATTCCAATGAACTTATCTTTGACCTTTTTCAGCCCAGTCTTATTTCTGGTGCTGAACCCTGTGCAATGAGTTCCCAAGCTTAGCAGAGCATCGCAGTCAGGAAATACTGTTTCAGACCTGCTGCATGATGATTTCTTGGGTGCCCCCTTCCCTTCTCAGAAACCATGGTTCATGCATAGAAAGCGAAAGAGGAACAATTATACTTCAAGTCTATGGGACATTCCGCCACTGCAGGTATACTTTGCAAAGTGAAGGTGGTAGACTACAGACTCTCACTTGTAGGAAACCTCTTCCAGCTCTCTATTCCAGCACACATATTCTGACACATACAGCTTTTTAGACACGTATAATCTGAACGTGAGGAGTGAGAGGAACAAGGGCTAGACCCAGTACTTTCACAGCAATGCACCATTGAATTAGCAATAGCAGAATGACTCAGTGTTTTCATTTCTGTTCCTTTATTATGAACTTTTCACCTGCTTTTGGTCTTTTTAACACACACGGAGCATTTTGAACTTATCCAAACGGGCATCAAGATCTCTTCTTCCTGGGTGGCTATAGCTAGTGAAGAATACCTAGCTAGGACTTTTCTCATCCCCATTCTCTCCTGCGCAGTAACATGTATTTAGTGCTGACTGTGCCGTGCCATCATCCCCTCTCTGACTTGTTTGGTTGCACTTTGGGGCACAATACAGACCAATGCCTATTCCTTCTTGTCACCAGCCTGTGGCATGGTGCAGGAACCCCACTGAGGTACCTGGCTCACACTTACTGTGCTGCCAATGGCCCCTAGACGCTCCACTAAATCTGGTTACTTTCTGGTTCCACTTGATTGTTGGAAGTAATGACCTTTCTAAGGGTAGTTATTAAACTCCCAGGGCACAACAGGAGACTCAGACTCTAACCTCTCACTGAGACCAAGACTCTGGCCTCAGAGTCCAGTGTTCAGTATCAGGTTTTCACACTAGTGAGAGTTTAGATACCCCGCAAGTTCAACAATATGTCCCACAATGTACCCAAAAGCTGCCAAGCAAAAGGGGTTCTTCAGCAAGGGACTAAGCCAAAAGGGATTTGATGAATGGAGAAATAATTTCACATGTAAGAGATGCAAAAAGTTTATAGCGGACAGGAAAGTTGAAGGAACTGTAGCAATGAGCCCCTTATTAAAAGCAGATTTCATTGACTTCAAGAATCAGCATGAGAGGAAGTATGGCTCCATCTACTTACAAAAGAAGTAAATAAAAACTACAAAGTACAAATGCTGCTAGAAAAGATGTGCTGTATTCAAAGGCATTTGAACAGGAATTTTTCCCCCGATCAGGATTGAAAGCATGGGAAAAATTAACTTGAAAATAGAGAGCATCAATGGAGTGAGATTTATCCTAAAAGGGAGGTTGTAGCTGTAAAACTTACAGTTGACTAATTCTAGAAATTATGAAATCATGTACTTCACTTAAGCTGCCTGTTAGTAAGAGACATTGAAGAATTGGGTGTCACTGACACCCACTGCATCATTCTACATGGAAAAGAATATTTCACATGCAGCTTCTCTTCAATTTCCCCCCAAAATTTCCAAGATGGAAAAGAGCCCAGGACATTTCCCAGGAATTTTCTGATCTTTTCTGATCCTTCCCATCTCAAACAGTATTTCATCTGCTACCAACAGATCTCTGAGACATGTTACTCCAACCTCTTGTAAACCTTATAGTGACCCAAATGCTGCTTTAAGCTTTTGCCAGGACTCAGACCTGTCTTTAGACACCCTGAGAAGTAGATGAGGATGGAGGCAGACCATGAGCACTTCCACTTTCTTTTATTCCTCTCTCTCTGTATCAGGAAAAGCTCCATTGGCTCTAACCCTTATAGTTCTTATAATACTGCTATAACTTAGCTTGGCTTGCTACCACAGTCCCTCCTACACAGAAATACTCCCCTCACGTACTTAACCGACTGGGGAAAGACCAGAGAGATTTGATACTTCAGCAGCACTGACAAGCAGGCTGAAAAACACCCATTATTTCATTGTGCTACTCAGAGAATATAAAAGAAATCATACTCCTAACACCTTCTTGTCTCTTTAGGGATTATTGATTTCTAGAAGAGACAGGGAAATAGATGCCATTGGGAGCTGAGCACGTTGCTTTTTCTGAATCTCATTTCACCCAGGATAAACCTAATGGTTATTGTCAACAGAGTATCACAGTAATCAGTACCTGCATTCCATTTGCATCCCTGCCCCTTCCCCAAATATTAAATCAAAATAAACTTTAAACATTAACTCAAGCTCACAAAAAATGTCTCATTTCCTGGAAATCAATTGCCTCAGTCTCTCTCAGCATTTATGATTAACTTTTCAGGTTCATTTTAATACCTGGCAGAACCTGAATGGTTTTTATCCTCTTCCTGTCCACCACTTCACCTGCTGTTTTACCACAATAATTTAATGTGGCAGACAGTAAAGAAAAGAGCAGACAGTAAAGAAAAGAGAAAACTCTTTTGCTTCCCTGAATTAAAAAATGAGTAAAAAATAAGTCTAGGACTTATTCTCCTGGGTGTTGTGTGAGAGAAACTGAAAGAGCAGAGGAGAGGCAAAGGAAATAGGGCAGCAGTTCCCTGATTCATCCCCTGAGACCCTTGCAGCCAGGGGAGCATTCTCAGCCTGGATGAGACTGATGCTGAGGTCTGGCTTAGAGCTCTGCTTGTGATCAGCTAACCACAAGACTGGGAAAAGCCTGGAGAAAGCTGAGGCTGACAACAGCTTAGGGTTTTGTTCCAGCAAAGCATCAAAGAAAAGAAAAGGAAAAGAAAGAGATGAAAACAGTTCTAAATGTAATGCGCTGCTTTGGATTTGGGCCTCTTGAAGCACAGCGGGGTCTTACGAGCACTTGATAAAATCAAATGACACCAGTAAACCAAAGGCAATTCTAAGCAAAATGTTTCATTGAGAGCATTCATGAAGCTTGACACAAGGGCTAACAAAACCTAACATCCTTCAGAAGCAAAGTGGCAGGAATAGAAGCGTCTCAGTGTTTGGTGATAGATCATGCTGATCATGGGGAAATATTTGCATGCACAGTAGTGTCTAAGAAACATAACTGTGAGCCATAGCTACTGAAGAAAATGATGCTTTAAAATTTCTTATTCCTGTCCTGAACCATTAGTTACAGGCATGGTAACTATGTGCAACTGCCCCAGCACTGGTTTCACTTAAAAACAAGGTTTTTACTCTGTAAATAGGTAAGATAGCACCTTGGATGTGTAGGGTATTGCTCCACAGTGCCACGAGACTCAGCCTTCAGGAAGGACAGTCTCTTCATTCAGGATCTGCCCACAACCAGGACATCCAGTCACAGCATGCTCCAGGTAGCCTGTACTGGCCAAGGTCTTCCAAAAGCATCTTGACTTTAACTCCTGATTGCTCAGTCTGGATGCCTTATGAACACCCTCCAAAACCATCACGGGATAGCTGGCCTGCAGCCACTTCATCTCAGCTTTCAAGCTGTAAAATAAGAACATTTCTGTCCTAGCATTTTTATTACCCCATTTAAATAGTTCACCCTTTGAAGCGGAGATCTCACATTGCATCCTACAACATATCCCTGGATAAAGCAGACTAACCCACCCCTTCTTCATCTTTCTTCTTCCCACAGTGAAGAGACAAGACCTCACCACCACCACGGGAAACCATCTGCCCATCCTGCAGTGGGAAGACAAGCGAGGCTTGGCCTTTACCAAGAACAACCTGAGTTACTCCAGCAACTCACTGGTGATACCTGTGTCTGGGGACTACTACGTCTATGCTCAGGTCACTTTCCGAGGGCCAATTGAAAATCACACTAAACCAAACTCTGTCACTGAGATCATCACCAAAGTCACTGACAGTTACCCTGTGCCCACCAATCTGCTGACTGGCACCAAGACCCTCAGTGAAAATGGAAATAACTGGTTCCAGCCCATTTATCTGGGTGCTGTGGTCTCCTTAAAAGTAGGAGACAGGCTAATGGTCAATGTTAGTGACATCAAGCTGGTGGATTACACCAAGGAGCACATCACTTTCTTTGGTGCTTTTTTATTGTAGTCCTGGCAGCAGCCAGTAGGGTCTTCCCATCAGGGTCCTGGTGTGACCTTACTGGATCTTGGCTTTGTGGGTGTATGTTGGGGTGCGAACTCTGTGCTGTTATCCTTCTGTACTGTCACTTCTCTGCAGCTCTCTGCAGCCTTACATTAAGGGGTAGGGAAAGCTGAAGCTGTAGGCTGAATTGAAAGAAGCAAAAACGACTTAGAAAAAAAAAAAAAAAAAACACAAAAAAAGCCAAAACAACTCCCCCAAAAAACCCAACAACCAACCAAACAGAAAAAATGAAAGTAGGATGGGAGGAAAAATACGTTTTTGAAAGTGAAAACTGAGAGCTCTTCAAGAGATAAGGAGGAGCAGTTTGTATTTGTGGGTGGGATTATTGATCCGGAATATTGCAGCTAGGCTACATCACTATCTCCACGTCCAATGTATAAATTAAAGCCACAGAAAAGTGGTTTTGAACTTTCTCCAGCACTTCCAGTATAGTTTTGCATGACCCTTCTTGAGATTCTCAGTTCTAAAAGGTAACTCCTTTCCATCATTTCCTTCTAGAACCATAGAAACAGATCGATACTTCTAAAAGGATTTGCTCAGTACTTTGCACTAACAAAGCTCAGATCATCAACTGCTCCATTAATCCCTTCAGTTTCCCTCTAAAGTGGATTTAAATTCTATCTTGTGCTTTGCAGAAGCTACTTTTGAGTTCTTTTTCCCCCCAAGAACATTTTCTGTTTCAGCATGAAACCTATCCCTGCTAGGGCCTAACATTAGGAAAACAGAATAGACAAGGCACAGAGAGGCACATAGCAAAAATTCCCACATTTTTTAAATCAACCACTGATATTCTGGAAGAAAACCTCTGCAACATTTTGCTTTCCCTTATGTTTCAATTCAAGGCGAGTGCAGCTAAAGAAATCACTGTCTTGGTGCTCCCCCTTGCAACCACTGCCAATGCTGCGGCAGTCCCCTAACCACAAGAGACTCCCCAGCCTTTCCCTGGGTGAAGGCTGGCAACCAGCAGTCCATATACAAGGTTAGTTCCAAAGACACCATCATGGCATGCCATGGGCAGGTGTGGAGCTCAAGAACATTCACCTCCCCACCTCACGCTTTTCATAGACCTATTTTCATAGACATTACTGTCTCTCAGGGAAATTCCCCAGCTTGTTTTCTCCTTCCACAATAAATAGATCACTGACAGTGACTCAAGTCATGTTCTCATAGACTTGGACTTTACACTGTAATCTGCTAACGAGGTCTCACACGTGAGCGCCTACAACCCAGTCATTCCTGCAATGACCAGATGCACTCTCTGCATCTTTTTCTCTTTCCTTCCTCACCTCATTGGATTTCCTCCATTTTCCACTTTTTGGCCAGGAGCGACAACATGGTTTGGTTGCCTCATTTCCACTCAAAGCCATGCTAGTGCCCACTGTTCATGTCAGGGAGTCGCTGAGGTTGGGGAATACATAGCACTGATCCGAGCTGAAGAGCTTAAATGGGCAAGGAAGTTCTGTGATGGAGAGACCCCAGCTACAGAAAAGATCATGTGCAGCTAAAACAGCAGAGAGACCAGGCTTCTTTGTCCACAGTGAGCCTCTTCCTAGCAGGAGATAATGTATTGCTATAGAAAGACCTGCTTGAGCAGACAAGGCAAAGTCAGTAGCACAGCTGAAGCACAGGAAATGACAATGAAGGGGGAAGGAAAAATTGGTTTTTGAAAGAAACTAAGAGCTCTTTAAAACTCTGTAGGCTAGGGGTGAACTTTGAGTGACCAGAAAACCATGTGGTAAATCTCATAAATGGAGGATTTAAAACTGACCTGTCCGGGACAGGTGATTCTCAGCAACTAGATAGGAAAGTTTCTGTGAAGTGTTATGTAGGATGGATTTGGTTTGTCCTTGGGAAAAATTGGGGTGCAAATTCTAGCTGGCTTGAGACAGTTATAGAAATTCAGAAATCTCTTTATTTCCACAAATGAGATGAGACAGCATCCTTCTGAGGCCATAATGCTTGTACAGCAGATTACCACAAAAACTGTATCTAAGTCATCATCCCTTAATGCCTCATGCTCTGAATGATGGTAAATATGAGATCTGGGGGAGAGGAGAGGTGAATGCAGTATTTTGCAAAGAATAAAAGAGACTTCTATGGGGTATATACACACATATAGACATATATACGGAATATACACATGTGTATATATTCCATAGAAGTCCTGGGAAGCCCATTGGCAATAACAGGCCTTTTCTACCACAAGGCACATCATTTGTGTCCACTGTACACTAACAGTGCATTTCACAAGCAAAATGGTGCCTGCTGCAACTCCATTACAGGTGAGACTTGCTTGAACCATTTTCCATGACACCAGGATATTTATTGTAGTCCTGTTAGAGCTGGCTTTTCCACCCACATCAGCTCTTAGTACATATAGCACACTAGCACATTTTAAATTACATATAATAATATATTTGGCATTACTTGTTTTAAAGTGGTGCAAACATATTAATCCACACATCTAACCGAGTGGAAATCCTCTCTTTCTCTCTTTTTCCCCCCTTTTGAGTGCTAATAATGTTTCTGTAATAGTGACCAACAAATAGAACAAATATGCAGGGACTGATTCTGACCCTGTGGTACGTCAAATCCTCCTCCACAGAAGCCAATGGCTTAAAGTCAGAGTAAAGCCAACTAAATGAGGCAGAGAACGAGCTTAAAGGGAAATATCTCAGGCAGAATCCATGAAGTGGATGCTCAGATTTTTCCCAAAGCTAAATAAGGACTGAAGTGTTCTGAGAAGTTTGCGTTTAGTGAATTAGAAAATCATCTGTAATGCAAACCGTTTCTCGAGAAGTGAAAATGCAGATGCATCAGCATTTTCAATTGAATGAGAGGACAATGCAATCTGGCCATGTGAACAAGTGGCCTTTCCATCTGTGGTCAGACTGAAAACAGGTTTTGGTTTGGGTGGATGTGAAACTAAAACAGTTGTAAGAAAAAAATCCAAGCTGGAGAAAAAAGGGTAAAAGAGGCAGCTCATGTTAAATAAGTTAAAACTGTGCAATTTCAGGGTTTGACTCTTTATATATTTTTAGGAAGCAGAACAAAACCATTGCAAGAAATTATTTTTTTTTTTTTTTGTCTATGTAAAGCCTGTTCAAAATACTTCAATTCTTAGGAACTTTCTCCTTCCTTAGTCTCCTTGGTCCCCAAAAACCTAACACTAAATGTAATGCAGATTCATTTTTAGTTCCACTTACCTACCATTCTCTTTCCCCTTAAAAACTATTGATATGTAAGCATTAACTTTTTTCTCCATAGACATAAGGAAGTCAACTTAAATCAAGCAATAAGATATAAGCTCCAATCTTACCAACATATACTTGTGCTGTACTTAGTCCCGAGCATGTGGCTAGAGGGGTATCATTGTCAAAGCAAGCTCAGTTTTCCTATTTGGTGTATGGGAAGGATAAAAATCTACATTGCTCAAATGGAAAGGGGATAAAATGTTTTACCTATGCCAATATCAAGTACACCATTGTAGGATCAACCCTCCAAATCAAGGAGCACTTATGTGGACCGTATCCAGCACATGTATGTTGGCAGGATTAGGGTGTAGAGGTGTAAAACTGAAGGTTATGTTCCTTAGCAAAACATAACCCAAATGATGAAAAGGATACTGCTGGGATGAGTTTGGACATAACCGTTCAGTAGCTATTAGGATAAGCACACCAGTAGAAAGGGAAGTTGGGGGAATCTAATTTTTCACCTCTGTATGGTATAACTGACCACACTGTGCTGTATTTTATTTATCTCCTAAATGGCCCATCATTTCAGATGAGAAATGAGGAGAAAGTTCATTCTTTAGAAGAATCAGGAAATGTCAAGAATCCTTGCCCAAATGTGGGTATTAGATACCAGTATAGCATTTTGCTACTGTAAAGGATTTTGTATGAGTGACTGTATTAATGCCTTGTGCTTCAGCACTGATGTGTTTTTACCAGTAGAACTGACTTAGCCTCATGTTTCCAAGCTTTGTGATAATAAAAATGCAAGTTAATTAATGTGACAACTTTTGATCCTGGTTTCAGAAACTCTAACCAAATGGCACAATTAAGAGGAGTGAGCCAGTAGAGCCAGATAATGCTGATATGAAACTTATTTCTTGTGTGTTAATGTGTGAATGATCCTTGTTTTATGCACTGATAGAGGTCGCTTACCAGAGTGAACTCCGAGTCAGTCTTTCCCCCAGGGTCTGTAGAGACAGAAGGCAAAGCCGTAAAGGTTGAGCAGATTTCCTTTGCCAGTCCCTTTGCAGGGCGGGGAAAAGCTGATTCCTTCTTTTTGCTATTTCTTAGTCTATTTTCAAAAAGCAAGCCCGAATGAAAAGCAATGATCATCAGAAGCTGCATCATAGCTGCACCCACTGAGCACCCATGGGAGACAGGAGCCACAGTATCGCCACCCTGCCAAAAAGCCAGGTTTGCCTTGTCTATAACCATGCATAACAGCTCCTTGGCAGCTTAGCAGTTGAATGCTTTCACTTGTTCAGCTCCAGGCACAACAAAGCTAGGACATCCTGGCCAGATGAGGGTCAAATGAAGGCAGCCAAGCTATGGACAACCTTAGCCCTGTTCTAGCTCAAACTTTGCTGTCCTTACTCTTTCAGAACAGCAACCACTGGCTATGTATTTCTAATCCTGGATGTTTGATCTTCAATTCCTCTGCTGCCAAGAATGCAAATTCTTTCATTACTGTAGCAAAATTGAGAAGTTTTCACATAGATTTTGTATTTTCAAATTTTCTTTTGTTTTCCTGGCTGGAACTTGGAGTGTCACATTTGAATTGCTTCAGAAGAGGTTTCTGATTAAAGGCTTAAGGCGGGTTTTTACTTGAGAACTCTGACAGAGGACGTGTTTACCCTGGTTTCCATCCACCTGCAAATGCAGCCTTTGTAGATGAGCCAAGATTTCATTAGAGAATAGGAATAAAACTGCTTTCTCCTGGAACACCAGAAAGATTGAGGAGGTTGAGGTTTTTTATCCAATTGCAACCTCACATTTAAAAGAGCAGCAAAAGTAAATTATAATTTTCCAATTATTTTCTGTTTTAACTTGAGCTAAGCAAAATTCATTTGATTTATTGCCATTTTGTTCTCTGCTTTGCACACCCAGGGTAATAGCTTAGCATCATCTTTGTGGTCTAAATAAAGTGGCACATACAGCCTCCCCCATCGAGCATTGTGCTTCATTTTGCCTACCTTTAACCATATAAAAGATGTCTATTCTCAACAATTTTCTAGGCTCCTTCTCTAGCCAGGTAATGGTAAGAGATGCACATTCCTGAAAGGCTACATAAGCTAGGAAAGGTGGGGATAACAGAGGTGCTTCTCTCCCAGGGCTGCAGAGGGATGTGCGTAGTCTTTTCTTAACTAAATGCAAGTAAGATAATGGCAGCACTTGGTGAATGTGATCACTGCACTGCACTGCACCCAGCTGGATAGAGCTGGCAAGCTACTGGCAAGGCTGAATCTCTGTAGGGCTTAGCATTAGCAAATATACATGTGGACATGAATCCTGAAGGAAAGGAGAACCTCACTTCCATATGATTAAGTTGTTGCTCCGTGAAATTCATCCTGCAGAGTAGAACACTACCCATGAGAGTTCCTTGCTCTCATCTTTTGGCCAAGATGCCCAACCACAGCTGGATGTGCTACTTGCCAGCTTTGTTCTTGTATGAAGACCCCTTTTCCCAGCTGGGGACAATTTCAATGTCACCATTAATATGTCCAGCTTTTAGGAAGAGCTCTGGCAGGAGCATGGAGACTTTGTCCCCTAAGCATCTTGCAGGATGGAGCATAAGATGAGATGAAATATAAGTGATCTGCTCTCATAGGAAGTCCTATGCTATAAAAATCTCAGCTCTTGGCCAGGCAGCTGAATAAGTGACATGCTTTCTAACACACTCAGCATCCATCAGACAAGTTCTCAAAGGAAATGAGGACTCCACTCTTGGGTTTGTTTCTGAGGCCTGGTGCCAAAGCTAGATTAGGAATTGCACAAATAGGAGCTGTATTTATCAACAGCTCCAAACTCATTTTGCCTCGGAAGTATTATTGCTAAATCCTTCAGAACATCATGAAAGGCATTGCTCAAGAAGTTACAACCTGGTTCATTTAGCACCATAAGTCAGGACTGTTTGGGGTTTTTGATGAATGAACTGAAGTAGCTTTCCAGATGCTCTCATTCTTGCACAAAGAAACGTTCTTTCATTGATTGTACAGTTTGATATTAAAACATCAAAAAGGCACTGAAAGTGATTGCTGCATATTTATTGATACTGTACATATGGTTTTAATTTTATGTGAGAGAAACTGTAAAAACCATGGTATAAAGTTTAGCTGTATCGTACTTAATAGCTATTTATTTTAGAGAATGTTTTTGATGCTTTCTGACAATAAAGTTTACAAATAGTTCTTTAAAAAAGAACTTTGTCTTAAAGCAGAAAAAAAAAAATAAAAGCATTTTATTTGTTTCATATTTATTCCTGAGTCTGTCTTTATTCTAATGAACACCCACCAAGTGCTCATGTTTACAGCTGGGAAGGGCAGATCTTTACTCATGCCAGAGTGGTTGAAGCGTGCTCTGTAATGCATGTTACAGAGGTTCTCAGATGTGTAGGGTTTGGGTATTTTTTATGTAAGCTATTAATCACATACAGAATACACACAGAGAAAATTTATCCTAATCCAAATAAGCCAAATTCATCTGAGGACAAGTTTCAGGCATTTTCACAAACCTTCCTTTTAAGGGCTTTAAAGAGAGAGTTTTGGGCAATGGCATATGACTGAGCACTAGGGGAACGGGTTTAAAATTAAACATGGGAAGTTTGGGTTAGATATAAGGAAGTCCTTTACTGCGAGAGTGCTGAGGCACCAGAACAGGCTGCCCAAAGAAGTCAGGAATGCTCCATCCCTGGCAGCGTTCAAGCACAGACTGAACAGAGAGAGCTTTGGGCGATATGGTCTTACGTGAGGTATCCCTGGCCATTGCAGGGTGTTGGAACTGGATGACCTTAAGGTCCTTTCCAGCCCAAACCATTCTGTGATTCTATGATTCTCAGTTCCACACTGATTTAAACCTTTTTCTCTGAGAAATAGGTGAAACTCACTTTCATTTTTAACGGTGCCAAGCGCCCTTAAACAACATCCATCTCTCTCCAAAGAGACTCACAGTGCATCCCCAAAATGTTGTACCTTGCTTTAGAATAAAAAGCTCCCATTTAACTCCTTTCTGCTCAACAATAAGAAGATTATTCAGTAAAACCTCACTGTGTTTTGACACTTCTTTAGCATTTCACATTGCAGCAGAATAATAGAAACAGAATATATTCAGGATAGATTCAGAAAATACTTGAGTCTTCAGTTCCTAATTCTCACAACTGGACTCAATTCACCAACTCCTCAACTTGGTATTTCTGTAAAGATACCAAAGGAAAAAGTAAACCTGCATGCAGAGAACAAAGTGGGAGGAATCTATGAAGGCATCAGCAAGCAAAAAGCTGTCAGGGCATGGTTATGTGAAAAAAAAACCCACACAAAATAAAGGTTTGCTCACTACACTTCCTTTCTCTCATCAGCACCTGAAAGCAAATGATGAAAAACGGCATCTTTTCTAAGTGCTGCCCATGCCCTGACCCTATATAGCAAGGTGACTTCGCTTCTTGAAGAAAAGGAAGTGAGACTTCTGTACTTAAATCAGGGGATTCTTTAAGACAAAACCAAGGAGATCTGAAACAACCTTTTCCTATAGCAGTGGGACTGTTCCTCTTTCTTATCGAGTTATCTAGTGAGAAGGTAAGAAAGATATTACAGCATGTGGAAAACTCCAGTATGTGGGTACATAGGTCCATTGAAACCAGACACTGCCTTATTTGTGTGTTATCAGCATTGTTCTCAGGCTGAAGCTGAAAACACAGCACTGCACCAGCTACTACAAAGGAGAAAAATAACCGTTACAGCTGAACCCAAGATATTTACCCATCAACTGCAGCTAATTCTCATATAGGCAAACCCATTATTCCTTACCCCCACTTCCAAATTACAATCACAAACTCAAGAAGATATTTATGGCCATTCTTCCCAGAAAAGTCTTACACCACCACAGGGTTAATCTCCTAAGGGATAAGGCAAACTACCCTGCTACCAGCTCCTGCTGTACACTCTCTGGAGGAACTCGGGATTGAGCTACACTCCATTCTCCTTTACTTTCTATAACCCAAGTCAGATCACTGCAGAACAACAGTGATGAGGGGACATCAGGCAGGTCCCAGTGTGTCTGGCCTATGTAATTTCTCCACCCTCCCTTTAAGCCTGTCCATTGCCAGGATGCAAACCTTCAAACACTAAAGCTGTCTCATAATAAAGGAGTTCATACTCATCTTCCTATGAAGGACTGTGGCCCCTCAACACAGTCTCTACCCCCTCTATTAGCCCTTCAGAAGTAGCTACATCTCCTAACTCCAGAAGTTCCCAAGGTCCCTCTGCTGACACACCAGACACCCTTCCCTTTGCAGCAGAGGATACAAATGAGGCTATTTCACCTTCATCGCACATTAAGGCCAGTCTAATGTCAAGGCTCATTCACTTAGGTTTATGTTCACACAGCTTAAAAAGTCAGCAGAAAATATATAACTTTAGCTCATGCTTCACAAAGCAGGCATCTGATAGCCTCCTGTGGCCCTAGAAATCACCACCCCAGCATTGGGGAATATTTCATGTTCAGTAGTTTTCCCCCAAAGTGTCAAGTAAGCAACCATCTACAACTCAAAACTCCGCTATATTTTCATGCATTACTAGTACAGTACTGGCAGCAAGCAGTGCATTCAGATCAGGATTCAGCTCCAGAAACACCACATTGGCAAAACAAGAGGTGAAGAGACAGAAGATTCATTCTTACAGTAAATCAAAGACTGAAGATACTTAAAGATACAGGCAACACTCCAAAATATCAGCCCAACGGTCTATTGCAGCCAATACTTGAGCAAGAGTGGCAGAAGATGTTGTTTAGAGAACAGGGTTCTGACAACTATTCGATTCATTTATCTCCTATCCTATTGCAGCCATGCTTACATCTACCATAGCAGGGTTTTCAGAGGGTACATCCATACTTGTTCCCTTTAGTAACAAACCCATCAGTATCAGGTCCACAAAATGACTAATGACATTCTGAACAAGCCTTATTTGTTCCTTCAGTTTCCTGAGGAAGATTCCCAAAATTCTTTCCCTGCTGTGTAAGAGAATCTTTACCTGATTCAACCTGAAGGTGAGAACAGCCTATGAGCCCGGGGCTGCAGCACTAACCTGGAGCACAGGAGACATGCGATCAAGTCTGGGACAGGTTCTCCTTTCTGAACATGACAGTTGCCCGTCAGCACTTGTGTTTCTGGTTGTTTATCACTCAGCAACATGCACCACATGAAAGGAACCACATCAGAAGCCACGCTTGCACTCTCTTCACACATCCATGTGGGAGGACACAACCTGTGTGTCTTCTTGGCTACCAGAAGCCACAGGAATTAGCATAGGTGTTAATCCACAGAGTGATTAGCTTACTGCACCACATGAGGCCACCCTGCAGTGAGCAGGGTGCACCCTGTGTCAAAGGAACATCTTTGCTCAAAAAGGCCACCAGTAAGTGCTAGCATAATAAATACTACTGAACAAATGTCACTTCTTTTTATCCTGCCATCTTCCCCGTTCTTATATAGCACCACAAAATCCCAGCCTGCTTTGGGTGGGAAGGGACCTTAAAGCTCACCCAGTTCCAGCCCCCTGTCACAAGCAGGGACACCTTCCACTGGAGCAGCTTGCTCCAAGCCCCACTGTCATTAATATCAGATCTGAGAGACAGAAAATAGCCATCAGACAGGACATTGCTTGCTTGCTTGCTGCTGTTTTACCCTTTGTGGGCTTTTTCCATCTGACTCTTCATCTAAAGTAAGTGTTTCTTTTTTTCTTTCCCTTCTTCCCTGCTCCCTCTGGGACAGTCACAGAACGAGGAACCCACCCTGCAGTTCTTTGAGACCCATGCTCCATGGGTCAAAGAGGGGCGCAGCAGAAGGCTGCTCTCGGCCACAGCACAGCCTTCCCACAGCAGGGACCTACAAGGAATTCCAGGAATCACAACAATAGGCTCAGGGAGCACAGCAACATGTCCCACTCACCCTGTAGTCATCGCTAATGATTACTTATGTGGATAGGGTCCAGAGGAAGCCTTTGGCTGTAGCCAAGGCACTAACTTAACTCAGAGTTGCACACAACAGGAAATATCTCATAAGTATTAGTTGTTGTTTGAGCGTTTTTTACTGGGGCACTAAAGGGAGCCAGAACTGAGTAAATGAGAAAACAGATTAAAACATGACCATGAGCAGCCAGGCTCCCTCTGTTTCCCCTACAACCACCCCATAGAACATGCCTCAGTTTCCCTTCCATACCTTCAGGAATCAGCACATCCCGACACTTGAAGCTCACTGCACACCGAAGCACCTACTGCAGACCCCACTCACAGCCTGCAGCAATCCACTGTCAAGAGAACCAGTTCTATTCCCACTCCCCCTTTTGTCTTCCCCTCCCATGCTCACACCTGCAGGCAGGGCTAATGGAGACAATTAGCTCTCATTAACACCTCCCTCCCTATGGCAGACATCAGCCCTCTTGCATGTGTCACTGCCTTGGGAGGACCCCTTCAACTCAACTCAGGCTCTGTCTGCATCTCTCTGTGCTGCACCTCAGTGGACAAAACAACACCAAAATGCATAAGCACTCTCTTGGTGCTTTTCTGTTCTTCTGAGATGTCTTGGATCGCCCTCCTCAGCCTCCAAGCCATGGGCAGATTCCCATTTCTGTAATTCTTTTTCTACCTGCACTTTTGCTCTGATTTGGATGTGGTGAAAAAGAACCAGTCGTTAGGCTTCTGCAACTCCCTTGTAAATTATGCCATTATCCCCATCCACAGATGTCAAATGACTCCCCCTTCACAAGTGAGCTCTGTGCTTCCATTTACTGCTTACACTGGAGAATATTAATATATTGTAATTTAGTCTTTGTTTTCCCTGTCTACACAGGGAATGACCCAAAGCAGCAACAGAGCCAAACTACAATGACTTACACATGACAAAGAGAATTAGTTATTGGGAAGGACTTCCAAACACCACGTGTGCGCTGGTGCAGCCACCCAAAACCTTACTTGTTTTCTTAGGAATAACTCCTGTATTCCCAGAAAATCAGGATGTTTCTGGCACTTTAGTAAGAGGAGGTACTGATTTAACTGGATTCAGTCCACAGCAAGAGAGTATCCGAGGCTCATTAGCATATTAATTCTCTTATCATTCCTTTGAGATAGGGAAAGTCCGGTTTTGCAAACTGGGAACCATGGAGACACTAAATGACTCATCTGGAGTCACACAGGAAACCTGCGCTGGGCAAAGGAAAGGAAATCAGAAAGCTCTTCCAAAGTCCCCCACTTGCCCCCTAACCTCCTCCCTGCCCTGTGGCACCCGCTGAGGGGCTGTTGGTCAGGGGATAGTGGGAGCCCTCAACAGTCTCAGACAGTGGAGTTCCCCCTCCTACACTGGCTGAGGGGTGGACACCGGTGTCACCCTGCTCTGCAACATGGGTCCAAGCTCCGTGTCATACGGGGTCAGCACAGAGCCTGGACCTTCCCTTGGGTTAGAATCATAGAACCAGCTAGGTTGGAAACCTTGAAGATCATGGAGTCCCGCATACCGGCTTCCTGATAGCATCAGCAGTTGAAGCACATTTGGAGGTATGGAGTGGGAAATCTCTAGCCCTGCTCCCATGTTCCAGAACGGGGATGGGACTCACTGGCTCTGCAGCACACACAGTGCCCAAATACCCTAGGACTGCCTGTTGTCACTGGAAAATGCTCACTGCTGGGCGTAAATTCGCTCCACTCAGGAGCGCTGTCATGCGTGTCTCCACACTTCTGCCCAGCTTGTTGGCTGTCTCCAGAGGGAAATGAGAATGCTGGCAACGGAGGAAGGAATGCATCTCCTGCTGGAAACATTGCATTGGTGAGAGGGGAAGGAAAGAAAACAAATGAGTTTACAGAAGCAGTTTTTTTAGCTGCTTAAGTCTCAGTCTGGAAGGTTTCACTTTGAGTAAGTGTAGGGTGTCTCTGCTCTAGGATTAAAGTTATTGATCCAGTCCTTGATTACTGGCATCTCTCTTTGTTCCTGGACTTACTATCAGCCATGCAGGGCAAAAGTCTATAATTAGGGACTGCAACTTACAGTCTTACTCCAGTCACCAACAAGGAGTCATCAGCATGCCAGCTAGCTTCAGTGTGTTTGAGTAAGAGGCATGTGGAGCCAGGCAAGCACCCAAAGCAGAAGTTTGGGTGCTCCCTTTGGAGAGGAGCAGCCTTTCAGAGGTCAGGGCTTCCCCAGCATTTCCCCTGGGCTCCCATAAAACCTCTGGGATCACAGGGGCAGCAATAAATTCCACTTGCAGTTTCTTAGTGATAAACATCTGTCCCAGCTTTGAGATCTGTGGTGGCACAAGTGAACTTTCAAGAGCCATTCATGACCTTGTAAAGTGGCTTGATTTACTTTCAACAGCTCATGTTGCATTCTGGTTACCCAGACCAGGTAACCTGGTCCCCAAGGTCAAATTGCCATGGCAGGGCTTCCAAAGAGAAAAGAAAACTACTTTCAGCATGAACTGCATTCAACAACTGTTCTAACAAGTAGGAGAGATGTGTGCCAGTGAATAATTACCAGGGGCTGCTCCATAAAGCTGCGAGAATTCCCCTAAATAGCTTTCCTATTAGCGTGATGAGTGCCTGCACGTCACCAATCCTTACCCAGAAGGGACACGCTGCTGGAGCACGTATGTGGCTGTCACGCGGAGAGCAGCCCTAATCCTCTCCCAGACCTCATGCAATCCCATTGGCGTCAGAGTTTTTCACACTGAGGCAGATGACTTCATTCAGCCCATAGCTCTCCTCACTCCGCAAACTCCAGCTGCTGCTGTTGTCTGTCACGAGCATCCTGATACCTATCTGAGGAACCCACAGTGGTTTAGAGACAGTATTTAGTTCTAGATGGACTTCACCAGAGCATTATCTCGAGGCAAGATTGCGTTGCACCCTTGGAACCATTCATAGGCACGGCTTATAGGACAAGAAAAGCTGCCATGCAGCAAAAATGACCTCCTGTAAATATTTGGAGGCAAGGGAAGACTTGGCGACTTCTGCACTTAAATGATTTGGGAAAAGAGCTGAATTAGCGACCCGGCTTCTGCAATCTGCCAAACCAAACAGAAATAATCAGTGTTTAACTAGGCTTGCTCATAAACAACGTGCTTTTGCTCCCTGGGAGCAGCCCTTGCAGCATCTCTGCTCCCGATGCACCACAACCAGAAGAACACATTTGCCTCTTCAGAACATAATCAGAGAGGGAAAATCATTACAGAGGAGACTGACTTCAGGCTTGTGGCAGGACAGAGTCACCTTCTGTCTCCTGTCAGGGACATATGCAGACTATGCTCTGAATTTTCCAAGTAATATTTCCTTTCTGTTTAATAGGAAGGGTCAGGATTAAGTGTTTAAAGTATTTTTTTTTTCTCCTTGGTGGTTTTCTTTTATTTGCCCAATCTCCCTCAAAATAGAAGCTATCTGAACACTGTCTGACAGAACCATAAATCCTGCACATATTCAGCATCGTATTAAGACTGTTATTCTTTTGGGAGTATTGGATATTAGACCAAAGATCTATTTTGGGCAAGATTTGCGTCAGAACAGACTGTTTAATGCACTGAGGAAAGCTTGTATGGTTGATGGAGGCTGGCTGCAGAATGTATGGATGCTGGCTCTGGACCACGCAGAAAGCCACCTGACCACTGCACCACTTGCAGCTGGAGGAGATGCAGAAGGAGAAGGTCTAGCCACTGAACACAGCTCTAAGGAGAGCGCTGCTGAGCCCCAGCTGTCAAAATGACATGGACAAAGTGGGAGGCAGTTTAGAGGCTCAGCAGATGGTGCTGGAACAGACACGAGGATGTGGGAAGTATTCCCATTTTCTGCCTGGTTTTAGCTTAAACTGTCAACCTGTTCCTACACAAAAGCTCTTATCTCAGATCCCTCCTTGACCAGCTCCTTGTTATCAGTTTTGAACTCAAATGTGGGTTCTTTGAAAGGATAAAACACTTTGAGGAACACATCCCTAGGATGTCTGGGGTTTGATCCAGAGTCATTAAATAAACAAAGCATACTGAGGAAACCCAAGGACATGAAAACTTTGGAATCCTCTCTGTCCATCTCCTATGCACAGACACAGAACTCCCCTCAGTTACCCTGAGCACTGCAGACATTAACAGAACCACCCATCTTCCACCTCAGTGTATCCTATCAAGCATCTTTACCTATATTTCGTTAGGCAAAATTAAGGACTTCTATTAAAGCTGAAGCCAAGAAGCTCTGCATACTCTCCATAGCAAAGATGGAGAAAGCACAGTAGAGAATGGTTAAACACAGTAGAGAAATGCCTGGAAATGGGTGGGAGAAAGGAAACGTGTCACTGTAGGCAAGACCTGGGAGCTGAAGCGCAGAGGTACGAAAGCTTCTTCCACTTTACAAGATAAACATGAAGCAAAACCAGGAGTTGAATCTGAGTTCCTGCTTCTCCTTTGAGACCAGTGTCCATGAGCTAAAGGTGATTCTCATGTTGGTGTGTTTGCTGGGGTTTTTCTTTCGGTTCCTCGAGATGGGCGATTTCATTCAGCAAAGAACAAGCAGTTAGCAATCACGTCAGACTTCCAAAACTCAACTTCTCCCCATCCAACTGAATTGCAGGACAGATGGAAAGGCAAAAGCCCATGATTTCTCCTGCACTCAAAAGCAATTGGCTCTGGGAACCTGTGTGGCAGCACTGATGTGAAGATCACTTGCTCTCTTGAGCAGAGAGCTGGAAGAGAGAAGCAGAGAGCAGCCTAAAAGCCACCCACTGATTCCCAGGCAGCTGGATCCTGGTTTTCCCCATCTCTGGTGACAGAAGGAGTGAGATCCTGGTGAATTCTGTAGCCAAAGTTACAGAAGAGCCTTTTCCCCCTGGAAGTTACCTCTGAATCTCCCTGACATGCTCAGGGCTGGTTCTGTTCTGGTTTAGTTCCAACCTGACATCTCAAAGATTGAGGCTTTAGGAAAATGCCATGTACATGGATAGGTACCGAAAACATCACAGTGCTGGAGTTCAGGAATCTTTTCCCCACCTCCGAAAGTACCAGGCTATCTCCATCTGCAGCTTACAGCGTTTGTTTTTCCTCTGTCAGACACAACCTCCAAGACTGCTAGGAAAAAAAAACCAAAACTAAAATGTATACATATTTCTGTATTTACTCCTCACGTAAAAGTCCTCACAGCTTTGAAACATTTATCCTTCAAACATGGAAAGCTATTTAAGCAAGGAGCTAATGACAAGTTGAATTCTTCCAATATAAGGGGTTTTTTCTAAGCAAGCTTAATGGTGGGAACACTGAGACACTTGTGGTCTTAAAGTCTTGGTCAACCACATTTGAACTTGCACATTAGGGAAATTTCTGACATTTGGGTTTTCTACCTTCAAGTGAGATGAAAACCAAAAATACAGAAGTTCACTGAATAAAGACACCCAAGAATTTTTCTTTGACAAAAGGTGGAACATTTCCTTTGAGATGTTGATACTTGAAAATGCCTCTCCCACAGATATTTCCTTAACTTAAAAGCAGAAATCTTACCCTAAAACATGATGCTCCCATGAAAAATACCCTATTCAATGAAGCATGATATTTCATTTATTGTTCTGGGTGAAAAGGTTTTAGCCAGCATTTATTCAACCTGGAGTTCCACATCAGATCCTAAACACTCATTAATGGCTTTCTTTTAATAAACATTTTCAAACCACTGCACAGAAGCACCTAGCATGCCACAGAGAAATAAGATTGATAATTATAACGTATTGAGAATGCTCAGAATGTGTTTTGATACCACAGCATCCAGTTCATACTGAATGACAGTGAACAAATATTACCAACCTCAAAGGTTACCTTGTGGAGGAGGTCTTTGTTAGCTTCACACATCTTTGTCACTGATCACAAGCCACATGATGACGCATGTTATTTGTGAGAGACGGAAGCTTACAACTGAGAGCCTGAACATCTAAAAAGTGACATGAGAAAAGTGATGATGAAGAATTGGGAAATTGTCAGCAGACATTATAGAATCATAGAATCATACAATCATAGAATAGTTAGGGTTGGGAAGGACCTTAAGATCATCCAGTTCCAACCCCCTGATGTGGGCAGGGACACCTTATGCTATATCATATCACCCAAGGCCTCATCCAACCTGGCCTTGAACACTGCCAGGGATGGAGCATTCACAACCTCCCTGGGCAACCCATTCCAGTGCCTCACCACCCTAAAAGGAAAGAATTTCCTCCTTATATCCAATCTAAACTTCCCCTGTTTAAGTTTAACCCGTTACCCCTTGTCCTATCACTACAGTCCCTAATGAAGAGTCCCTCCCCAGCATCCCTATAGGCCCCCTTCAGATACTGGAAGCTGCTCTGAGGTCTCCACGCAGCTTCTCTTCTCCAGGCTGAACAACCCCAACTTTCTCAGCCTGTCTCCATACAGGAGGTGCTCCAGTCCCTGATCATCCTCGTGGCCTCCTCTGGACTTGTTCCAACAGCTCCATGTCCTTTTTATGTTGAGGACACCAGAACTGCACACAATGCTCCCGGTGGGGTCTCACAAGAGCAGAGTAGAGGGGCAGGATCACCTCCTTGGACCTGCTGGTCACGCTCCTTTTGATGCAGCCCAGGATACAGTTGGTTTCTGGGCTGCAAGCTTGCACTGACGGCTCATGTTCATTTTCTCATCAACCAACACCCCCAAGTCCTTCTCCTTGGGCTGCTCTGAATCTCTTCTCTGCCCAACCTGTAGCTGTGCCTGGGATTGCCCCGACCCAGGTGTAGGACCTTGCACTTGGCATGGTTAAACTTCATGAGGTTGGCATCAGCCCACCTCACAAGCGTGTCAAGGTCCCTCTGGATGGCATTCCTTCCCTCCAGGGTATCAACCGAACCACAGAGCTTGGTGTCATCGGCAAACTTGCTGAGGGCGCACTCAATCCCACTGTCCATGTCAGCGACAAAGATGTTGAACAAGACCGGTCCCAGCACCGATCCGAACATTACACAAATTTTAAAAAATCCCTAAACTTTTGATTTTTACAAAGTACTTTCCACCAAAATATCTTGTAGGTCATCAAAAAGGAAAAATAGAGAGAAACCTGTGGAAAAGCAAATGCGAAAGCACAGAAGGGAAACCCAGCCACTAAATTACGTGTTTTCTTCTTCTGCTTGTTTTGTGTTAAGCAGCATGCACAGTCACAACTATAAATCATAGAATCATAGAATAATTTGGCTTGGAAAGGGCCTTAAGATAATCATCCAATCCCCTACCATGGGCAGAGATAGACCATGTCAACCAAAGTTCTGTCCAACCTGGCCTTGAACACTGCCAGGGATGGACCATTTATCACTTCTCTGGGCAACCTGTGACAGCGCCTCAGCACCCTCACAGTAAAGAACTTCCTTATACCTAACCTGAACTTCCCCTCTTTCAAGCTTGAACCCATCACCCTTTGTTCTATTGCTACAGCCCCTGATGAAGAGTCCCTCTCCAACATCCTTGTAGCTCCTTTCAGACACTGGAAGTTGTTCTGAGGTCTCCACGCAGCCTTCTCTGCTCCAGGATGAACAGCCCCATCTTTCTCAGCCTACCATCATACAGGAGGTGCTCCAGCCTGTTATCATCCCCATGGCCCTTCTCTCTACTTGCTCCAGCAGCTCCATGTCCTTCTTATGCTGAGGACACCACAACTGTACACAACTGAAATACTGGTTAAAGCAATGAGAAAAGCATGACCCAGATAAAACCTGACAACTGGATTGATTCCAATCGCAGCAAAGTATTGACATAGGCTGTGAAGCTGGAATTCTTCCCCCCCCCCACTCGTTTAATAGCAATATTAATATCTGCTTTGACCTTTAACAAATAACTTCTCCAGCAGCCTGCTCACATGCAGGGGCCACCAAGCATCACAAGCAGATTTTTCTTCTTTCTTTCACTGTGTTCATTTGAAGGCTGTAAGAGAGATCTTCTCCCTGGACTGAAGCCTCTACACAGCCATAAATTATTCCACTCTCATGTTACATTTGCCAAACCTGGTTGCCTTCACCTTGCAAAGGACAAGATGTTTGTTTAATTATTCCTGAGTTTTTTCATCTTAATGTGTTGCTCCAAGATGTTTCAGTGAAAACACAACTGTAGGAGAAGGAATGTTAGGGGAAACCTGGAAACTTTGTGTGTTTTTACTGTTTACGCTTATCCTTATTCATCTCAATAATCTGATGGAGCAGGATGGTGTATGACGGTAAGGAAACATCTCTCAGATGGCTTTCCTCAGTGGGTTTGCCTAGCAGGCACACAGTAGTCTAGCAGACTTCTGCAGCCACTGCTGGGGGTCACCCGAAGTCAGAACACACCAAGGAAGTCATAGATCATAAAATTATTTAGGGTGGAAAAGATCTTTTAGATCATCAAGTCGAACTATTAATCTAATGGTGCCGAGGCTACCAATAAACCATGTCCCTAAGCACCACATCTTTTAAATACCTCATTCATACAGTTTGTGAACACTTCTAGGGACAGTGTGTCATGGTTTAAAACCAGGCAGAGGGCTCGTTCACTCACTCTCCCCCTTCTTTCCCTCCCCCTACTCCCAGAGGGACGGAGAGGAGAATCAAAAAGAATGCAACTCCCACGGGTTGAGATAAGAACAGTTTAGTAACTAAGGTATAACACAAATCACTGCTGCTACCACCAATAGTAACAATGATAAAGGGAATAACAAGGGAAGAGAATACAACACCTCAGCACCAGCCAACTGATAACTCGCCCCCCAAGCCCGACCAAGCACCGACCCATACCTCCTCCAACCCTGCAGTCTCCCAGCCCTTCCGGCTAACTCCGAGTTACATCCTGGGCATGACGTGCTGTGGTATGGAATACCTCTTTGGTCAGTTTGGGTCAGGTGTCCTGTCTCTGCTTCCTCCCAGCCTCCCCTCCTCCCTGGCAGAGCATGAGGCTCACAAAGTCCTTGGCCAAACCAAAACATCATTGTTATCAGCTCTGTTCCCAGGCGGAAAGTCAAAACACAGCACTGCACCAGCTACCAAGAAGGAGAAACATGACTGCTACTGCTGAACCCAGGACACAGTGACTCCACCACAGCCCTGGGCAGCCTATTCCAATGCTTGACAACCCTTTCAGTGAAGAAATTGTTTCTAATCTCCAGCCTAAACTTCCCCTGGTGCACCTCGAGGCCATTGCATTGCTCAGGATGACTGGCCAGAAGAACAGACATGTCCACTCACTGCCCCTTAGAACCCTAAAGAGAGCTGAGGATAGGACCTGCCTGCTGTCCCTTGAGGGGAGTCACTGGAGTCTGAGCACATGCTTTCAGCGTGTGCAAAACAGAGAAATGGTGTTCTCTTTTGTTATCATTATTTTTATTTACAGCAGTTTTTGCAGGTTTTCATTGATTTAAATGTCACAACAAAAACAAGATTAACTACCCTTTAGACATTGGAAAACAGCCCATAACTTAAGATTCAGCCAATGCTGCATGCTAAGTCTATGGCACCTCTGTAGATATCTGGTTTTAAGTCAAACATCTAACCCTTGCTTACTTTCAGCCACATCTGGAAGGCCTGGTGTGGTCTTTTCACTAACTGCTGGTGTCTTACAGACTAGGAAGTGATAAAGGTAAGGAACAAAAGCAAAGGGTTACAGAAGTCATCCATGCCAAAAGTGGATTAGCAATGGGGGCTTGTGACTTAGAGTTTCCATTTCCAGATCTTCAGTCTTCAGGATGTTCTTTGTTCTGTTACTTATGCACTGCTTATTCAAATGACCCCACTATAAATATTGCTGTGTAGGTAGCAGCAAGCCCAGCTTGCCCCATTGGCTATCCTGTTTCCTCAACAGTATGAATGTCAGGCAAATTATACACAAGAACCTTAAAATGAAACATTTCCAAGTCAACAGTAAAATATCGTCTGTCAATAGACCTCATAGCCTCTCCCTTCCTGTTGCGTTCCACAAAGGGATTACTCATTCCTCACAAAGAGTACAACTGATTGCAGAGCTGTTGGCGTCCCACCCCATCCAAAACCAGGGAACTGCTGATATAGCTTGAGTCATCTTCCTCACAGTTCTTGTCAAGCTTATGCTCTTCTGAGCTGAATCAAACGAGGAATTTGGCTCTAAACCTAGTCTGAACCCAAATGTCAGAGAGTTGGATGTCCTACTCAAAAAATAAGGATGGATGAACAGATGGATGAAGCTTTTCTCAGTAACTTATGCCCCAGCCTCACACAAAGTAGGTATTCCCAACAGCCTTTTGCAGCAAGTGAATTGCTCTTACAAGTCTTTGTCAATTGCATTAAAAAAAAACATGTTGGACTTCTCTATCAGGGTTAAAAAACAACTGCACAGCTGAAATTAGATGCAGGGCATCTATGAGCACAAAGCTAAGGTAAGAAAGCAAATTTTAACACAGTCCTCAAAAAAGCTCAATCAGTAAGTCACCTCTAAAAGGAAGTCCAAAGCACAAAGACCTTGGATCCAAGTCAGGGACTCAAAGAGAAGTCCTGCTCACATCCATAACCTAAATCAGGATTTATCATAAAGAAAGCTTTCTTTGGCACTGTTTTGAATTTACGTGAGAAGTGGTTATTTTAAATACTAACTAGTACAAGCAAGGATTTCTCAAAACAAGTTTGTATCTACACATCTCTAGTGCTGACCCACAGTAACTGACCAGTTTCCCTTGGCTTGGTCTGGCTTTTGCATTACTGCTATTACTCATGAGGCAATAGTCTGAATAACTTCTAGATAAAATTAGCTGTGTATAACAAAATTTCTACCAACACTGAAGCAAAAGATTTAGCTTTTATTATACCTGTAGCAACTCAAAGCTCTTTACTGAAACTCAGAGAAGGGAGAGAGATGAGTAGAAGAAACTTCTGATCAACTTGAGTATGTTTCTAAGTGTGGACAAATGCTTGTGATCTAGCAAAGAACACACCATCTAAAGTTTATCATTCCGAAGTAATAAAGACTTCTCTTTCAGAGCGTATGTCTACAGTTCAGGAGTATATATGGTCTCATAATATATGGATGATAAGGTTTCCATTATCCATATATGAGGATTCCCATTTATTCTTGCCTGCACAAAGTCCCATCATTTGCTTAACTCTGTGATTCTAGCAGAGCCCTCCAGCACTGCTTGAATCTGCCACGTTTTAGGGTGAGGATGTGTCAGAAGATCAGTACATGCAGTGTTCCAAGCCCAAGCTGAGAGGTTTAGTGGTTTGCTTACTGACAATTGTATCACCAGTAACAGACGGTTTCACACATGTAGTAACCCAAAACAGGCTGTCAGTTTATGGGAGCAGAGGATTTCCACCCTGTATATGCCCAAGGGGCCAACATGGGACACTCTGTGGTACACATTTCATTCTAAATTCAATACCAAAGGCACATATTAGTTTCATAAAGCTATTCATTACAATTGCAGAGATTTAAGATTTCCTACAATGATATAATGGTGGACTGCAACGAATGAGCAATTAAGATGCACAGCATTGCATGTTACAGCCTTAATTGTCCCAACACTATTAAAGACAGGTACTTTATTTTTTAAAGGGGTAAAGATTTCCAATGACAGATGAATTGCAGCAATTTTCCACTCTCCTAAAAAGCTTTGAAAATCCAATGGATCAAGTGTTGGTTTAAAATTGTTGTCTCTGTTCAACTTTTTTTAGTTTAAAAACTTGTGTTAAGTCCATCCTGCTGCAGGATTTCAAAGAAATGTGCTATTCTTCTGTGAAAATTTGCACCAGTTCATTTTCTTTACCAAAAACTGGGAAAACTCTGCATGCAGTAAGTGAAATTCACTGCCAAGGAATCTAACACCCAACCCAGGATGGAGCAGGCAGAGGACCACTGGCTCATGGACTCCATCCCATGGGGCATTGCCCTGTGGTTATTCCTTCCCGTGCAGGTTATGGGCTCAAACTCAGTTCTGCTTTGGCATAAAGGCAGAAAATCACATTTCTTGTATACTTTAGCGAACTTACCCATAATTAAATGAAAAGAAACACCAAATAACCAAGCATGTGTCTGGTTTCTACCCTTTTATCATTAAGACAGCTGTTCCTGTTGCAGCCCTGTAGTAAAAAGGAAGCCAAGCTCCGCTCAGTTGCTGTTCTGTAAATGCTTTACAAATACTAACAAATGTCAATTAAAAGCTTTAGAGATCCTTCCTTTGGGTTCCCTTTGTAAACAGCTTCCGGGAGGAATTCAGACATAGGACCAGCAGCGATGGGAATGGTGGCTCGTCACCAGCAAAGAGGAAATGTAGGAAGGAAGAAGGGACATGTGCTTTTCAGCTGATAGGAAGCCACATACACCTTCCCAGAAATACTTTCTACAGAGGGATCTAGAGGGGAACAAAAAGCAAGGTGAAAGGTCCAGGAAAGAAAGAAGGATAGAAATGACAGAGAAGCTTGCACCAGTAAGAGCTGACTGTGTTCTTATCAAAAAGCTGCCTTGTTCCAATGGCATCCGTACCCTGATGCGTAATTTCCACGTTCCTTGGAGATCAAACAGTAAGTGAGATCACCAGGGCCCAGGTTGCAGGAAAAAGCTCATGGGACATTTTAGGTTCTTGCCCTAAATGAAATACCAGACTTGTTTAGCAAAGGAGGATGGGAATGAAATAAGTGAATATGTAGACAAGTATTTGGAGCTTCACAAACAAGAAAAACTGAAGGTAACCTGAAGGCAACTGATACATCTTAAACAAGGAGGGTATCTAGAGTGCCATTTAAAGTATGTTCAAGTTTGTGTGTGCGACAACACTTGCAACACCCTTAGTGCATGGTCAAACATCCACTTCTACACATAGCCTGGGAAGATTGGCTTGACAGGCATCATGGATCCTGGTCTCTGCGCTCCCAGTGCTGCAGGACCTGAGATGGGCCTTTACCAAAGATGTGTTCCAGTACATCAAATGTGCCTTCTACAAGTAGCCATATCCAGAGTCCAGACAAGTGAATGAAGTATCATGTCATCCTTGAAGGAATCACCACCAAAAAGCTTCCAGTAAACATGCAGTGACACAGAATGTCCCAACAAAAATCATCACTTTTCTTTCCCTTTCACTCAAAATAACTGTGTGGTTTCTGGACTTTTGAATTAACAGCTGGCAAAAGAAGAACATGAGTAAGCCACTGATCAAAGACCCCTCAGGTTTCCCACAAGCTATCCCAAGGGAGATGCAATCATGGAGATGCAGCTGTGTTCCTCACATAAGATCATCTGTGGTCATCATATGCTGACCACAGAGGAAAGCAAGAGTTAGGAAGCTGTGATATGGATCTACATTGTAATATGATCTTAATCCTTCTACCCATGGGCTGCTTTTGGAGCTTAGGTGAGACTGTTTTCATAGTCATTGAACAGTTGCAACATCACTGAGTAATACAAGCTGCAATTTTACATGTCCCAGACACAACATCTGGACACAACAGAGGTTTTGTCGAATGATCTTAGGAAAGGAGGAAGTACAGCATGATAGAAGTAATAATTCTTATAATGGGGTAATTACTGCAACAGGATTACCACACACCCCATCTGGAGATCATAACCTTTAACCCTAGCTGAAGGAGGAAGACAGACATGATGTTTGCCTGCAGCCGTGCATGTTCTGGGTCTGTGTTAAGGTCCTGCCATCTGGGAAGAGACGTGCTAGAAGATGCATGGCTGGCCACGGTCCACTCTCCCTCAGCACATGGGTTCCCAGGCTCACATCCAGCTCACAGCAGACCCTGTGGTGAATTGCTGCTCTCTAACACAAAGCTGAGGCTGGAAAGGTCCCAAGGCTTTGATGTGATTAATCCCCAAAATGGAGACACCACCTTGGCTTAGCTTGGCCATGTTAGATTGAGAAGCATACTGGCATTTTCAGGTGCTGGTTTTGCATACTTGGCAAACGCAGGCAGCCACAGTCCTCTCAGACTGGGAAAACACGAGTGCATTTGTTAAACCAAGACACACAAAATAACTGATATTGGACCAGGCTTGCAGATTGACAAGGGGGTGAATTTCCCAGGCCTGCTCAGGCATGACGGACAAGATGCAAGTGAGGACGTGCTCCATCACTATGCAGGCTCTGGGGGAACACCATGGCAGAAGGCATGGGACAACAGTCTGGAGTATCTTGGCAGGTATTAGTATTTCTTATCACAAATGTATGCCAATAACTTAAAGAATCTGAAGTCTGCCTTCCTGTGCCTTCAGCACTGGAACAACCCTAGGAGAACTGGAGTGCGGTGACACAGGGATTCAGAGCAGGAAGGATGGAATTTCCTCAAAGCTCCCCTTGACTGGCACCGAAAACACAAAAGCCCCAAAGAGCTTCAGGGCTTCACTTTGACTTTGCTAAATGTCTGTAACAAAACAAGGATGGAAACAAACAATGCCTTTTAGCACTACATACAACTTCACGGAACCCACAGGTGTGGTTTCTGCAGCTCGGGATAGCAGTGATTTGTGAACAAGAGCTATAACATCCTTATAAATAAAGGGTTATAGACAAGGATGGGTGGCAGTCATGTTTGTGGCCAGTGATGTCCCAGCAGCTGTACCTTGTCCAAGCTCACAAGAAGGAAATACAAGAAGCAGCTGGAGCAGCTGTAAGGAGTGAGCTTTGCAAACCCTCTGCACTGCTCACTTCCTGAATGCATCCGGCAGGGAGCCGGCACGGAAAGGGGAAACTGGTAAAATCAGAAGCACTGAGGAGAGGGGGAAGACGTGAAGCTGAGTCACAGCCATCTTTGCCAGAATTGTCTCTGCATGCTGTGATGGGCTTGGAAGAGTAACAGAACTGTAGACTAAACCAGGCTGGAAAAGCCCTTTCAGCTCATGCAGTCCAACCGTTCCCAGCACTGCCAAGGCCACCACTGACCCATGGCACTGAGGCCTCATCTCCACGCTGTGTGAACACTTGCAGGGACGGTGACTGCAGCCCTGCCCTGGGCAGCCTGTTCCAATGCCTGAGCACCCTCTGGGGCAGGAATTGTTCCTCAGCTCCATCTAAACCTGCCCTGGTGCAGCTTGAGGCCGTTTCCTCTTGTCCCATCCCTTGTTCCTTGGGAGCAGCGCCCAGCCCCTCCTGGCTCCATTCTCCTGTCAGGCACTTGTAGGCAGCCATCAGGTCCCCCCTGACCCTTCTCTTCTCCACACTGAACCCCTCAGGTCCCTCAGCCCTTCCCCATCACACTTGTGCTCCAGGCCCTGCACCAGCTCCGCTGTCCATCTCTGGACCTGCTCCAGCACCCATAGTAGTAAGGGGCCCAGAACTAAACACAGAACATAGCCCGAGGGTTTGCAAACACCTTCAGGTCATCCAGTTCCAACCCACTGCCAGGCTCTGATCAGCCTGACCTTGAACACTGCTAAGGATGGCACATTTACCACTTCTCTGGGCAACCCTGCAAGACACAGGCAGCAAGTCCCTTGCTACAGAGCCTTTGGGCTTGCTGAGGTACCAAAGGCTGCACTGCTCTCACTTCATCGTTGGTCATCAGCTGGAAGACAGTCACAAAACGCCTGTGGATGACCCCTGTTTGACTTGCATCACCCTTCTTTTGCTTTAGTTTAAGTGAATGTCATTGAACCTCAGTTAAACTAATCAAAACCAAGGAAGCTATAAGCCGGTTTGAAATGGGAGCTGGGAACTGACTCCAGAGAAGCAGCTGGAAATTGCAGATGCCTGGAAACTTTCAGAGCACCAATAAAGATGGCTCTGGGGCTGGTTAACAGTGTTCATCTAAAGCAGTTCACAGGGACATGCTGAGTGGGATTCAAGAGAAGGCAATAGCAACTGCTGAGTGAAATCCCACACTAGGTGTGCAGGACAACTACAGGACTGTCCCAAGGGAAAAAGAGTAAATGTTCCGTACCAAAGTGATGCTGTCTAGCTTCCATTCCCACCTTTAAAGGAATTAATCTGAACACAGATGCACTCTGTCAGCCACATGGGGCTATTCCTTCCCATGATGATTTGCAGTGGTGTTTCTGGTGCTTGCTCCTGGCTACTGTGAGATGAAGTTAGTCAGATCAGACCTGTGCCAGTCCAAATATCCCTCCTTTTTTTTCCCAAGCCATTGCCAAGCTCTCCCGAAGTTGCTCAAGACAAGACAGCAATAGGAGCGCTCCAGGCCTTGCATCTGCTCAGCCTCCTGCTAAAAGCAGGATCTTAGATGAAAGACTGATCCTTATCACCAGGATGTCTGATAACAGATAGGAAACGAACCAGTGCCGGATTTTCTTCAGGGAAGAGTGATGGGGATAGCCTGAGCGCGTTCCATCCACATTGCTATGGTGTATGTATGCAGACATGAGGAATGCATTCAGGTGAGATATGCCTGAATTTATACCAGTTTTACTCTCTGCAAACACTCGAGGGGCAGCTGTTTGGCCATGTCTGTTTAATGCAGGACAGTGTGCTGCATGAAGAATCCCCCAGTCATCCTTGCTAACCATTCACAAGGCATTCAGTCTGATTTTCTCAAACTTAGCTTTGGATTTTACATCTATTTATAATATAAATTAAACACATCATATGGCATAAAGGAGGTAAATACCCTCAGTTAACTGTCGTCTACTTTGAGAGTAAATCTGTGTTCTTAATTGAAACTTCCATATTGTTATCAGCAATGGTATCTCTCCTATCTCAACAGTTCTAGCACTAACTTTTGTTTTCCAGCATGACACATCTCACAAGCTCACCTTAAAAAGTCTTTTTAAAGAGACTATAATTTATTACTTGCTCAGCTCCCCAGTGTCTTGGTGGAAGAAAACCCTTCCTGCTCCTGCTTAGACAATCAAAGAAGTCTGGCTCACAGTCCAAAGCCAAAATTCGGACGCAAAGACCAGCTTGCAGAGATCAAACACTGACTGGACACCCTGGAAAATTATCTTCACACCTTTGTTTAAGCTGACGAACCCAAACCCAGAGCACCTAGAACCGGTGCTCACACTGGCTGAGAAGGGAAAATGAAGTTGTTAATGAAAGCAACCAAGCAGTGGCCTCAGGAGCTCACGCTCAGGGACCTGCTGCTGTGTGAATAATACCCACAGAGCAAGAAACCACAGAGCAAACCTCTCCCAAGCCTGACCGAGAGCCTTGCTTGGTTTACTACCATCGTTTCATGCACCACTGGTTGAGTCACCAGGTGTTAGGATGCTCCGTGAGAAGACAGCTCAGCTCATTTACCAGCCTGGAGGGAGAAATGGAGATAACCTCTGAAGAAACATCTTTAGAAAGGAAGGCAAGATGCTGAAGGTGAATTACATACACAGAGATCAAGTCCTGAAAGCTTCACTCGGTCTGCACAGCACCAGGAGAAGCTGTGTGAGGAGACAGTAGTGGTATTTCTGTTCTAACTATGGGATTTTGGAAGCAGGGCTGGCTAAACATTTTACTTTCAAGAGCTGGTTTTGCGCCTCTGCATAGCCTTCGGAAGAAATGCATCTTTGCAAAACCAGTGTGAATTGATACCAAATTAGAGCTTTCCACTTCCACCGGTGGAAATGCATTCACTTTCTGCTGGTACCATTCATAGCAGACAGGAACTTAATTCAGGCTTAGTTTTCACTTTGGTAATGATAATTCACCTCCAAATCTGTCTAGATCTCAGCTAGCCTATTCCAAATGCATACCTACTATTTGGGTTGTGTGGATGACTGTATGAGTAAGTGTTTCTGCTCCCTGAATATGTGATGGAAAGCATGTAAGGAAGCTACACTGAAATAGATGAGAGGATGGTAATTTATGCTAATGTTTGTAAAGTATTTCCAATCTGCAAAGAGCACATCGCTGTGCTGCACAAATACATATTGCCTATCACAGAAAAATGCTGGTTTAGTTTGTGGAGTTTGAGTATTGCATTTTCCTTCTAATCATAGAAAGAAGACAGGTGTGAGACGCAAGAAAAATCACTGTTCTTGAATCTACACTATTCTGTGTATTTCAAGGAAAGGCATTAGCAAACTTTCCTTCCACCCTCCTGGTCAACAGCTTGGGCATAGCAAGGTGTGAGCTATTCCCTGCAACTCTTTGAAGGAGTTTTCTTCCCTTCAGAAGAAAATTGGAATATATTTCTAAATATCCTTGAGAGAAAGAACAACCAGTGAGGAGAAACAGAGATGGCTTTCCTTGCACATATATAGGTGTATTCCAGGAAATCGAAACAATAAAAACAGGGAATCTTGCAAAAGCAGGTATTGGAACTAGATGATCTCCCAGTCCTAATCACTGCAGTTTTATACTTTGCTTCCACTGAAAACAGCATTTGCAAATGGTTAAAATATGACTGAAGGCAGCAGCAACACTGGGGTTTACAGCTGAAAAGGTTGGCAGAAGGGGAACAATCAGAATAAAGGTTAGCCAAAGTTCAAAATAAAGAAGCTGAATATTGGTCTGGGAGCTTTATCCCAGCACAACCCCAGTTCCCTTTCTGATGGTCATGACAGGTAATGCAGGAATATAACTGATCACTGTGGAGCCATAGAGCAAAAAAAGCAGCATCTTGCCCACTGGAAGCTCCACCAGCATGTGGAGGAGGGTGCCCACAGGACAGTCAGCACTGAAGATGGAAGAAGCTGTTAATCTTGCAGAAACATTCATGGTAGGGGGAAAAAAGCAAGAGAACAACAGGTCTGAGCTGCTTCTGATGGGTTTGGTTTAAAGGAGGGACAGGTTCATGGTGCAAGAGCAGTAGAAGAAGAAGCTCTAAATCATGGTAGACATCATAAAAATATATATGAAGAAAAAATGGTACAAAAGCTAAGGAAAAAATTTTCAGACTCCTTAGGATGGATTTTTCCATTTTCATCCTGCTGTATGGTACCACCTGGATCATCAGAGCAGTCATTTGTAGGGATGCTCACCTGCAAAGAGCATCCAAACTGACATTTCACTGCTCGCAGCCTCTGGGCATCTTAGCTCCAAAGTTAAACAGCTCAGTTGAAGTGCAAAGTGGGGCACGGCCATTAAGAGAGTTATGAGTCAAGGGAATGGTGGATGCATCTTGTAATGAAAAGTGTATTGCTCTAATTGAGTTTCCTGGCTTTGATGTTACTGGGAGAAGTATTTCTCTATGTGTCAGCTTTACTGTCAAGCTGCAGCTGCATGTTCATTGTAAAGGCTCAAACTTGTCTTTGCACAGTAAGATTGACAGCTATTTCTAGCTGGCATTCACACAGCACCACTCCCACAGTACCTGCTCCTACATCCTCCATCAGGGATGGAGGGACAAAGTGGTTAACCTCTTGTCCTAACCATGGTAAATTAGTTATTCCCATGCCAGCCACTTAAATCCCAAATGACTGCCTTAGCTTTTCAAGTCTATTTGCTGTGGTTTAAGGTAGACAGAAGTGATGGGAAATAATAAAGAGGTGCTAAGGTTGGGGCAGTCGCATGCTTCCTTGAGCAGCAGAATCTTCTAGACCTTTCGAGTCTGGAAATTGCTCAATTACAACATTTCTTCTTGCTTTCTACTTCCAGTCAGGCTAAAATCAAAGTCTTGTGACAGGCTCCTTTCTGCTGTAACTGTGCTCGTTTCATCAGAGTTAAATGGGGTCAAGGATGGGCCATTACCATGTTGGTTTTCAGCAGCATAACTTCCAGTTACAAGCAGAAGAGGGAAATGGAGGGAAACGGAAACCAGCATCACTCTATTGTGCTGCTCACTGCCAGGTCTCCACATCCCCAAAACTCAGCATCAATTCCAAGGTGTCTCCAAGGCAGCTATTAGCAAGACCCAGCTCAACCCCATTCCTATAAGGTCCCAGCTTTCTCTTTAGTCAGGGGCTGCGTGCAGCTTAAGGAGGTTTCAAGCTGTCTTGGTTTTGAAGGGCTCTGTCCTGTCCTTCCCTGTCTTCTACAAAATCAGCATATTATTCTGCTCTTGTTTGCTTGGACATGATTCATTTCTACTGGAAATGGTGTATGTGCTGCAGGGCTTCTGTCTGCATGATCTTTTTCCAGGTATTTCTCCATTCCAATAAAATGAGCCCTCCCACAGTGGTATTTTTAGCATCTATGGTACCCATCCCAGTAACCTCCATCATCAGAGCTCAGGGGAAAGCCCACAGTGTGGGGATGGTTTGCTGCAGCAAATAGTGATAAGAAGGAGACCTCCCACTCTACCTTCTAACACAAGCAGCACAGGGAAAGATGAGCTCTCCAGTTCGGAAGCTGTGTACATTAACAGAAGCCACAAAAGGCCCTTAAATACCTCCTAAAAGAGGTTTCTGTTTTGCTGAGAGCTTGCTGCATCACTGCTTGCTCTTGTGAGACCTCACCTGGAGTATTGTGTGCAGTTCTGGTGTCCTCAACATAAAAAGGGCATGGAACTGTTGGAACAAGTCCAGAGGAGGCCACAAGGATGATCAGGGGACTGGAGCACCTCCCTTATGAAGACAGGCTGAGGAAGTTGGGGTTGTTCAGCCTGGAGAAGAGAAGCTGTGTGGAGACCTCAGAGCAGCTTCCAGTATCTGAAGGGGGCTACAAGGATGCAGGAGAGGGACTCTTTGTCAGGGACTGGAGTGATAGGACAAGGGGTAATGGGTTAAAACTTAAACAGGGGAAGTTTAGATTGGATATAAGGAGGAAATTCTTTCCTGTGAGGGTGGTGAGGCACTGGAATGGGTTGCCCAGGGAGGTTGTGAATGCTCCATCCCTGGCAGTGTTCAAGGCCAGTTGGGACAGAGCCTTGGGTGATATGGTTTAGCGTAAGGTGTCCCTGGCCACGGCAGGGGGGTTGGAACTGGATGATCTTAAGGTCCTTTACAACCCTAACTATTCTATGATTCTATGATGGAAGAGGAGAAAGGAACAGGTCCCAGCTTGGGTGTTTAAGAAACCGGTGAGTCAAGTACCTTTGCTGAGCTGCTTGGGTATGGCCATAATCCAGGATACGGCTTTTCACCTGGAGCATTTGGTGAGTTCCTTCCTAACCCCACACTGCCTCCCCATCCTTCAGGCATTGTCCTGTACATCTGAGGAATGTCAGAGAGCTACACTCAAACACAAACCCTTACAGACATACTCAAGACACTCCCTTTGGAGCCTTCTTGCATGCAGGAGAAGATGCTCCCATGGAGAAGCCACACCACTCCAGCCTCATTTGACATCCGCAGCACATCTCCACTCACAGAAACAACCTTTACCATAGCAAAAGTGAAACCTCTACCAGCATAAACAGCACTCCAGCCTGTTTTGAATTGAATCCTCGCCACCCTCCACCAGGTGATGGATGGCTTCAGCCAAATGGAGGTGGTTTTGGTCTCTCTTTCCCAGCTATCTATGTCAGCATGGACCTGCACAGGAAAGATGCACGCTGAGCTTTTCCCTGTGGCCAAGGGCTAAAGCCCAATGTGAATTAGTCAAGCAAAAGACATCAGCAGTTGACAGTTTCTGACCTAGTGAAACCTATCACTGTAAACCTTAAATAATTGCCACCTAAACCTCATCCAGTTTGGTAGAGGCAACTGTTTTCCTTCTGCTTTTAAAATAAGGTGAAACCACCAACATCCGGTATTGAAGTCAAGCTCAGAAATAAGAGTAGCCCCACCAGACCAGCCTGATTTAGATTAGATATTTGGAAGTTCTGCACTGTGAGGGTGCTGAGGCGCTGGCACAGGGTGCCCAGAGAAGCTGTGGCTGCCCCATCCCTGGCAGTGTTCAAGGCCAGGTTGGACACAGGGGCTTGGAGCAAGCTGCTCTAGTGGAAGGGGTCCCTGCCCGTGGCAGGGGTTGGAGCTGGAGGAGCTTTAAGGTCCCTTCAACACAAACCATTCCATGACTGTGACTCAACATACCCTAATTTCTCTTTCGGATGTGGACTTTCTGCTCTAAGCTTAGACCAAACAAGAGAGATGTGCTGAAACAGGACTGACCTTTCACTCTTTAACAAGCATCTTGCCAGGAGTTTATTGCTCTGCACTCTGTGACAACAGAGCAAGACCTGAGTCAATTAAGTGGCAAGCAAATTCCTAACAAATAAATGGGAAGAAGCCTACATGGGCTGTGTTGTCAGCACAGGAAGGAGATAAGGCTCAGCTCCTTCGTGCAGGGATTTCATGAGAATTGATGATTTTAAACCCTGGCAATGTCTAGCAGCAGTAATTACATTTCACACCTTAGATGAATAGAAAATATCCTGCGGTATCACCTGGTTTCTCTGACAGGGTGAATATGGAGCCCTGCTTTCCCCTGGGAAAGGACATGCAGATCAGCAGGAAGAGAAAATATCAGTTTAGAATGCACGCAGGAGCTGAAATATCTCCACATTTTACCTATTTTTCTGAACAGTTCTGAGCTGGACAAATAAAAAATAAAAATTATAATAAATAAAAATCAATCCTTTCAAGCCATGGCTGGGAAACGTTCCAAAATATAAGCAGAAATCCTTGGATCTGATCTTGTCCTTGTGCACTTTCCTGCAGACAGCCCCATGCACCCCGGGCAATGATTTCTAAGCTGCACCACGGGTATCAGTGGACACTCCATCATCAGGACGTCAGAAGGTCACTTCGCTTATGCATCCCAAACATCAGCGTCAGGACCTTGGGACATAAAGGGCCAGTTTCTCAGTCTGCTGGCTCTTTCTTGTTTACTGCAAATGACTTCAGCAGCCACCTATTAAATCATTTCAGAAATGCAGGGAAATATTACGCAACCAAAAAGCATTCCACATGCATAAGTAAACACAGATAAACACATTTGGGGCTGAACGTCATTTGTACCCTTGCGTTCCTGGTAAAAGTCGCCTGTTGTGTCTTCGGTTGCAAGTTCCCAGGGAACAGGTAGAGGGGCCAAAGCTTAATCAGGAAATCAGAGATTGGGTAGGAGGGAAACGCAACAAACAAGGTTTATTCTGAGGTTAGGTTCATCACCCAGCCTTGGGACCGCTTCCCAGCACATCGCGCCACTGTGACCTTCAAGACAACCACACGAGAAAGGGCTTTTCAGCTCTCTGAATCCTGAAATGACTGACTCCCTACCCGGGCAGCAGCCTCCTGGGCACATTACTCACTTTGTCACTCCTGGTTTCTTTGCAGTCTCTCTGCAGCGTGGCACCGGAAGGCACCTCTGGGTCAGGCCCATCTTCAATGCCATCGTGTTGCTGTCTGCTCAAAGGGCATGTTAGTCACTCGGGTACAGGAAGGATTAAGATCGAGACTCTGCAGGACAGATTTGTGCACACCGGAGTGCTTTTGCTCGTACAGGGGTTTTCTTTAATGATGCTTTGTTTTCCTGGCTATCCTTAGCAATTTGCACCCATCCATCCTTTCCCAGAAATCCACCTGCTACTAAATTTATCTCTTCTGCACCTCTGTAAAGTGCCAGGGTCTCAAAGAGCAGGAATAAGCATTTTACCAGATATGCCATCCAGCCCATCTGTGGCATTGATGCAAAAGCACTTCGTGGATCTCAGCTGGGACCCGCAATGACACTGCAGGGAGTATTCCTACTGCAGTATGAAGTGGACCCGCAACTGTTTGCACAACTGGATTTTGACACAGATGTTTCTTTCATGCAACTGGGAACCTCAGAGCTTCAGTGCATGGATATCTCCAGCTTGACAGGGACAAGGAGCCTCCTGCCACCAAGCTCCATCACCATAGGAGACTGCAGTGCTGAGCCTTGCTCTGGTACAGTCTCTGCTCTGCTGGCCTATCCCTAGAGACCTTCCCCTTCTCCTGACACCTCTCTTCTGCATGGCCCAGGAATGCTTCCAGCTGGCATCTTTGTTCCTGGAAGGTGGGCAATAGATACCAATTAACCAACTTCATTAATCATAGAATCATAGAATAGTTTGGGTTGGAAAGGACCTTAAGATCATCCAATGATCTAAATGATTATCCATTTAAAAAGAGCTGGGATGAAGCTTTTCTGTGAGTTCTTGTGCTCCCTCCTGTCACTGCTCTGCCATGACTATCTTGTTATCACCTTGCTGGCACTAATATCACATAAAAAACTATCAGCTTGCACAAAACTCATTAAATCTCCCTTGAACTTCGACTTTCTTCATGGTATCTTTCACAACCACGGTTGAAGGGGGTGACCTGCATAAAATCTGTCCATTCACACTCAGCAGCAGCCACAGAAAGCTTGTGCTCACTTCCCTCTTTAAGGTGTCACAGTTTTGCAAGTACAGAGGGCTTGTCAGGTGATGTAGTTAGTTAAGATTGGCAGCCTGATTTTCCTAATTGTTCTGAGATTTGGAACCACCCCAAGGAAGCTGATGGCGTTTTGGTTTGGCTCTCAGTACTGGCTCAGATGCTCTAATGCTTTAACGTGAAGCAGAGGTGGCTGAATGTTTACGCATGCGGAAACCTGAAAGGTTCATACACGAACAATTACTAATCTCAAGAGATAAATCACAATGGGATGTATCAACACACAGCAACTCTGTTCATCAGCAGATCAATGATGCTAACAATGCTCATAAATCTTTCCTGTGACTCGTGTAACACGTTGATGTGCAAGACCATTCATCTTGTATGAACTCAGGTGGAGCAATTAAACCTGATTTTGAGCTTTTAGCTGATATAAAACATGGATTATTCCACCCAAAATTGTGTTCATTGTTTTGCCTTTCTTTTCTTTGCGTGGCATGTGCCAGGAGGGAATTGCTCCCATCACCAAAGTGAGCTTACACCGCTCACTCTTGGTATGTTTTACATTACATTCAGCTGCGAGAAGGAGGTGACATATTCTCACTTTGGTGACTCACTGTGATGAACGCTCCTTGGGAGGGACTTCTGCTTGCTGATAGGGCACTGCAGGCTCATCCAACTCAGCCTGGGACCTCCATGCCTGTGCTGGGGAGCACTGTTGCCCATGTGCCCTCCCAACCCATAGGAACTCTCTTTACCTCCAGTGAGAGAACAAGGTTGCATTGGACCAAACTCATTCCACACTCTGCCCCAAACCCCAATAAGAATACGGCCCTGTCTTTGAGCTCCCTGTTAGCACAAGGTTCATGACTGTGGAAAAAAAGAAAGATCAGCCCGGACAAAGGAAAGGCCCTGTTAATGGCGTAATTGAAGCTGATTGATTGACTTATAAACAGAAAGTGCTTGAGGAGAAAGCAGGCTGAGTTGAGGCTGGTTCAGTCAGCATCACCAAAACAGCTCATGGGAGATAGAGTAACTGCAGTGCCCAGAGAGCAGGAGCAGTCAGGGGCACTGGGTCTCCCTGGAGAGACCTGGAGAACATAGAAGTGCCTCTTAGGGAAAGAGCTTTCCTGCAACTGGAGTACATAGAATCACAGAACAGTTTGGGTTGGAAAGGACCTTAAGATCATCCAGTTCCAACCCCCCTGCCATGGGCAGGGACACCTCACACTAAACCATGGCACCCGAGGCTCTGTCCAACCTGGTCTTGAACACCACCAGGGATGGAGCATTCACAGCTTCCCTGGGTAAATCATTCCGGTGCCTCATCACCCTTACAGTAAAGAACTTCCTCCTTGTATCCAATCATATATTACATCCCAGCAGCTATACTTAACAGAGAGGGTGTCAAATGGCTGTTTGGAAGTGCTGGTCATTATGAAGTAAATATCACCAGCACCACCAGGCAGCCCTTGCGCTGAGATTCAAAACTAACCCCCTGGGATGGAGACAAGTCTCTGCTCTTAACTGTACCCTTCCAGGTCCACATCTGCCACTTTGCTAGGAGTGCTTTGCAGCAACATTCCGAAGGTTTGATAGGATCCGTTGACACCCTGTACTGGTGACAGATTGTGTGAGATCTTTGCACAGAGCTGATGCCATTCTCACACTGCACCAACAGCACCTTGGAGCAAGCTGCTCTAGTGGAAGGTGTCGCTGCCCATGGCAGGGGTTGGAACTGGGTGAGCTTTAAGGTCCCTTCCAACCCTAGCCATGCTGTGATTGTGTGATTCTCCAACCTCAGCTTTATCAGCACTGCCTTAAAGTAGTCCTCAAAGCAGGACATGCTTAAAGGAGCAGATCTGGAGCAGACCTCTGTTCCCACAGCACTCAGTTTGCCTTCTCCAGCCCCCTGCCCTGGTTGTGCTGTTAATTTGGGATTTCCACTAAAGCATAGAGCTATACAAAACCAGATTGTTTGCTTTCCAGCTTAATAAATGAACCCCTTTTCCGAGACTGCTGTTTTGATTTGCCAAGTGGAAGCTGCTGTTTGAACAGTATGATGACTATCTGAAAACACAAAGTTCTTGAATAAACCATTCCAAGAGTGCCGAGGTCAGATCCGGTAGCCGGGGCTATCTTTAAGTCTTAGTTTTAATTAACGCAGCTGAATTTCCATGTTAGCCCGGAAACACAGTGCTAAGTCTGGGGTATAAATAGAAACTAATCTAGCTGCAAAAACAAACCAGTTTGAGATGCTTGGTTCTGGCTACCTACTGGAACCTGGACAAGGAGCCAGCCAGGAGGAAGGGCCTGAACAGCATGGCTAATGTGACCAACTGCTAAGCAAGCCAGCTAGGATGGTTACCTGTCTGTAAGGGGAAAATGCTTTACCCAGACCAGAAAGAGGATTGGAAACTCATCCTGCACAGTTTGGCACCCTCTTTGGGGAGAAAAGGCCCATGCATACCCCAAAGTTTGCTCCATTTCTGCTGCAAGCTTCTTTGGGTTTGGGAAGATGAAGTTAAAAAGTAGTTAAGAATAATACAGTATTTTCTTCCCCTGTGCTTGGCATCAGGCTTTGGATTTTCATTTTTTCCTACCACACTTTTCTCTGTGTACCCATGGCTTGGGGACTTTCAGCACCCAGCGGTGCCCAGTGCCTTTCATTGAGGTATTGAAAAAGCATACAATCATGGAATGGTTTGGGTTGGAAGGCAGCTTCAAAGCTCATTCACTCCAACCCCCTGCAATGAGCAGGGACATCTTCAACTGGATCAGGTTGCCCAGGACGACATCCAGCCTGGCCTTGAATGTCTCCAGGGATGGAGCATCCGCCACTTCTCTGGGCTAATTGATTTCTTCCTCGCATCTAGAAGTTTGCAGCAGAAATGGAGCAGACTTTGCTGTAAGCACGGGCCTTGGCACCCAAAGAGAGTGCCAAGCTACGTGGAGGTGTGTTTCCAATCCTCTCTTTGATGTGGGTAATACATTTGTTCCTTATAGAGAAGAGACCTCACCCTAGTCACTGCCATAAACGCTTCATGGTGGGATACCATGGTGGAGGCAGAGGCCATGCTTCCATTCAGAGGCAGTAAGTGGAGAACAAGCAGTTGTACTCATGACCCTCTAATCATCACGGGCAGAATCCCCAAGCCCCAGCTCCCATACAGTCCCAAAACACAGGCTCATAGACAAGTGCTAAAGCCTGGATGGAGCCCAAATTGCCCAATGAAATCCCTACAAGCCACAAGACTCTGCACTCCCTGACATCAGCAGCTTGAGATCTGCAGAGGAACCACGTTGATGAGTTCTTTTTGCCTTCCAAGCATGTGCAGTATCTTCTTGCCTCAGTAATTTGTAATACAGCTTTCAGTCCTATCTCGGAGTTAATTCAACCCTGTCTCCAGTGCCAGTGGACATGATACAGCAGAGCTGCTGGGATGGATGGATTAGGTACAGAGGTTTTTACCCACAGACACATGGAAGAATGCAAATGTATAAAACCCCTCTATCCAGCAGCTTGTCATAGGAAATGAATTCTAAGCATCCTTCAGCAAACAACAGTATTGGCAAAACTCTTCAGAATAACATTTAATCTCCTTGGTACTTTGTAATTTCTTTTATCCCATTTCTCAATTTGCTTGCTGTGGTTTTCTTACATAATAAGAATGATAATAAGGTGGCCAAGGACAAAAATTGGTAGCTGGGGTTATTTCTATGAACAGCTATAGTAATGGGCTCGAACATTGAGTGAAAGCAGATGACACCACAATTCTTAACTGCTATAGATTTAGTAATCCAAAGTCTACTGGGAGATGATTATTTGTCCTTGTAGGGAATTATTTATAAAGATTTATACCAAGGAGGAAATAATATCCTCCTGGAATTGATGTTTCTCTACTAGTATGCTGAAAAAATGAATGAAAATCATAACCTTTGAGGCCTCTCTGTTGACAAAATCTGTACCAGCACAAGCTAACTCCCAGCCATGCCCTTTTTCCCTCTCCCATCCAAGTCCTGCTGACACCCAGGACCCGGGCAAGGTGTTGCAGCAGCAGCGCTTTAGGGCCTTTGAGCTGCTGGTGCTGGGGATCCTGCACGAATCGGGTTGGAGACCTGCAGCAGGGTCCATGCCATAGGGCACTGTGAGCCCTGGGAGTGAGCTGCTTCTCGCACAACGCAGTGTGGGTATTTTTACCCCATCGGTTTCTCTCACAGGCAATGCTTCACCCAAACAAAACAGAGCACTGCTCCTGCCCAGAAAAACATCTCAGCTCATCAGATGTGGAGGAAATGGGGAAGTGAAGCTGCTTGCGTAAGAGCACAGCAAGAGCAGAGCCAGGATAGGAGCTGGTGTCTCTTGCCCTGCTCCTGGAACCCGACTGTTGTGGAAACCTTCCACACGATCTGTCACGCCCTCCAGGTCTGGTTTGTCTCATGAGGAAGGAGAAGAGCAAGGATTAGAAAGGAGGGCTGTGTCTGCAGGGTGCTGAGTGGATCCACATGGATAGAGCTGAGCACGTTTGGCAGGGCGTCCTCAGGGTACCGGCAGAGCATCGGCCTTGCACCAACTTGTGCATCAGTAGACCGTGCCAAATAGGAGAGGCCTTTGGGGATTTCTATACCCCAGGAGACACCATCTGTTCCTTTTAGGGAAGATCTGAAGATCTTCCTGAATTCAGGGATAGCAGATCTCCTAAAGAGCTGTTATCCCTGAATTCCCTCACTCCTGGATGGGGAAGCTGGTCCTAGAGACATTATCTCTGACATAAGGCCAGGTTGGATGGGGCTTGGAGCAACCTGCTCTAGCCGAAGGTGGCCCTTCCCGTGGCAGGGGGTTGGAACTGAGTGAGCTTTTAGGTACTTTTAATTGGCTCCAAACCATTCTATCATTCTATGAGTCTGTGAGGTGGAAATCAGATAGCAGAGAGGAGAGGCTGGGTGTAAAACCTTGGTTGAGAAGCTAAATGTGTAGGCAGCAAGAGGTGTTACCTAGTGATGATAAAATACAGACTTGGGGCAGACCACGTGCAGCCCAGTCTCAAACTGAACAACACAGACACCTCTCACAACACAGATCTCAGTCTTTTCACTCATCACAGTCAACTCCAGTGGTGAGACTCTTTGGAGGATCTCACTTAGGGAGACAGCATCTGCTGTGCAGACGGGAATCTCTTGATTTCTTCTTGATTAATAGTTGTTAATATTAATAGCTATTAATCCATTTTTCCTAGGAACACTTGACTCAGAGACGCTGGGATACGTTTCAGGTTCAGGCAGCAAGTCCTGGCTCTATCACCCTGCCAGAAACTGCTGCAGAAGCAGGACAGGCACCATCAAGTGCTGCTACCTGAAAAGGAACTTTACAAAGGGAGAGCAAGAGCATGAGCAAGAGCAAGAGCTCAAGCTGGCCCATGCTGCAACAGCAGCTTTGACTCAGCATCTGTTTCTCAGTGATCATGAACAACATCCCTGTGTTCCCTGTACTCTTCAGCAGGCATGCCCGGTGCATGTCTTGGGGTTGCACTTAATCCTGATTTCCTGCCAAATTTCCTGATCTTCCCAATTTTTCTCACATATAAATGAAACAGCATGATTTCTCAGGCATCTCACGCCGCAAAGCTTTAGCTGAGTCAAGCATCACAAGCCGTTTTCCCTGCCCATGCCAGGGGGATGGAACTAGGTGACCTTAAAGTCCTCTACAACCCAAACCATTCTGTCATTCTATGGTTCTGACCCCCCCTTTTTGCAAGCCCCATAATTACCTCCATTGCACAACACTGCACTCCTAGTGTCCACCAAGAGACAAGTGACTGCATGCAGCAGGCAAGCACCAGGTCTCATCTCCATGGTCACGCTCAGCATCATCACTGCTTATCTGGGGTCTACCTGAAATACCTGCAAAGCCTCCGAGTTTGTCACAGATTTTCTGCACTTCCCAGTTGTGGTTGGGTAGAATTATGTGATGAGAAGCACCTGATGGGGGCAACGGCACTGAGATTCCTCTGTGGTGCAACAGGCACTCGGCTGGGAGCAGCATCTGCTCCATGGACCGCTTTACCCACAGACCCGCTTCCTATTGCCATGTCCCTGTGTGAGAATGACCTTAACCTCCTCATCTAAGGGAGTCACTTGAAAGCAGCTTGCCTTAGTCAGGCCTTTGCTGGGGTTTTCAAAGGCTCACAACCCACAACATGGGGATGCTGGAGGTGTGCTAGGTGGGTCTGAAAACCCCACTGTCACTCTGCTCTGGGATGCCAGCATTGCAGAAGCTTTGGCTGGCTGGGCTCTTCACAAATCCACCAATTTCACCCTCTTATAGGAAAAGAAAACTTGATTTTAGCCCCATTTACAAAGCTGTAAAACCAGGCTAAGCATGTTAAGGTCAAGGGAGCTGACTCTGGAGACTGAAAATGACTGAGTAGAAGTCACATCAGGCCCATGCAGTAAACAGCCTGGCCTACAGCCACCCTGGGGTTTGTACAGCAGCCCAGAGAGGTTTTTCCCTTAACGTTCCATTAACAGCCACGTTCCTGGCCTGCTCTAAAACACTCTCCCCCATTTAAGGCAGTATCAATCATTCTTACTTCATTTGCTCTCAAAGCTGACAGACCACACCATCAGTGCTTGCAAGCTGATGTAGTTCCCCTGAAGTCAATCAAATATAGAATCATAAGTATCAGGGGTCTAGACAGAGCCATAGCTAAGGATCTTCTTTCAAACTATGGGACAAAATCTGATCAGAAACCACCAAAGATTTCAGTTCTATGAATTCTACCGCGATTTTTCACCCAGTAAAACTTCACTCAGTGGAAAACTCCCCATGAGTTCTGATGGGTTATTTCCCCCCACAAGAAATTACTTTTGAGGCTTTCTAGGTATTCTCCCCCCACAAGAAAGTGGTGGGAGCCACATAAGTAAAGCCTTTAAGTAAAACACACCCTGAGGCTGACACATCAGTCCTTGGATTACGCCCAGTACATGAGAGATGCTGGGCAACATTCACCCAATGGATGGCTTATGATTGAGCTAAAATCAGCAAGTGAGCCAGCCGCCAAGCGCAGCCCTGGCCCATACTGCACGTAATAAATCCTTTGGCATTGATTTCCCACAGCTCTTTGTGATGGCGAAGCAGAGCTCAGCAAGGCTGGAACTTTCTCCAGTTCCCTACTAAACACATCCCAAACCTTCTCTGGGCACCCTGTGCCAGCGCCTCAGCACCCTCACAGGGAAGAGCTTCTGCCTAAGAGCTCAGCTCAGTCTCCCCTCTGGCAGGTTAAAGCCATTCCCCTTGGCCTGTCCCTACATCCCTTGTCCCAAGCCCCTCTCCAGCTTTCCTGCAGCCCCTTCAGGCACTGGAGCTGCTCTCAGGTCTCCCCTTCAGGAGCCTTCTCTTCTCCAGGCTGCCCCAGCCCAGCTCTCTCAGCCTGGCTCCAGAGCAGAGCTGCTCCAGCCCTCGCAGCATCTCCATGGCCTCCTCTGGACTCACTCCAGCAGCTCCATGACCCTCTTGTGGAGGAGCATAACAAGAGACACTTCCCATCCTGCTACTGTAGTTGCTCATTACTGGAAGCTCTGCTGTGCTTTAGAAGCCATGGTTTATCATGGGAAAAGAATCTGCCGTCACAAAACCCCTCAGAATACTCAGTGTTGAGCCAAAACTCCTATGCTCATTTGGCTGCCCTGAAGCACTGTAACATGATTGAATCACAGAGGCACTTCTTTCCTAAGGGAAGTGCACCACATGAGATGGGTTGCAGACATAGTGGTAACAGGAAGGTTGTGGATAAATGCTTTCTGTTTGCCTATTAAAGGATACCAAAACTGATTTCTGTCGAAACCAGTTTCTCTCTTGAAGTCAGGAGCTCCAGTTCTTGGTGACAAGCAAATCCGGATGCTGGAAGGCTGGGAGGAAGAGCATCTGCATTGCGCTCTGCCGTGGCATGCTCCAGGCAGCCCCTGTCAACACAAAATCCACCCTAGGGACTGGTGTGTACTGGTGCAGTTGCACTGATGCCCACAGAGAGTGAAAACCAAAACCACAGCTTCCAGAGGGCAGGCAAATTTCTGCTTCTAAGATTGCTCCAGGTCATGTGAAGGGGCAGCTTTAGTTTCAGTTCATGACGTGAATGGGCTGAAAATCTGAAACCAGAAAGCGAGCAAAGAGAAGCAGGAGAGTGGGCAGCTCGGCAAAGAGAAGACACACTACGCAAACCCTCCCCGTGCAGAAGAATAGACATTGTTAAGAAGCACCAGCACAGCAACAGATATACAGCAAAACATGAGGAATGTATACATCAAAACAAAATGCATCTAATATTTGGTAGTGCTGGAAACACTGGTACCTAACGGGTGAAAGACTGGAGTTCCAGCAGCCACCCAAAATCTCCTTGAAGAGACCATGATCTGGGCGTCAGAAAGGCAAAGCGGAGCACGGATGCGACGTTAAACCCTACACGAGCCCTGTGATGACAGCTCAATTACAAGAGAGCCAAATAGCATTTGCCAAGAGCAAACTGGGTCACATAAGAACAGGCATCTGGCTGTGTGGGTATGAAGGAAGCAGATATATCCAGTCTGAGCAGGGCTCTGAGCACTGTTTTATACAGTTGCCTGTTTTGCACAGGTTTTTAAAGCTGCCCTACGTGCCAGCAGGCTGCTGAGGAAGATGCAGACGGGTCATTGCAGCTCTGACTTACATGTTCACTCATTTATGTGCTTCCAGAGGCGATGCTGGGGAGTGATCTTGATCCTGTGGGCAAAGCATCTCAAAATACGCTTCCTTGCTAGCAATTAGCAAACAACAGGAGGTGAAATACACCCCGAGGGAGCTCCTCTGTTGGCTCTGCTACTGGTATTTGCTCAGAGTACCTGGGGATGAGCCAAGCCAGGCTGGCACCCATCTGCCCTGGGACAAACCACCCACTGCTCTCTCCCTGGGGCTCTTAAAGCTCCCCATCCTCCCAAAGCCCTTCCCATGTCACAGTTGTTGATTAACGAGAGGTGTCTCTTCCCTCTCAGCAAGGATATCACCTTGCCCAGGGTTGGGAATGGCACAGGGGAACACTTTGGGGGTGTTTTGCCATGAAATGCTTGCAGACACTTTCATCTACCCTCAGACTTGCAAATACCACAAGCAGTTATTCAGAAACAGGATTCTTACAGTGATTGCATCCAGGCTGGATGAGGGAGGAAGAACAAAGAAAAAAAAAGAGCATCATGCCACTGCAAAGAGGTCAGGGAAGTGACAAGAACATTCCCACCTGAGGAATGCTTGATTCAACAGGACTTCCCCACTATTGATGCCAAAGTAAAGCCTCTGGAAAACATGATGACAGCTTTGGCTCCAAAAAAAGCTTTTCCCTGTGTTATTTATAGTCAAATATAATTGCCATTGCAAGTGACTCAGCAGCTCCTGCACACCAAGACCCCTCCATCCCTGCCTGCCAGACCTCTGGGGCAAAGCCATGTTTGGGCTTGCTCGCATTTTGCTTACATCTTTACTACTCCTTTCACCAGCAAGGTTCTCCTTGTGGCAGCTCTACTTTCATTCACACTAAAAGTATCTTCAGGTCTGCCTGCAGAACACACAGGTCATGGATGTGGTTGCAGCAGAGATGCACTGAAACGGACCCTGATGACGTGAGGTCCCTCAAGAGCTTCACAAGTCAATGTTGTGTGGTTATGGGCTATATCAGAGGTTTCAGTGGATAAGCTGCCTGCAGCCCAAGGGTTGACAACTCATTTTTAAGAGGTGTTTGCACTTCTTGAGAAGGAGAAGCAGGAACCTGAGGAGTCTCATCTTCAGAAAAGCTCAAGTCTCACACCAGCACTCAGGTACCTGCCCTCATCTTCCCAATGTCCCTGAGCACTGGGTGATGTGCTTTGCAGAAAACAAGTCCTGGAACAGGCTCATATAAAGGGCAAAGTGCTGAGCACTTAGGACCATAATTTGCTGCTTAAAAGGGGACAGCTGTTTAGTCTGCTCAGCCCAGATTTGGGGTTTCAAACAGCAGAGAACCTGTCCCTGAGCTCTTAATCTAGCTTGTAGGCTCCTCATGAATAGACCTGAGCCATTCTTGGAAGGAAACCTTGACAAAAGCAGCCTTTCACCACTCTGTCAGTAGAGACCATGTTCAAAGCTCAGGCCAATAAACCTGGATTGGAGAGTAATCAAAACCTGCAACAGCCTCTCTCCATACGGAGGGAAGGGTGATATCAGGGCAGCAGGAATGGCACAGACACCAAAACCCACTTGTCAGCTTGCTCTCTAGGTCAGGCACCTGGATGGGAGCTGAAAACTCCTTGGCTCCAGTTGAACCAAGGCTGCTTGTGCCAAAGAGCTGCCTCCTGCAGCCCTATGTGAAGCAGCAAGTTGTGCCTTAATGCCATCAGTGCTATGAGCATCTTTTCCTTCTGCAGACAAGGCACAGCGAGAGGAACTTAGTTGCCTCCCAGCAGCATTGTATCAGTATCATGCTACCGAGATGAGCAGAGCTGTTCTCTCCCTATGTATATTTAGTCAAAAGAAAAACAGACCTGAATGTGGCTATTCTTCTTGAAAATGCTCTCCTAACAATAGCTCTCTTTCAGTAGTTTATTTACTGCCCATCTGTGACTCCAAAGTAAAATCTGTTCAGCTGCTGATGTGGCAGACTTCTCCTTCATAGCTAATCCTCAATGATTCTTGCCATTCTGTGCCTGAATTCTCTCTCTGGGTTGGTCACATCAACAAATCATACGTTATTTGTGCTTGAATTTGGTGAAGATTCTGGGTAATGACGCATGAGATAGGAGAGGACTCAGCTGATGCAGTAGCTGCAGTTGTTCGCAATAAAACTGGATGAAGCAGAAAGAATAGTTAAGATAGACATTTTGCCATCACAAAACAACTGGCCTGATGTAGTGCATGGACAGTGGCAGGTGCATGGGTTAAAATCATGATGTGGTTATGGAATCTCCCACCAGCACTGGGAATGTGAAGTGGAAGAAGGGCCTGAGAAGTATTTGCTGCAAATAGACATGGTTTGCTCCATGGAAGCAGTGTAGAACTGCTTGGGTGCATCACTGAGAGCAAGCAGAGATGTTCTCCTAGCCCAGGAGACCTCAGGCAGTGCAAGACCTGCAGAGGCAGTGTCACAGGACAACCTCTCCCTCTCGCCACTGACTTTTCTCTTTAGCTTAGCACCATCTAGAGGGTTCCATCTGCAAACCCAAGGCGTCAGCTCCGCGTTGGCAAAGGATGGCACCCATCTGGAGCACCGGGTCTGGAGACAGGGGGAGCCAAACAACTGGAAGGAAAGCCTCCAAAGAGCCGTTTACTCCTCCAGACGCCTTCGCCACCTGTTAAAGCACAAGGCTGCGGTGGAATCATTGCTCTTGTCTTGGTGAGCTCTTGTGCGAAATGGAAAGATGGGGTCCTCCAGACAGGGTTGGGAGGGGATTTGGGGATGAGCTGTAGAGGGGGATGCTCAGGGTTTGGGGGTTATTTTCTTGAACTTAATTCTTTCTTAACACCCACACATCTTATGACACACGCTCCTGCAGGCTCCAGTGACAAATCACGATGTGATGGGGAGCCCTCTGCGCTTTAGAGCAGACATCATTCTCCATGTCCATTCACAACTTTGCCTTTCACGCCCACCACAGGCAGCATGACAGGGCACCAGCACAACCAGAGGTTTCTATGCTGCATTTTACAGTTTCCAGCCCCATGCATCAGAGCTCACTCAGATCTCCTGACATGGAACAGCAGAACAACACCAAGGGCTCCTCTCTGTATCATACACTGATCCTTCTCTTTCTTCTGCAGTGGCCCAGGCTGCTGCCTTTCAGTGCCAGCAGAATCAACACCTGCTCTCCATCAACCACAGCTGACCACCCTTTTATAACCCCATAGCAAGGCCATCAAAACCAAAGTCCGATTTGGCTGAATCAGATAGTGTTGGGTTTGGAGCAGGAAGCACATTGTCCTTTTCAAAGCAGAAGCTTTCAGAATCCACCTAACGTCAAGATCAATGGAATCAGCAAGCAGAAACCACAGCAAGGCTTTGCACAAAAATCTGCGTTTTGTGAGTAAATGGCTGCAGTGACCCTGAGGACAAAAGCAAGCAGTGCTCTGGAGATGGAATGGCAGAAGGACCCTGGAGAAACCAAGGCCAATGCTACTGCCTATGCCTATCTGCTAGGGGTATGTCAGCCTGCATACAATGGGACGTGGTACAAGAAGGTTTGAAGGTCTGGCTGGGTAGGGAAGAACGTTCTCATCCCTGCAGAGCCCAGACAGAAATAGGAAAGGAGAGGGAATGTCCTTTTCTTCCCCTGCTCCACACAAAGTTCACACTGCAGGGACCTTCTCCAGCTCAGCTTAGAGATCACAGCACAAGGTTTAAGCCCCAACACCTCAAACCCAGGTTCTCCATCAGCCACAAAGCACCAAAGGCAGCTCCTCCAGCCAAGCCCAAGTCACATAACAGCACAGTGGGCTCAGCCCTCAGTGCTGCTGCCCAAAACCAATGCTCAGAGCGTTTCTCCATTCCTAGAGCCTCCTGTTTCCCCATGTGTGTCTAAGTGTTACTGGAGCAACATGCCTACGGGAGGGAAGGAAAGAGGAAGCTGGCTGTGAAGAAATAAACCCACTGCAGACATAAGAGAGAAGGAAGGGCTGACAGGAGAGAACGGCTTTGCTGCGCTGGGCAGAAAATGGTTTGAGTGGTTACCAGCAGTAAGGAAACCTCTTGTTTGAGGCAAGAGGTCTTGGGGGGATTTCTGCACAGTAAATACTGAGGCTGTTGTGTGGCCTTGGTGTGTGAAGGGGAAGAAAGGCTGGTGATGGAGTGGTCTGAAACACAGGCAGGACGCCAGCCACAGTAGCTAACTCTTTTTTAGCCCGTTAAATCCAGAGCTCTCTGTTTCCTCTGTTACTTTTGGACATAACCTGCCCTAGGTCCAGCGCAATCCCCAGCTGTTCCTCCTCTGTCACAGGGATCACATCACATCTCCCTGCTGGTCCCCATCCCTCTCTGCCTGTGCTCCAGCATCCACAGTCTCTCTTAGAGCAAAGGGACTGTAACAGGCAGAATCTGCTTCACCTTCTTCCCTTGCTGGGTTTTGCCTTTAAATGCTGTGGCTGCATCCCAGTCCCTGGCGGGGAGGATGAGCCTTTGGAAGGGAGGCCAGACTGACTCTGGGGCAGTCAGAGGGGTGGGTGAATGCCTTCTCCTAAAGCACCACTTCCCCAGAGCTATGTCTCACCGTGACACTCCTCTTTATTTCAGCACCCTGCTAAACACCAAACTTCATCACCACGCACCCAGCTGGCACTGAGGGATTGCTCTCCTTGCTGCCTACCTTCCCCAGCCTTTTCCTGGCCCATTTTAAACACACAAATCACTGCAAGTTTGCAGAACACTCATGTGATACCCCCAAGAGCCGCTGCTCCTCCGGACCCTTCTGCTCCTCATCCCTGCATCAGGCTGCTCCTGCATCACCCATCCGTGCTGCTCAGGTGTTAGAATTGTCAAAACGGAATCATTTTGAGCAGCAGATAAAGGAACCTCAGCTCAGGACAGATCTGCCCCATCAATACCTTTGACTGGCTCAGCTGAGTCACTCCTGGATGCTCTGGTGCAAACATGCCCAGAGCTGCACCTTGGCACGAGCACAATGCTCGAGTCATGCCCTGTGGTCTCCTACCTCTGCCAGGGCACCCACAGGGCAGATGTAGGGCTGAGCCACTCCGTTTGGCTCACATGTGCTGTGTGCAAGGGGAGGAAAAGGAACTGCATGAATAAGGGGTCCTATAAAATCTCTGGAGTACCGCCTTTCCCCTAAAATAACAGGATCTGGCTCCTTAATGGGGGGATGTGGTGAGGGGAAAATGGGTGTCTCCTTTCGCCAGTGCCTTAAGCAAGTGTTTATGAAGGTGAAGCAGAACCACAGCCATTGGCCTGCAGCAGGAGACCAGATTTTCAGAGGCCCCACATGGAAAGATCAGGGCAGGCACTTGTTTGTATTGGGGAGAGGAATCAGCTCCTTTGAACAAAGCAATTGAGCTCCTTCTCTGCAGTTAAGTGCTGGGCGTTTCATTGCAATAAGGGGAGCTGCCCCGTTGGCACTGGCAGAGGTTCTGACCAGCAGGCAGGATGGGCACACCGGCCCCTGAGCTGTGTTAAATGCAGGGGCTGCACTGGTACGAAGGGCAGTGGTGGTGCTCCTGGGTCCCCTGCTGCTGCCTTGAGCGACGCTTGGCCTTCGGTACCAAAACCTTTCTGGTACAACATCACACAAGAGGTAGATACTCGGTGGCAGGATGGAATGCACACAGTGGAGGGATGCTGTAGTAGTGCACGAGCTCAGGAATTCCTGTGAGGCTTTGGCCTCTGTGTAAGGAGCTGGATGGTGAAGCACCCCTGACCATACCAGGAACTAAGGAGGCAGAACTGACCAAACCAAGGACTCCTGGTCCCTGAGTAAGGTGGGAAGTGAGAGCCGAGACAATCAGTCACCCCTTGAGAGCCTTCCCTTGATCATAATCCAAGTGGAACGGTACCATTGGTACTGAGTTTTGAGACATTTCTAGGAATTATTAACTCAAGTTGTGGCCAGGATGGAGATTAATGACTAAATTCAATCACCTTGTGACCCTGTTAATAGTAGTCCAAAGTGAAGCCCTTTGAGCTCTACTGGACCACAGCGGGCACCGAATGTCTCGTATGGTTTATTAGAGTCCTACTTCCACTTGTTCATCCAGCTGAGTCCAGGATGGGCAATCGCAGCCGTTCTCTCTGCTCCATGACATCTTCACACTGCTGTGTATGGACAGCTTGCCTTTCTGCATACTGCAGCCCCCTCCGGTCACCGTGCCACGAACCAGCTCCGGTGGGCGTTGAGCACAGAGCTCTGGATGAACTGGCACAGACAGGGCATGCTGCTCTGCTCCAGGTGCCCCCCTGCCATGGCCTGGGGCAGCCGCCCGGTCACCAGGAGCCGGACATAGCATCCACTGAAGATGACCAGGAGCTGCTGGGCCATCACCTGGAACAAGCAATAAAGGAGTCGGAGGACAAGTAATGACACATTGAATGCCATTTGCTCCCTCATTCAAGGACTGTCCTTCTCTGAAAGGAACAGGACCGAAGCCAATGGCATACATAACTGTCCCAGATCCCTGTCTGGGCAGCAGCGCTGGCACACTGTCCCCATGGGGGTGTGACATGACCCCAACAGTGGGTGGCCAAGCAGCCAGACTGCTTGGGGACCTGCCTGCTCTGTCCTTGCCTCCGATTGCCTTGTTTTGCCTCTAGAGCTTCAACCTGCAGGGATGTCACCTGCACCAAATTCACTTAGTAACAGTGAGTGGAAAAATGTGAAATGAATCAAAATCATCCCATTTGAAGCTTCTTGCTGAGCAGGAATGAGGCCACGTTTGCTGCTCAGCATGGCACAAGTCTTTGAAAGCACATTCATAGAGGAGACAAAGGCTGGGCACATCCAGGCCTCGTCCCCAGCCTGAACAAAGACGCTGGGTCTCTGCACAGACGCCTGCCTTCCCAACAGGGACCCCTGGCCACCAGCAAGGCAAAGCCCAATCCTTTAATTCCTTAAGGATTAAGCACTAGCTGCTCAGTACTCATTAACTACTCAGCCCTGTTAGGGCTGGAGGCAGTGTGTATGGACATCCAAGCTTCCAGTGATAAAGGAGGTGTCCTCCATGGCCAGGGGCTGCTGGGATGGGGTTTGGAATCAAAGGTGTCTGGAGATGCGATCTGGTACCTTTGCTCCTTGGGGTGAGATATTGGCTCTTACCTCTGGTGGGCCTTCAGGAACGAGGTGGAGCAGCTCATTGCATGTCACAGGCTCCTTATTTAGGTTCACCCCACTGGATAACAGAGGGGACTCCTCACGCGAAGCCTCCTCCTCCGTGCCCAGGTCAGGGGAAACCACTGCTTCCATAACCACACAGAGCTCATCCAGGCTGTGCCGCAGGGCCGGCTGGAAGAGAAACAGATTTTGGGGGCCTCCAGAGCCTGGAAGGCAGCGGTGCCTTGAGGACAGACTTGATTTGCTCCTGCATGCTCTTAACTCCTAGGAGTTACCCCAAGAGTAAAACACAGCAGCACTGCCCAAGGACCATGGCCAGCGCTTGGAGCTGAGCGCCTTCATCCCACATCCCTGCTGCCATCAGCTGCCTCTTCCGTGACTTCTCCCAGCACAATGGTCACAGCCTGGCATGGAAAAACCTGTCTTTAAAATAGTCTTTAAAATCCAGATGAGTTATATCAGCCAATTCATGACGTGGTGTGTGATTGCCCACCTCCAACCTGCATCTGCAGCCATCCACGGTGATGGATGAGCCGCCTTGAGATTCCCAGGCTGTTGTGCCCCCTTCACCTCTCATCCCACAAACTTCCAGTGCAGGAGAACACGGGGTTTGTGTATTTATACAACCAAATGGAGGAAACAGTCCTTGAAGGCCAAGAGGACATCATTTTCATACAGTAAACCCAGAGCTTACTCCTCAGGCTATCTCATTCATTTCAGGAGGACAGCTCAAGGCATTACTTATTTCAAGTTGTGATTTCCAGATTTGCCCTTGATTCTTGATGCCTTTCCTTCATTAAAGTCACACAGTTCATTACCCAGACACACACAGCACCTAAACAAATTCCTGCTGAACTGAGCACCAACAAATGCATCTGATTCAGCTCCCAGTCTGCCCAGCTCCCACTTCACAGCAGGGGATGCCCAGGAGGACACTCAGACACTTGGTTCGCTTTGCCCAGCTCCATCCCACCCAAGCTGAGGCATCAGAGTGCCCTGCACAGGTCACCACGAGAGCTCGAGCATCATTTACCTCCCGGGTCCTCTGCAGGTCCATGATGTGGGCTGATAAGGACTGGAGGCAGCGCTCCGGGCAGAAGTGCACAAACCACAGCTGGGATGGGTTGGTTAAGGAAGGAGTCTTTCCATGCTTCCCCCTCTGCAGCCCTCCCTGCGGATCATGGTATGGATGGAACCGAGGCAGCTGGTGCTTGTGGGATGCCCAGGATACACCCAGGAGCCACATAACATCAACTGGGCCAATTTTAAGCTAAGCTAAAGGGGAAGGGCAGAGAAGGGGGAACATTGCCCCACATGGCAGCCAGTCCTCACACACCTTCTGCAGCCTAGTGCTGACACTGGGATAAACCAGGGCATTGCCCATCACTCATCTCAGAGGCCTTACATCTAAATATAGCATCATGTTGACTTAGCTCCCCTAACCCCCTTCCTGATTTCTTTCCTTTCGTTCTAGGGGTTAATCCCATTTATTTTTATCAAAATCAACTGAATCCTGGGCTGTTTTCTGCTTTCAGGCAGCTCTGGGACTGGTAGGTGAAGGTTCATTGGATTAGACCTCACTTACAGCGTACAACTATGGTGGTCAATAAAAACCATGAAATTCAGGTTCTTTTCTTGTTCCCTCCCTATTCTGCACAAGTTCACTCCCACCAGCCCTCCTGCAGCATTCCCTGTTCCCATTTCTGATCATGTGTTTCAGCCCTGGTCCCCCCTCCATTCATGCCTCTCTGTATACACGGGGTGGTGTGAAGTCCACCAGCATCTCTCACCTTCCTTTAACACTTCCATGCTATCTTGAAACACTTCTTTCCCCTAAGCCTTTTTCTAGTGCAGAAAAGGTATCTCTGAAAAGCACCAAATGAGCCCAGGGATGGAGACTTCAGTTTGCTCTGTGTTGGTTTCTTGTTGTTGGGGTTTTTTTGCCATCGGCACACTGCTGTCACTCTGCTCATCTTAAGAATCATCACTGTCATGTGAGTATAATACACTTTCAGGAATAATTGTCTTGCCCAAAGGACTAATCCCACTTCAATCTTTTAATCGTATTATTCTCAATTACCTCTGGGCATAGCTTAATCCCCATTTATAGAACACAAAACCCCAATTTCTCATGCCATCCAATGGGAGAACAAATCCTAGACATCCCACACCCTGGAAATCCTCATGGACCATAATATGAACAAATAGCTCCATATCATCAGCTCCCCAGCAGGGACACGAACAATTCCCTACAGAAAGGATACTTGTAGGATGCTGTGTGGCCCATCCAGGACATCTGTAATGCCCAGAATTAAACTGTGTTTGATAAAGACTTCATTGACAGCGGCCAGCCTCACGTCTGTGTTCACATTTATCTGTTAAAGAATGCAAGAGAAGTTAACATGCTCTGCAGCAGAAGTTGGGCCAGACCTCCAGAACCGTGTTCTCACTTGATGCCACAGCAGTGCCCAAATAAAGGACTCCTGTCCTGCACCTCTGTGCACTCACACGTTTGCCAGGTTTCCCCTTAGAGGAGTCATTGCAGAGCTGTCATTAGAGGCTTGCTCCAAAATCCATTCAGATCAGTGCAGACACCCCTCTGGATTTTGGATGAAGCCTTCCCAATATTATTCTTCAGCTCACTCCTTAGAAATCTCCATACCCCTGTGATTCCTATGAACAAACATTGACACTGACCAAGCAGTAGATGCTCAGGCTGGTTGCCTCTCGTGCTAGCAGCATCTCCTCTTTTCCTTCTGCTGCCCAGTCTACCTTGGGTTAATGACTATTGCATCTCCTATGGGTTAGGAGCTGCCTGTTTGTTCTAGACCCGCTGCAGGGCAGTGTGCTGGGGTCTGGACCACGACCCCGTGGCTCCAGCAGCACAAGTGAATGAAGCTCTTAACGGCAACAGGAAGCCAAGAGCCACCACGAGAAGCAGGGCAGGAGCCAGATCTGCTGGTGAGCTCCCGTGGCTTCCCACCAGCCGTGGGAGCATGAACCATGCCCTGCAACAGCTGCTTTATCTCCAAGAAGGAGTGATTTAGGCCATCCTGCCCAGCTCCCACACCTACGTTTAGGTATTACAACACCTATCGTGGCTGCAAAACCTGATCTCCGAGTCTGCTGTAAAGTCGTGCCTTCCTTCCCCACATAACTATGCTCTTAGTACGTATCTAGCTGACAACCCGTGTCCCAGCACTCTGGTGGGAGTAAGCCCTGCTCCCTGTGCTTGCACATAACCAGCACCCTCTCACCTTCCTCTGGTGATGGTCAATAACCAGGATCACAACCACAGTGACTGCTACAGCAGCCAGGGTCACCAGCACGCTGGCCTCCCAGTAGCGTCCGAAGGAGCACAGCTGGACTGTGGTGTAAATGTTTGTCCAGAGAGACATGTAGAAAACCTGTGAAAACCCAGAGAAACAGACATGAACCGTGAATGAGAAAAGTCACAGAACCATGGAATGGTTTGGGTTGGAAGGGACCTTAAAGCTCCTTCAGCTCCAACCCCTGCCACGGGCAGGGACCCCTTCCACTAGAGCAGCTTGCTCCAAGCCCCTGTGTCCAACCTGGCCTTGAACACTGCCAGGGATGGGGCAGCCACAGCTTCTCTGGGCACCCTGTGCCAGCACCTCAGCACCCTCACAGGGAAGAGCTTCTGCCTAAGAGCTCAGCTCAGTCTCCCCTTGGGCAGGTTAAAGCCATTCCCCTTGGCCTGTCCCTACATCCCTTGTCCCAAGCCCCTCTCCAGCTTTCCTGCAGCCCCTTTAGGCACTGGAGCTGCTCTCAGGTCTCCCCTTCAGGAGCCTTCTCTTCTCCAGGCTGCCCCAGCCCAGCTCTCTCAGCCTGGCTCCAGAGCAGAGCTGCTCCAGCCCTCGCAGCATCTCCATGGCCTCCTCTAAGGTTCTCTTCCCTCCTCACGGGAAGAAGAAAAATCCACCAGTCCCTTCTCATAGGGCAATAACTTGCCATAAATTGTCACATGAGATCTTCAGAGGGTGAAAAGGACAGAGTTGTGGGCTTTTTTTCCATTAATAGAGAAAAGAAAGGACTAGAAGGACTCTGCGCCCTAGTTTATTATAAAGAATTACCAGTCATCACAGAGTGAATTGTTAAGGATGATTCATACCTAGGAAGGATTTCACCTGAGTTATTCCATTCAGATAAGAAACACACTCACCAAGGCATATTGATAATACATCTAACAGTCCTTTCATTTAGAAAGCTCCTGTGTCAAAACACTCTAGGAGGTGCAGACACTACTCGATCACAGTAAATGGTGATGCTGACACTGGGGTCAAGGACTATGTTAAGGACTGACAAACCTGCCCTTTGCACAAAGGCAGGCAGAATTGAACTCAATTGGCCTTTACTTCAGAGAACATGTATTTGGGCAGGAGATTGCCTAGAAGCAAATACGACGTACAGAGCACAGAATGTCACAGCATCACCATGTTACAGCATCATCCTGCACTAATGTAATGTATTTACACTAAATGGGTACTAAACCCACCAAAACACTGAGCACCAGTTCCTGCAATATTAGGGGAAGGAGGAGAAGACATTTATAATGGCTATCCCAAAAAATCAATGCAGCTAAACAAAGGAGTCAGACTTTATCACATTATCAGCACGCTGCAATGTATCAGCCTTCTGGTAGGTGCTAATGGCTGGGGTCTCTGGAGGAGCTTTTCTCACCAGAAGAAGACTAGACAAACCCCTCAGGAATCAAAAGGTTTACTGGTCCTTTGGTTTGAATTAGCATCAGGACCAGAATCTCTACAGATGTTTAAGATCAAGTTAAAAAACAGCCTGTTGTAGGTACAACTACCTCGGTATAGGCTGGTTATTCAGCCATCCTTTGGGGAGACTACCAGCAAAGGGTTGGAGATGGTGCCTTAACCTCCATCCACAGGAAATCTGTCCATTATAGTGTGAAAACCAGCACCTCCTCTCCACCTAGGCTTCTCTCCTTCCTTGGGCACAAGAACCCCAGCTGCAGGCCTTGAGATCCCCCCCCTTCTACTTACCACAGCAATGGCTATCTGGAATGCCCTGGAGTTGTAGAACATGTACCGTCTCACTTCAGGCTTCAGAACAGCATCCTGGATCAACCTTCTCCACTGTTCCGCCGCCACCTGCTCAGGGAGCAAGCAGAAAACTGGACCCACACCATAGTTTTGGGCTCCAAATCCCATCAAATCCTAGCCTGGGCAGTCATTATGGGCCAGGCTTCACTGCAGCTCAAACTGTGTCCCAGAGCACACCTCCAATCTCACCCATACAGCTACCACAGACCAAAACCTTGTGTTCTTGCTTCATTTGCAGTATTACCTCCCTGGAAAGTGCAGGGAAGGTCACAAGAGAAACCAGCTTTTCATGGCAAAGGATAGATCATCCCAGGGATGCTCCAGCCCCTCAGAGTGACTTTCAAGCAGCTCACTGTGTTGAATGGGTTTCTTCATGGTAGTTTAACCAAGATTACAGCTGATTAGCAGCCCATGGGAACAGACTGAAGTGGAATTGAAACAAGTGACTGTCAGAACAAGAACTAAAGCAGAGCTGTCTGTGATGTGGGTGCAGATGCAAATGATGCTGATCCCACTTGTGCTCACTCCTACAGGGTTCCCAGGGGGATAACACATGAGGAGCTTACCTGAACCCCAAGGGACTGGAGTTTCTCTGCACAAAGCTCCATATCAAAGGAGGTGGCTGAGCAGCTGTTGTCCATGCTGAGCACCATGAGCACCTGCCCATTGAGGGGTTCTGCAAGAGCCCAAAGGAGGCATGAGCATAGCTCTGGCATGGGTTTTGCTCCCAGCACAAGACAAAGAGAAGACTGAGACATTCAGACCACCCTGACCCAGAATCTCCCTTGGTCATCTCTAAGAACATCACAAGGAGCTTTGGAAGAAGCCTCATGTCCCCTGTAAAGAAACAGCCTACAGAAAGGGGGGACAACTCGAACCCATTCAAGGAGCGAGGAGATAACTCTGATCATCAGCAGGGTAACACCTTGCCTCACTGATCCCTAACTGAAAGCACAATGGACAAAAGCTGCTGGGTGTTCTGAGCTCCCTACCTCTTAGAGAGGTCCCCCATTGCCTGCCCACCCCACCCATCACAAGCCTGAGCAACCAAAGTGCTTCTCAACCATCACACTGGCAGGGATGTGGCTCACACTGAGCTCCCTCTAACATCCAGCTCCCTGCCCCAGCAGTGCTCCTGGGCAGCCTGGCTCTGCTCAAGGCTCTCAGCTCTGGTCTCAGCTCGGGCTGAGATCAGGGATGTTCTCTAGAGACCCAGGGTGCAGTCAGGAGCCTGGGATGAGTGAGGACAACCCGTCCTAGATTTGAAGAGCAGGTTGCTGGGAGCTGAGGCACAGCCACCTCGGAGCAGCACGGGAGGGCTGTGATCTCCGGGCATCCCATCTGGCACACAGAGTTAACACGAGCGGTGCTGCACCAAGAGGAAGGGATGAGGGCTAAGGAAGTGCTTGCTCAGCCGAGCTCCTGTTTCAGTGACGTTTCACCCAGCTTCACTTCCCCTTTGCAGATCCGGGGTCAGATCTGCAATGTGTCCCCTGGGGCTGCTCCTGCTGCTCTCCCTGATGCTGCGCTGGCTAAAACACAGTGTGCGCTCGCCTTTCCTTTCTCTCTCTCACGTCCTTCATTCTCATCCTTTCTTCACTGCTCAGGAACAGGAGATGCCAGGTGAAACAAGGCAATTACATTACAATGGGGGTGTGACTGCATCGAGTCAAGATGAGAAGGGCAGATGCATCTGACACCTCCAGGATAACAAGGTCCTGTGTGCCTGCTGAGGTTTATTTCATCCGAGCAGTGGAGGCAGTGAGTATAAAGCAAGAATAAAAACAAATGGCTTCAGCCTTGGGCTTGAATGTCCTGTCCTCCTTTGGTCAGGATGCTCAGCACAAAAGTCTAGCAAGTTGGGTGCCAAACTGAGATACCCCAGTTCTGAAGAGGGGTTCAGCTCCTTGGTCTCTGCTGGAGAGACAAAAGCTGCTTCACCCCTGCAAAACCTGGGCACTAAGGAGGTGCCATGCACCCAGCAAGCAGAAAGGGTGCCCTGAATGGTGCAGGGAGGTGTCTGCGAGAACAGGCATTCACAGAGCTGCCTCCTGCCACTGCACAGCACCTCAGGAGGCTTTGGAAGCAGTGCTGCAGGGAAAGAGCAAATTGCTATGGGCAAAAGGAGCCACTTGGAAAGCACAAGTGATGTTTCCCAAAGGTTTCTAGGGAAGAGGGCTTCCAGGATCCCAGGTTTCTATAGGTGGATGTCCATCCATTCCTGCATCTCGAGTTCCTCACTTACCTTTCACCCATTGCAGGGATCCTTCCTTTAAATCACTCTTGCAGTAGAGGATGGAGGGCAGTGACCCGTTTTTCTCAGTTCCACCAGTTTGGCTTGTATGGGCCATGCTGAAGGTGCCTCTCCTGTGGGGACGGGGCTGCACTGTCACAAATCCAGCACTTTGTGTGTCTGCCTTATCTTCCACGGCTAAGAAACACGGCGTCAGCCCCAGGGCAGGTGGCTTGTTCTCCTGGCTGGGGAGCAGATTGTGAAATCCTCATTCGCCCTCCCACTGACAGCTTCCTTGAGATCCTGCTTTCCATGGGCAACGAGGCATCTTCCAGCCCTGGAAAAGGGAAAAAGAACATCCCAGACCTTGCAGAGACAGCAGGGAAAGGGTAACAGCACACACCGCTTGGGTGTATGCTGCTCTTTGGACACCGCTCCCACGGGATGTTATCACCAGGTAGGTGTTGGCCAGCCATGAGTGCAGTATGCACAGCCTCACCTTTTGCTGCAATTATCTTTATGGTAATGGGTAGAAAAGTTATCCTTAAATGTGGCTTGTTATCCCAACATCCTTACATATTCCTATTTTGTAAACAGCCAAGGAATAGGCAGGATTTCTCCTTGTGAATCACAGAGTCCCAGACTGGTTTGTGTTGGAAGGCACCTTAAAGCTGATCCAGTTCCAACCCCTGCCACAGGCAGGGACCCCTTCCACTAGGGCAGCTTGCTCCAAGCCCGTGTGTCCAATCTGGCCTTGAGCACTGCCAGGGATGGGGCATAATGATGAAGCCAAGAGGCTTTTTGCTCTTGCTTTCGGCAGGCACTTTCAGAAGAAGCAGAGCCAGTGTAAATGCCCCAAGCACGGACACTGGAGGGTGATTCCCCACCACACACAGGACACAGTGCAGACCAGGAAGACAAACGCACCCACTGAAGGCAGAGGCAAGCAGGAGCCCTCACCCAGCAGCAGCAAAGCCCTCGCAGGTCTCTGCTTTCCTTTCCCCCCTCCTCTCCACCACGGGCAGTGTCAGGAGCTGATGTTCACACGCAGCAGGCACGGTGCCCGTGGGCTTTCCAGGCAAACGCTGCTGACACAGCCTTGAACCTCCTTTAACAACCACCTGTGGGTGGTTATTAAGGCAAATGCTTGGAGGACTCTGAGGTTTATTCTTCAATTACCCAATTCCCATGGCTCTCCAAAACTAGCATTTACATTTCAACCTCCGCTCGCCCTTACTTTAGCACCAGGAGCTTGCTGCTGTCTCTTGGTGCAAAGGTCCCTTGCAATGCTCTTGCACTCTCCTTCCAAAGGGGATTGCTTTCGTTTTGGCTGCTGCTTGTCTTGGTTGGCTTAAATCAGGATAGGCACTGGTTTAAGGACTGTCAGAAGGGAAATAGAGGCAAGGGAACCATGGAATGGTTTGGGTTGGAAGCGACCTTAAAGCCCATCCAGTTCCAAGCCCTTGCCATGGGCAGGGACACCTTCCACCAGAGCAGGTTGACAACACAAAAGGTCCCTCTGATGGGAGAAAAACCCTGCAGAGGGCTGCAAACACACTTATAGGAATCAACCAAGGTGCACATCGCACAAGGGGTGTGCGGAGTGACTGTGTGCACACAGGATGGGCACAGCTCTCATTCTACACCGTAGAGGTGAGATTTCCCTTGCAGAGCATAGGCAGCCACGTTACAGAGCATCAAAAGGGGGATTCAGTGAATTTTCCCACTCCTTTCCCCTTTTTGCCTTCAATCCCCTCAGGTTAGCATCAATTGGAAGGGAAAATGCAAAACAGGGCAGAAATCCCCATACAGAGCAGCAAAGAAGGGAGTGAAAAAACAAGGGAGACAAAGGGAAAACTAATTAAACCTACCACGTCGTGCTGCTGTCAAGTTACCTTCGAGATGAATCAAGGTGCTCTGGCTTAGACATTGGAAGTGTTGTTGAGTCTCTGAAGACAGTCCCAGGAAGCAAGAGCAGGATCAGGGCTCAGCCTGAAGGATGCAGCAGGGACAGGGCTCAGCCCTCCCCAGCCCACAGGAGGGGAGCAGCCTTCCCCAGCCAGGACAAGCTCATCAGGAAAAGCAGCTTTGCTTTCACCTCTTCGTGCAGCACAGACCTCGGTTGGCCTTGCGCTGCAGAACAACCACCCATGTGTGGAAATGGGTCTGCCCCACATCCTCCCCTGTGCTAACACGAGAGGCATCCTCTCACCTCCTGCACTCTATTTCTATACCTCTTGTTATCCTTTATGCAATGCCAACATCTCTGGTGACTTTGCCTCCTTCAGGCCACGGGTCTCCTTTATAGGACCCCTCCAAGCCCCAGCTAAACAGCAGAGAAGCATTCAGCAAGTCCTGCTCCACTTCCAGAGCAACCGGTGCAGGCTTACCTGATCCAGCTCAGCTCTTGCTGCCGGGGAGCGAGCTCAGCTCCCTCCTCCTCCTCCTCACTGTCCTTTATCTGCTGCCATTCCCCTCTGCCCCCTGCAGGGTCTCCAGCCCCACAGCCCCAGCCTGTGCTCTGGGTCAGTCTCCTCTCTGCATCTCCTGGGCACCAGGGGCTAACCAGGCAGGGCTCAGCCACGGCAAGGAGCCTGCACCTCCGCACTGCCTCTTATGAGCTGCAAGCACCAACTTGCAACGTCTCCCTCGTGCATGTGACTTCTGCCCTGGGCTGGTTTCACAAGTGTGGTTTCATGCTTTACAGTGCTCCCCCACCAAAGCCACAGCCATGGGAGCAGATCCTGCCATAGGAGTTACCCTCATCTCCGCAGGGTTGGGGGCCAGAGCTGCACCCTAAAGGCAGTGAAGAGCTGAAGTGGCACAGGCAGAAGGCTTCTCCTCCTCCTCCATCAGCTGGGCAGGACTCTGAAGGTTGCATCAGGTTGGTTGCTGCCAATAGAGCCGAAGCCAAGCATCAGTGCAAGGGCTGGAGAAATGAGGAGAGGTGAACAAAGACCTCAAGGCTGAGAACGGGTCACTGCGTATCCAGCAATAGGCGAGGTTAAAGCACAGAGAAGCAGGAATAGCACAGGGGGTCAGAACTGCACCCTCCTCAAGCAGTTGGCTGTGCTGGTGCAGAGGATGGGTGCGAGTTTCCTCTCTGGATGCTGGACTCAGAATAGAAGCAGCAGGGTCAGGCAGAGGCCCCAGGACAGCTTCACGTGCTGGAGGAGTCATTTGTGTCCATGTGAAGAGACAACACTGAGAGACACCGCAGGCAAAAGGGCCCATCAGCCTGTGAATTCTGGTTTCATGGCTTGCCAAAAGCCAGAGGATCCGTGGAGGCTGGGAATGGACGGAATTGATGATCCTGGTGACTGCCGGCCTTGGCAAATGGCTTAACAAGAAAAGAAAGCAGCTGCTTGCGGTGCCTGTGTTCACTTCCCCGAGGAAACACAGTTCTCCTCTTGCAGGGGTGGATTTCAGACATTGCTGAGCCACGCGTTCATTGCACCAGGAATGGGAATAGAACTGGCTCCAAAGCCATTTAACCCACATGGGATCTCGTTACACTGGAAACTGGCACCTTGCATAGTACCATGGTCCAGGTATCGGGAAAATCAGATAAAGCTTCCTGCTGCTGCCTCCAGCTCAAATCCCCGCCCATGCAAAACCACAGGTTCTGTTGCAAACACTCCTTGTGAAAAGCCTTGGCTTCGGTTCCTCCCGTTCTCACCCACACAAAGATCCTGGCAGAGGGAGAATGAGGACCAAAGTGCTTCGAAAGAGCCCTGTCAGCTCGCTGCCAGGAAAGGCCCGAGGCAAAGCTCTGTGGGGGCAAGAAACTTGAAAGCCACATTCATAACCTCCCGCAGCGTGTACAGTGCACACCTCTGGCTCAGCAAGGCGTGCGTGGATGGGCTGATCTCGGCACCCACACCTCACCCCATAGCACAGGCAGAACGATCCTGCTCCATTGACATGGGTGTTGGGGGGAGAAAACTCACTCCGAGTTTAAAGCAATCCCTGTTTTGCTGCTCTGAAGCACCAAGAAGTCCACACTATTGAAGCTTTAGAAAGCTTTAGACTGACAGGCTTTGTCTCTGAAGGCTTTCAAAGCATCTGCTTCACACCTATCCGTGTAAGAAAGGAGGAAGCTCCACGGCAGCTAAACCCTTGCTGCATGGACAGCATCTCTTCTGAGATGGTTTTCCACCTAAGCACCTCCCTGAACTCACAGCTCTGGCCCAAAGGAGATGATGGGTCTGCAGGTTGGGCCCTAAGGAGCCAAGGTCTCCCAGCTTGACTCTCCCTGAGCTCAGCAGTCATGAAGCCTCATGCTCAGGAACCTTTGCCATGTGTTTTCTGATCATCTTATTTGGGGCATAATCCTGGTGCTTTTTTTTGTTAGGTGAGATCCTACCAGGTTCCTTCTCAATCCAAGCAGTTATCCGGTAGCCACAGGTCCCACAGAACACTCAATAAAATATCCACTGGTTGATACATAACAATGAACACCACATTTTAGATTTGGGCTGGACAATGAGCTGCTATTGTATTTGCACATATGCCTTTTCCTGTGTCTGTAACACTCCTAAGCCACCTGTTACTGGCCCTACCAAAACTTCAGCATAACAAATTTAACTCTCTTAAAGCCGAGAGACAGAACTGTAACCAACAGCAAATACGAAGTCAAACAGTAAATGAGAAAGGGTGGAGAGTGAGGTGAATGCTCACAAGAATAAGGACCGATCTGATGGCAAAACAGAGGGATGATGCTGGCAGGATCCCAGCACAGACTGGAAATGCTTGTTTGACAGAGCCCATAGAATCAGTCTTGTTTGGGTTGGAAGGGACCTTAAAGCTCCTCCAGCTCCAACCCCTGCCACGGGCAGGGACACCTTCCATAGAGCAGCTTGCTCCAAGCCCCTGTGTCCAACCTGGCCTTGAACACTGCCAGGGATGGGGCAGCCACAGCTTCTCTGGGCACCCTGTGCCAGCGCCTCAGCACCCTCCCAGGGAAGAGCTTCTGCCTAAGAGCTCAGCTCAGTCTCCCCTCGGGCAGGTTAAAGCCATTCCCCTTGGCCTGCCCCTACAGGCCCTTGGCCAAAGCCCCTCTCCAGGTTTATCGCCCTTTTAGGTATTAGAAGGCTGCTATAAGGTGTTCCCTGTTCAAAAAAGATGGTCTGCAAATGAATGCTTCCCAAAACCAAAATGAGAATCAATTAAATGAGGGTGAATGAAAACGCATCTTCTGCACTCCAGGAAGCGTTGTGTGAGCTGTACACGCAGCTTGTGCTGGCTGGGGATTTGTGTTACACAAATCAGAGCCAAGGCAGCTTGAGGTTCGCATTGAGCTTCACCCCCTGGTTCCTATGAAGCACGTCCTGACTTCCATTAACACATGGCAAAGCCATTTGCAAAGTCTCCTTCCCTTTCCTCGCTTGCCTGTTTTCTGCTTGACCCTCTGATAATGAAGGGATGAGCTCCCACTGCAGCCCTCTCATGAGGGGACACTTCCACCTTCCCGTCAAATGAGAGCTTCCCCTTCCCTCCAACACAACTCAGCTGCCAGAGCCAACAGTTATCAGGGGACAAAACCCAACCACACGGCCTTCATTCTCAGCTCCATCTCAAGCAGGACCCTTGTACCAATACATTGCACAGAAATGACTTCATTTCCAACCCAAAACACCTTGAGTCTGGGGGAGTTCACCCTGGTTTCAGAGTTTCTGCACTGGATATCGATTCCTTGGGTTTGGTTTCACCTTTCTTAGTTCATTGTTACACTTCCCTTCAGGGAGTCTTTTGCTGTTGGCTTCAGATCATTTCTTCTCCCACTTATCAAGATCATTTTGAATTGTGATTCAGTCCTCTGTACTGTTTGTATCCCTTCCCAGCTTGCTGCTCTGGACACACGTTGTAACCGTACTCCGCATTCCATCGTGCTGCATTAATTAATATATTACACAGAACCTGATTCCAAGGAAAAATACATCTGCCACTTGAATTGCTTTCCCAGAGTGACAGCGACCCCCCGATGCCTCCTGTCCTCAGGGATAACCTCATCCTCTATCACCTTATCAAGGGGGTTGGAACTGGATGATCTTAAGGGCTTTTCCAACCCAAACCATGTATACTGCTATGTATCCTCTCTAGTCTGCTCCTGAGACCATAATCTCTGTATGTACTACACGGGTTGATAGACTTCACTGGCTTGCAGTACTGGAAAGGCTGGTAACACATCCCTTAGTCCTGCTTTATTCTGCAGGTGGCTGCAGTTTCTCCCTGCTCACGTCCTGTCTGCGGCTCAGCAGCAGCCAGCACAGGCAGATCTCCTTTTGTTTTGATGAAACTGCATTTTCAGTGGGGAACAGCTCCATCACCTTCTAAATACCCTTCCCCAGTGAGCTTTAATTAGGAGAACAAAGTGGGTGAAAGCCTTGTCTTGCCCTTCCCATCTCTTCCTGCACTCCACATCTCGTGTCACACACTCTAGGTTAGGGTTTGTCAGACAGCTCAGCAACCCTGACAGATAAGACAGTCATTAATATAAAACATTTCCCAATATCCCTAAATTACACGTTTCAAATGAAAAATGACACTTGCTTAAGGCATAAAGTAAGGGGTTTGGGGTTCTTTCCCCTTTACTTCTGCCTTTTTCCTGTGAAGACTTAAAGTATTCTTCATTATGGTAATGTAAAAACCTCTTTCTTGCATCTCAAATGAGAAGAGGGGAAGCTTGCTATGTGCCTCAGCTATTGATCCAGAAGATGCTTTATTAGATTGAGACAGCCAAATGTAATTTAATAGCTATTTATTTTCTATTCCTATGTCAGTCAGAGATACAATCTTTTCTGCATGAAATTAATACTTTCTCCTTTCAACCTCAGAGAAAGATTACACTGCACCTTTCCTGGATTAGGCTGGGGAGCTTGCTCAACAAAACACTGATCTTGAGGGGTCTGGATCATCTCTTAATACTTTGAAGCCAAAATCTCAGCTGGGATCAGTGGATTCTAGGCTTGTCTTTCTTATTAATGCAAGAACTAGTGATGTCAGGTAAAAGGGGAAAAGATTCCAGATGAGGAAAATAGAGTTTAAAATGAGCAGGTTTCATACAGGCAGAGGGAAGAAGAATCCTTTTACATAGTTACCTGTAACCTACAGATGGGACTGCACGATGCTACAGCAGAATGGCCAAGAGAGCATCTCCAGTAAAGATCATAAGGAATTGTGTAGGGACCTCAAAGGCAGGAGAATGAGGAATTTAAGCTTGCCCAATTTGGACTTACACACTGGAACACCTTCACAGTCTCATTTACATATGGTCTAGCAGCCTGCCACCACAAGGCAGAACAAGGAATGGTTCCTTGACCTTCAGCAGCAGCCACAGCCCTGGGTAAACGTAGGGTCCCTTCTTGTGGTCCTGACACTGTCCTAATGGAGTTGCCAGGGGAGTTCCTGATGAAGCTCTGCAGTCACAACTGCTCCCCAGTTAAGGAAGGATTTCCCAAACTCCTGGACTCCACACCTGGGGTTGTGAGTGATCCCTCACCTTTATTCCTCTGGACCCTGGAAATGAGGAAGGGAAAAGGGCACATGGGTACCTTTAGAGTGCAAAATTACTCTCTGAAAGCAACAAACCCAAATCAAACATCACACAAAATGCTTCTATAAAAATAATTGATGAATGATTGCTCTTAGGTCATAGGCAGTCCCATGAATCAAAGGCAGAAGAAAACATGCCCCCTTGTCATCGCACACAGAATAAATCTTCCAGCAGCAGCACTGCCTTGCTCCTCACAGGGTCACCCAGGCTGTGAGTGACTGGGGAGGGACTTCCCTGCCATCACTGCACACACATTTCATCCCTCCTGCTCATCACCAGCCCTTTCTTTCATGTTTTTGCATTAAACTACAACAAATGCTCAGGGGATCAAACCCATACTGGCTCTGAACTGACCAAAAGTTATCAAGCATCATCAGGCAGAGCAGAGACGCTGAATCTAACAGGGATCAGAGGCCATGATTTCCCCTCACACTGCTTCCCAAAGGGGTCCTGAGCTCTTTAACTGCTCTTCACCTCCTTGATTCCACAGACAACAATGAGGAGATGCTGGCCTTCAGCCCAGAGGCGAGTGGGGATCAAGCCCTGTCAGCAGAGACAAGCCTTAGAAACTGACCTGTGGCTCCAAGCAGCACAGGAGTGTGTCCTAATTGTACCCCGTGCTGCCTGTTAAGCCATCCAGATGACACTCATGTTCTGGTGTCAATAAGCCATTTGTCCATCTGGCGCTGGTACGGATGACACACCTGCCCAGTGGTATTTTAAAAGTGAGCAGTATTAACTCTATAAATACATAGATAATGTCTGTATCTATATATTTACTCCACAGAAATCAAGTCCAAACTGCTGCTGCTGAACATGGACGTGACTGGAGCTGAACAACACTGTGCAAATCCCAATCTTCCCCCAGATCCCCGGAAAGGGCTTATTCACAAGCAGTTTTAGTCAGGAGAAACCAGCATTAGCAGCCACTCACTAGACACGGTACAAACAAGATAAGATAGGAGTCCTGAGTGCTTCTTACCTCCATACATCCCCAGGACTCTTGAGCATCCTGGCAGTCAGCTGCCATTTCCAGGGATGAGAGCTCACATTCAGGGAATCAGACAGCAGTACATGTGCCCAAAGCAGCTTCTGGCCCTTTTGGAGGTACAAAGCTATGGCTTGGGTACATGGGCCACATCTACAAGGGATTATGGAGGCAGATCAGTAGCAGGACAACTCAGAGTCAGATCTGTACCTGGGGCTTACTCAAGGTTTTACTCTTACCGCAGCAAATCAGATTTCAGAGGCAAAAAGCCCCATGTCCAATTCCACACCTCTGTCAGTAGAAGACTATTCCCTGCTGCATGTTTCTCTGGCCTAGTCTGGTTTATGCATGAAGGAGGAGCAGGTCCCCCTTTCCCAGAGCATCACGGTGTAATATGAAAGAATCTGAACTTAAAATAGAACATCTACACTGCAAAGAAAGCCTTCCTGGACAGCAGTAACTGAAACAGTTCAGTTCAGACTTACAAAGCCAGGTAGCTCTTGACAGTTCAGTTTCAGGGAAGTTATTACAGAGAACTGATACTCTTGCAACACACTGAAACTTGTGCATCTCCTAAAGGGAGCATCTTCATTCACACCACCTTTGGCAAGAGGAAATCATCAGGGAAGGTTTTTTTTCCCTTTAAGGATAGAAAGACCTCATTAAATGGAAACTTAGGAACCAATATGAGAAAGTGGGGCACACACTGTGCTCTTTCTGGACAGTTACGTCTTCAAACAGGAAGAATCTGCCAATTACAGCCTGGAGCCAGGAGGACTTCTTGAGGAGCATCATGCTGGAGCCTGAGCACCTGCTCTCAACAGGAATCAATGTTTCTTTTTCAAAGGACAGACTAGATTTAGCAGGGCTGCAACCCTTCATGAGGCCACATCACCTCTCCATTAGATTAGACTGATTAAAACAGCTTTGATCCTATTCTCTTTGTACTGACCTAGCTTTATTTCCCCCCCCAGTCTGGAATTTTTGACTTTGCAGGAGGCTTTTGCTTCGATTTTACAACCCATTTAATAGTCTGAATTCCTGAAGTGATCCTTCCAGGACTACATTAAACTAATATATTACAAGAGGAGACGCCATAGCAGTCTGCTATTCCACCACCCTGTGTGACTGCAGGCAGACATTGGTTTCTGTGGTATGACATTCATCCATCCTGCTCTCCTCCCTCCCCAGCACAATCCTGGAGATCTGGGGGCTTTTTGGTACTACACTACCAGCCGGTGGGCAGACAGGATGTCCTGTCCAAGGAGCAGCATCAGGAAGGTTTCTTACATAGATCCTGAGCTGCACAACTTTGGTCTGATCAGGTGCCGACTGAGGTCTCTTTCCTGCAAAAAGCCTTAAATTGGTCTTAAAAAAGCAAACCTGCATTTAATATTCTGCAGGTGAGAGGGAGGATGAAACTGCTGAAAAATGAAACTTCTGCTGTATAGCAGGATGCTGCAGGGTATGGTATGACCTTGGTATAACAAGCAATGACCGGTGTTTGATCAATGGAAGGGTAATTACTGCACAGTGCCTGGCTATCAAACTATCCCAGTGAACTGGCAGCATTTTATTTCCCCTAATGGACACAAGAACATTTGCTCCTGAAGGTTTTCAGAATGAGCTGGCAGGTAAAGCATCAGACTGAAGCCAAGAGGAAGAGGCTCTGTAATGGGTTTTTAACTTACCTGCTGCGACCAAAAGACATTTGCTGTGTCTCTTACTCTTTCTTTTATCAACACTTGAGAGGAATGCTGCAGAGTCCTCACTCCCATGAAACACAAAGACTCTTGAAACAAGTTAGCAGGAACAAGACTGACAAGAGACTTTGGAGTTAAGTACGTGGTTTTACTTTCAAGTGTCATGGTATCAGACTCGTAACTCAAGCTTAACAGTAGAATATATAGAAGATAGTCAAAAGAGAGAAATTCAAGCACCTGAAAATTATCAGCCAGCACTGCACAGCCAGAGAATTATTCTGAACAAGGTTTAACCCCTCTACAAAGGTTCACACCACACTGAGAAATGCATTTTGGTCAACAAGAAAACAGTTACACAGGTCAAATGGTTACTGACACCGGCTCTCCATTTAAACCTGGCCAGCATCTCTCTCCCCTCTCTGTTTGCAGAACAGAACCTCTCACTGAATGCTACCCAGATCAAAAGGGAGCTTTAATGTGCCAACTCAAATATATATATAACAACTTAGCACAGATTTGAGACGTGGCCATTTAATGTTTGATTAAGCTCTAAACCAGTGTCAAGAGAGAAATTAACAGAACTCCAACAACGCACTGAAATAACTTAACACATTTACAAGAACAGTTAAGGTATGGCTAAAAGCTGTACATTCCACCTGAAGCTCAGCTGTTACCACCAGCCTTTCCCAGGATGCTTACTCCTTCTCCCACGACTACCCGTTGATGCGGTAATTCACATGGATTTCAGGTTTGATGTCACACACAAGAGACAAGAGCTGGGAGAGGACCACCTCCCGGTTCTTCTGGAAGTTCTGCTGGATGACGCTCATCTTTTCCTGGGTCTCTTTCTCAACTTCAGTGGTGCAGCTGCCATGAGATCCAAGTGCCTACAAAACAGCAAAGATAAAGAGAAAGCTCACACGTGAGTAATGTAACACGGAGAACATTATGCTTAGCTCTGTATTTTGCTCTTCTGACTGCCTCAGTGGTGCATCTCAACCATTCATCTTTGCTGAGGGAAGAACTACACTGAAAAAACAGCAACCAAAAAAGTACTGTTGGATTCTCTGCACAGATTTCTCACTCAACTTGTCCAAGCTTGCATTTTACACACAGCCCATGCCTTTTGTCCTGTTTTATTTATTATCTGTCAGTTTAGAGCATGAGCTTCTGTAGAATACCTGAAATAAAAGGTCCTGCTGTAGTGGTGCCTGGAACTAGGAACCCCTGGGCACTGCTGTACTGGAGAGCTCCAGGAAAGCTCCCATGATTTAGTTCAGGTGCAGCCTTCACATTATCCCATTGCTTCTACCCCAAAAGAGCCTTTATAAAAAGCTCTCCCTTCCTAACAGGACTGTGGGCCATGTGATACACACAGCAAAGAGACTTTCACAGCTTACAACGCTCTTCTTGACCCATAAGCAAGAACAGAAAAGCAAATTTCCTTTATAAGTGGGGGGAAAAAGGCACAGAAGAAGCATGCTGAAAAGAGCACCCTGGGATTGGCATTCAAAGAGCTCCCCTCTCTGAAGAGGGATACATAAAACCAAACCAGCTGACAAGCAGTGAAGTCCACATTATTAGCCTGGAACTGCCTGGTATCATGTGCCTAATTGGGCACTATTGGGCCTATAAGGATGCTAGGGAGGGACTCTTCATTAGGGACTGTAGAGAAAGGACAAGGCACAACAGGTTAAAACTTAAACAGGGGAAGTTCAGACTGGATATAAGGAAGAAGTTCTTTACTGTGAGGGTGGTGAGGCACTGGAATGGGCTGCCCAGGGAAGCTGTGAATGCTCCATCCCTGGCAGTGTCCAGGGCCAGGTTGGACAGAGCCTTGGGTGATATGGTTTAGTGTGAGGTGTCCCTGCCCATAGCAGTGGGGGTGGAACTGGATGATCTTAAGGTCCTTTCCAACCCAAACCATTCTATGATTCTATGATGAACTCAGCTAACAAGGGATTGTCAACGATTAATCTTGACCTCCTGCATGAAGGCAGAAGAACAGAGGAGGTGGGACTGTGCTGACCAGAACATGGATAGAGGGGACACTGTCAGGGCATTTTCCAACAACTTCAGTATTTACAGGGGTACACAGGCAATGGAAACCACCTCAGTTAGTAAAGGGTATCAGTTTCCCACCTTCCAGGAAAGCCTCCACTTGCCCAGAAGGAAAACGCACCTCTTGGGACACAGCAGGGAACTGTGCTGAGCAGAATACAAGCCTTGCATCTGCCTCACCAGGAGAGCAGCATCTGCGAGGCTAGCGTTGTAGAAGACAGCCTGTCACGGGAAACTGAGTTGGGTCTTTTTTGATGCTGCTACATACAGCAGGTCTGGGGAGGCTGCCACCCATCAGGGCACCAAACAGTACATGAGCTTATGAAGCTAACTCCCTGCCAGTCACTAGCTCTGGCTGTTGAGATGTAACACACCACGTTCTGATTCATTCCCACTGGTTTTTCCGTGGCACGTGGCAGTGCCTCAGAGGAAGGCGGTTAGGGAAGTACTCCTCCAGCACCATGTTTTACCCTGAGGGCTCCTCTCAGGGCAAGTAACCTCAAACACAAGACTAAAGGGGCTGGGTAGGTAACAGTGAATGAGGCAGAAAACAAACCGCCGCTTCCTTGGCCTTGAACTCCTTCTCCCTCTGCAGGCGGTACTGCTCAATCTCTGCCTGGGCTTCTTCTTTGGCCTGCTTCAGCCTCCGATTCTTTCCTGTTTGCAAAGAACATGCCAAATGAAATACAGAAGAGAAAGTATGGAGCATATTCCTCCTCCAAATGCACAGCAACCATGAGAGCATTTGCTATTCCAACAGCTCCTTCTGCAGGAGGCATTATCAACCCCGGGTTACCCCATGTGCCAACAAGCCATCTCCAAGCTCACCATGCAACAAGCTTCAACCAGTGAGTGGGTCTATGGGCCAGTGGATGCATTGGACAACGGCAGGTCTGGCCTTGCTCATGTGAGCATGCAACCCCTCTGAGTTGCAAAGAGGACAGCAGAAAGAACATTAAGCCCTAAGCTTTGCATCCGGCCAATTGTGTGACTCACAGAAGAACTGGCCACAGCACCAACTTCCCCTCTAGGACTTTCCACCCCATTCTCCCCTTCAAAGCTACCATTAGAGTAAGCTACAACAACCTACTCCTTGCAATGCTGTCAGGGATAGAGCTGCAAGGCAGGGGAGCTTCATTAAACCAAACAAATACGGGTTTGAACCAGGAAACGTTTGTAAAGGTGGGATCTTTGTCACCTGAACTTCTCTCACTCAGCAGAAAAAGCGAACTTGGATCCCCATGGAAAAGCTCGCTCAGCTCTATAAAATCTCTAATTACCAACAGGAAAACACACTGTATTCCTCAAGAAGGAACAAAAAGCGGTTAAAAGGAAGGGCAGCCGCCGATAAGCACAAGCACACCGAAAGGCAGGCCCCGCTGCCATGCAGGACGGGTTTCCATGCTGGTCTCCTGCCAGGGAGGCCCCACGGGGCCAGGAGCCACCGAGCCCGCACAGACCGCTCCAGCCGGGCACGGAGGCTCCTCACCGCCGCCGGACTCCTGCCTCACACCGGGCACGAGCACCCGGAGCCCGCGGCACCCACCACGGCCCGGCGCTGCCCTCGGGCCCCGCTCCACCGCCGCATCCCCTCCCCACAGCGGCCCTGCACCCACTGCCCCCCGGCCGGGCCGCTCCGCGACAGGCCCGAGAGGCCTGAGGCGGCCGCGCTGCGCTAGGCCCGGCCGGGCTCCACACCACCCTCAGCTCCGGCGCCGGGCCGGGCCGGGCCGGGCCGTACTCACGCTTGCGGGCCTCGGCCACCTTCTCTGCGGCGCGTTTCTCGGCCTGCAGCAGCTGCTGGATGCCCTGAGACTGGCTCGCCATGGCGGCACCCTCCCGGCCTGCCCTGCCCCGCCGCAACACAGCTGTGTCAGGCGCGGCCCCGCCTCCGCCGCACGGCCCCGGCCCGGCCCGGCCCCGCCTCCTCCGGCCTGGTTGCGGGGGGGTTCCCCGGCGGCGGAAGCTCAAGGAGTTTGTGATCCTTTGGGGAGAGAAACGGGATGAAAATAGGGAGGGAACATCCATGAGATCCCTGCGGGGAGGCAGTGAGGAAATGGGGAAAGGGGCTGCAGGAAAGCTGGGGAGGGGCTTGGGACAGGGGCCTGTAGGGACAGGCCAAGGGGAATGGCTTTAACCTGCCCGAGGGGAGACTGAGATGAGCTCTTAGGCAGAAGCTCTTCCCTGGGAGGGTGCTGAGGCGCTGGCACAGGGTGCCCAGAGAAGCTGTGGCTGCCCCATCCCTGGCAGTGTTCAAGGCCAGGTTGGACACAGGGCTTGGAGCAAGCTGCTCTAGTGGAAGGGGTCCCTGCCTGTGGCAGGGGTTGGAGCTGGAGGAGCTTTAAGGTCCCTTCCAGCACAAACCAGGCTGGGGTTCTATTACTTTGTTTCATGTTTTCAGTCGCTGGCCTCACAGCACACACACAACTCAGGCTGCTGCTGGCACCATGGGAAGCTTTGCTCCCCTCTGGGCAGCACCGCCTCCCAACTGCCCAGGATATGGGGTCTCACCCCCAAGCACAGAGGAACAGATCACTGTCCAGCACTACCCACTGTAGGGGCTCCCAAGACCCCAGCTCCACACACACACACACCCCCCACACACCCCATACTTCACCCTGACCCCACTCCAGCGCAACCCCTGGCCACCACATCCCAGGGGCTGATTTAAGGCTGGATGGGCTGATTTAAAGCCCAGGACATGGCTCCCCCAACATTTTAAGGCTATAAATTAGAGTTATTGATGAATAATGTTGCACTGCTGAAGCACCAGAGCTGGGACAGGGCCTCACACTGCTGCAGGGAGGGATGGTATGGGGGCTGCTGTCCTCTTCCATCCCCCCGTGATGGAACATGGAGACAGTGATTCAAATGTGTATTTATAGTGTGGAATAGGAATTATGAGTGTTTGCCAGGGTGACCTTCATCCAGACCCAGTGATTAACTAAATGGGCTTAGCAGGCCTGCCCATCGAGTGTCAGATTTGCTTCAGTGAAGGAAGGATGGGGAGAAGAGCTCATAAATCTGAGGACTGAAGCATGGGCACATTCAGCCAAGGGGATGAGGTTTCTGTTTCAGTGTACACCACAGCTAGAAACACCCAGTGGAGCTCAGCTGGGCCAGGTCCAGGCTCCTTTACAACAGTAACACCCAGATACGAGCATCTTCTCGTCACACTCCAAAGCTGAAGAGCCCCTGTCATCACCTCAGACCTCTGCAAAAACCACAACATTCAGGTTTCCCACTGCCCCCTGCAGCCCTCAAATGGTGCCCCTCTGTCCTGTTCCCATCTAGAAACCCATGGTCGTCATCATCCCCCCATCCTCATCAGCTGCTGCTGGTTTGCATCTGCTACTAAATAAAGCACTTGGGCTGAACCCACAAGCAACCCTGCACAGGATGCTCTGAAGATTAAGCAGAGTTTGCAGCAAAGGGACTGAAACAGGCCCAGCTTTCCCATGTACTAACCCCGAGAGGGTTATTTTTCTCCTGGGTGATTCTGATTTTCAGGCTTGCTGCTTCTGGCTGATAACACTGCCCATTTCACATGGGGTTGGAACCGGGTGAGCTTTAAGGTCCCTTCCAACCCAAACCACGCTGGGATTCTATGATTTAAAGCAATATTTTGTTTGGCTGTGTTGCCTTTCAGCTTCAGGTTGCTCAAAAGCTAATTGAAACCTCCTGGCATGTGTCATGTGAAGCACACGTGGCTCTAAAGGCTTTTTGAGCAACTTCTTAATTCATTTCAGTTCTCTTTCCAGAAAGGAACAAGCATCCTCCAGAGCTCAATGGGAATAAACCGTTGTCTTTGGCTGCTTCTGCAGGTCACAGTAATGCAAATGAAATGAAACGGATTTCTTCGTTTTCTTCCTTTCCCCCTCCCCAAAAGCTTCTTTATCTCCTTGCAAGCCCTGAACACTGATTTTCACTTCAGAGTCATATCTTTCATTTCTCTGTGTTTATTCCACACGGGGTCATAACTCTAAGCTTGTGATACACCGGTCTCTGAAACATCAGATGTTTCCAGAATCAGGAAGGAAAAATACAGATTGTCTGGTGTTTCTTTGGGTTCCAAGCACAGAACATAGGCCAGGTCTTCTGGTCCTGCAGTCTTCAAGGATTCCAAGCCAGATCTTGTAAGAATGAGGTTTTAAACATTGTGTCTGGCTTCTTTTCAGGCCAGGTAATTACATTTTTCCTCTCTAAATTCCTCTGCACTCTCAGTTGGGTACATTATTAATCTTTATGCTCTGACTTAGAATGCTGTGCGATTGCCTGCTCCTTTAAGCAGGTTTTGTGTGTGGAATGCCTGGGACCCAAACTGGTTTCTCTCTTCTGAGGTTTAATTCATTAACACAAATCACTTCGAGGCACTGAGATGGGGCAGATGTTGGGTACTGATAAATGATCATTGAAAGACTACCAGTGAATAATTATTAATCAGAATCCAGAGCCTGGAGGTTTCCTGAGCTTCACCCCCGAGGAGGGTCCTCCCTCCCTGCCGCAGCCACATCTGCATTGCATTGAGTTGTGCTGCAGCCCTTTCTGCTGGGCTCCCACAGACCAATACAGCTGGTGAACAGGTTCCTCCAGCACTAAGCAGCTGCTTTTGGAGCTTGGTCCCAAGGTCATGGCTGTGCCAGAGCCCTGCTGCAAGGTAGCTTCTCCAGTAGGGCCCCATCCCTGGTACCCATCACACCTTTCCCTCACCACCTAAAGCAACAGAGGTTTCACTGTCAGATGAATCAGTGCTGAGGCGCTGGCACAGGGTGCCCAGAGAAGCTGTGGCTGCCCCATCCCTGGCAGTGTTCAAGGCCAGGTTGGACACAGGGGCTTGGAGCAAGCTGCTCTAGTGGAAGGTGTGGAGCTGGAGGAGCTGTAAGGTCCCTTCCAACACAAACCAGCCTGGGGTTCTATGATTTTCCATTGGAGTCAGGGAAGGCGGCTGTTTACGTATTCTCCTGTTGTGATGACATTTCAGCAGACCTTAGTAATTCCTCAGGTACCAAAAGAAATCTCCAATCCTATTTCCTCAACATCTACTGGTGTCCATTCCCAAACAGGGGTCAAGTGTCCTTTGCAAGGGATGTGTCTGGGAAGTTTAATCCCTTGTTTGATGAGTGACTGAACACTGCTGGGATGTCCAATGACATTAAGCTACTAGGGGTCCCTGCATTAGGGGACACAGCTGTCGTGGACACAGCCACATCTGCACAGCATACAGGCTGTCTGGGCCTCTCTGTATCTTTTAGATACAACAGGAGAACAAAGCAGGTCCTGTTATGCACTAATAAGTAGCTTCTTCTACAATGGGTCTCACCAAAGCTTTGACTGCTGATGGCAACTACCAGTTCTTCCATCAGCTTCTGCAAGAAGACCATTCCTCCTGCTCTATCTGGAAGAAACACAGCCCATTATTTTCCCTACCATAAAAGATTTCTTGGCTTTTCAGTTCAGCTTTCTCTGCCCCGAACCACTGTGTAATGGCACAGTACAGCCACTGCTTTCAAGTGGCTGAATTTCAGTGATGAAACAATCCCTGCATACATAGATTGTTTGGTGCTTTGGAAGATGTTTAAATAAATAATACACTGCAGTATCAGACTCATTATTAATGTTGCTTGGAGATACAAAAACTTGTCTGAGGCCTCCAGTTAATTTGGAGGTTTATCACAGGCTCTAGAGGAATGGAAAGGTGTGACAATAAAACACTGCAGCGGTGTTGCCAACCCGCAGTGGAGAGCTGATGTGTTCCTAGGCCATGAAGGAAGATGTGGGTGCTGGGGGATCCTTTTCAAGCACTTACACAAAAGCAACACTGAAAGCATCCAAGTGACAGCATCTGGGGCTCTAGCAAATACCCTGCTCACCTCTGGGGCTCCGTGTGATGTGCAACAAGAGTTGCTGATGTGCAGGTTCCTCACGGGGCTCCTCCTGTCAGTCAGCTACAGGATTCCTGCCTGCTAAATAAATTGGTTTCTCCATAAAGAGTCAGTGGAGCAACAGAGCCTTCACTGCAAAAACTCAACCAAATGCTCTGAATCGCCACCAGGAAGGGGAACTTTTCCTCACCACCAGCTCAGAGTTTGAAGTCAGACAACAAACAGCTCCTCGAGTAAAGTTTCAGAAGTACATAAGCACCTACACATGCAAACAGCTACCTAGTGGAACTAATTTGTTTACAGCTTGCATGGATAAAGCTTAATAACTACTTCTGTATTTAGTCTAAATGCCTTTGGAAAATCTGAGCTTGTCATCCCTGTGGTTCCTGGCCCCATCTACTCACGTGGGGCTATGGGAAAAGGCTGACAATAAACTGACAACCAGCACAACCCTGATGCTTCTGACAAACAAGACCCAAAGGCTGCTGCTCTGCTTTGCAATGCCATATGCCCATTTTTAACTCGGTTGTCAAAGGCACAGTTCACTGCAGAATCAGGTGTACCCAGTTTACCTGAATTACCCCCTCACTGCTCTTTCCTCCCCAGATCAAACCCCTGCTCCATCCTGCCCGTTTCCACTGTGATTTGCCAGACAGCTTGTAGCTGCAGGGGGAAAGCAAATCAATCTCTTTTTCCACCACCTCATCCATCAGCTTCACGCTTCACCCAGCATCAAGCCTTCTGTTGCCAAGATGAGTTCTCCAGCAGCTGGCCACCACCAAACAAGCCTTGGGCCATTTGGTTTGCCCCATGCACAGAGCTGCTAGAGCAGAGGCTGCACTCATCTGCCTGGCTGTGTTCTGGACAGGGCTACAGGAGCAAAGGGTGGGTTCTGTGTAATGAAATGGAAGTTCAGGGGGTTTCAGAACATTGTGTGATTAACCTGAAGCAGCCATGGTAACAAAGGGATTATCAAGAACAATAAATCATCTTCTTACAGAGGTAGCCTGGGGAGGGGGGTTTGCATTGAAAGCAATGAGTGCCTACAGGACCAGAACTCCCAGCACAGAGCAGTACCCAGGAAAAAGCCAGACAGCACTTGGTTGTGGGGATGGAGAAGATGGGGGAAAAGGCTGCTGGTTTAAGATTTGGACACAGGTAATGTCACTTGTGTCCAGATCTTAAAGCCTTCACCCCAATTTCCTGCTCCTCCTCACCTCCATTTACTTGCCAGCCCTTTCCAGAAGGCTTTGGGGTGAATTTTACAGGGCCTGGAGCCAGGCTGAGGTGTGGCTGCTCTGGGCAGGAAGGACATAGGCAGGAGTGTGGCTCCTCCGGCACCGAGCAATCCAGAGCCTGCAAGACACACTGAGCTGCTGAGTGATGGGCTGGGCACTCACTGCATCTCAAAATCATAGAACCATAGAATAGCCAGGGTTGGAAAGGACCTTAAGATCATCCAGTTCCATGGACTTGCTCATGCAGGTTTTCATATGCAGCCCTTTGAAAGCAAACTCTGGGCTATTGCTAAAAGCTCAACCCAGCTGTGTCCAGCTGCCTTCCCACCAGCAGAAATAGGGGTCCAACAAGGATCACCATGTTTGAAAAGCCATAAAGCATCAGATAACCAAATCTCACTCACTGTAAGCCACAGCTGGAAACTGAGCTCTCATTTCCTTTGAGGCACAAGAAAAGAACTCCTTTGCATAGAATACAAATGGAATTCTTTGGACACACACAGGGAGGATGAGTTATTGTCTTGCTTTGGTGATTGCACCTTTTGTCCAGAGACCTTCATTAACCATCTGCTGGTGCATTACAGTGCTCATACCCACATCCAAGGAGCTAGAGAGGAGTATGGCTATGAGGGGAACATGTGTGCCTTAGCCTCTGATCCAGGCTGCATTCCCTCTGATCAAGGAACATTTCAGGGGGTAATTTGCAAGTGCTGTCCACAGGCCCAGAAACAGCAGCAGAGAAACAGACGTTTGGTTTGGGGTTAGCACCCAGAGACCTCTGCAACACCCAGACACCATCCACATGCAGGGGGGCATTGGCAGGACTTACATGACATCAGCCCCAGGGCAGACCAGGACTTACTTCACTTCCAGGTGTCTCCTGAATGCTCTTAAGCATAGCACATCTGTAGGAGCGTGGTCAGGTATTGCTATAGCTCAGAACCCCTTTGTCCTATGCCCCTTCCATCACCTCTAATCTGCCCTGGGAACAGAAGGTTACAGACCCTTGTGTACCCCTTCTGCCCTGGCAGGTTCTTCAGACCATAAGGAGTTACACAGCTTCTCAGTGCTCCTTGTACCAAGGCTAAGAGTTAAGCAGGAGTCTTCATATAGACAGATGGGACAAGAAGTACCAGGTGCTGCTGTTAATAAATCAAAGCAAGTCTGCCATTAAGTGCAGTGGCTGGGCCACAACTCACTGCTTTAGCTGGAGAGAAATACACAGCCAGTGACAAAAACCAGATCCAAGCCAAGGAGATCACTAAGACATCCAGAGGCTGAGCCAGGGGAAGTTGGTACCACGCTGTCTGTTGACCTGTATTAACAGTGGCATCAGAGGAATGACAGCCTATGACTTATTTGGGCTTTAAGAACCATTGGGAACTGCAACAGGGCTCCCCTGCACCCAGCTCACTACCTCCTTCTTCCCAGAGGAGACAGTTGAGGGCCAGGGGAATCCAGAGGTTGGCAGATTGGGAATCTCAAAGCCTGTCACACATTGTGGTGGTGGAGTCAGGACATGGAAAGACTGAGACAGCATGTGGGAGAACTTGCCCTGCTCCCAGAGGTGAGACTCAGCTCTGGAAGGACCAACCACTCCTTCCTAAAGCATCTTCTAGTGGCATTACTTCCAGTTCCTTAACAACTCAGCTCTGCTGCCATCCCTAGAGGCACTGAGTCACTGCAGCACTCTTCGCCCATCAGTGAGCTTGCAGGTTATATGGACGTAGAATCACCGAATGGACATAATGGCTTGCTGCTTCTTGGACACACGTAATGTAACGGCCATAACCTTAGCTCCAGTTTACCCTGCCCTGGCAGCCCTTCCCAACAGACAGAGCTCCCTGCTCCTCACTTTGCCACTGGGAAGAGAGGATTCAAGAGGGAGCTGTTGTTTTAGTTTGCCAGTGATGAGGCATAGGATCCCAAGAGAGACACTACAAATTCATCCTGCAGATAACATGATATATGAACCCAGGCAATTACTTTGAGCAGGGTGCAATCCATTAGAGCAACACCAGCCCGTTGGCATGACAAGCAGAATCCTTGGAGCTGCAATGTAGCTCTGTATTCACCTCAACCTGATCCAAGCCCCCTCAGCATGGATCAACAAAACCTGCTGATTTCAGGGAGGGTTCATGTGTAATCCCGAGGCAGAACCATGCTCATATAAAAACTTCTTTGCTTACTGAGAGCTTTAAAAGCATCACTTGGGTTTTGCCAGCATGCATGAGCTTGCCCTTACCCCATGTAAAGCTCTTCTGTTGGATGGATCTTGTCACTCCTTTTGACATCAGTATATCTAGGCTTAGAAAGAAGCTAGGGATGGGGTTCAGTGCCTAGCTGTGATGACAGTGCTGGAATACTGCTGTTTGGGTGGGAGATCCTCTTAAACCCATTGAAACTCCCACTCCACAAACACTTGGGATCTGTTCACAAACAGAAGTGGATACAAACCAAAGGGCTTCAAGAGTATTAGATGCCTTTGATAATCCCACATTGTCTTCACAAGTAGGTGCTGCAGTAGTCAAACAATGCAAGACCAAGCTTTTAAAACCATTTGCACATCTATAAGTGACACTAAGCGCCACTTGGTGAGAATCCCACTTCTGGGGATCTCAGAATAAAGTTCCTAACTCCTATTCACATACAAAGAGGTGAGAGCCAAACCCCCTTTGGCCTTGCCCATACTCCAGAGCTGCAGACTTGACTGTGCCTAAATCAACACCCACTCTTAGTGGTACAGACACAGCTGAGATAGCTTATTCTGAAACAGGGAAGGGAATAAGGCATCTTTATTCAAGGAAAACCACATTCACTCAAGAATTACACCCTGTATCAGCATCACTAAAACAATCAGGTGGTGGACACATGAAGTGAACCTGGAGGTGCAGAACTGCATCAACTGCCTACAGGTGAGGACGTTGTGCCTGGGCACACAGAGACAGGCACAAGGAAGTGCAGTTGATTCATCCAGGGCTAATTTTGCTGCTCCTTCTGAAAGGATCCATCATTCTTAGACTTGCACGACACCTGCAGCATTGTGAAATGGCGAGAGCTTGCTTAGAGCCTGGATTAACATGTGGCAGGGTGACATCTCTATACAAGCAAAACCTGAAACACCTTGTACCTTGCCAAAAATCAGCCTTCGCAGCCTTTTACTTCTGGCCTTAGTAACCTTTATGCCCCAGACAGCATTGATGAGTTGGCAGTGTGACAAAGCAGAAGACTCAGCATGGGTAGGACTTGTATTGTTAGGCAAAGATGGATGGCGGGGTTATCTGCTTCTGATTTAATGGGAGCTTCTGGGTGATGTATGTACCAAAGTAGCACAACACAGGGGAGGTCAGGCATACATAAAAGCAGAACTTCTTCCCGAGTTTTTCAATGCATACATGAAGCATTAAGGACCAATCGCCCACCAGGATCTTTGGATGCTGCTGCAGTTTTAACAGGTAAAGTTAGTTACTTGTGGCACTTGACTGCAACTTTTACATAGTAATTCTCATAAGGCTTCCATAGATCCATTTGTGTACCCAGAAAATGTTCACTGCATCTAGCACTGCTAGAACTGACATCCTTTAGGTCTCCCTGCCCATGCCACTTCCCTTCCTATTCCCACAACACACTAAACACTGGACTGATCCATGTCCAATGATCCATCCAGCTGCATCCTTCAGTCCTTATTCCCCACCTTGCTGGGAAGCAGCAAGCATCAGATACCAGTGGACAAAACTCTGCTTCCTAGGGTCACACAATTGGTAATTCAGCCTGGGCAGTAGATTAGTTCCATGCTGCCAGTTCTTCACTGCAGAGCCATAGCCCAGACCAAACCCTGAGCAAGCCTTGAGTGGTACTGGAGCCTGGAATTGCCTCCTAGTGATACACAGAGACCCATCAACAGCCTGTGCTCTGTCTCTTTATATCCAAATCACATTGATTTCATGACCCATCTCTTTACATAGCTTACAGGAGTCCCTTTGGAGCAGCATACACCTGGCACAACCAGCACAGTAGTGCTTGCTCAGCTAGTGGTTCTGGCCAGTATGAAATACAATTAAGTGATTTCACAATACAAAGGGAGGAGAAACCTCCAAACCATGAGGAGATTCTCTTTGCAATGCCATTCTGCTCCTGGCAAAGACCAAACACCAGCTCCATTTCAGCCAGGCCAGCAAAGGGGATTAGATCAGTGTTTTCCTTGTTCCTCCCACAGACACCCTGTCCATAGCTCCTGTATACCTAGTGTTGCTCCTGGCTAAAACCACCCCTTCAGTTCTGGGCCAAGTTTATTGCTATAGGACGCCTAAATCCTGGGGTTTTGACCAGAGGAATGTAGCCTGTCTGTCTGCAGTGCTCCAGCAGGTAAGATTCAAAGTGGCAGGTACACCCCTATCTCCTATGCATCCACTTTAATCATGGGTATCCTGAACTCTCTGGTGGCCATCATTCCAAGTGGAAGCACAGGAGGAAGGAATAGCTCCCAGTTGTGTTTTCTGGGTGATCTCTGGGTAATTTACCTTTAATAAAAAATCTTGTCAAACCCAAATATTTCCTATATAGAAGGTATATATACACATACATCCCTACCCTCCTCTTCCTCTAATTTAGAGGGTATGTGTAATCTGGGGCTGACACTGAACGAACTGCACCCAGCAGAGCGAGATGCCTTCTGCTCTTTACAATAGTCAGGCTTCCCTGGTTCAGTCCCTTTCCCGTGACTGATGACTGGCACTTAAACAAGCACACACAGTGCTTCTGAAAGCATTTTATCCACTTTAATTAAAACCTAACATTTATAGAGCGAGGCAGATGTGCTATACACCAAAAGAAAAGAACAGGCCCTCCTGGGTGGCTGGGGCTGTTCTGCAGTAACAGGCAGACAATCACTGTTAAACTGGAATAAGTACTATTGATTGTTGTCTCTAATAGAGCATATGATTTTAAGGAACTTGCAGCACTGGCCTATTCAAGCTCACTGTGCTTATTGATTGAGACTACAAAGACTAATCACATGTGAAAACACAAGGTTATTCATCATATACTGGCTATTCAAAATGAGCATCCAGTACTGCCTGAATGAAATAAAGTACAGGTGCTGCTGGGGAAGGATTTTGTCACCATCCCATGACTACAGACTGGAGAATCCATGTGCTGCTTCAGGCATTATCATCACCAGGCAGAGCTCTTCTGGGAAAGGGAGGGAAAAACAAAAGGGAAAGTCCATGCTTCCCACTAGAAACAGGAGGGAAGGGCAGAAGAGACTGAGATGAGCTCTTAGGCAGAAGCTCTTCCCTGTGAGGGTGCTGAGGCGCTGGCACAGGGTGCCCAGAGAAGCTGTGGCTGCCCCATCCCTGGCAGTGTTCAAGGCCAGGTTGGACACAGGGGCTTGGAGCAAGCTGCTCTAGTGGAAGGGGTCCCTGCCCGTGGCAAGGGTTGGAGCTGGAGGAGCTTTAACGTCCTTTCCAGCACAAACCAAGCTGGGATTCTGTGTCTTCTGGTGCTTATGTAGATGTACAACAAAGCACCAGTCTCAGCTAACAGGTTGCTGTGTAGTATTTTATCTAGTTTCAAAGGGACCGAGTTTCCTCTTCAGCACTGAGTCTGGCTGTGGAACTGACTGCAGGCAAACACCGGGAACACAGGCTTCACATTAGGATAAGAGGAAATTTATGGAGCATCACCTCATTTCTTCTATACAGTCTTTTAACTCCCTTTGTCTAGTAGCTACTACCATTATTCTAGCCCAGCCTCCAGAGTCTTCCGCACAACACCACAGTTCATTGGTAACGTCTCATTACTTTCTTTGCTATATGATACTGCATCCATGACCAGAGAAACTGCCCACAGCATCACAGAATTAAGGCTGCTGCTATAGTAGCAACTGGTAGGGAACAGCAAAAGAGGGCTGCTGGGCAAGGGAAGAGGAAGCATCCTTACCAAGGAGGACACAGTACCTGCACAATAGGAGCTCCAGGCTGGCAGTGATCCAAAGCTCTCTAGCCAAGTCTAGAAGGCAAACAGTCAAGGAACCAACTCACAAACCCATTGCATATAAGACTGAATTGAGTAAAGGGTTGAGCTTAAGTACCTGTCCTGAGCCAATGGGTGAAAGGCAGTGGCTGGAGAGCCCAGATGGGGCTGCTCATGGCAAATCAGAGCCACAGGGAGGAGAGTACAACAGTGAGGGAAAACCCTTCATCTGCACAGCCCCATACTTTGCCAGAGTTATTAAGCAAAATCAGCCCTTAAAGGGACCCCACTCCTGTGCTCCTTGCAATGAGCATCAGTGACCCTTTGTCAGTGACCGTTGCCATCTCTTTCATCAGATCCTCTTTAATTTTCTCCTTGTCACTGTTTTCTTCCACTTCACTGACAATTTCCCACCACAGCCTCATTGCAGATGCTTTTACTGAAGAGCACCTGCGTGATTTAATGCCTTTCTGGTGCCTATTGAACCAAGCATCCTCCTTAAAGCAGCACTAAGTTAGCCTTGCATGTTCCTTGTCACATCATTAGCCATGTTGACGTTTATGCCTTTTTGATGCTATATAGCAAATAAAAGAGTCACTTTGCTGTGCTGGTGCCACAATGCCATAGTGCTAGAGATTCCCTGCTGCAATGTCCTGAAGGGACAACTTGGAGGCGAGCTCCTGCCTGCTGTGGGTTACTGCTTATAGCAACACCAAGAGAAAGAGGTGGTAAGAGTCTTGTGCTTTGGGAAAGCAGAAGCTCTGTGGTGCAGGAGGTTGGTAGTTCAATGTGCAACACTACAGCTAATTTGGGGGATGTGTTCCTGATCCATATGACCCAACTCAGGTTCTTGGAAGGCCAGAGGAAGTTCAATGGTGTTTGCAGTGATGGTTTTGACAAAAGTACTCCTCTACAACTTGCTGCTGGCTCACAGTCACCCATGTGAGAACAAGGCACACACAGCTCTGACAGCGTGAAAGGTTTCTTTTTGCCTTTCTGTTTCCAGCATCTCTTGTTATAATCCTTGCAAAGTTCCCTGTCTGCAGCAAAACAGTTCAGAACCTACACGCTTGACATGCTACATCCTCCTGGCCTGTTTGTCTGTGGTTTTAGATGTATCCCAAAGGGATCTAAGTGACCACTTAAATGCTGTAGTTTGTACAAGGAAAGGGAAGGCATATCCTGAGCCAGCAAGGCTATGGACACGACAGGAAGCAAGCAGGAGCAGTGGGAAGCCAAGGTGGGATGGGGCACTCTGCACTTCTATGTCCCTAATGGCTCAGAAAGCCCATCTGTGAGCTGCAGATGGGGAGCAGCCCATTTGAGGCGCCCTTGCAGCTCTAAGAGCTGCTTCTGAGCTAAAGGAGCAAAGGGAACAAGGATACACTCACACAGCAATGGAACCATCCAGCTGCACCAAGAGCTCATTTACACTCAAAGACTCAACAGCCCTCTTGACACATCATCTTCTCCCAGGGAAATCCTGTGAGGGGAAGCAAGAAGGAGCTCAGGTGGTGGGAGGCTCCAAACCCTGATGAGCATTTACTGGGAGAAGGCAGACAGGCTGGAGGTTATAAGAGGGGAGGGTAGCAGCCAGCTACTCCTAGTAGGAGCATGGTGGCTATGTCGGCCTTGGGTTTTGTCGGCTGGAAGAGTTCATTTTTGTGTGAGGTCTTCTTTAAGGGTAGCATATTTTCAAAGTAGTGAGAAAATGTGGCTAGAGAAGGTGTTCTGCTATCTTCTTACCTTTGCTGGAGCCCCAGCGCAGCACTGTGGTTCCCTTTACAACCCTCCTGTGGGCGCCCAAGGGAAGGGAGGATATCAGGCACCTCCTGCCTTGCTCCCTGCCTGTCAGTTGGCAGCACTTCTCCTTCCTCATCCTTGCAAGTTTTATTGCCAAGTTCCTGTGCAAAGTAAAAAAAGCCTCATTAATTGATGCTGAAAGTGCTCCTCTGTTGATGCTAAAATGTGGCAGCTTCGTAAGGGAGCGCAATGTTCTGTTTGGGCTAATGCCTTGTACGGGTACAAAATGACCCTGCAAGGTGCAGAGCAGGGAGAAATCAGGCCTGGAAAGGAAGGTGAATGGGCTGAGTTCTCCAAGTGTGTCAGTCTCAAAGCTGGGAAACAAGCCCAGACACCTTCACTGTAAGTTTAATATCCAGCTATACATGCTAAGTGTCCTCTGATTTCTCTTACAGAGCTCCAGAGAGCAGATCCAGAAGGACAACTGTGTCCCCTCTGGGTTGCTCTGGTACATCAGCATTGCATGTACTCTGTGGACATACAGAGCTTGGTTTCATGAGGCCTTTGGGGTTGCACTGTTGTGATCCTTTGAAGTCTGGTCCTCAGGCTGATCATCAGGTAGCTCTGATGCAGCCAAAGGTGCTGTTGTGGCTTATACCAGGTGAGATCATCCTACACTTCTTCATGGCTGCAACCATGTCCTTCTGTCCATCCCGTGCAACAGCATCTGACCCATAAAGCATCAGCTGAGAGCAAATCCTTGTGGAAGAGATCTAGGAGTTATGTTCAGACGTGGTTAACAATTAGAGCAACACTAACCATGAGCTGGGTACCCAGATGCTCTGAAGAGGCCAGGACCTCCTGCCTCTGTGTGCAGCATCCATGGGGGGGGGGGGGGGAGAAGTTGCAAACTCTGGTTCTTCAGCTCCAGATATTACAACAGAAACCCATTGAGCTGGGGGATCGCAGGTAACACCACTCTGCAGAGAGCTCTGGGTTCTGCTGCTGAAACCCTTCAGCTGCTTTGCCTGGGGAGATTCTTCTGGGCTGCTGCCCCCAAAACGGGGCTGGACAAGAATTACATCTTCTATTGTTTGTGCTTCCTTTATTATGGAAGTACCAAAGGTTACAGAAATGGCGCCGTTGCATTAAGTCTTGCACTGGAAACGAGGATCTGATTGCTTCCCTGCTGCTTATGCCATGTAAAACTTGTTTTCCTCTGTCTGCGATGGGCTGTGCTGGAAAGCATAGTGTATAAATGCAGGATTTGTCAGCTAAAGTAGTGCTTACAACGTCCCCCCTTGCTGCATCCCATTACAGCCCTTCTCCCTGTTGTTTGTCTTATTCAGGCTACTATTAACTCAATTGCTTTAGCGGAGGCTCTGCTTTTACAGCACATCATCAAGTCAAAATATAGCAACAGCTGCTTGAGAGGCAGCAAAATTCATCTCCATTTTCTATTAGCTGGAGGCTGGCGGCCCACATGGGGAAGAAGGTAAAAAGCAATTCATAAATGAAAGCTGGGAAATTAAATGTTGTACCGCAGAGGAAGATTTAGACCACATAAGAATCCATTTGCTGCAGTCGTCCCTGCTGTCATTCCTGATATCCAGCAAGGATGTGATGACTGGAAGGTGCTGGCATGGAGGAGGCAATCTTCATTCAACTGCCCAGGTGAGCAGCTATTCAGGACTTCCTGTGTATTCAGCTGTCTCAATACAGCTTAGGCTGAATGGAGATATTCTTATTCCAGGCTAAATGAGATTTTTTTAATGTCAGCCACTAAATTATCTCATGTAATCTAACTGCTGCCTCCTGCTGCAGCAGTGCTTGGAGAGATGGAATCATTTCCCTCTGTCTTCAGAGCAGTGTGGTGGTGACCTTACCCTGAGGCTCCTTTCAAAGGTGCTCTGTAGCTGCCAGGAGCAGAGATCTCCTGCCCAGCCCAGGGGAGGGCATAGGACAGTCCAGGTGAGGGACTGGGATGCTGGGCTGAGACCTGTTGCTGGCTCTGCCACTGAATGTGGCAGGATCCTGTCCTCACTTAGCTTTGATTTAGCACGTACCAGATTTATTTAGGTGGGAATCTCATTAATAGTATGTAGGGGCAGAAACTGGATGGGATGGGCACCTTTATCTCAGGGTCAGGCTGGTGATGCAGGAATGGTCGCTAACTGCGCCATGGACTGAAGCCAGCTTCCACCTTCAGTGTTTGACTCTTGATGGCAGAGGGAGAGAAGAGGCAGTATTTGGAGCAAGCCTGAGCCTCCTTTTCTCTCCTTCCCACATGGCAGCATTTCCTTCTTCTCTCAGAGCAAGTCACTGAATTGTTCCACGTGCAGCAGCGACTCCTGCAAGCCCTCCGTCCACATGTGCCTCTGCAGGCAGCTCCTCAGGCTGCTCATGCATCAGTGATGCAAGGACCATGGCCACTTTCAGGTGCTGCTATCACAGTCCCTGTTCTCAAAGATTTGCCTGCAGGGATCTCTCCCTTGTACCGGGGAGCTCTGCTTTCCTTAGGATACAGGGAATCAGTTAACTGCTTCATGGGTGGCAGCTTTGCTTGGAACAAACCTGCTGGGTTCAGGGCTTCCAGGGCAAGATAATCCTGCTCTAGAGGAGAATAAATACCTTTAAAATTGTAATCAGAGTCACTGGGGAAATGTGACAGGCTTTAAACAATGACATAACACGCTTGTGTCTGCTGTCTCTGCTAATGAGCATGAATTGAGAGCATTAGAGATCTATCCATGTGCATTAGCGTGTGTGAGTTGAGATCACAGGCATAATTAGTCTCATCTCTGCTGGCAGCCGAGGCACTGACCTGGCTGGTGCGGTCACAAAACATAGAATCCCAGCCTGGTTTGTGTTGGAAGGGACCTTAAAGCTCCTCCAGCTCCAACCCCTGCCACAGGCAGGGACACCTTCCACTAGAGCAGCTTGCTCCAAGCACCTGTGTCCAACCTGGCCTTGAACACTGCCAGGGATGGGGCAGCCACAGCTCCTCTGGGCACCCTGTGCCAGCGCCTCAGCACCCTCACAGGGAAGAGCTTCTGCCTTATCTCTAACCTGAACTTCCCCTGATTCAGTTTGAACCCATCAGCCCTTGTCCTGTCGCCACAGTCCCTGATGAAGAGTTCCTTTCTGCATCCTTGTAGCCCCCTTCAGACACTGGAAGCTGCTCTGAGGTCTCCACACAGCTTCTTTTCTCCAGGCTGAACAGCCCCAGTGTTCTCAGCCTGTCTCCAAACAGGAGGTTCTCCAGACCCTGATCATCCTCGTGGCCTCCTCTGGGCTTGTTCCAACAGCTCCATGTCCTTCTTATGTTGAGGACACCAGAACTGCACACAGTGCTCCAAGTGAGGTCTCACCAGCGCAGGGGGGCAGGATCCCCTCCTTCGACCTGCTGGTCACGCTCCTTTTGATGCAGCCCAGCACATGGAGGGGTTCTGGGCTCAGGTGCACACATGCAGGGTCATGTTCCATTTCTCATTGACCAGAACCCTCAGGCCTTCCTCCGCAGGTTGCTCTGTATCACTTCACCCAGCCTGTAGCATGCTCTCCAATGCTTTGGCATTCCACAGACATCAGCGTGACACCGTGCTGCTGTCCATCACCTCTCCAGGGCAGACCAGGCAGTGCCTGCACCTGCTTGTAGAGGGTTTCTCCTATTTGTCTCCTTAGGAGGAATCTAAGTGTGGTTTCTTCTCTGCTGGGGAGCTTCAGAAATGTGATGACAACTCTGAGACAGTTTTTTTCCCCATCTGTTTTCTATTGAGCATTTTTCACTTCAGGAGAACTTTCCGCATTCTGAGCAGCTTTTTTTTTTTTGCTAAAACCTATATTTGTTCTCCCAAATGCTTCATTTCTACAAGAAAAGGGGGTTTGGGGCTGGAGGTGAACAAGTGAAAGCCAGCAGAGGAGGGATCCAGGATTCAAGCTTGTCCTGGCTTGTCTTCCCATCCCTCCATGCTCCTGATTGCTCACTCCTTCCCAGTGAAGGAAGAGCCCCATCAGCAGTGATGTGGCTGCCGGGCGTGAGCTGAGGCAGTGGCTGGCAGCCAGCCCTGCTCCCTGGGCTCCTCTGGCCTCTCTCAGCACCGCCCTGATGCTATGAAATCAATTCTGAACAGGCAAATCAAACGGCTGATGTGATTGATTAGATGCCTTTGCCCGGCTGTGTTTAGTCAATGGCAGTGGGTATTTATTGCATTATATACTACAAATCAATAGTGATTAGTACATCATTAACCTTTGCTTTTGTCTTCTTGCAGTGTTATGCTCGCAGACAATCCCTCTCCAGCCTGGCAGAGATGGCTGGAGAATATGAGTGTTGATCTTTCAATGAGGAGCATGACCCTGCAGCCCTATTACTACTTTAGGTGTACTTTAAACATGATGTAAATCACCCCTACCAGGAGAGATGCTTGTGGGAAGGTTCACTCACCTCCAGCCTCCCTCAGCAGAAGCTGGTGAGGGCATACAGGCCCTCATATATGTCATAGATCTCATACAGGCTGGGTGCAGATTGGATGGAGCACCAATGAGAAGGACTTGGGACTATTGGTCAATCAGGAGCTCCCCATGACCCAGCTTCAGTGTGCGCTTGACCCCCCACCCCCCCCCCCCCCCCCCCGTGTGCTGGGCTGCACCCCCATGGCGTGAGCAGCAGCTCAGGGAGGGGATCCTGCCCCTCCGCTGTGCTCTGGGGAGACCCCCCCTGCAGCCCTGATCCAGCTCTGGGGCAGCAGCACAAGAGGGACGTGGAGCTGTTGGAGTGAGGCCAGAGGAGGCCATGGAGATGCTGCGAGGGCTGGAGCAGCTCTGCTCTGGAGCCAGGCTGAGAGAGCTGGGCTGGGGCAGCCTGGAGAAGAGAAGGCTCCTGAAGGGGAGACCTCAGAGCAGCTCCAGTGCCTGAAGGGGCTGCAGGAAACCTGGAGAGGGGCTTGGGACAAGGGATGTAGGGACAGGCCAAGGGGAATGGCTTTAACCTGCCAGAGGGGAGACTGAGATGAGCTCTTAGGCAGAAGCTCTTCCCTGTGAGGGTGCTGAGGCGCTGGCACAGGGTGCCCAGAGAAGCTGTGGCTGCCCCATCCCTGGCAGTGTTCAAGGCCAGGTTGGACACAGGGGCTTGGAGCAAGCTGCTCTAGTGGAAGGGGTCCCTGCCTGTGGCAGGGGTTGGAGCTGGAGGAGCTTTAAGGTCCCTTCCAACACAAACCAGGCTGGGATCTCAACCCTGTAACTGTGGCAATGGTTGAGTAAGGAACAAAACTCAGCAGTGCAAAACCTCTGGTGTGGTGAATATGCCTGAGGAAGAAAGGACTGCCCGGTGTTCTGGTGGTATTGGAGGTTGTCACAGAAGGAGTGAGCTGTGTTGTTTGTGTTGCACTCACCACAGGACAAGGGACAGTCTCCATTACAATGGTACACACAGAAGGAGATAGGCTCAGTGAGAAGCTCTAAGGAGTGACCCTCCTTTCTCTCCTGGTGGGTTTATTCCTGCACATCAGACCTTGAAGTTGAGTTATCCTGCTTGCTGAGCTGCGCTGTGATGTAAACCTGCAGGAACAGCGTGTGCCACTGTGTTCAGGCAGCTGGAATTCCACTGCTGCAGAAAATAATGGGGAGAGAACAGCCCATAAATCCTGCCCAGGCTTCCACAACAGTAGATTTACCTATACTGACTTGAATGAGATAAAGGTCTTCAAATTACATAGCTTCAAATTAGATTAGCTCTGTGTGAGTTTGTCAATCCTCAGTGTGAGTGAAGCCATGGAACTTCTCGCCTGCTGGGAGGCTGAACCTGTGCAAATTAGCTCTGCATTGCTCAGGCCTCTTTGGAAGCTGTCAGGTATATAGAGAGCACTTCAGAAAGGGGCTACTTCCCCCAGGTTCATTTAGGTGCTCTTGAGCCACAGGGATTGATGTAGGTGTGTGTGATATGCTGCACTGGCTTAGGTGCCTCACCTGTAGCTCCAAGGGAGGTCAAGGCTCTGAGGTGCAGACACCCAGTATGAGGCAGTCCTTGTCTGAGGGGTAAGTGAAAGCCCTTGACTGCAAGGGGAAATAATGTACCCATGAGAAGGAGAATACAGGAGTGAAGGCACCCACCATGTGCAAGGTAGACCCTGGGGCATGTGTAAAGGCAATGCTAAGGATAGAGTCTGGGTCTCCCCTCTGTCAAAGCACCCTGTAACATCTTGTGCTGCCCAGCTCATCACTGGGAGAGGGTTAGATTTGCTTAAGAGTCGATATAAGTAAGTCCAGTCTTGTGGAGTGAGTTACTTGCACCCCTAAGGCTGGCTCCTTCTGCGTGTGTTGCCTATGCCATTGCTCTGGAGACTTCACCTCTTGCACCTCAGGACCCTCGTGAGCAGGCTCTGTGTCCTGTATACACAGAGCTGAACCACCAAGGTGCCCAAGTTGGAGCCCAGTCAGTGGCAGAGGCTGATCCTCAGCAAGGCTTTGCTCTGCCTGGCTCTAACATCCAGGGCCACTTCGTGCCTTACAGATGATTTGTGCTGGGCATAAAAAAAAGAGCCAGTGACACAAGTGGCTTGTTTAGGCATTCAGGAAGGGCTGGAGAGGGGAGGAGGACTGCAGCGTTCACACCCCCTGGCACTGCTGCAGGGTTACGCTGTGCTGTTGGCACGGTGGAGAAATCACTGCAGGCAAACCTGAGGGAAACTTGTTGATGTTGGGTTTTTCTCACCAGAAAACAGAGCTCTAAAACAAATGCTTTCCTAAAGTGTGGGTTTGTTTTAATCTGAATTGCTTTGGCTTTGGGGTTTAAGACGTGTCAAAGCATTCCAATGGCACTAGAAGTGTTTCTGTTACAACAGGTGAAACTCTTGCTCTCCGATTCCATTAACTTTTTAATCCAGGCAGTATCTAAAGGACTGGTAGCATCCTGTGATGTTCACCCTATGGAAACTCCAGTTTGGAGTGAAAATTCTCAGCTTTGATAATCTCTTGCACAATAGAAACCAACCAGTTCTCACCCAGTTGAACCTGTTTCAGGCTGCCTTTGCTCAGTAACGGTCTCAGTGCGGCACTGAGCAATATGAGCATGAAGATTTGTAGATACCCAGATACAGGAGGATTTAAGAGGTGTCTGGATTACCTCCCTCTGCTCCCTGCTGGAACCATGGTCTTAAGTATCTCTTCTGGCTGTTGGCTGAACTTGGTTTGATTAAGCATGGCAGCACCCATAAATTGGAACATTTCTATTGGGAGTGGATTACATTTGTGCTCATAACTCAGGGTTTAGAGAATCACCTTTAAAATAGTGATTTCTCACTGCTCCTTGGGCTGTTCTTTAAGTCCCCAAGTTCCACCTGGGGCTGAAAAGATGGAGCGTGCAGCTTCCAGAGCAGCAGGGAGCTTGCATTGCATTCTGCTGGACTCAGCTTTAAGGCAAGACAATGGTGAGGTGGTGCTGGAAGTCACCGTACCCAGGGCCTCTGTTAGAAAGCCCTCAGGATGCCTTTTTCCTTTCATTGGCTATTTCTGTAGACCACTCAGCCGATTCTTGCCGATGCCGAGGGAAACGTGTCTGGAGCCAGGCTGAGAGCACTGGGGCTGGTCAGCCTGGAGAAGAGAAGCTGCATGGAGACCTCAGAGCAGCTTCCAGTGTGTCTGACAGGGGCTACAAGGATGATGGAGAGGGACTCTTCATCAGGACCTGGAGGGACAGGCCAAGGGGAATGGCTTTAACCTGCCAGAGGGGAGACTGAGATGAGCTCTTAGGCAGAAGCTCTTCCCTGTGAGGGTGCTGAGGCGCTGGCACAGGGTGCCCAGAGAAGCTGTGGCTGCCCCATCCCTGGCAGTGTTCAAGGGCAGGTTGGACACAGGGGCTTGGAGCAAGCTGCTCTAGTGGAAGGGGTCCCTGCCTGTGGCAGGGGTTGGAGCTGGAGGAGCTTTAAGGTCCCTTCCAACACAAACCAGGCTGGGATTCAAACCAGACCAGCCAGCCAGGGGCAGAGGATAGGGAGCCAGTCTGCTAAATAAGGATTTAGCCCAGAGGCAGCCCTGTGTGCCAGCTGTCTCCTAATGCTCTCTTAAGGAACCTGGCAGCACAGGCTGCTTCCTCTTCCTCACAGTTCAGCTCAGTCCTCCAGCTCTGCAGCAAGACGTTTCCAACCAGAATCACATTTTGTTGTCTTCTTGGTACAGTGCCTTTTAATTAGGAGCACAGCTGCTCTGGAAACATGGAGCTCACTTTTCAAAGAACACTCTGGAACGTGATTACAATGGATTAAAGCAGAAAGGTTGAGCAATTTATTCATGTGGCGCTTAGAATGCAGTGGATTACCTCGTGCTGTAAAAATGATTTAGGAGAAAGAAGGAAAAACACCTTTTTGGCTCTTGCTGGCCTTAAGGCTGCCAGAGGGGAGACTGAGATGAGCTCTTAGGCAGAAACTTTTCCCTGTGAGGGTGCTGAGGCGCTGGCACAGGGTGCCCAGAGAAGCTGTGGCTGCCCCATCCCTGGCAGTGTTCAAGCCCAGGTTCCCCATGTCAGTGTTGTGTGTGGTTCTGCTGGGTAGCATTGGATTCAACTTGTCTTAGGCTTGGGAAACTGGCTTTGTGATGATTCCTGGTTGAAATACCAGGGACCCAGAGGCAGCACTGGGCAGCTCTGGTCATTGAATACCTGCTGTGGCTGTGGTTTGAGCCATGCTGTGCTCTGCTGGAGCAGGGAGAACTGGATGTGTTGCTCCAGCCTGGAGCTGGTGTGGAGCAGGGGCAGCAATTGGTGCTGTTAACACACTTGGTGCCTTCTCGTAGGATAAAAAGGGTTTGGAGCTGCTCGCATACGGCACTTGTGGGAGCAGTAGTGCTTTGGAGGAGTCTTTGAGCAGGATGCTAAACATAAAGATTGTGTTTGAGTGCAATTCAAAGCCAGGCAGTGCCTTGCTTGCCCTTATTTTGTTTGGCTGATGTAGGCGTGTTTTTGTTTTTACTCACTTTTCTCTCCTATATTGTCCCTTTTTCCGCAGCAATGTTGACGGTTCCATCTGCTTATTTATCACCCCCACTTAGAACCTGCATTTCAATTAGCAATCTGCTTTGTTTAGCTTCTTCTTAGACAAGGCATTGAAAGCTTTAGTACATAAAGCTACTTGTAATGCAGCTGTTCCAGCTCTTCCATCATATCCACGAACAGAATGAATTCTATTGCTATCAAGATTTACCTGATAAATTGGGTTTAATCCTCCTGTGCTGTAGCTGATGGAAGGCACTTCAGCAACGACAGAAGGGTTTCAAATGACTGCGATGGAAAATGGTCTTTGCTCCAGAGATGTAAAAGAAACTAAAACCTCGTGTGGTAGGAAATAATTCATCCAGCAATGAGAACAGCAGCGCCTGGGTTCCTGTGCTGATTTCTAATCCCGATCTTTCCCTTTTGGGTGGAATGTCACAGGTTTAAGGAGGTGATCTGTTGCAGAATGACTTTAAGAGCAGAACCATAGAGTTCTGGAGGACTGTGCAAGCAAGGCAGGGGGTGGCCCTCACAGGTGGACAGAGACCGGACCTGGGAGGAGAATGTGGAGGAAGCTGTGGGGGCTAACCAATACTGTTATGCCACGAAGGAGTGGCTGAATACCACTCCTATATATGTGTGAACTGCGTCACAAATAAACCAGAAGTTGCTTATCACCCATATTGGGTTGGCCTGTCTGCTTCTCCTCGCCGCTTACAGTGATCCTGCCCCTTTTCTCTGCTCTCGTGAGAGCTCACCTGGAGTATTGGGTGCAATTGTGGTGTCCTCAACATAAAAAGGACATGGAGCTGTTGGAACAAGTCCAGAGGAGGCCACGAGGATGATCAGGGGACTGGAGCACCTCCCTTATGAAGACAGGCTGAGAAAGTTGGGGCTGTTCAGCCTGGAGAAGAGAAGCAGCGTGGAGACCTCATAGCAGCTTCCAGTGTCTGAAGGGGGCCTATAGGGATGCTGGGGAGGGACTCTTCATTAGGGACTGTAGTGATAGGACAAGGGGTAACGGGTGAAAACTTAAACAGGGGAAGTTTAGATTGGATATAAGGAAGAATTTCTTTACTGTGAGGGTGGTGAGGCACTGGCATGGGTTGCCCAAGGAAGCTGTGAATGCTCCATCCCCGGCAGTGTTCAAGACCAGGTTGGACAGAGCCTTGGGTGCCATGGTTTAGTGTGAGGTGTGCCTGCCCATGGCAGGGGGGTTGGAACTGGGTGATCTTAAGGTCCTTCCCAACCCGAACTGTTCTGTGATTCTAGGTTAGGGGTGTGGAAGCAGGATGGAGGGGGGCCCGGCATACAGCAGGTCCCAGGCAGGAATGTGGTCCCCTGAACCCCCCTGGTCCCTGCTGGGTTTGATCACTGGCTCTAGCTCAGCCGGATCCCGCACAGGAAGGGCTTCTCCGGGCTGGGTTTGCTGAGTGAAGGGGGTGAATTGGCAGGGAGTTGGGGTTGGACTCCAAGGCCGACATCGTGAACTGCTTCCTCACCGTCAGTATCGCACTTACCTGTTGATTCGGGGTTCAAACGAAGCCTGCGCTGAAGCTGTCCTTGACCATAAGGGGCTCACCGGGGCCATGAGCTGCGCGCAGGGATCAGCCCGGGGGGGAGCCGCGTTAATGAGGGGGAGCGCTAATGAGGGGCGGAGCCTCTTTAATGAGCGGGAGCGCTAATGAGGGGCGGGGCCTGGGGGGGGTGCGGTCCCGGGGCCGCTCTGTATAACCCGTCTCCTGGCAACGGCGGGGACGTCACTTCCTGGGGAGCCGCCGCGAGGCGCCGGGCAGCGCGCGGGCAGGTGGAGGAGCGCGTTCGGCGCTGCTCGGGTCCCAGTCGGGTCCTCTCGGTTCGGGGCCGATCCCGTTCGGGTCTGCTCGGGTCCTCTCGGTTCGGGGCTGATCCCGTTCGAGTCTGCTCGGGTCCCGCCGCCATGAGCGCGGAGCTGGACGGTGTCTCCGTGCACTCTTCCTCCTCCTCCTCGGGCTCCCTGGGCTCGGCGGCGGGGCCGGCGCCTCGCCCGCTCTCGACCAACGTGCGGCGGCTGCACCAGGCGCTGACGGCGCTGCTGAGCGAAGCGGAGCGGGAGCGCTTCATCCTCTGCCTCAATGCCTACCACGGCCGCCGCAACGTCTGCGACCTGGTGCGCTCCCTCCGAGCCCTCCTCGACGGGCCCCGCCGCCGGCAGCTCCTGCCGCTGCTCCGGCTCGTCCTGCCGCGCTCCGACCAGCTCCTCTTCGACCAGTACACGGCCGAGGGGCCCTACCTGCCGCCCCTCGTCCCGTCGCCGCCGGTGGTCCCCGGCGAGCTGCGCCAGGTCACCCTGCGGCGGAGCAAAGCCCACGAGGGTCTGGGCTTCAGCATCCGCGGCGGAGCCGAGCACGGCGTAGGGATCTACGTGTCCCTGGTGGAACCGGGCTCCTTGGCCGAGCGGGAGGGACTGCGAGTCGGTGACCAGATCCTGGGTGTCAACGGCAGGTCCCTGGACAGGGTGACCCACGCCGAGGCGGTCAAGGTAAGCCGGCTCCGGGATGGGCTCTGGCGGCCGTGTCCGCTTCACCCCCGCGGTGAGCCCCGTCCCGCTCTGCTCCCTGCCGGGCGCCCCGTCCAGCTTCGCCCCATCCGGCCTCGGTGCCCGCTCTCCCGCCCCGTCCCATCCCGGCTCTGCTCTCCGGGACGCGGCGGTGGAACTTGCGGTGCCCGGTTCGCATCGTGCCGGAGGGATCGGGCCCGTCCCGCCGGGGAACGGGGCAGCAGCAGCGCGGCGAGCCCGGCCGGTGGAGGTACCGGTGTGTGCGGGCGGTAACTCGCTGCCGGGGCCGGCCGGGCACCGTCTGCAGCTCGTCCTCTCCGAGCCAAGAGGTTCTCCTCTGTCACAGCATCTCTGGAACGCAGCGGTGCTGCTTGCGTTTTCCGTTCAGTCCGGGAGGCTTGTGGAAGTTGGCAACCGGTGTGTTCCAGGTCCTAAGGCGGGTGCTGGGGCTGCTAGACCGTGTTTTCTGCTCCAAAAGGTGGGCAAACTGAGGCAAGGAGGAGCGGGGCAATCTCCACAGGACCGCACAGTGCCCGAAGCAGGAGCAGATCCTAGATCCCCTTCCAATTCTATCGGGGAGAGAGAGAACAGTTACACAACCGAGGTGCTCTTCCCACTGCGCAGCGTTTCCCTGTGTCCCTGTTGCTTACATTGCATCAGGGTGCTATGGATGAAAGCTTTCCTGTGAGGCTAGGTGTGGGAGCGCTGTTAACTGTGGGATTTTCCCCTGGAACTCAGTGTTTTGAGCCAAAGTTCATGTCCGAGTGACCCATCCCATTCTCCCATTCCCAGAGGTCATCTTGTGCCTGGTGCGCTCAGCTCAGGGCATTCGCATGGCACAGCAGCACCAGGCACAAACCTGTTAAGCTGAAGAATCAACTTGTAGGGCAGCAGTTTGTAAGGCAGTGCGTGGTGGGCCAGGGTCTGGGCTGAGCAGAGTTTTCCAGCTGTTTGTGCTTTAATTTTCCCCTAATAAGCTAAAGCACTGCTGTTTGCAGCCTGCTTTGTGTGGTGCATTCCTCTGACAGCGCATTCATCTTGCACGGCTTTGATCAGCATCTTCATAGCCAGCTTGTGTGGTCCCTGCCCTGGCTTTAAACCTGCACCACAGGCAAGGGCATGTCTTCCAGGCTGGAAGCGAGTCTCTGCTAATCCTGGGACCAGAGAAAGGATTTCATAGAATCCCAGCGTGGTTTGGGTTGGAAAGGACCTTAAAGCTCCTCCAGTTCCAACCCCCTGCCATGGGCAGGTACACCTTCCACTAGAGCAGTTTGCTCCAAGCCCCTGGTCCAACCTGGCCCGATTTGTAGGAATTCCTTTGGGTTTTTCCTTCCTAATGCTAACGCAAGAGCAGTGTGAGAGCTTTTGGAAGTTTGTCTGCAATTCTGTGTCCTGAAGATTGCAAAAAAAAAGAAAAACACCCCAAACTGCTGTATTTTGGCTGTGGTGTTGGGATGGGTAAAAATGAGGTGTCAGGAGTGCTCTGGTCTGTTAAATGACTTCATCTCTAATTCATCCCAGTCTGCTGGGTAATTCACATCACTTCGTTTGTTCTCTATTACAATATACATGATGTCTTTTAGACACTATTAATACTGAGTGAAACTAAGGGCTTCCTGCACAGAAATCGTTCCTTTAGGATGTGGGTTGCCAAGGGTTTGCTCTGTGACATTGCAGGAAAGAAGGAAAGAGAAGCTTGGAAATGGTCTGCTTGTGAGCAGAACTTGTTTAAATGACAGCTCTGTCACTCACCCAGTTATGCTGGCATCTTGGAGAGCTCCTGCACTCTTGTTACCTACGGGAAGGGTTTATGACCCACGTAGTGGTGGGAGAAACACTTTCCTTGGGAAGAGTCGCAGTGATTTACAGGGCAGTTCTGATAATTCCTCCCTAGGGTTTAGAATAAAGCCAGCGTCCTTGTGTGCTGCACTGAGGAGTGGATTGCATTCAGTGATGCTAAAGGGCAGTCTTTGAAAGATTTCCCTGGGGTTAAGAACCAAATACCTCAGCCTAATGATCTGGACATCCTGCAGGGTGTCAGAGCTGCAGGGAGGAGAGGTCGTGATGCGCAGGGCAGCTTGACCCCAGGTTCTCTGCGTCCCCTTTGAACCTGGGAGCTCAGGCTCAGTGTGTTAACAGCTCCACAAAGGCCTCTGGCTGTGGTCTGGTCTCCTCGAGCGGGACAAGCTCCACCATGTCCTGACACCCTCACTGACTTCTGTTGGTCTGCTCTGTAGTGGATCGATGGAGAGAGAAACAGGATGAAAGCAGCTGGGTTTGGCCCTGGAATTTCCATGTACTCTGTATTTCGGTTCAAATGAGGGGAAAAAAAAGGTGAGCAGAGGCTTTCTTAATATAAAACCGTGGCTGCATAGCTCCTAAGTGCTGTCTGCTTGCTTTAGATGGGGAGATGTGCATTCTCCCTTGGTCAGAAGCTGTCTGATTAAGGCGCAGCTCCCATTTCTGTGTGTGGAGGATGCTCTGGCTCTCCATCTGTCTGAGCAGGAGCATGTTCCTGTGCTGCACTTCCATCTTGCCTGTCCTGCAGCAAGAAGCTGTCTGTCCAGGGCAGCATTGTTATTCATAATATGCAGAACGTGCTGTTGTGGAGGAGTTGTCAGAGCTTGCTCTTCAGGGCAACTGCAGTAGATGGGGAAGGCTTTGGCTTAGGCTGCTCCTGGCTGCGTCGCACTGTTGTGAGCACCACAAACTTGCTGAACTGGAGATCAACTTTGTGCCTGTCAGGGTGCTCAGCTGCAGGCATGAGGCAGCTCTGCAGATGCAGCATGAATGAATGCATCGTCTTGGCTTGTTTGTGTGATCTAAGAGCATTCACACTAGGTATTGCGTTCATTGTACAAGTCGTGGTAGCTCACTTCCTGCCTTCTCATGCCTGGCCATGCAGCAGTACCCCAGCACTGCCCTCAAGGAGGAGAGAGGCACTAACTGTGGAGCAGGAGCAATTTCTATCTCTTCAGGCATTGCTCGGAGCTGTGATGTACCAAAGGTGGAATCCTGGCACGAGACGGCAACGGCCACAACACTGTACAAAGATGCAGGTCGGGAGCTGCATCCCATCCCAGCCAACAGCTGATGTGTGCTTTGTCACCTCTGCAGTGGGGCTCGTGGATGCTTTAGTGTAAATAAGTTAAAAAGTGGAATTCTGCCTTAAATAAGAAGATTACCTAAGCACTCCAAACCCATTCACTTAATGACCAGCTTCTTAACCTTTATGTGAGCAGTGCAGTTTTATGCCTTGCCTGCTTCGTGCTCGCTGTTTCATCCAAATCAAAATGAAATGACTCCATTACAATTATAGCTCTATCATTCCAGCATTCGAGAGTGCACTTCAGTAATAGATCACTCTAATTTGAATTATGGGGTAAGTGGAGAAGTTTGTATTGGCTGTCATATATTTTTAGAGCTTGCTTGGCTTTTGGCAGCCTTTCTACGTAGCACAGGGTTGATACTGCAGCAGTTGTGCTGAAAGTTTGACTTGATAAGCTGTAAAAGTAGTTAAAATCAAGGTGTTTGTGTGTTTAGACCATCAGAACACTACCCAGGGAGGTATTTGTCCTCTGCTGTGGGGTTTGCATTAAGCTCACACTCCCTTTCCCCCGACTTTTGTTGCTTTGCAGTAGGGTTTTATGTCCTTTACATCATTTCGGGCGGAAGGGGAGAAGAGAAAGTGTTAAAAGTATCATGATGGATGGATCATTCCTGCTTGAGGATTTGGCTTCATGAGCAGCACCAGCCTCAAAAGAGCTGCACTGACTCCATCATTTGCCCTGCTGTGTCTTTCTGTGCTCCAGCAGGGCAGATCTGGATGAGCTTGATCAAAATCCCCTCAAGTAGACTCATTTGTGTGCATTGGGCATTGAGCATGGTTCTTTTCATCTTGCTGTTCATCTGCGGTAGCTTGGTGAAGTGGGTTGATTCTGAAGGACATGAGGGGGGTTGAGCCCACCCCGTGGGGCTCTTCAGAGTGGCTTTGGAGAGAAGCTGCAGGGTTTGTGCATGGCGGGGCCGGGGGGAAGCTTGCGATGAAGTTGGATGGGGCTTGGAGCAAGCTGCTCTAGAGGAAGGTGCCCCTGCCTGTGGCAGGGGTTGGAGCTGGATGAGCTTTAAGGTCCTTGCTCAGAGGGTTTCACCCCTTCCAAACTAGCCTTGCCCTCTCCTGCTCGAAGTTGGCATTGAAAAATAATGAAAAGGAGATTAAAATTGGGTTTTTATTATCTTTTATTCATGTGGACTTTGATGGTGGCAAACAAGGTGATCTCTTCCAGGGAGGTGATATTCCATATGCTGTTGAAAGAGCTCCAGCTGCTTGTGGTACTGCTAAAAGACCAGTGAGAAATGACAAAAGAGATGTGCAGCCTTGAGCCTTGGAGGTGTATTTAGAGTGCTTTTACTTTCCGGACAGCTTAAAGAAGGCAAATCTCATTTCATTATTTCGTGTGATGCCCAATAAATTGATTGTCATCATCTGAGATGACTGCTTTTCTGTAGTCAGTAATCACCACTGCTCTGTGCAGGCATTGGAACAGCCTGTAGGAATGAATGCAGCTTGGTTTGGTTGGGTTTTAACCCTTCCAAGTACTTGGAATTGTGGAACATCACACACAGTCATGGGATAAAGGAGGAGTGGAAGCAATGCATCAGTCCCTGGATTCTGTAAGGGTACCAGGCTTGTTCCTTTAAATGCCTGCTTGCTTGTGTCTATATATTTAGAAATCACTGATCCAGAGGCTAAAAACCTGTCCCCTTTCCAAGGGATCTCAGGTGGCTGGAGCATGGAAAACAAGGATGTGACCAGCATCTCCCTCAGTAGATACAGTGGTAATCTACTCCTTGGTCTCTGGGTCTGCTAGAAACACAAAACCCCCCAAAACCTGCCCACAAAAAAGGCCCTGCAGCTTCGGATGCAGGTGCTGTGCAATGCCATGCACGATGCTCTGCCTTTCTGTCCTGCAGACAGTTCCCATTTTCAGTTCTGTAGCCAGCTGAGCTCAAAGGGATAGAGTGGGAAGTGTGAAGTCACCAAGTTCTCATAGGGAGAAAAAGGGGGAAGGAAAAAGGTCACTCTGGAACCTGGAGACATCTGCATTTTAAATTGGTTTGAATGCTCCTTGAAGGGAAGGGCACACAGCAGTGACAGTGTAGATGGGACAAGTGATGCTCGTGGTTACAGAGGCAGATCTGATGACACGCAGTGGAGCAGGCTGGACCTCACCTGCATGTCGGGTGCCCCACAGCAGGGCTGGGAAGTGATGCTGCATCCTCACTGTGAGCTAATCTGAGGTGATCAAGTTAATGCCACGTGTAGCTTATAGTGGAGGGAACTTGTACCTACAGAGAGCATCTGTGGGAAGGCAGGTTTAGCACTGGAGTTGGGAGCAGGCTGTATTTGCTGCTCTGCCACTCATTTCCCTCAGTGGGCAAGTTACTCAGTCATCTGTTTCCCTTCATTACACCAGCAAATCACAATCAGCCCTAATGAAATCAAATGACATTATACTGATGCGAAAGATGAGAATGAGGTCCTTAATCTCTCCTCTGCTCATAACGCAGGGATGATAGCTCTTGGCATTGATATTGGCTTCTTCATGTTAGGGCATCCTTGAGTTCTTGTAGTGTTAATGTTATTTAGTGGGCTCCTTGTAGATAAATAGTTCTGCCTCAGCAGAGCAATTGATAAGATAATGCAAAGGACAAAACCCTCTTTTCCTTCCAGTGTCTGTTAGAAGAAAACAGAAGTGTTCTTGTGCAGCGGAATCAAAGCATCTCTTACTCAGTTCCTCTGCCCTTGGGGAGGACGATGGATTTTGTTGACAGCTTCCTCAATGCCACGTCTGCTTGGAAAATCATTGAGCTCCAGATCCCCTCGCCCGAGCTGACAGCACATCTGCTAAAAGGATCTGGCTGTGTTTCCTTTGACTGGGTGCTCTGTGAATGCTCCCTGTCGTGGACCACCAAGCGCTCAGTAAATAGAGGTGAAACAGGGACCTGGGCAGCTTGGAGGAGTGCTGCTCTTGCTGGCTCCTTGTTCAGGAGCTGCAGCTGAGCCTCTGAGGGTGGGATGTGCTGGCAGGGCCTGGGTATCACAGGATGATGGAATGGTTTTGGTTGGAAGGGACCTCAAAGCTCATCCACTTCCAACCTCCTGCCATGGGCAGGGACACCTTCCACTAGAGCAGCTTGTTCCAAGCCCTGTATCCTTGGTGCTTGGTCAAATGTCTTGCTCCTTTCCCCCCACTGATTCTTTCCAAGTTAGTTTTTCCACCAAATAACGAACCATCCCATAGTTCTTTATTATGGGTTGGTTTGTTGGTGCTCCTTACGATGTTTTTCAGCATGGTTTGTTGTGGAGTGGAAAGAGAAGGTGACAGAGGAAGCAGGGGCAATGCTTTGGTCGGGATTCCATTCAGGCACTACCACCCCTCTGAAAGCACCTAAACAGCTTTCCAAGCTGGTAATAACGGGATGCTTTCCTGCTCTGTTTAAGGTTGTTCTGGGCTTGCTTGTGGATATTCTGGGCAGTGACCAGCTTTGGGAGGGGTGGGAGGTTACAGAGCTCTTGTCTTGAGGTGGGAATGAGGAATGTCAGCAATTAGAGGGAGGCAGCCTTTGAGCTAAGATTTCATTTAACCTTTCCAGGTAAAAGGGACACTGGCTTCCCGATGCCTTGGGGCTAAATATGTGCAATCACCGTAATTATGCATCAATTTGCATTCATTTGCATAAGTGCCACTACTTGAAAGCCAAACTGCTGCCACCTTTGCCTTGGGAGAGGGGGAGAGGTTGGACTGTGCCTCCTGCAATTCCCATTAGTCCTCCTGACAAGGAGGACATCTCGCACCCTCCATCCCCTGTGCTGTGTCACAACCGCTTCCCTCTCTGGTTCCTGTCACCCAGCATCCCATCTGGAGTGTCTTCGCTTCCCGTTATCCCTCCTGTTACTGATGTCTCTCCACCTGCCTCTGTGTCACCTTTGTCTTGTTCCACTTGTCTCTGTCCTCCCCATGCAGGGATGAGCTGTTTGCAGGCGTCAGGGCAGACCAGTCTCCTGGTTCCTCTGCACAGCAGCAGTTCCCTGCTCGTTGTCAGGCAGGATGATGGGGATACGCTTGATCCAGAGCATCTTATTCACTGCAGCAGACTGATCATGGGCTGGGGACAAGCTCTCCCTATGCACCTGTACAGCACTTGGCAAACTTGGCCTTAACCAAGGTGTGTAGTGGGAGCTGTAACAGCCTTGGATGTGTCCTGCGTGCAGAGGATCCCTTTGGGGGCAGGTAGTGCTGCTGCCTGCTGTCTTCTGCTCCATCCTTCCTGCCGGCAGAGGAACCGTTCAGCTCGTGTTGTCCAATCCACCTCCCTGTAGAAGGTCTCAGTCCTGCCCCTGCAGCCCCCACTGTCTGTAGCAGACACGGGCATCATTCCCGTGGGCACTCATATGGGTTTGCTTGGTGTAGCGAAGCCCACCAGCTTAGAACTGCCTGGGTCCAGTAGAAGTCTGCTGGTGCCTAAAGGGGCTACAAGAGACCTGGAGAGGGGCTTTGGACAAGGGCCTGTAGGGACAGGCCAAGGGGAATGGCTTTAACCTGCCCGAGGGGAGACTGAGATGAGCTCTTAGGCAGAAGCTCTTCCCTGGGAGGGTGCTGAGGCGCTGGCCCAGGGTGCCCAGAGAAGCTGTGGCTGCCCCATCCCTGGCAGTGTTCAAGGCCAGGTTGGACACAGGGGCTTGGAGCAAGCTGCTCTAGTGGAAGGTGTCCCTGCCCGTGGCAGGGGTTGGAGCTGGAGGAGCTTTAAGGTCCCTTCCAGCACAAACCAGGCTGGGATTCTGTGATAGCGCAGGAAAGAGCAGTTAAACTTCTGCATCTCCATGGTGCTGGAGCGTGCTGCAAAAGCTCCCTCTGCCTCCCTCCTGTGGCATCTCTGCAGTTCTTTCCCCTTGCAGCTTTTGGTTTTGGACTCTGTAAAGCATCACCCTGTGGGCACTTGGTGCAGGGTTGAGTGGTGCGCGGTGATTGATAACCTCCACACTGACCTTTGCGGCTTGCAAATGGAGTGAGTGCTTGGATGCCCATTATCCGAGCAGCCCAAGAAGCCAAAGAGCTCTGGCGAGGCTCTTACTGCCGGAAGAGAGCAGCTTGAGTCTGTAGCGAGGGGGAGGATGGCTCAGAGTTAATGCTTCTTGCATCAAACTGTGCTCTACCCACTAAGGGCACGAATTGGAATAGATTGCTCGTTTCATTAGCACCGAAGGTAAATGAGTGGGCTGCATCCCTACCAGAGGCACATTTAATTCAGGCTGCCAAAGGAATAGCGGGGATTAAGTGCCATTGATTTCTGACATCAGTGTTCCTACTGGGTGTATTTTGGAAGGCCCGGAAGATGCTTTTACACAGCGTTCAACCCTTTGGCACCCTCAAAGTGGCAGGAACAAGGGGAGCATTATGAAGGTGGGAGGGTTAAGCCTTCAATAATGCAGGCCATGCTGGGCAGGAATGGCTTCACACCGGTGGGTTTGGGAAGAGTGGCTGCTGCCAGGTTCGTGTTAGGAAGGAGCAAGCTGTGTCGTGTTGGTTTGGTGGGGTGGGTACATGAGATGTGTGTTTGCTTTTTTGACTACTTGAAGCAATCTACTTCATTCCCAAAGTTCTTGCTAGCTAATTCCATAGAGTGTTGTGAGGGGATGGGTGGCCTCATGGAACCAACATGCCCTTCTCTCTGACACTTGCTGCTTCTAATAACATTTCTAGGCAGTTGGTAGCTGTTTCCCTGCTAAATGCTTTGGCACCGATGCTCATATTCAACTGAATTCTTCCCTTCAGCTTGCACGCTGTGGGGCCAGCATTAAACCTTTCATAACAGCCTTCAGATGCGTTATTGATGGGGAAAGCCAAATTCTATCTGAATTTGGAGCAGAACACAGCAGCTTAGAACTGGAGGAGCTTTAAGGTCCCTTCCAACACAAACCAGGCTGGTGTTCTATCAGTTGCCATCTGTATGGATGGCCCCACTCTGCCCCACAGCAGTAAGTCCTTTGTGGGTGTCACTGTCCTCCCCTACCTGTGATCATCCAAAAGGTGCATGTGGCTGGGAAGGCATCAGAGCTGTGTCCTGAAGGGCTCCTAAGTGTAGGGAAGGCCTGTGGTGGGGTTCCATTACCTTCCTGCCCTAGCTCTTCAATAGCCATCAACCATGGGAATGTGCTGAGGCAGGATGGAGCCAACCTTCATCAGCCTCCTGGTGTCCAGCGTGGAGCCCTGCCTGCGCTCATCACCTCTCCTGTGCCTGGTAGGGTTGAAACCCCAGAGGCTTCTCTTTGGTCCCCAGTGCCCTTCCAGGATGGATCCTCTGTGGAAGGGAGGAACAGGATTCCTGCATCAGTCCCGAACAGATCCATGAGGGAATGTTGTGGCGGTGAACGTGGAGGGAAAAGAGAGCTAGTGGAGGGGCCCACCCTTAGCTCTTGAGGTTTTCCTTTGTTCCTTCCTTAAATGACAGTGATGGTCAGCAGCTGGCTGAGGGAGTCTATGAACATGTCCAGGTGAAGAATGCCTGGGATCAGTGCAAAGGGAGGGGAAAAGGGTGGGAGCACAGGTGTCAGGATGCCATGGTGTTTCTGTGGCAGGAGGAGGACTGTAACCGTGTACAGTTGGACAAATCACTGGGTATCCTCATGACGTGCCTGTGCTTGATGGGGAGCTGCAGCCCCATTCAGAGATGATACTGTTCGTGGGACTGTCACTGCTGTTTCCTGTCTTGGTACTTACGGAAGGAAATGCCATTATCCAGGCTTAAAACAGGTCTCGATGGAGATGGCTGTAGTTTGAATGAATGGAGGATGTTTCAGGGGGAAGCTGAGCCACATCTCATAGGGGTCACCCTTGCACTGGTAGCTTGAGGGTGAGAAGCCTCCCTGATCCCAACTCATTGCTGTGGAGCTCAGATCATCCTGGGCCTGTCTGTGGGGCAGCTCATAGAGTCATAGGATAGTTAGGGTTGGAAAGGACCTTAAGATCATCCAGTTCCAACACACACCCCCCCCCCCCGCCATGGGCAGGGACACCTCACACTAAACCATATCACCCAAGGCTCTGTCCAACCTGGCCTGGAGCACTGCCAGGGATGGAGCATTCACAACCTCCCTGGGCAACCCATTCCAGTGCCTCACCACCCTTAAAGAACTTCTCCCTTATATCCAATCTAAACTTCCCCTGTTAAAGTTTTAACCCGTTACCCCTTGTCCTATCACTGCAGTCCCTAATGAAGAGTCCCTCCCCAGCATCCTTACAGCCCCCCTTCAGATACTGGAAGGCTGCTATGGTGGAGCTTTGGGTCAAGCAATCCCGGCTGTGCCTTGAAGCACGGATGGGTCCCTGCCCTATGTTACCCTAGGGTGGACAACGGGCTCAGATACAGCTCCATCATCCCAGCGAGACTTGGAATGACACCATCAAGCCTGAATGTGCTGCGCACCTCTGTGAGAAGGGATTCCTGGTCTGTGATGTTTGAGGGACCGAGGGGACGAGGCCTGGCCTTAGTGAGCAGCTCAGGATGCTGGAGTGCTCTGTGCTTGCTCTGATGGAGCTGTTGGTTTCACAAACCTTGTTTAAGCTCTCCAGGCACGTGGTGACCTTGGGAGCATGTGACAAACCTGCAGCCGGATTCCTGTCTGTGATGGAGATGCTGAACTGGGAATTGGCGAGCTGGATTCCCACTGGCTCTGGCAGGGAGTGGTGCCAGGGCAGAGCTGGGATCCAGCCAGCCCGCTATGCCTGATGGTGTTACTCTTCACCAAAGAGCTGCTGGGATTTGTTTTTCCTGCTCACGAGCTTTGCTCAGCAGCTTCTCTGCTCAGTGGGGAGAGGAGACCCTGTGGGATCGGTTCATCAAAAGGACATATATATGTGGGAAAATAACCCCAAATCACTGCCTGGGAGCAGATCCAGAGTGTTAACGTTCCAGAGGCCTTGGAGCACTTACTCTTGTCCCCAGGTAGAGCTCTTACCTGTTCAATTTAACTTTACTATAGTGCCTGTGGCAGCTCCTCACAGTGGAGGTTGGAGGAGCAATTGCAGATCACCTTATCTGGGCCCAGCATCATCTCTGTGCATGCTGCTTTAAATAGATATGTGTACTTAATAGCTATTGTCCTTATTGCTTGTGCTGGGGAAGGCAGCTGGTAATGGAATGGCAAGAGAGGCTGGATTTCCCTAAAGCATCAGGATCTCTTCCAGTGGCAGAGCTTGGGTTGAGGGGGAATCAGCAGTGGCAGCGCCTCTGCACCTTCACAGGGAACAGCTTCTTCCTTAGGTCTAGCCTGAGCTTCCCTGTTTCGCTTTGAACCCATCACCCCTTGTCCTGTCACTGCAGTCCCTGATGAAGAGTCCCTCTCCAGCATCCTTGCAGTGCTCTTCACACACTGGAAGCTGCTCTGAGGTCTCCATGCAGCTTCTCTTCTCCAGGCTGAACAGCCCCAGTGTTCTCAGCCTGGCTCCATGCTGGAGGTGCTCATTCCCTCATGGCCTCGCTCCAGCAGCTCCACATCCTTCTTGTGTTGTCTTCCTTACGTAGCTCAGTCACTCAGCCGGTGGGTGCAGAGTAGCTTGAAATCTTTGCACCTCAAGGAAGAGCACAACCCCTCCAGCCTGGAGTCCTGAGCCAGGCTGACTGCCCCCTCCAAAGGCACTGACTCTCTGCTCTCTTTGGTTGCCTTCCAGGTGCTGAAGGGCTGCAAGAAGCTGAACCTGTCTGTGCACTCGGTGGGCCGCATCCCGGGGGGGTACGTCACCAACCACATCTACACGTGGGTGGACCCGCAGGGCCGCAGCGTGTCCCCGCCGGTGGGGCTGGCGCAGCACCAGCACAGCTCCCTGCGCAAGGACAGCGAGAAGAGGAGCCACCTCCAGCTCCTGCAGGAGGGGGATGAGAAGAAGGTGAGCACAGGGATGTGGCGCGGCCCTGTGGGTGCCAACCGTTGCACTGCTCATTCCCGTGATACCTCCATGGGGATAGCCCGTCTCTCCTTCTGGATATACTGGGTACTGGTTTTACCCTTGGTCTGTAGCTTTCCCCCTGTCTCCCACAAGGAGTCACAGAATCCCAGCCTGGTTTGTGTTGGAAGGGAGCTTAAAGCTCATCAGTTCCAATCCATTGCCATGGGCAGGGACATCTTCTAATTCCCAGTACTCTTACTGTGTAAACTGGCTTTACTATGAGTGAAGCCAGCACTTCAAGCTGCAATCCTGACTTGAGGGATTTGGTGTTTCTTCTCCCTTGTGCTTCCCATGCCCAGACAGACCCAGAGTCTTGTAGGTGCAGAGCAGCACTGCCTCTTGCACTGGAGGCAGAGGCTGGAGGGACAGACTCTCTCCGTGATGATGGATAGGGAACCTGTTAGTCTTGTACAACCAGGACATGGTGTGGCCTCACTGGTGGTCATGGGGTACTGGCATATGGGTGAGCATTGTGCTTTTCCCAAAGGCACAATGTTGCTTGGAGTCTATTTCCATTCTGTTACCCTGAGATCTCTTCCCTGGGAGGGTGCTGAGGCGCTGGCACAGGGTGCCCAGAGAAGCTGTGGCTGCCCCATCCCTGGCAGTGTTCAAGGCCAGGTTGGACACGGGCTTGGAGCAAGCTGCTCTAGGGGAAGGTGTCCCTGGCCGTGGCAGGGGTTGGAGCTGGGTGAGCTTTAAGGTCCCTTCCAACACAGACCAGGCTGGGATCCTATGATTGTATGCCCGAAGCATCCTCATCTCTGCCTGGAGGGGTCTGCAAGCTGGAGCTTTCCACCTCAGCCAGAGAGGAAACAAATTTAACCCAGGCTGAGGCAGTTTCTGATGTAAAATTCATGTGGGCGCCAAGGGAGAAGGCCCCATTACTTTAAGGAGAAGAGAACAGCAGCTGTGGCTGCCTTGCTGCTGTCCCCTACCCCTCCATGTCACCTTGATACAGCAGGCAGCAACTCTTTGAAGCTGGACGTAGGTGTTTCTGTGCATATTGTTCCTTTAGTCCTTGCTGGGTATTGACATGAAATGCTTAGAAGTCTGTACGTGTGTCCTGTACCTTGTGTGGCACCACACAGCCCCTTCCCGACAGTCCCTGCAGAGATGGGATTCCACGTGCCCTGGCTGTCCCTGGGCACCTTGGCTGTGCATGGACCAGTTACTACCCCAGAGCACCCTCCTCTGGGCTGCTCCTGAGCTCCTCAGGGGGTGCACAGGAAGAATCCACCTGATCTTTGCAAGTTAAAAGAGCTTTAATTACTGCAGCTGAATCTGCTTTGGAAGGAAATGAAGCCAGGTTGAATGAAGGCCACATTAAACTTTGAAGAGCAGCCATGCTGGGCTTGCCTGCTGTTGGATGTGCTCACAACCAAGGTGTGAGGGGTCCCCAGCTCCAAGTGTTCCCATTCTAGCTCGGCCAGGCTGTAGGACCTTGGTTCACTGACCCTTCCACTCCTTACTCTGCCTTAAGCTTGCTTCCAAACCCAGCTCCTCCTCACAGTCCATCCCCATTGGTGTCAGTGTGCAAGGCTCGGTGACAATAACCTCCACTCCTGAATTCCCATTTGCAGGACCTGCAAAACCCAGTGGATCCTACAACTTGCATCACAGAATCATAGAATAGTTTGGGTTGGAAGGGACCTTACAGCTCATCCAGCTCCACACCTTCCACCAGAGCAGCTTGCTCCAAGCCCCTGTGTCCAACCTGGCCTTGAACACTGCCAGGGATGGGGCAGCCACAGCTTCTCTGGGCACCCTGTGCCAGCACCTCAGCACCCTCACAAGGAAGAGCTTCTGCCTTAGATCCAACCTGAACTTCCCCTGTTTCAGTTTGAGCCCATCACCCCTTGTCCTGTCACTACAGCCCCTGATGAAGAAGACGAAGGCCACCAGACCCTTCTGTACCCAGAGGTGCCTTGCTTTGGTCCCCATGACCAAGCTTGCTGCAGTGAGGAGAGCCTGACCTGGCTGGTAGATTTGAGAGGGGTTATTTGCTGTGACTGCCCGTGTCATTTGCTCAACTCCTGCTTCAGGGCATGAATTAGCTGAGCTGCTTTGTCCTGATGCACTGTGGACCATCAAGAGATGCAAATGTGTCCTAGAGCACAGGAACAGCCTGCCTCTAGTTTTTTCCCCTCTTTATTTGTATGTGTGGGGTTGTATCTATTTAACTGTTGAAAGTGGGGTCACTCTGTTCACAAACATCATGTAAATAAATGCCACCTACCCCTGGTGAATTCAGCCCAGTCGACCGCAGTCGACAGGTACTGCTGCGATCAGCTGGTATCTGAACAGCTTTAGATTGTGAGCAAAGGGGTGGGATTAGTTATTTCCCCCCTTATTTCTAATTGATCTGATTGCCCTAGAATATGTATGCAAAAGCTTTCAAACAGGGAAAATACAGCAGAGATCAGACCAGCCCTGCAGCTGAAGTCATGTAAACCAGGCAGGTTTTAATGCATTGAGATGCTGCTGTAATTAACCTGATGTTTCCAGCTCTACCAAGGTTAGATTCAAGGTTGGTGGAGGCATCCTACATGCACCAGGCTATAGAGATATTCTGCCTAGCCACCTTTTCCTCCATCCAACTGCTCTGTATGTGAAACAAGTTTGCTTATCTGTAGGCAGAAGCATTCATTATCAAAGGGCTTGCAATGGAAACTGCTGCTGACGTGTGTGTGATGGGGTAACCGATCTGCCTGGTAGAGGAGGGATCCATGTACCTGTCCCGGGGCTGGCATACACCTGGTCCATGGATTTACACTGTGTTTTAACTGGGAATGCTGGGATTCTTTCACTGTCGAGTGGAAGCCATTATGGGGATTTGGGAAGTTAGCAAAGCCCATTGGCTTTGTTCTCACTATCCTGGTGTCCCCAACATAAGAAGGACATGGAGCTGTTGGAACAAGTCCAGAGGAGGCCACGAGGATGATCAGGGGATTGGAGCACCTCCTGTATGGAGACAGGCTGAGGAAGTTGGGGCTGTTCAGCCTGAAGAAGAGAAGCTGCATGGAGACCTCAGAGCAGCTTCCAGTGTCTTAAGGGGGCTGCAAGGATGATAGAGAGGGACTCTTCATCAGGGGCTGTAGTGATGGATTTTTCATCATGGAAAGCATGGGAATGTGCAACAACTTACATACCTCCTTCATTGCCGCATTCCCTTTAATTCTTGCATAGACTCACAGAATGGTTAGGTTGGAAAGGACCTTAAGGTCATCCAGTTCCAACTCCCTGTCATGGGCAGGGATGCCTCACACGAGACTATGTTGCCCAAGACTCTGTCCAGCCTGGCCTTGAACACTGCTGGGGATGGAGCATTCACCGTGTGCTTGCTGTGGCGGGTTGAAGGGATGACTCTGTTCCCTCAGGTTTGCTGTGATTCATTTCCTAACTAAGGGCAGCCTTCCCTGTGGTTGGAATCAGTGGATCCAGAGTTTCCTCAGTGCCCATCTCCCCATAGGTGAAGTAGCCAGTGGTGGTGGCCAGTAATAAGCAGGGTTTGTATGATGTGTCCAGTGAAGTCCTCTGATGCTTTCACCACATCAGGGACCACTTGTGCTGTGAATTGTCCTTGATGTCCTTCTGGGATCGAGTGTTTATTCCATTAACAGCACTTTGGAGACCATCAGCCAGCAGAAACTTGTAGGTGCTGCTGAGCTGGGAGGAAAATGAACTGTGCAAAATGCTCTGCAAGCGTTGGGCTGCTAATTCTCTGTGAAACACCATTTCATCGGCTGGATCGTGGCTGTAATGTGCTTATTGCCAGGGGAGCTGCTTATTCCTGTAAGCTTTTGGTGCAGCAGCAGAAGGGAAAGATACACAAAGAGAGTGTGAGCATGCCCTTGCCTCCAGGCAGTTGTTTCCACAAGTAGCTGTTGTTATTAGAAAAGAAGACAAATTTGATCTATGGTAACACTGCATGGCTTAAACATTTGAGGCACTAATGGTGCCTACTTGAGCATGAAGGAGAAGAGATGCAGGAGAGATAAGGAAGGATTTCTTTCTATTAGATTCTAATGACATTTGCAGAGTGAAGTGATAGAGCTCACCACATCTCTCACTGTTTGCTTGCTGCGTTTGCTCTGCTTTACAGCAAGAAGAATGTTCAGTGTGCTCCGGGCTATGTGGTTTGTTCCCTGTGGTGACTGGGGTATGTGGCATGAGCCACTGGTCCCCAGTTCATTGGATCCTTCTGTCTGGAGCAGCATCCCAGCAGACTTAGCCCAAAATGTGTTCCTCGGGTCAGAGCTCAACTCAAGCCACGCTGGTGGGCACTGGAGCATCTCCTTGTTATTGCAGGGATTCTATTGCAGGAAGACATCTGCGCTCCTGGGGGTTGCTGCCAGTGGAACTGTGACAGCCAAGTCCTCAGCATGGCCTCACACATCCTGCCCTGGACGGGAGGGTTGGTGTGGAGGCAGCAACGATGGATGCAGCACCCCCAGCAGCCGGGACTGCTGGTCCCAGTGCCTCCGTTAAAGGCTGTGAGCTGTGCCTGCATGTTTGCAGGATGTCTAGACATCAGCCAGTGGGGTTTCCTTGGTGAGCAGGAGGAGGATGAGCCCTGCGAGCCTCCTCAAGTGTTGTTTGTGTTGTGTGGTAGCACTAATGGCACGGCAAGAGCTGTCAGCATGGGCGAAGCCTTCCCATGCGCTCCTGCAGCTGTGTGCTGAGCCGTGCTGACGGAGAGTAATTCTTGTCTGGAAGCGCTTTTTCTAATGGTAAAATTGCATCTATCAACAGGTAATTGCATAAACCCAGAGAAATGAAATCCCGTGTAAAAGCCAGCTCAGAGAAAATGCCTTCTTGATGGTGGCGTTCATTTCCCCTCGATTCCCTGCTACAGGAGGTGGCAGATGCTTCAGCATTGAAATTGAAATTAAAAGCATGACCTTGATCTTCCCAATGAGTCTGTTGTAGCCCGGGGCTGGACGCAGCCCTGGTACTGTGTAGGGGAGGAGGTGGGGATGGGCAGCGTCGGTGCTACAGCGAGCCTGGAAATACCTTCCCTTCTCAGCAGGGCACAGGGGGTGCCTTGCATGGGGGTCCTCAAGGATGCCAGAGGGATGCAGATAGTGCTGTCCTTGGGACAGGTAGCACCACGGTGCCAACCCTACTGAGCACCACCTCTGCCCCGGCTGTGGGAACAGCCTCTTCCCTAGCAAACAGTGTGCAAAACAGCCTCCCCTCTTATCCCTAAGCCTTTAACATGGAGTGACTCAGCCTTTGCTTCATCCTGCAAGCAGCTTATCTCTGCTTTGGCTCCTCAGGGCTTTCTCTCTGTTCCTCCTTGCTCCGCAGCCTGCTCAAGCCGAGCCCCCTGCCTGCAGCCCTCGCTTTATTCCTCAGCTCTTCCCTAATTCTGCAATTTGTCAGGAAGCCAAATGCTCCCAGAGCTGTTTTTCCCTTGGTCCCTGCTGCTGCTGCCACTCTTTTCCCAACAGCCTCTGTTGCTATTGTGATTTCCACAGGGTTTATTCCAAGAGACGCAGGTATCAGCTGATTAAGAAATGCAATTAAGCCTCAGCAACCCAACCTTGTGGCATTGCCAGCAGTGATGTGGGTTTAACTGGTACTCAGGTTTATTCACACAGCTCTGGGTTGCTGGAAGGTCCTTTCAGCCTCTGGTCTTTGGGGCTGGTTCGTTGCTTTCTGCCCCTCACAGGCTGGGTTTGCTGGGATGTGTGTAAATGAACCAGCTCGCGCAGCAGCACCTCGGGTTTGCAGGGAGTATCTCTTACTCCATCTGATGGTATTGGGGTGGGGAGAGCAGCTTCTCAGCTTACCAGCATCTTGGGATAGTGTTAAAGGGAAATGTAAATGCCTTCATGCAGAGCTGCTGTCCTGCAGACTCCAGTGAAGTGCTGCAGTATGAGCTGGCTCTTCAGGGCAGGATAGGTGGAAATACTGTCCTGGCATTATTAAATAGGGATCATAAAGCACATGGCTGCGTGGAGGAGCCCTGGGAGCCTTCTGTGCCTTCAGCTGAGCCCACCCTGAGGCCAAGTACCTCTAAAGCATCCTTCAGGCAGCTCCGAGTGGTTGTCTGAGCACAGGGAGATGAACAAGAGATGCACTGAGGCGCTGGCACAGGGTGCCCAGAGAAGCTGTGGCTGCCCCATCCCTGGCAGTGTTCAAGGCCAGGTTGGACACAGGGGCTTGGAGCAAGCTGCTCTAGTGGAAGGTGTCCCTGCCCATGGCAGGTGTTGGAGCTGGAGGAGCTTTAAGGTCCCTTCCAACACAAACCAGGCTGGGATTGTATAAACCTTCTCTTCTCCTTCCTCTGCATTGGAGCGGGGAGGTTTAGAACTCCATCTGGGGCTGTGGTTGTCTGGAGGTACCTGCAGAAGGGCTTTGTCCCAGTGTGTGGGGAGCTGGGGGCAGCAGGGGAGACACCACATAAATGTGTTCCTGTTCCTGGTCTTCTGCAGGTGAATCTGGTCCTGAATGAAGGGAAATCCCTGGGGCTCATGATCCGAGGAGGGGCAGAGTATTCCCTGGGCATCTACATCACTGGTGTGGATAAAGGCTCTGAAGCAGAGAGCACTGGCTTAAAGGTAAGAAGAACCCCGCAGTGGGCTGGGATGGGAGATAGAGAGATTGAGTTTCATGAATTGAGGATGCAGGGCCACGTTAGTGGCAGTTCCTACCCCTTGTTGCAAGCCAAATGGGTCTCAGTGGAGAGGTGAGAGTTGGTTTCCTGGAGCTGGCTTTTCAGGGCAGGTTCTTTGGATGTTTTGGATATTAAACCTTTAGGGAGCAAGGTGGTTGTGCAGGGAGGACGCTTCTGGAGCAGATTGTGCCTTGTCTTCTGCCTTAGCACAACCCCACACCTGGTTTCTCCCCTTTGAGACAGCTTGGGGATGGTTTTGATGTAGATACCTGAGTGCAGCCTGGACTGGAAGTGAAGAAAATCACTGCTACCTCCCTGAACTGGCAGGGAAGAGTTTGCTGTTAAAGATCCTGGTCCTGTGTCCTCTTCCTGCATCTCGCATCCAAAGCCCTGATGTTTGGAGCTAGTGTTTTGCACAGGGTGCAGAGCATGTGTTGAGCTGCTGTGGTGAGAGGAGGCCGAGCTGCCTGTGCCAGTGTCCTCCTGCAGCACTGGATTCACAAGCATCATGTCCTAAAGGGCAGAAACAGCAGGATCACCCTCAGGGATAGAGCAAAGCTCATCTATCAGCAGCCTGGCTTGGTGGGACCTCCGGCTATGTCAGGCTCTCTCTGTAGTCTAATAGGTTCCTACAGGGTGTCTGTGGGGTGGCTGGGTCCTTCTGAGGCTGCCCTGGTCCAGAGTTGGCTACAGAGACCTCTTGTAAAGCGCGATCTTGCATCTCTTTCATCCCACCATGTACACACATCATCTCCAAGCTCTTCCAGCCTTCCTGCTGTACCAGGCCTCAGAACAGGATGGGACTGGGACCTCAGCTGTTCCTGAAGGGTCATTTGGGTTAAAATCATATATGTTCTAGGGGGTTCACCAGCCAAATAAGTAGAAAAGGGAGCTGTTGGACTGTGCTGCTCATGAATGGAGCACATTTGAAACACGGACACCTCAGGTTGCCGTGTTTCATCACTCGGGGTTTCTCTTCATGTGTGGTTTTGCTTCCTCCAGTGCAATCCCATGGGCTCTGAGGGACGGTTCTTTCCCTGCTCCTTGTGTCAGTCAAGACTCAATAGATGTTAAACTCCTCTGAAATGGTACTGGGCTGCTGGGCATTGGTGTTAATCCAGTCTGATCCCCTCTCTGCATTCTGGTGGTCCATTTCTCCATTGATCAACCCTGAAGGGTCTGGGGCTCAGCCTTCAGCTTTGCTCCAGTGGCCCCATAAAGTCACTTAAAGCTGTCAAAGCTGATAGCATGAGGTGTGTGGACAGTGTGTTGCAGGGCTGTGATTTAGGCTGGAACAGATAGTCTTGTTGCTCAGGTTGCTGTGGCACACAACATTGCATCTAACTGGGCACTGAGATCACCAGTGCTTTATAGACAAGGAGCCATTGGTGGGGGTAAGGCAACCAGTTCTGGACTTAATCATCCTCTGCTGGCTCCTGTTTCTTTCTCCTGACTCTTCTTGACACCAAAGGCAAATGCTGAGCTTGGAGTTTTGGATCGGTCCAAGTCTTAACATCTCTCTCAGGTCCTTAGCAGGGAAATCATGGAATGCTTTGAGTGGGAAGGGCCCTTAAAGCTCCTCCAGCTCCAACCCCTGCCACGGGCAGGGACACCTTCCACTAGAGCAGCTTGCTCCAAGCCCCTGTGTCCAACCTGGTCTTGAACACTGCCAGGGATGGGGCAGCCACAGCTTCTCTGGGCACCCTGTGCCAGCGCCTCAGCACCCTCACAGGGAAGAGCTTCTGCCTAAGAGCTCATCTCAGTCTCCCCTCTGGCAGGTTAAAGCCATTCCCCTTGGCCTGTCCCTACATCCCTTGTCCCAAGCCCCTCTCCAGCTTTCCTGCAGCCCCTTTAGGCGCTGGAGCTGCTCTAAGGAATCAACCCAATTGTGGTAACATTCAGTGGAAGCTCTAAAACCCACAGAAGTGTTCAGTGCCTGGGAAGTCAACAGGAACTTCCCAGTGACCCAGCAAGGCTGGGTTGAGCTCCCATTGAATGGTACCACAATTCTTCCATTGCAGAGTGCAGTGAATGACCTGGAAATCACATTTACCCACCAGTTCTTCCCTCCTGGTGCTGTCACATCCCTTCCACTATCACCTGGAGCAGCAACCTATGCCCAGCCATCTCCAACAGCTGAGCATTAAACATGGCAGGGGTCGGAACTGGATGAACTTTTAGGTCCCTTCCAAGCCAAACCAGTCTAGGATTTGATGAATCCATGATAAAAGGCCTTTCTTTATCTCCAGACCTCCCAGCAGCTCTAAGCTTACAGCCTGCAGCACACACAAACCCAGGTGGGAAATGGTGCATATCTGAGATCACATCAAGGCTGGCATTCAGGAAAGCTCCATCCTGCTGGCACACACACACACACACACAGGGATGAAGCTGTGTGTGCTGCTGCTGCGACTCCTGTGTGTGCTGGTTTGCAGTGGAACCTTGGCTGTGCTGAGCTCACAGGCGTGGGGTTTGAACCAAGGAAAGCAGCAGAAACAGGGGCTTGGGTCAGTGTGGGAGCAGTAGCCATGAAATGAACAGAAAGAACTGGAGAAAACCAATGCAACCCCTTCTTCTTTTCCTGCCTTTTCAGGGCTGTAGGAGATGGAGCCTGGCACTGGCACAGGGTCTGTGCTGGGGACAAACATCCTGTGACTGTGCAAAGTCACCCATGCAGCACGTGGAGCAGCTCCAGCCAGTCCCACTATTCCCAGCTCTGTTGGGGAGAAACAAATTGTCCTGTGCCTTTTATCATCTCTGTCTTTAATCCTCACGTCCCAGAGCACTGTCCCTGCTGCCTTTCACCGTGACCTTGCACTGACATCCCCAGGAGATGCTGTGTACCCTGGGAGGTGCAGGCAGAGTGGTGCAGGGTGGCCAGCAAGGGGTGACCTATGGTCTGGGAGAGAAGGATGCTCTGCAGGGAGCCCCCAGCATCATCTCTCACTTCTTGGTGCCCTCAGAAACACTCGGCCATCTCCATAGGATGCTCCTTGTCCCTGCTTGCCCAAGTGACCTTCTCCTATGGTAGGGTCCAAAACCCCTGTTGGAGCTTGGAGCAACCAGGCTGGGATTCTCCGATTCTGCCAGACTTTTAGTGAAAACCTTCTTGCATCTGTGGCACCAAATCTGCATTTTTGAATGTTTTAATAACAAGTTCCACGTTTCCCTTAAATTTTGATGAAAGGGCCGTCGATGTGGTGTCGAAAACCAGTCAAAACCAAGGCAGCTTCTCTGAGGCCCAAAAGCTCAGCTGGCTTCTGTCTGCCACAGAACCAGGGTCTGAGCAGTGTGTCGCAGAGGAGACCTAGTCCTGCCGATGCCCGTTTGGGTACCACTGCATCTCCATGGCCACGAGCAGAGCACTTCAGGTGCCAGCAGAGAGCAGGCTGATCTCTGCAGTCAAGCATTAAACATTCATACTCTTGGCCTTGGCTTTCTTCTGTTTATTCATGATGAAACTTCAGGTTCTGTCCCCACTGACATTCACAGCGATGCCAGTGCAGGAGCTGAGCTTGTTCTGCTCATCCCCATTTCTTCCTCCTTCATTCCTTTTGCAGGTCTGTTTTGTCAGGATGTGGGTCTTTAAGCCAATTTCTCCTCTTCTTGACCTTTACATCAGAAATAGCAGATTTCGGGTGGCTTGCTTTGAACAAACAACTCAATATTGAGACGCCAGCACAAAGGCTGGGGTAAAAAGAGGCCGCCGCAATCAGTTTATGCCTATATATACATGAGTGAGTAAAAGAGAGACTGTAAATAGGAAGAGGTGAATGATTTTACGTCATTGGTTTTAGTCACAAAGCTGCCTCTCGAGAAGGGGCTCGTCTTTAGAGGTCTGCACGTAGGCAGGAAGCTATAAAAAGCCTCGTGGCTGCTTCGAGTCTGGGGAATCGGCTGAATAGGGAGCGGTGCAATGAGGATGTGCGTGGTTGCGGTGCGCAGATGGAGCCCGGAGGCGGTGTGGAGTGGTCCTTCAAACCATGTCACCCTGATGGGGGCAGGCGGTGCTTCAATGGGAGGCCAGCACAAACCAGTGCCTGCCCCAGGAGCCAGCCTCCTCTGCTTGTGTGCTTCCATTTCCCATTTGCATCTGCTTTGTTCCACATCCTTGTGCTGCAAGGTTTGGGGAAAAGAACATGTTTTCGACAGCACTGAACCCACTGTTCCCTTGCCTTGCTCCCGCGTAAGGATCCTTCCAACAGGCTGTATTGGCCTCATTGGGTGTGAGTTATCTGCCCCAACCCTGGGGAAGCTGATTATAACCTCTTTAGTTTTCTGCAAGTCTTAATTTGGACATTTCCACTTTTTCTTGCCCATAGTTTCAATTTCTTAAGGTCTCCTTTTGGTAATTCCTTGTGCTAAAGGGAGAATCCTTCCACTTCAGGAGTACCCGTAAGTAATTTAACCTCTCTCCTAGCACATTAGTAGCATTTAATAAGACTCATGCTGGTGCCAAACCATTTGGCATCCCATTAGCCCCGTTATTCCCAGCTCAATTTGGTGTCATTTAGCATTAATTCACTTTGAAAAGCTCTCACCCACTTCTCTGTGTGACTGAATTCCTCCCAGAGCCAATTCTGATCAGTTTAAAGAGACTTCAGGTGCTCACAACGCTTGCCTTGAGCCCATTCGTTTCTCTTGATTGCACCTCCTGTTCTCTCTGGCCCCAGGAAGAGAAGGAGGCGAGGCTGTCATTGGGCTCTGTTGTTTCTGCTTTCTGGTTCTTGTCAGTCGCCTTTCACATGTCCTGTTCAGCCTTTGCCTTTCAGGGTAGATTTTTCCTTAAGAAATGAGAATAATCCCATTTTCAGAGCTGATGCTGTTCCCTTTCCTTTCCTGGCTGTTTTCTGCAGGGAGGGCTCTCGCTGCTGCTGAAGGAAGGCACAAGAAAGCCCAACAATGCTTATTTTGCACATCCTGACTCAAACACAGGTCCTAGGACTAACTCTGAGCCTGCTGCAGAGAATCACAGAAGGGAATCATAGATTCCAGGCAATTTCTCCACCTCTTGTTACATTTCCATCAGGAGCTGGGTGCTCGGGGGCAGGAATGTGCCCACAGCAAATAACGTGCCAGGGTCAACTCTTGCTTTCACAGATGGTTCTTTTGCACCTGTGCAGTTTTGCGTTACCTTCCCAATTGTCCTTGACTTTGGAGGGGTAAGGGGATAAGGAGGGGGGAAGTAATTATTATCTATGTTAATTAGCAAAACCAATCCTTTCCAGCTCCAATAGGAGCCTCTCATCAAGATAGGTAGAGGTGGTCCTGTGCTGGGCACTGTGCTGAGCACAGCTGGAGCCTGAAGGACAGATACGGGTGAAGTAACTTGTCCAGGGGCCCTCTGCTCTCCCTGTTATGGCTTGTCAGGTTCCTTTTGGTCCTCTCTTGAAAGGAGAAACTAAAGGAAGGCTGTTAAATCTGTATAATGTGAACAAAATAAATAAGGACATTTTAATCCCTGATCTGGAAAACTATTAAAGATCCATACTCACAATAATACTATCGAATCGGACTTGGGTTTTCACTGTTTGATGCTGCAGTGAGCCTGATGCTCCTCATTTGAGTAGCAAAATCCACTCCAGCGGATTGCCCAGTGAATCAGAAAGACCTGAGGACTGATTCTTATTGCACTGCATGCGTGTTTCTCGTGGCAGTTGAGGCACTTGAGTCATCTCCTCTCCCTGTAGTGTTGATGCTCAGCAGTTTTCACATTGTCAGCTTAGACCCAACAGAGCTCGCAGGGATGAGGAGTTTGTGGAGTCTGATGATGGGGATGCTCTCATTTGGGTCACTTGTCTTTCCCTGGGCTCCTTCCCGTGTCTTGGTCTCTGTTACCAGCTCAGACTGCCTTTGGCTCCCTTTCTGCACTGGGAGCATGAGAGACTGAGCAGTGCTTGGTGAGGGAAAGCACTGCTCAGCAGCAGTTAACCATCAGTGTGTTATCAGCGTTAGACTACAGCCACAACACAGCACTGCAGCAGCCACTGGGAAGATTAACCCTATCCCAGCCAACATCAGGACACCGCCTTTGCTGGAGCAGTCATGGAATCACAGAATGGTTTTCTCTTGGGTTGGAAAGGACCTTAAAATCATCGATTTCCAGCCCCCCTGCCATGGGCAGGCGGTGGATCCCGGGTGCTTTATGCTGGTGGTGCTCCTGGTGTTCGCCTTCACCCCAGCAAAGTCCTGGGTAGCACTGGTGAAAATTGGGTGACAGCAGTCACAGCCACCCCATAGACTTGGCTTCTCCCTGGAGTAAGGGAACTAATCCCAGTCCAGGAGTGAGCTGAGAGGATGGTGTTGACTCTCCATGTAGTTCTATTAGACTTAGGAATTCTCTCCATTCCCTCTCATCTCCTCCTCCGAGAGGGAGGTGAGGGACTTAACTGATGCCTCATTCTGTTTGCACTGCAGCACAAAGGGAATAAAACAGTTTTGACAGAGCTGAACAGAGCCTGTGCTTGAGCAAAGCTATGGAAGAGCAGTTTCAAAGAGGTGGCTGTGAGGAGCAGGTTGAATTGTGCTACGGGAGCGAGGAGGGCTGGCACTGAGAGCCCTAGAACAAAGGGAAAGAGGACATGGGGTGCTCTATGGGTGCTGTGTCCTGAGTGTGGCCAGGCTGTCAGGGAAGGCCCCACTGCAACATGAAAGCTCTTGGGAGGAGCTGGGAAGGAAATAGGAGGAGAGATGAAATCCAGCTCTCTCAGCTCCTACAGTACTGCTTGGAGGCTGAGGTGGGACACTCGAGTTGAACCCTCCCTCCGGCACACAGAGACCTGGGTTTGGGGCTTCCACAGATGGTCCCTGGCCTCCCACATCGACAGGAGGGGTTGGGGCTGGAGGATGAGATGTTCTCTGGGCGTTGTTACAACCAAACATCTGTAGATCCAGTTAATGGGGGAGACTGGGCAGACTGGTCTGGTTTGGGATCCTTCATAGGCTCCTCCAGGCTTCACTGGTCAGCTCGAGTGCTTGGTCTCCAGCCACCAGCACTTGGCCCATCTCCCTCACTGGTCCCCCAGTTGCTGTGTCCCCAGTTGGAGGTGGGATGGACGGAGCAGCTCCTCCCTGGTGGGATTGGAAGCCATATCCCTAGCAGGAAAGCCCCCAGGCCATGGCAGCCTCACCGCATCCTCACTCCGCAGGTTGGAGACCAGATCCTGGAGGTGAACGGGAGGAGCTTCCTCAGCATCCCCCATGACGAGGCCGTGAAGCTGCTCAAGTCTTCCCGGCACCTCATCATGACGGTGAAGGACATCGGGAGGCTGCCCCATGCCCGCACCACCGTGGATGAGACAAGGTGGATAGCGAGCTCCCAGGTGGGGGACACCCTCGTCACCTCAGCAGGGTACGTGCTTGGTGCACCCCATGCAGGTTGGTTATCAACACAGAGCTCCTCTGTGGTGGACACAGTCACCAAGGGGTGCGTGGAGCCCCCGGACCTGGAATGTACTGGGTAATGTGGAGCTCCAGTACCCGGAATGGTGGCAGCCATATGCGATGCAATGTGCGTGGGCACCCTGTCCATGGGAGCACCGTGGCTTCTCAGGCATGTGGCGCCCATGTGTGGGGCTTAGGAGACAGCATCTCTGGCCTGGAAGGCAGATCAGGGCTTTAGAGCACACTGCTGCCCCTTCCCTGTTCCCTTACGGGCACAGAGAGGGGAGAACATCACAGGTCTGGAGCCAGGCTCAATGCAGTGAGTGATGGGCACGCTCCGCTCGGTGCTAACTGCTCTTCTCCCTCCTCGCAGGGCAGTGGGTGACCGTGCTGCGGAGGTGACAGCCAGGGTAAGAGATACAAGTCCTTCCTGGTACCTTGGCAAAAGAAATCACCGTTCTTGTCCCATGTTTTCCATGGGAGGGAGGGATTTGTGTTCCTGGCTTGAAAGGGATGCTGGTGCTATGAGGTTTAACTGGCTCAAGCCTTTCTCCTCCCCACCTCATGTTGCCAGCTGTGTTTCTACAAGCAGTGCCATGACCCCCTCTCCTGTGCCACTGGTGGGTCTGCAGCACATCTTGTGCCTCCAGCCTGAGAATGGTCACATTGACAGGCAAGGACCCCTGCACCCCACAGAGGTGACTCTGATGCCTTCTGCCTGGCGGCTGCCTCTGGGCCCTGCCAGCTCCTGGGGTCATTCCCGCCTGGAAGCAGAGCTGCAATGCCAGCAGGGCTTCTCTCAGCACCTCCTCGCAGAGCTCCTGTCTTTGAAATGGAAATGCAGCAGCGAGGTTTCACAGGTGGCTCTCAGTGATAACAGCTCTGTGCTGTTCCGTGCCTTGTTCACTCCTTGCAGCGTGTCCAGGATAGTCAGGGTCTTGGCTCCGTAACCCTCTGTGGGCTCTGCCAGCACTACCTGGGAGGGGAGCAGCAAGGACCTCCCCTTAGAAACCCCTCTCCAAGGCAGAAGCCTTTCATCCGCAGCCTGGTTTGTCTCTCCCTTTGGTTCCCAGTAGCTCTTTCTTCACCAGGCTCTGCTTTGAGCTTGCAGCGGGGGTAAATGTGCCTTTTCCACAAGGTGGGAAGCTTGCCTTTCCTCCTGGCCCCATTTCCCCAGCTCTGCCAGGAAGGGAATGCAGCCTGCTATTGAATCAAGAGCTGGCCAAGGGACAGCTTGTGAGCAGAGCCCTGAAGCTGCTTTGGTTATTCTGCATAAACTGGCTCTGGAGTTACAGGGACAAGTGACACTGAGCGAGCAGCTATGCTGGTGAAGCCTTGTGGACACCTCCCTCTGGTCATTTTGGAAGCATTCCCCTTCCATTCCCTTTGGTACAGGCAGTTGGGTGAGAGCATCAGCCTGTAATGCTAGGATAGGGCTGGCAGCAGAGCCCAGGGCGAGGGGCTGTCCCCGCTTCCCTCCTTTCAGCTGATTCCCTGGCATCCCAAGCCAAAGCCTCTCTCCTGTCTCCCGCAGCCCGTGTTCTATCGGGGCCTGGCCGGCTCGCAGGTGACACTGAGCACCATGGTGAACCAGACCCGTGTCATGCTGGAGGAGCAGGCGCGGCACCTCCTCAACGAGCAGGAGCGGGCCACCATGGGCTACTACCTCGATGAGTACAAGGAAGGCAACATCTCCGTGGATGCGCTGGTCATGGCGCTCTTCGAGCTACTCAACACACACGCTAAGGTGAGGCCCTCACCGTGCTCCGGGATGGTTCCTTGTTCCTGGTGGACTGAGCAGAGCCATTGGCACAGCAGATAAGTCTCCAAGGTTGTCTGCTCAGGGACAGTGGTGAGGGTGGAAGGCAAAATCCAGATGTAGGGCACTATTTGGGTTAGGGGCTGGTGTTTAGTAGCAGAGGAGCTTCTGGTAAAGGTTAGGACCAAACCTCGTCATGCACTACGTGGAATGGGTTGGGTTGTGTTGGAAGGGACCTTAAAGCTCCTCCAGCTCCAACCCCTGCCACGGGCAGGGACACCTTCCACTAGAGCAGCTTGCTCCAAGCCCCCGTGTCCAACCTGGCCTTGAACACTGCCAGGGATGGGGCAGCCACAGCTTCTCTGGGCACCCTGTGCCAGCGCCTCACCAAAGGCTCCATTACCTGCCAGCACATCCCGTTGCCCCTGGTGGGCAGTGTGGGAGGCCTCCCGTGCTCCAACCTGTCCCTGGTGCCTGTCTCCTGGCGCAGTTCTCGCTGCTTTCGGACGTGCGCGGCGTCATCTCCCCACAAGACCTCGACCGCTTCGACAACCTGGTGCTGAAGAGGGAGATCGAGTGCATGAAGGCACGGCAGCCCTCGGGGCCCTCCCTGGCCACCGACTCCTACTCCATGATGTCCTACAGCGACACCGTCTCCTCCTCCAGCAGCCACTTCACTGCCACCACCGTCAGCTCAGCGCGGGTGAGTCCCTGCAGCCCCCCCATACCCCTGCGGGGCTGGAAAGGCATTCCACCTGCAGGAGAAATGGTGGATTCCTTCCCTGATGCATTCCCCAGAGCTTACCCGGGTGCAACAGTGTGACCTGTAGGTGCATTGGATGGTGCCAGGACATGTGCTTGGTATCTCCGTGCTCCTGAGACTGTGACTGTCCTCTGCACGGGGGCTTGACCTGGTGCTGTCGCTTTGTCCCCTGTGCAATGCAAGCTGCATCCACACAGGGATCTCAGTGAGTTGTCCCTCTGTGCCTGCTACTATCCACCAGCTCTAGTGCCTGAATCACCTCCTTAAAGATGTTTGCTGCCTTCTCTGCATCCTGGCAGGGACCTCGGTGGCCTGAGCAAGCCCCTGCCCACTCTCCAGCACTGAGTGGCAGCTCTCCCACGTCTCCCTTCACTGCATGCACCCTCTGAGTTCCTGTAATCGCCTCCAAGTGCACGTTAATCTCCTGGCCATCAAATGCCTTTCACCATAAATGCATCAGCAGCCTTGGAATTGAAAACCTTCCTGAAAGGAGCAGATGCCAAGAGGCTTTCTGCTGGTTGGGTACAAGGAAACCAGCCCATGGCCAGGGAGAGTGGGAATGTGGTGCAAAAGGTGCAGGCAGGGTGGGAGTTGGGGGCATTCCTGGGCTGTCCCTGCCTGCATTGGTCAGTCCAGCATCCCAAGAGGCCTCAGAGAGCTTCAGAGCATCAAAGCTGGGCTTTTGTCCCATTGACTTCACAAGGCCCATAGGAAAGCCGTGTGCTCTGTTCACAATGGGTTACAGTGAGATGCTTTCTGGATCAAGAAAATCAAAGGTCTTGTTCCTGCTCCATGACACCAAGCGTGGCTGCTTGGCCTGGTGTGTGAGCCATGCTCCAGCCCTGCCTGGCACGTGAGCTGAGGTCAGGGATGGAGACCAGGATGCTGTGCTGGCATAAAGAGCGTGTGTACACTGCTTTAAGGGCTTCCTTCAATCATCCCTCAAAGAGAGTCATAGAACAGTATGGGTGTCCCTTGGTCTCACTCCAGGTCCTCCCTGGCCATGGGGCACCTCTTTCCATGGGTGTGGAAACGTGCCCTGCTCCAAGCTCTGCCTGGGGTGTTGGGAATGCTAACACATGAGGTGGTTGTCACCGCTGCTGCTGGAACAAGTGCCAAGCAGAGAGCATCACGGTGGATGGATGCTTGTCTTAGCTAGCAGGAGACATGAGGGGCAGAGCTCCCGAATGGTTTCTTCTGCCCTGAGCTCTTGCTGCTCTCCCTGCCCAGCACTGGCTACAGCTGGATGTGGATCCTGCAGGATGGGTTTGGAGGGAGGAGGGATGCCTTGTGCTGGGTTTGCTTGTCTCCCTCACTGGTCCTGCACCCCACTGATGGTCTGTTTTGCTTTTGTGCTTGTTTCAATCTGCTTCCCCCCCCCCCGCACGTCCCCAGGAGCGGCTCTTGTGGCTCATAGACCTGATGGAGGTAGGGGCTGCTGGAGCGCTGTGGTTGCCATAGCAGAGGGGATGAGTGTGTGTGTGGATGGGTGCCGGGAGGGAACAGGCTGTGCAGGGACCAGCATGTCAACAGGGACCGCATGAACAGCGCCTTGATTCATCCCTTAGCCCTGTTGAGCCATTCCAGTCCCTTTGCTCCAGCACAGCTTAAGGCCTTGGTGCTGCAGAGCACACAAGACTCAGCTCTGAGCCAGACCCAGTGTTCTGGTTGCACTGGGGCCCTGTGTGTCACTGCCAGCTCAAGGATGGGCTGATTTTAGGGCCAGCAGCGTTGATGGACCCCACACTGGCCCTGCTGTTGCTGCCTGCCTCTACCTGCTGCTCTGATGCCTTGCTGTATGGGCACCCTGGCTAAATACCAGCAGGATGGTCACATCCTGTCACAGAATCCCAGCCTGGTTGGGGTTGGGAGGGACCTTAAAGCTCATCCAGTTCCAACCCCCTCTGGAAACAGCAGTGCTCCACACGGGGATGCTGTGGTGTTCCCAGATGGAGTTTATCACAGGCACCCTCACTGTGGTACACAGAGTTCTTCGCCTCTGTGACAACTGAGTTGTAGCAGCAATGATCAGGTGCAAGCTGTCGATGAGAGCAGGATGTTTGTCATTGCTCACAGGCCAGGCAGCACTTCTTGGGCACTGCCTCCTGCCCAGTCCTCGTTGTTAGCATTACCCCCAGCAAAGATACTGCCATCGGAACGTGCCTTCTCCTCCACGGGCCTTATCCCACAGGCTCTGCCTTGCTTCCAGCTCCCTGAAGTTGCAGGATTGGGCCCCAGGAGGTAACCCAGTTTTGTTGCTAAACCCTTGTCTGTCTGTGGTCTCTTTGGTCTCTGTGCCACAAGAAGTACAAGTAAGGAGAGGCTGGCACTGAGCTGTCCCTGTCCCTCGGCAGTGAATCTCAAGCACAGGAATGCACAGCCTCTTTGGCAGGTGATCTCTGTGTCCCCATAGGGAGAGCAGAACGAGAGCAGAGGAACAGGGGGCATCTTCCTCACCAATCTCCTGTTATTGCTGCTCCAGCTCCTGGTGTCCTCTGACCCCTCCAGGACAGGCACAGCCATCCCATGTGGAGGGTTCTCATGTGCTTGGCACGATCCTCTCAGGCAGCGAGGTTAGAGACAGGGTGAAGCCACCACGTGGGTGCCATTGTCACCCTCAGAGCCCCCAGAGTCAGGTCTCTGTGCTCAGGCTGGGGCAGGGAAGGGGCTCTGGGGCTCCTCCAGCCCTGTGGATCCATTCTGGGATGGGAGAGGGAAGGGGAGAGCGGAGGGGAGCTGGGCATGGAATGGTGCTGTCATTCCAAAGCAAACCCTGCAGGGTTCAGGCTGAGTGGCTCTGCAAAGATCTCATTAGCAGTAAGTGGAAAATAAGGGATTCCTTTGGAGCTGTGAAGTTAATGAAAGGTTGGGTTGTATTCCCCAAGGAGCTGGGAGCTCTTCCATCACTTAAGCAGTGAATGGAAACTGGCTGGCTGAATCAAAGATGCTGACAGATGCTTTCCAGCTCCATCCCTCCTGCCCTGGGCTCCGGGATAGTAAGGGCCAAGGATTTCCATCTGAGGGGCTGGAAGAGCCTCACCTGCCTCCAGTTTCCATAAGAAACTGGAAAACAGGTTGGGTAAAGGAGCAGCATCGGTGGGAGGGAGCAGCCTCCTCAATAATCACCTCTCAGAGCAGTGGCACTGTAGCTCCAATGGCTCTTCCAAGGGAAATCCAAGCAAGCTGTCTTAAAATAGCCAATGCATGAAAGCAAATGTGCTCAGCTTAAAAGCCATTGCACTGGGTAGCCCGGAGCAGTTGCTGTTAGATTGCTCAGCGTGGGGAGAGGAGAACCTGCTGCTTGCACAGGTCAGTGCCAGTGTCCCTGGGTGCTGAGGGAGGACAGAGCCAGGGCTGGGACACAACACATGGTGGATACTGGATGGAATCAGCCTTGGCCAGAGGAAAGAGTTTTCCCAAGCTCAGGCTTCACCTGTCGCTCTCCAAACAAGCCTTTTCCTTCAGTTCTCATTCTCCAGGGCTCTCTCCGAAGCCAGGGAGCTCCAAGTACTTCCCATCGGTGGTTTTGCTGCTTCTCTAATGCTCTTCTTTGTCTCCCGTGTCTATTCTGGGATGCTGACATCTCACGGCACGGCAGCAGGCTCCAGCAGATGGGGGCATGCAGCTGCAGCAGCGGCTCAGCTGATCCCTTGTTTACCCTGCAGTGAATAACACACGGTTGAAAACAAACTGTACCCATCCCATTCCAGCGCCAGGGAGCAAACAGCCCTGGGAACACGATGGGAATGATGCGCAGCACCGCTCCAGATTGGGAAGTGCTGTGGGAGAAGGATGCTGAGCATGGATTTGCTCGTCCAGGGCCTTGCAGGGGAACCAGATGGAGCTGGGGATGGCAAAGGCAGCAGCAGAGCCTGGCTCTGGGCTAAAGTCAGGAGGAGCTGGGTTCAGCCCTGGCTGCACACCCTATGTCCTCCCATCCCTGCTGGTGCTCAGCCAAGGTGCCTGTTTGCTCTGCTTGACCACATCCGTGTCCTCTCCTTGGGTCCATCCTGCTGACAACTGCCCCTGCACAGGCAGACTGACAGATTCCCATTGCCCACCTTGCTTGCTGGAGCTGGGATGAGTTTGGAGCTGTGTTGGGACATTGCCTATTGCCTCCTAAAGGGAAAGCAGTGACAGCAGGTTCTGCTTGCATCTCACTGCTCTGGTTTGCAAGGGAGGGAGGTTTTACACTTGTCTCTTACCCTTATCCCAGCAAAGATGCAGGTATTGGACCTGCCGGGTCCAAACCAAACAGGAGGAGCTGAGGTTTGGATTAAGAGGAGCACATCCTCCTTTTGCAGGTTCACAGCATGCTTTGAGCACGCTTCCTAGCTTGGGAGAGCCTGTATCCCAACAAAGCTGCTTTGCTTTGGATCCCAGCACAGTTGCTTTGCTCAGATGATGTGTGGGTCTGCAGGGAACCTCGAAGGAAACAGAACCCTTTGGGTGAAAGACTGGCCTTGCATGGGGGAGTTGGGTGAGCACCCTGCATGGTCCCCATTGGGCTGGCGCTGTGCTGGGTGCTCAGTGCTGCTCTAACCTCGTTTTCTCTTCCTCCTTTGCCCTCTCAGAACACGTCGGAGTTGGAGGGAGGTGGAGATGGCCACCAGAGCAGCATCAACACCCTGCCGGATGTCTCCCTGGTAAGGCATCAGACTGGAGATGGAGGTAAAATGGTGATGCTGAGATTTGCCTCCATTCTGTAGCTCTTTGCTTAATCAACACCCCATGGGTGTTATTGAAGCAACTTAATCAGACCGGTTTGGAAGGATTCTGGCTGGGTAGCATCTGTGTAGAGCAGAAGTTGGGTGGTTTGTGCTCCGATCACCCTCATTTGTGAGTTACGTTCCTGTCAATAAGGTCAGGAAGGTGTTTCTGTGGAAGTCAGCTCATTTCTGCCATCATCACCATGAGAAGGCAGACAGAGGTGGCTCTGAGCCTGGGGAACGTCCTAAACAGTGTCCTTGCTTTGGCAGGATGACCTCTCCTCCTTCCCAGATGAACCACCCAACTTCAAGCCTCCACCTCCTCCTTCAGCCCCGCAGATGCTTCAGGCCCCATCCTCTGACCAGCACAGGACCCAAGGGAAGGACAAGCCCAAGCGCCCTTCCTCCGAGTCCTCCCAGTCAGGCCTCTTCTTCATGGCCCCCCGGCACCCCACACCCCCCCCCAGTCACCCCGAGAAGGACACGGTCAGCATCACCTCCACAGCCACCGCATCCACCGAGGAGTCAGCCCCAAGCCCCATCTATGCCACCATCTCCCCAGCCCCGCACAGCGCCAGGAGGCAGATGGATGCTCAGCTCTCCTTGGTCAGCCAGCATCACATCGGGCCCTTCCCCAGGGTCCAGTCCCCGACCAGACTGAAGAGCCTATCCCCGGAGGCGCCTGCATCTGGTGGGCTTCAGAGCCCCCCTTCCCCATCGCCTCCTCCTCCTCCATCCCACCCGGCACCCCCTCCTCCGGACAAGGGCAGCCCCCAGGCTGTGGCCAACCAGCACTTCATCATGGTGGAGGTGCACCAGCCCAACAGCGAGCCTGACGTCAATGAAGTGAGGCCCCTGCCCCAGGCCAGAGGTGGGTGATGTGTTATCAGCCATGGGGTGACAAAGTGAACCCTCTCGGGGGTGCTCCTCAAGAGAGAAGTGACAGCTGTTAAGGGCAGGAAGGGGCTGGAGGGTAAGACCTGCATCAGACTGCTGGAGTGTGAGGCTTGGTTGAAGGGCTTCCCCAGTCTCAGTGGGAATGGGGGCTTCCAGCACATGCTGGTGAAGAGCTCTAGGGGAAAACATTCCCATTTTGGTTCAAACTCCTGGTCAGTAGGGTGGGGGGAAAGCTTCAGAGCCTGGATCAGTGCTGCCGTGCCCTGTTCTTTGGTTTGCTTTTCATCATAGATGAGTTTCATTCAGAAAACAGCTTGTGGAGTCAGAGAATCCCAGCCTGGTTTGGGTTGAAGGGACCTTAAAGCTCACTCAGCTCCAACCCCTGCCACGGGCAGGGACACCTTCCACTAGAGCAGCTTGCTCCAAGCCCCTGTGTCCAACCTGCCCTTGAACACTGCCAGGGATGGGGCAGCCACAGCTTCTCTGGGCACCCTGTGCCAGCGCCTCAGCACCCTCCCAGGGAAGAGCTTCTGCCTAAGAGCTCAGCTCAGTCTCCCCTCGGGCAGGTTAAAGCCATTCCCCTTGGCCTGTCCCTACATCCCTTGTCCCAAGCCCCTCTCCAGGTTTCCTGCAGCCCCTTCAGGCACTGGAGCTGCTCTCAGGTCTCCCCTTCAGGAGCCTTCTCTTCTCCAGGCTGCCCCAGCCCAGCTCTCTCAGCCTGGCTCCAGAGCAGAGCTGCTCCAGCCCTCGCAGCACCTTCAGGACGGGCCGGTCCTGCCCCCCATGGCTCTGCCTGCGCTGGGGCGGGGGCTGCGGTACCCCGGCAATGTCCCGTTCCCGTCCGTGCTCGGGGAGCGGTGCCGGTGACGTTGTCGCCCTCCTGTGGCGCCGTCCTCCCACTGCAGCTCATTCACCTCGGGGCTGTGGATGGGGCCGAGGGACCCGCTCCGGGCTGAGCGGGGTCGGGTTCTGCCCGCAGGGTGTCAGCGGTGTGAGCCCAGCTCCGCCAAGCCCCGGGAGATGTCCCGCACCCGCTGCCCTCTCTGCGGTGCTGCCAGACCTTGCTCCCTGGTGCTCATCTCCATCTGCACCCACACTTCATCCTGAGGGGAGAAAGCTCCTACCTGGCAGCTCCTCTTTGCTCCGGCCTGTCCCCATCTCCTCCCAAACCCTGGTATGGAGCATGGGCCGTCTCCAGCCTCCTCCAGCAGCATCCCTAAACCCATCACCCCCTCATTCCATCCCAGTTCAGGATTTGGGCTGGATCCTTGAGGCCCTTTGTTCCTTGGCACTCTCTGTGCGCAGCACTGCTGTTATCATAGGATCCCAGCCTGGTTTGGGTTGGAAGGGACCTTAAAGCTCCTCCAGCTCCAACCCCTGCCACGGGCAGGGACACCTTCCACTAGAGCAGCTTGCTCCAAGCCCCTGTGTCCAACCTGGCCTTGAACACTGCCAGGGATGGGGCAGCCACAGCTTCTCTGGGCACCCTGTGCCAGCGCCTCAGCACCCTCCCAGGGAAGAGCTTCTGCCTTAGATCTAACCTGAACTTGCCCTGTTCCAGTCTGAACCCATCACCCTTTGTCCCGTCGCTACAGCTCCTGATGAAGAGTCCCTCTCCAGCGTCCTTGTAGCCCCCTTCAGACACTGGAAGCTTGGGAACGTCCCTCCAAAGTCCAGGTCTAAATCCCAAGGGCCCTGCCCAGTGCTGGGAGCGGTTGGGATGTCCCTGCCCTGGGGACATCCTAACCCCACAACCTGCCTGGTGTCCCGCAGCCTCCACGCTGTCGCAGCTCTCGGACAGCGGGCAGACGCTGAGCGAGGACAGTGGGGTGGACATCGGCGACGTGGAGCTGAGCAGCAGGGACAAGGGCCAGCAGCTCCTCTCTGGGAAGAGCCGAAGCCTCCAGGAGGCCCGGAGCAGTGATGGGGCAGCAGAAGGAGCCTCCAAGCCGGTGAGGGTGGGTGCCCGTGGATGCTGGTGCAGGCGGTGGGAGGTGGGCATCGGGGTTGCCCCTGCCATAGGCAGCACCCCCTCTTCTGTGCTTCCATGCACAGATGTGCACATGGAATGTCGGGAGTCAAAGAGCATCTGCAGGTGGTCTGTCTGTGCCTCTCCTGTGAGCCTTCCTTGGGGTGACCCTGCTTGTCGTGGGGTGACCCTGGGCAGGATGGGAAGGGACAGGGGTGCCTATGGGGTGCTGGCAAGGGCAGGTGGGAGTACAGCAGCCATGGGGAAAACCACCCCATCCCCAGAGTAGAAGCCTCCGTCTCCATCACATCTCCATCCCCTGCGAGGGGCATCCTTGGGATTGGGGATGATCCATTCCATCCCCAACCCATCCCAATTCCATCCGTATCCCACCCCCTGCTAGGGCCATCCTGGGGACTGGGGATGCTCCATCCCACCCCATGGGTCCTGGTCCCCCTCAGCAGCACTGCCCATCTCTCCCCAGCCAGGGCTGCTGGAGCCCACATCCTGCCTGATCCGTGTATCCAAGAGTGCTCCGACCCTGGGCATCGCCATCGAGGGGGGAGCGAACACGCGGCAGCCGCTGCCCCGCATCGTCACCATCCAGGTAGGACTCAGTGCACATCCTGCACATCCCTCTCCTCCCGAGCACCCTCTGGGGAAGGAATTGTTCCTCAGCTCCATCTAAACCTCCCCTGGCGCAGCTTGAGGCTGTTTCCTCTTGTCCCATCCCTTGTTCCTTGGGAGAAGGGGGGATTTTGGAGGTGTGCTTCCCCCCCAGAGCATCTTCCCTTGTTGTCAGCATCATTCTGCTGCAGGGGAGGTGCTGAGGGTTGCATTGGTGTCCCATGGAGCATCCCATATCGTAGAGCATGGCCTGGGAGATAAGGGTTTGCTGTGGATCCAGAGGGGGTCTGGCAGCCCCGAAAGCTTGGCTCTGGTGTCTCCAGATGGCTGGAAGCTCCCTTTTCCTGCTCAGATAGAGGGCTGGGAGAGGGGGAATGATGGGGGATAGCTGGGGTGGATGCATGGCTGGGAACAGCAGCTTCCTCTGCTGCTCACTTGGGGCAAAACTCAAGTCATTGACAGCAAAGCAAAGCAGAGCCAACTCCACCTTGGTTCTTCTTGGCCATTCCACTGGGACAAGCAAAACGGGAGCCGAATTTATCCCCTCTTTCGGAAACATGAAATGTTTCTCCTTTCCCCCCCCAAAACATCCCTGGGATTGGGGAATGGGATCAGGATCTCTCCACCTCTATCCTGCAGCGCGGGGGCTCAGCACACAACTGTGGGAAGCTGAAGGTGGGCCACGTCATCCTGGAGGTGAACGGCACGGGGCTGCGGGGCAAGGAGCACCGGGAAGCCGCGCGCATCATCGCCGAGGCCTTTAAGCTGAAGGAAAAGGACTACATTGATTTCTTGGTCACAGAATTCAACGTCGCCCTTTAGGGATCCAGGCTTTGGGATGGGGAGCATCCCGAATAGGAGCGGAAGGCAGCGCCGAGGCGGGAAAGCTGCATTCCCACCCCGCGGAGCCCTCTCCCGCTGCGCCATCCCGCACGCACAGACACCCCCCAGCTTGTCCCCAAGTGTCCCCTCTCCTGCTGCAGACTCATGCCTGGGTAGGGCAGGCTGCGAACGGGCAGAAATCAGTGCACATCCCATAATGTCTCTTGGATCGGGGTGGGGGGCGCTGCCCTTTGGGAGTATCCTCTGGTTCTCCAGGGTGGGAGTGGGGCAGGAGGGCAGGGGAAGGGCCGGGTGTCCCCGCTGCCATGTGAGTGCCACACAAAGCACAAGGTGGGCCCGCGGCTCCGGCTGGAGGGGGTTTGGGTGGTCCCTGCTCCCTCGGGTGCTGGCCCAGGCGGGTGGCACAGCCATAGGTGGGGATGCAGAGGGAGCAACCGGAGGCCTTGTAAATCGCTGGCAGAATCCTTGTGTTTCTATAGACAGAGCTTGTGCTTTAATTTTTCAATAAACCGATCAGGATAGACAAAGGCTGGGATTGCGGGATTCCTCCGGGCTGGAAAAGGGGGGCAGGAAGGGAATGGACAGGGCTGGCTATGGCGTGCTGGCAAGGGCAGGTGGGAGTGTGTTAGCCATAGAGAAAACTGCGCCATCCCCAGAAAGGGGTGCTCCCTCCCCATCTCCTGCCAAGGGCCATCCCAGCCATTGGGGGTGCTCCCATCCCGTCTCATCCCCTGTCCGGGCCATGCTGGGAAATAGGGATGCTCCATCCTACCCCTATACCTATCCCACCCCCTGCCCGGGCCATCCCAGGCATTGCGGGTGCTCCATCCCATCCCATCCCGCCCTATTCCCATTCCCATCCTGCCCTATTCCCATTCCCATCCCGCCCTATTCCCATTCCCATCCTCATCCCCTCCAGAGCCGTCCCGGGGCGGGTGCAGGAGTTCCCCACCAGGGGGTGCCGGCGCTGCATAAATTATGATAATGACAGCCCCTCTGATTGGTCTCCCGCCGCGGGCTATGCAAATACAGGGGAGGGCGGGGTTTATGCTAACGACTTCCCATTTCTTGCTCTGCGGCGCTCTCCGATTGGCGAGTAGCCGTCGGTATGCTAATGAGGGCGGAGGCCCCGCCCCGCCGCCGCCGGCGGCCCGCGCTATTGTCCCGCGGGGCGGGGCAGGGGGGAGCTGCGGCGGGACCGGGGCCGTGATCGCGATCGTAGTCGCGATAGTGATCGCGGTGCGGAGCCGCCCCGCATCGGGCGAGGAGCCGGCGGCCGGGCCCTCCCTGCAGGTGAGCAGCCGCGGGGCGGTGGTGCTCCTCCAGCGGTGCCCAGATGTGCTCCCCACATGCGTTCGGGGGGGCCGGGGCAGGGCGATGGGGCTGGCGCCGCTGCTCGATGTGCTCGCTCTGATCCCTGCGAGGCTCCTTCCGCAGCTGGAGGGAAAGAGAGGACCCCCGGGCACCGCTGGGATCACAGCTGGATGCGCAGCTGGGGGCCGCGGGGATGGGCCCGTCCCGGGGGGCCGCATCCTGCAGTCCTCGGCGCTCCTGAGCCCGGCTAGGGGTCCCTGGGCGGAGCGGGGGATCCCAAGCCGAGGGGATGCACCCGGAGAATGCGGGTCATGCCTAGTGGGAGGTGTCCCTGCCCGTGGCAGGGGTTGGGACTGGATGGGCTTTAGGGTCCCTTCCAACCCAAACCAGGCTGGGATTTCGTGCCGCTGCGCCGCTTCTGCCCACGTTGTCCCCAGGCCACCGGAGCCTTGGTGGCCCTTGGGAAACTTGTCAGAACTCTTCTTATTCCGGTGCTGCCTCCCCGCCCAGGGCAGGCTCTGCCGCCCGCAGGGTTCCGGAGCCTTGCGGAGGGTTTCATCAGGCTGCGAAGGGCGGCGCGGAGCCGTGGCCGGGGCTCACTCGCACGGAGGCTGCGGGATGCGAGGCCGTGCCGCTGCCTGCGGCTCCTGCGAGGAAGTGGCCGCTGCCTCCAGCTTCAGTTCCTTGTTTTACTTAAAGGGCAGCTCTGTTCCGGGGGGTGCCGGCAGCGGGGCCCGGGTTTCTGTGGCTCTGCAGCAGCCATCCGGGCAGGGATGTTTAAAGGACCCCTTGGAGAGCGCCCAAATCCAGCTAATACGGGATCTCTGCTGCCGGCTCTTTCCAGACAGGGATTAAGGCCGCCCTTTGCAAGGCATTACTGCCATCAGCAGCCCCCAGCTCCTGTATATAAGGAGAGGTTCAGCCCTGGATCTTGCCAGGCTATGCCATGGGGACAAGGCTGTTCCTATTGAGGACAGGACCGCGTGTTGGGGACAGGAGGGTTCGTGGAGCAGGCAGGAGGTGGGAAAGAACCGCGGGGCTTTGCTTCTGTGGAAGTGATGGAGAGATGCTGTTTCCACAGGGATTTGGTGCCTCTCCGTGGGGATCTGCTGGTGTGGAGGAGCTGGAGGGGTCTGGCCCCTCCAGGCAGAGGAATGGGGTGACCCATGGGGTTTAGAGCAGTGGTGCAGTAACAGGCACATGTGCTTTCAGAGGACAGAGAGGGTTTGTGAGGCTCTTCCTCACTAGGATGGATTCTCCCATACTAAGCAAGCAGCCTCTCTGCCCTCTTTCATGCTCATAAACCAGGAACGAACTTGGAAAGGGTTTTTAAACCAGGAATTCCTCCCTCCTGGAGTGCCAAACTTCATCCTGAGGCTGTTGTTCTGGCTTCCTTCAACCCACCAAAGGAGATGCTTTGGGTGGCAGCATGGATGTGTCTTAGATAAAAAGGGAGCTGAGGAGGGGAAGGGGAGCATGGAGATGCTAAAGGAGACCCGTGGGAGGTTGAATGCTGTCTGGAATTGAGTTTTGGATGGGAATGGGTGGTTTAGGAGACTAAAATAGCCATTGCTTGCCTTGGGGGGAGGAGGTAAAGCCTGTTTTGGGGTTCAACAGGGGGCTTTAACCCCCTCCTAGAGCAAGGGATGTCTATTTTAGGGCATAGGGATTATCATTCCCCATTGCCATGTGGATGGAAGTGGGCATTAGCACCCCCCCAATCCATCCGCACCACCCAGGGTTGACAAGGCAGCAAAGGCAGAGTGACAGCCCTGTCTCCCCCCTTCCATGGCACCGAGCAAGCCCCGAGGCTGAGGATGTGACAGTCTCCTCGGCTTGTCACCACTAATGAAGCCAGGAGCCCTGATGGGGCTGTGTGCGCTCTGCATCACACATAGAATGAGTTGGAATTTCTCAGCCTTCATCAGTCCCATGGGATTGGAGTGGTAGAGGTTGAAGATGCCTAAAGAGGAGCAGGGATTAAGAGGTGAGGGCAGGGATGGGCAGAGGTAACCCCTCCTGCCTGCTGGGTGTGCTGAGACCTGGCAGCACTCAGCACTTCCAGTGCCTCAAGGGGCTACCAGGGAAGCTGGAGAGGGGCTTTGGACAAGGGCCTGTAGGGACAGGCCAAGGAGAACGGCTTTAACCTGCCAGGGGGGAGACTGAGATGAGCTCTTAGGCAGAAGCTCTTCCCTGTGAGGGTGCTGAGGCGCTGGCACAGGGTGCCCAGAGAAGCTGTGGCTGCCCCATCCCTGGCAGTGTTCAAGGCCAGGTTGGACACAGGGGCTTGGAGCAAGCTGCTCTAGTGGAAGGTGTCCCTGCCCGTGGCAGGGGTTGGAACTGGAGGAGCTCTGGGGTCCCTTCCAACCCAAACCAGGCCGGGATTCTGTGATCACCCTATTGCAAAATCCTGGCTTTCCCAGAGCAAGATACACAAACAAACACGCTTGGATTGTTTGCATTCACTTTGTGGCTCCTGACAACACTTGTCCGCCTTTTCTGTGTTACCATAACAGCGCCCAACAAGATCCCAAGTTTTCTCCCTTCCCGCTGTGACCACTGCCGGAGGCGCTGCCTGGGCTAGTGATGAGCGTGGCTGGATTTGCCAGCAGACCCTGCCGCCTGTGGCTGTTGCGGGCAGAGCAGCTCTGGGGACGGGTTGGGGATGGGATGGAGAATGGGGGTGACAGCCCTCGGTGTGTGGGTAGGGCATGATCCAGGCACCAGCCTGCCGAAACCTGGTAGGAAACAGTTTAACCCTCTTTGCCCTGAGACAACAGCACCCACCAGCTCCTTTCACAAAAGCCAAAACCCCTCTTTAGCTCCTCTGAGCAGCCGCAGAGCCTGGAGCGTCCCATGGGCAGCCCCATCTCTGCTGTCAGCAGAAGCCATGGAGTGGAGAAAGGAGCTGCTCAGCCAGGGTGTGGGATAAAGCCTTGTGCAAACACCCCAGCAGGTCTGCAAGCCCTTAGGGATGCTCTGGGGTTTGCTCCTTGCCCTGCAAAAGGATGCGGGCACGGCTGGGAGCGCGCTGCTGGTACAAGGGTGATGCTGAGGACCTCCGGCAAACAGCCCCCAAACCCTCATCAACAGCGGGATTTAAGCCATGGAATCAGGAGATCCGAGGCACTGCAGTGGGTTAGGAGTGTTTTCACCCAGCATGTGGGTGCCATAGGTTGATTTCCTGCTCAGCAGCATCCTGCTGAATGCAGCCACCCCAGACCCGCGCTGTGGTTTCATCAGCTCATGCAGCCTCCCCACATGCTGCTAATTACACACTAATGAGCTGGATTAATTGTCTGCCTGGGAGGGAGCCAGGGTGGGCTGTGCTACCTGGCTGTGGCCGTGGGCCTACAGCCATGGGGCTGGAGCAGCACCTCGGGGAGGGTTTGGGGGGGTTCTGCCTGGATTTGGGGGCCTGAATGCTGAATTTGGGGGCTGCTTGGCATCTTGGTGTTTTATGGAGGCTGCTGCTGGTCCCAGGGATCCCCCCCACATTTTGCTCTGGCATCGTGCTCCTCATTGGTTTAAAACCCCAAAGGCTGGGATGGAAAGCGCTGTGGGAGCAGGGTTTGCCCTCCCTCAGGGTCTGATGGGGTTAAGAGCTTTGCAGCCACCTGCAAGCTCACAGGAAGCTTTGCTTCCTCCTTCTACAACAACCCTGCGGCTGCAGAGAGGTTTTAGGGTGCTCAAAGCAAGGCTGCTTTGGGGACCCTCAAAGGGGTCACAGTGATGAGCTTGTCTCATGGATGCTGGTGCAGGTGAGTGCACCCCACCTGTACCTCCCTATGGGCAAAGCGGGGTTGTGGGGGGCTCAGATCTACCCGAGGGAATGGCTGGAAGCCCCAGGGCCTTTCCTGCTGCCCGCCCCATGGTTGGGTTTTGGCATCCGGCATCACTCGAGGTGCAGAGGGAGGAGTGGGATGAGGCTGAGCTCCTGCTTCTGGGTCACCAGTGGAGTGAGTGTGCCAGGTCTCTGCTGTCATCCCTCTTGTGTCAGCCCTCCAGAGCCGGGGGGACAGCGGGGTGCTCCTGATAATGGTCCCCAGGCTGTGGCTGCCTCAGTGGGGTGATGCTCATAGGGTCATTGTACGGGCTGGGTGCTCCCTGATACCCACCCTGGGGAGGGGGGACTAAAGCCTTTTGGAGTGGCCCAGAGAGGCTTCTTCCTCATGCAGACCTCTGGGGACCATTGTGTCCTTGAGAGATGCAGCAGCTCCAGCTTCATGGTGGGATGCTGTTGGGTGTCACCTCTGATGGCCTTGGTTTGGTGGGGGGTAAAAGCTTTTTGGGGTTGCCCCTGGGGGCCTCCTTCCTCATGGGGACCATTGTGGCCATGGAGGATGCAGCAGCTCCAGCTTCACAGTGGGATACAGTCGGACGTCACCCCCATTGTTGGGGTTGCCCTTGTCCCCAAGCTCTGGGGGAGAGGGGAAGCACCAGCAGCGGGGGGGACACCCCAAACACCCACCTGTGTCCTGCTGAGCACCCCCCCTGTCCCTCACCCCCGTCAGGATGCAGCGGTGAGGATGTGACCTACATTCACGGCAAGGATGTCCCCAGCCTGCCACGGCCGGGCCATGAAGCTGCACAAGTGATGGTGCCGCGGTGCCCGCGGGCCATGGCCAGCCCAGCACCATGGCTGCACCGCACACAAACACAGCTGAGGCGCTGGCAGGGAGAGGAGCAGCAGCAGCAGCAGGAGGAGGAGGAGGAGGAGGAGGAAGACGACGGCTTCCAAAGGCAAATGGACGAGTATGGGGTCATCGGCCTGGGGGATGACGCCGGGAGCCCACCATGGGGTGAGTTGTCCCTTCCCCACTGCCCACAGCCCCTCCTGGGGTGTCACTGGAGCAGAGGGGGGCCGCAAGAGGCCCGGGGTGATGCAGCAGCCCCGCGGTGCTGGTGTTTTGCAGGCCATGGAGAGGACCTGGAGGAGAGGTCCCCAGTGCAGGAGGGTCGCTGGCACCCGCAGCAGAACCTGGTGGAGGAGGATGAGGACCAGAGCAGCTTTGGTGGTGGGGATGAGGAGCCCTGGGGGGCAGAGAGTGATGGGGACCCCTACCCCGAGCTCTCCTATGAGGGACAATGGGGCTCGGGGCTCAGCAGCAGCCCCGAGCCGTTGCGGGGTCCCCGGGCTCTCTGCCAGCCCCATGGCTGCAGCACAGATGGGGGGAACACCTCGGGGCTGTCAGATGCCAGCCCTGGCCCTCCCACCCCGTCTCAGTGGGATGCTGGAGGGGGGCACAGGACCCCAAAGCAGAGCATCCTGCTGTGCTGCTCCACCGAGGATCATCATGATGCCACCAGCACCAAGCCTGTGCCAAGCCTGACACCCACCATGGCCCCCCAGAGCACTGGGGACCCCCCTGCACCTCGGGGCCTCAAAAAGGCAGCACCCAAGGTGCTACCCCCCCGGCAGTCCCTGGGCCCCCGGCGGCAGCACGGTGGCAGCAAGAAGGCGAGGAATCCCTCGGGCATGGGCACCAGCTATGGCCAGGGGCAGCTCAACCACCCCCTGCCCGACCTCTCCAAGGTGGAGGCACGGGTGAAGGTGACCCGGAGCTACCGACCACCGCGGGGCCGAGCCCTGCCCAGCGCCCCGGGACCCAGCATCGGCTTCAAGTCCCCAGCTGAGATCGTGCGGGAGGTGCTGCTGAGCAGCGGGGAGGGGGTCCCCCCGCAGCCCCCCCCCACCGCAGGGCTGCCCCATGGGTTCAGGTCCCCCGAGCAAGCCACCGAGCTGGTGCAGCAGCTGCAGGTAATGCCCGGCACCCCCAGTTCAGCCGTAATGGGGGTGTGGGGGGGGTGTGGAAGGGGGAAATGGCCCCCCTGTGTCTCTCATAAGAGGTTTGGTGCTGATCACCCGGGCAGGCATGTGGGCAGTACTGGGGGATGGAGGCAGGGATGCTCGTGGTCCCCAAGCCCAGGGTGCTGGTACCCAAACACCGATGCCCGCTGGTACTGGGGTGCTTGTGGCTGCCCCTGGGAGGATATGGAACTCCATTGGGGCCACATCTGCACCAGGTGGGCTGGGGGTTTTGGGGCTGGGTTTCTGCACCCCTATGGAAGAACCCATTGTCCCGACATGGCTCCTTCTGAGCCTCATCCCCCTTTGCCCCCCCAAGCCCCCGTCCCCATGCTGGAGGCCATCCCACGTGTCCCTTCCCTGCAGGACGACTACCACAAACTGCTGACCAAGTACGCTGAGGCTGAGAACACCATTGACCAACTGCGCCTGGGTGCCAGGGTGAGTGCCAGGGCTGGCGGGGGGGGGGGTCCCTGCTCTGATCCCACCTGCCAAGGGTTATAGGATCCCAGCCTGGTTTGTGTTGAAGGGACCTTAAAGCTCCTCCAGCTCCAACCCCTGCCACAGCAGGGACCCCTTCCACTAGAGCAGCTTGCTCCAAGCCCCTGTGTCCAACCTGGCCTTGAACACTGCCAGGGATGGGGCAGCCACAGCTTCTCTGGGCACCCTGTGCCAGCGCCTCAGCACCCTCACAGGGAAGAGCTTCTGCCTAAGAGCTCATCTCAGTCTCCCCTCTGGCAGGTTAAAGCCATTCCCCTTGGCCTGTCCCTACAGGCCCTTGTCCCAAGCCCCTCTCCAGCTTTCCTGCAGCCCCTTCAGGCACTGGAGCTGCCCTAAGGTCTCCCCTTCAGGAGCCTTCTCTTCTCCAGGCTGCCCCAGCCCAGCTCTCTCAGCCTGGCTCCAGAGCAGAGCTGCTCCAGCCCTCGCAGCATCTCCATGGCCTCCTCTGGCCTCTCTCCAACAGCTCCACGTCCCTCTTGTGCTGCTGCCCCATATCCGCACACAGAGCTCCGAGCAGAGGGGCCGGGTCCCCTCCACTCCCTGCTCCCACACTTCTCTATTTGCCGCCTTCCTCCTCCCGGGGAGCTGCGGTTGAGGAAGCCCAGCCCAGGGATGGGATTTGAGGCCCCCTGCCCTCCATGGCGGGGCCAACGCCACCCCCAAGATGGCGGCTGGCAGCGTGTCGCCATGGCCCCCTCCCGCCCTGTGCGGATGGGGAAGCGGGGTCAGGGGCGCAGCGTGGGTGCTCCTGGGTGCTGCGGGCACGGCGGGGGCAGTGCCGGGGTGCGGGCGCAGGGTGGGACCTGACTCCTGTTCCCTCCGCCAGGTGAGCCTGTACTCGGACCCGCCGCAGCCCAGCCGCAGCCCGGCCATGGGCGCCATGGGCGCCGGCAGCAGGGTGCTGGCCCTCAGCATGGCGCAGGCCAGGACGGCGACGTTCAGCGCGGCCACGGTGTCCTCGCTGGGTGGAGGTGGGTTGGACCCGGTCCCCATCCATCACGGCGTGGAGGGGTCCCACTGCTGTAGAGGGACCCCCCATGTCCTCCCGTTTTCATGCAGCTCCAGCACCTCCCGAGCAGGGGGGAGCACCCCAACCCTCTCCCAGCCCAACAGCCATGGGGGGCTGCCCCACTTGCCTGGGGACCTGCTGCTGCCCCGGGACCCGGCTGACACGGACCCTGGCAGGGCAGGCACAGGAGCTGCAGGCCCAGGCAAGTGATGGGCACTGCCCTGGGGGTTGCATTGGGGGTTGCATTGGGGCTGCCCTGGGGGTTGCAGTGGGGTTTGCACTGGGGCCTGTGGTGGGGTTTGCATTGGGACTGTGGTGGGGTTTGCATTGGGCTGCAATGGGGTTTGCACTGGGGCCTGTGGTGGGGTTTGCATTGGGACTGTGGTGGGGTTTGCATTGGGGCTGCGGTGGGGTTTGCATTGGGGCTGCGGTGGGGTTTGCATTGGGGCTGCGGTGGGGTTTGCATTGGGGCTGCGGTGGGGTTTGCATTGGGGCTGCGGTGGGGTTTGCATTGGGACTGCGGTGGGGTTTGCATTGGGGCTGCGGTGGGGTTTGCATTGGGGTTTGCATTGGGGCTGCGGTGGGGTTTGCATTGGGACTGTGGTGGGGTTTGCATTGGAGCTGCAGTGGGGTTTGCATTGGGGCTGCAGTGGGGTTTGCATCAGGCTGCAATGGGGTTTGCATTGCGGCCTGTGGTAGGGTTTGCATTGGGGCTGCAGTGGGGATTGCGTTGGGGCTGTGATGGGGTCTGTGGTGTGGGGCTACATTCGGGTGCTGCATTGACGTGCTGTGGTAATGGGGTGCTGCATTGGGGTGCTGCATTGGGGTGCGGCAGTGGTCGGTTGCCTGCAATGGATTGCTGCAGTGTGGGGCTGCATCAGGGCTGGTCTCATCCCTTTCCCTCCCTGCAGGTGGATTCCTTCGAAGGCTGGAGCCAAGCAGGAAAGCCCACACGGCAGGAGCAGCTCCAGGTACATCAGCCCCTTCCCAACACCAGCTCTGGGGATGCGCCCATGGAATAGGAGGGTGGTAGGGACCGAGCTTTGAGGCTGGGGTGTTTCCTCCCTTGTGCTGCAGCGCTTTGGGAAGCTGAAGGAAGCACAGGATGCTCTGGAGCAGGCGTACCTGGGAGCGCGGCAGCACCCGGGGGCCTTGGGGGACTTTGACCCTGAGCGGTGAGTGCTTGGTCCTCTCCCGGTGCCATGGGTCCGGCGCCTCCCAGCACTGATGCTCCGTGTCCTACAGTGCTGTGGAAAGGGAGATTTTCCACCTGGGATTGCGCCTGGAGGAGCTGAAGGAGCGGCTGGAGCCCGGGGGCAGGCAGCAGCTCCCCTCCAAGCGCCTGGACCAGCCCCAATCCCCCCCAACCCCTTCCCCATCATCAGCCACCCGCTGCCCGCACCCCGAGGTGAGCTGGGCAGGGCTGAGGGGGGCAAAGCTGATGGGGTGGGGATGGGGTCATGCTTCTTGACCCCCCCCTTTTGCTGTGCCCTACAGAGCCCCATGGTGATGGATGGACCCCAGGGGACAGCGGGGGACACTGAGTTGGTGACAGAGGGGCTGCCTCAGCCCCTCTGGCACAAGCAGCAACAAGTGGAGGATGATTTTGGGGACCTGCTGGAGCAGTGAGTGTCCTGTCAGGGGTGCGGGCAGCGAGCGGCACCCCAGAACCACCAGCTCCTGCCTGTGGGTGTTGTACCCCCCCCAGGTACAAGCACTTCAAGTCCTTGCCGGAGTCGCTAAGCCTGGAGCAGCTGAGCCTGGCAGAGAGCAGGTCACAAGAGGAGGCAGATGGAGCTGGGGCACGGGATGGTGGCCCCAGCAAGGTCCCCTGCAGGACACGGTCACTGGAGGAGGGCTCTGACCTCGAGACCTCTCCCCTGTAAGTGCTGGGGGAGGCCAGGTCCCCCAGACAGGGCGAGTGGGAGGTTTTAGGTCAGGTTTGACATGGCTGTTATTGATAGGCTTCAGAGTTAACAGCCAGGCTGCAGCGGGGCATTTCCCCACATCTGGGCTTGCTCTGCCCCATCACTCCTGCTCTGTCCTCTCCCTGCAGGCACCCTCTGGAGAGAAGAGCGGTGCCACTGTCCCCTAGGGAGCTGCAGTGGCCGGGGGGGGCACAGGGCCACCAGCCCCTCCCCACCACTGAGGAGCCACCATCTGCAGCCATGACCTGCCTGGGGCTCCCCAAGGCGCCCCAGGCACCCCTGTCCCGCCAGGTGGGCAATGCTGGCACCCAGTGCCGGCCCCACAAGGTGAGTCCTCATGTGCTGGGGTACCCCCAGACCCTGTCGGGGGGTGCTCAGCACTGATCCTGCCCTCCCCTTCCTGCAGGAGCAGCGCATTGTGTCACCAGAGACGGACAGCGGCTTCGTGGGCTCGGAGGCCAGCAGGGTGTCACCCCCTGTGCGCACCCCCGAGCACCGGCCCCCCAGCACCGGGTACAGCTCAGGGTCCCCACTGTCACTGGGGGGGTTGGGGACATGGGCTGTTGGCTCTTGTGGGGGATTTGGGGTGCTGAAGGGGAGCAGGGAAGGGATGCCTCGGGGGGTGGAGAAGTGCAGGGTGACCCATGGCTGGGGGACAAGCCATGGGGGCTGCCTCATGACCCATTCCATCCCCAGGAAGCCCGGCTCCCTGGGACCTTCCATCCCCATCCCTGCAACCCTCCATCCTCCGTGGAAGAGAGAGGTGACACCACTTCCCTCTGAGACCACGGTGATGGGCACCACAGGAGGGACCTGCCGGCCCCCCAGCACCCCTTCGCAGAGCAGCTCCCCCCGACACTGGACTCAGAGCCCGAGCAGCGAGGCAGGACATGACCATGGTGGTGTTGGAAGTGAGTAGGCAGTGTTATGTGTCCCAAAGGACTGGGATCTGGGGGCCTCTGGCTCTGTGGTGTTCCCCCCAAAACCCCCTTGGGCTTCTGGCCTGAGGTTGTCTTCATCCTGCTGCTTGCTCTCCATGGGTTCTCCGGGGGGGGACACCCCAACCCCACCAACCTCATCTCATGATGTTCCCCCTTCTCTAGCTCACACCGACTCGGAGGTGGAAGGCAGGAGCTGTGCCAGCACCAGTGGCCCCCCGGCCACCACCAGGGGCCCAGCCAGCCCCCCAGCATCCCCCAAAGCACCGTCCCCAACCCTGCTGTCCCTGGACCCACCATCCCTCGACCTGGCTCACTGTGATCTGTTGGGCTCCCGCTTGGAGCGCGAGTGAGTGTTTGTACCCCAAAACCGAGTTGAACCCCCCTGCGTGGTGCAGGGACCCCACCAAGCAACGCTCCCAAAGGTATCAGCATCTTCTGCAGATGCTTCTGTCCTTCTTGGACAGCCTGGACCTAGATTGGGCTCATGGTGCGTGGGGTGGCTGAGAATGACCCCCGTCCCAGCCCAGTCAAGCCCTAAGCTTGGGTTTGGGGAGCATCACAGCATGTCCTGGCCGGTGCGGATGGGGAGCATGGAGCTGCTTCCCAGCACTGCTTGGCTGGAGATGCCCTTCACCGTGGCCTCTGTCCCACGGCAGCCAGGCCATCCGGGAGCTGCAGGATGAGGTGTGGCGGCTGCGGCTGCGGCTGGAGGAGAGCCTGCGGCATTCCCACAGCTATCCCAAGGGAAAAGCCCCCCCGCGTGTCACCCTGGGCAGGAGGCAGCCGGTGACCAGTGCACCATTGTCCCCCAAGGCCGCAGCACCCGTGGGGTAGGTGGCTTAAAGGGACCCTGGGCTGGGTGGGAGGGTGGCAGCACCATAGCCTATGGGTGTGGGAACACTCCATCCCACCCCATCCCATCCCATCCCATCCCTGCTGTGACTATGGAGAGGTTGGGCTGGGGGGATGATGCCTACGGGGGCACTGTGGTGTCTATGTGGTGACAGCAGCTCTGTCCCCTCCCCAGGGAGCCGAGACCCCCGGTGCGGGGCAGGATGGCCCCCAGGGTGGCCCCCACGAGGAGGGGGAGGTCGGTGTCACTGCCACGGGACAGGCCAGAACTGGACCTCAGTAAGTGGGACCCCACCAGCATGGGGACAGTGTCCCAGTGGGAGCGTGGGGCTGATGGGGCTGCAGCTCCTGGTGACCCCCTGGGACCTGGTACCTGTGGGGCACTGGATCCCACCCTGCTTCCCTCTCCTCCACCCCAGCCTCCGAGTCAGACCCTTCTCCCACTGGACCCCGGGTCACCCCCTCCCCATGGAAGACCCCCCGGAGCCCCCCAGATGCGGTGACGTTCCGGGGACAGCACACAGGTGGGTGTCACTGTGCTCAGCGCTGGGGACGCAGGGTGCTCACCGCCACACTGGGGTGCTCACGCTGTGTTTTGGCAGGGACACGGTACCAGGCAGGGGTGCCACGAGCCAGCACAGCACCGCGGGAAGAGCCACGCACCCCTGAGGGCCCCCGGTGCCGCTGGAGCAGGGCTCCATCGGGTGAGTGACCCTGGAGCAGCTCCCAGCCCCTTCTGCCCTTCCCTCGTGCAGCTCATGGAGCTGCTGATGACTTTAAATCATAGAATTGGAGAACCCCAGCCTGGTTTGTGTTGAAGGGACCTTAAAGCTCCTCCAGCTCCAACCCCTGCCACAGGCAGGGACCCCTTCCACTAGAGCAGCTTGCTCCAAGCCCCTGTGTCCAACCTGGCCTTGAACACTGCCAGGGATGGGGCAGCCACAGCTTCTCTGGGCACCCTGTGCCAGCGCCTCAGCACCCTCACAGGGAAGAGCTTCTGCCTAAGACCCAACCTGAATCTCCCATTTCAGTTTGAACCCATCACCCCTTGTCCTGTCACTGCAGTCCCTGATGAAGAGTCCCTCTCCAGCATCCTTGTAGCCCCCTTCAGACACTGGAAGCTGCTCTGAGGTCTCCATGCAGCTTCTCTTCTCCAGGCTGAACAGCCCCAGTGTTCTCAGCCTGTCTCCATACAGGAGGTGCTCCCAGCCCCTGATCATCCTCGTGGCCTCTGGAGTTGCTCCAACAGCTCCATGTCCTTCTTATGCTGGGGACACCAGAACTGCACACAGTGCTGCAAGTGGGTTCTCAATTCATTAATTGAATTAATCCATTCATTCATTAATTACAGAGGTTCAGGGGCTGTGGGCCTGCTCCCCAAGGTCTGGGGCTCTCCCCACTCCTTGCTGCAGCCACTGGGAGCAGTGGGAGCCTGTCCCAAGCCTTGTCCTTTAGCTAAAGGTTAACCCAGCCTGCTGTGGGTGGCAGCACAGAGCCGGGCATTGCTGTGTCTTGTGGCTGCAGAGGGCTTTGCTGAGCCCCCCCCTAGTTTGCATCCCCCATTGCAGCCCGCACTGCAGCTTGCAGGGAAAGGCTCCCCTCCTGTCCCAACTGCTCCTCCAAACTGGTCTGCACTTCCCCAACCCCCTTGCTTGGTCTGTGGGGACATTCCTGGATACACTGGCTCCTCTCTCCACAGCAGGGCAGGCGGGTGATGCTGCGAGGCAGCCCCAGCACAGCACCCCGAGGAGGACATGCTGCCCTGCCTGCCAGGCACCCATGGGTGCCCCCTCATCTGATGGAGCCACGCACGGTGGGTGACACATGGCTTGTCCCTGCAATAGGGGTGGGGAGTGGGGAGCAGGGATCACCCCTCGGACCCTTGGCACAGATTGCCTGGAGACAGAAGTGCTCCCCATGGGGCTCGTTTGTTCCCATCCAACCCAATGTGGCACTTGGGGGGCTCACATGGGGACATCAAACACCCCTGGGGGCATCTAACCACCTTCTCCCCACAGCAGAGCACGGCCCTGGTGCCACATCATCCCCAGGCTCCCACATTGGTCCCCGAGCCCAGAAGCTGGAGCAACCTGGACTTTGGTACTTGGCCAGCCCCGGTGCCAGCGCTGCCATCGGCTGCCTGGCGCCAGTCCCCATCGTGCCTTATGCACCCTCTGTGCTGTAAGGACGCTCTGCGGTGGTGGTGGGGGGGACTGGGGTGAGGTCAGCATGTCCTGGGGAGGGGGGTGAACCCCAGAGGGGCTGTGTGCCTGGGGTGGGTCATGCAGCCCCTGGCTCCTTTTTTGGGGGGGGGGGGGGGGAACGGGACTGCATGGGGTTGAGTGTGTGGAGGTGGGTGCTGGGGGTTGAAGATGCATGAGGTGGGGGAGA